>NW_027362771.1:219056663-219744996 GCF_046119375.1 Phyllobates terribilis
TTCTGGGCAAATATTGACTTTGCAAGTACAGTAATTGCTGTTAAGCTGATCACTCTTTGACATTCAGGAGTATATGCAAATTGCCATTACAAAAAATGAAGCAGTAAACTTTGGAAAAATTACTATTTGTCTCATTCTCAATACTTTTGGCCATGACTGTACACTAGTAGAATCATCCAGCTTCGACTAATATATATATATATATATATATATATATATATATATATATATATATATATATATATTTTTAGTATTTTTTTCCCCTCACACAAATACCGTATTTTTCAGACTATAAGACGCACTTTTTTCCTCAAATTTTGCCTTATAGTCCAGATGTACCTTATAGTGTGGCTGTGGCTGTGGGGGGGGGGAACCGGCAGCGAGTCACAGGAGGCAGGAGCCGGCAGCTGCAGCTAACATTGTGCCCGCTGTTAAAGAAAATTAATATTTACTGCTCTCCATGCCCATAGTCTTGCCCACCTCTTTGCACAGAAGCTGGTGCCTAGAGTTGGGAGGGACTATGGACGTGTGGAGCAGTGAGTATTCATTTTCTTTACTATCGGGCACACTGTTTGCTGCAGCCGCTGGCTCCTGCAGGGGCTGGGTGATCACGTGTGCCCGCTATTAAAGAGAATAAATATTCACTGCTCCCCACGCCCATAGTCCCGCCCACCTCTATGTACAGAAGTTAGTGCGGAGAGGTGCGCGGGACTATGGGAGTTCAGAGAGGTGAATATTCATTCTCTTCAATAGTGGGCACACGTGATCGCCCAGCCACTGCAGGAGCTGGCAGCTGTGGCTAATAGTGTGCCTGCTAATAAAGAGAATGAATATATTTATAGGGTGGGGCTTTTAACAACTATTTAGAGTGGCAGTGGCTTTTTTTTTTTTTATTATTTATGAAATTTATTTTTCATTTATTTAAAATATTTTGACCCCCATAGAGTCATAAAAGACTTTTGGGGGCATTTTTGTTTTTTTATCTGACTTACTCTGTAACTGGTGTCTTAGTCCCAGTTACAATGGAAATGCAGTCTCCTGCCTGCATAATAGAACTGACTTGGTCTCTTCTGAGCCAGTGCTCCTGCTCCCTCCCTAGACCCAGTAATCAAATGACCATTGGGTCCAGAGGAGGGAGCACCTTAGCGCTACCTGTTACTACATGCACAGCAGTTATTTAGCGCAGTGTATACAGAGATTGGGACGGGAGAGATGGTAATAAACCATCTGTGCCTTCTTTATGCAGTACTCGGCTATGCCTGATAGCAGACTCCCCTCTCCCACAGCAGCATGAACGCTTGCAGCTGCATTACTACACTTTACAACATCATTGAAGAGTAGAATACATGCAGATGTTTCAAATCTACTCACTGAAGAGGGGTAAACACTCTAAAACTTGTTGACAATAGATGATACTTTAAAGATACATCTGACAATACCATTTTAAACACAATGGATACTTCTTTACAGATAATTGGTTTCTTTTTCTTTGTACAACCTCAAGTCCCAAAAAACTGGGATGCTGTGCAAAATGTAAAGAAAACAAGAATGAAATGATTTGAAAGTCTCTTGCAGCCATATTTTCCTTACAACAAAATATAGAACACATATCAAGTGCAGAAAGTTAGTAGCAACACATCTCAAAAGAGTTGGGACATGGCCATGTCTACTATTGTGTAGCATACCTTCTTTTTACAACAGTCTGTAAACGTCTGGAAATTGAGAAGACCAAATGCTGGAGTTTTGGGAGAGGAATGTTATCCCTTTCTTTTTAATGTAGGATTCTAGCTGCCCAACAGTCCTAGATCTTTTTTTGCAGGATTTTTCATTTCATAATGTGCCAAACGTTATCTGTTGGTGAAAGGTTTGGACTGCAGTTCATTCCCCGAACGCTTCTGCAAAGCCATGCTGTTGTGATGGATGCAGTATGTAGTTTAGCATTGTCCTGCTCAAAAGCCTTCCATGAATTAGATTATCTGGTTGAGAGCATATGCTGTTCAAAAACCTTTATATAATGATCAGTATTGCTAGTGCCTTTCAAGAGCTGCCCAAACCAGGGGAGGAGTCCTGAGGAGATAATTTGCATATTCCCACTGCATTTTGGGGTAAGTGAAGAGTCTCCGCGAGCTCAAAGAACACTGGATTTTGGCTGTTGGAGCTGAAAAGAGGACATCGGTAAACCAGGGGAGGAGTCCTGAGGAGATAATTTGCATATTCCCACTGCATTTTGGGGTAAGTGAAGAGTCTCCGCGAGCTCAAAGAACACTGGATTTTGGCTGTTGGAGCTGAAAAGAGGACATCGGTAAACCAGGGGAGGAGTCCTGAGGAGATAATTTGCATATTCCCACTGCATTTTGGGGTAAGTGAAGAGTCTCCGCGAGCTCAAAGAACACTGGATTTTGGCTGTTGGAGCTGAAAAGAGGACATCGGTAAACCAGGGGAGGAGTCCTGAGGAGATAATTTGCATATTCCCACTGCATTTTGGGGTAAGTGAAGAGTCTCCGCGAGCTCAAAGAACACTGGATTTTGGCTGTTGGAGCTGAAAAGAGGACATCGGTAAACCAGGGGAGGAGTCCTGAGGAGATAATTTGCATATTCCCACTGCATTTTGGGGTAAGTGAAGAGTCTCCGCGAGCTCAAAGAACACTGGATTTTGGCTGTTGGAGCTGAAAAGAGGACATCGGTAAACCAGGGGAGGAGTCCTGAGGAGATAATTTGCATATTCCCACTGCATTTTGGGGTAAGTGAAGAGTCTCCGCGAGCTCAAAGAACACTGGATTTTGGCTGTTGGAGCTGAAAAGAGGACATCGGTAAACCAGGGGAGGAGTCCTGAGGAGATAATTTGCATATTCCCACTGCATTTTGGGGTAAGTGAAGAGTCTCCGCGAGCTCAAAGAACACTGGATTTTGGCTGTTGGAGCTGAAAAGAGGACATCGGTAAACCGCGCGCCTACCGGCGCGCGCATTTTGAAGCTTTTTTTTAAGCTTTTTTCACTGTTTTCAGAACATTAACAATAAGAACATGGAAGAGTCCAGGAGCCATTTGGTGAGCTGCATATCCTGCTACATGTTCACAGACTTGCCGGTGGAAAAGCCAAACTTCACATGCCAGAAATGCAAGCTTGTGTCCCTGTTGGCGGAAAAGTTGCGAAATCTAGAAGAGAGGTTAACTACCTTGAAAATCATTAAGGAAGGTGAAGAGTTCTTAGACAGAGCAGAATTATCTCTTCATGATTCAGAAAGAGAAGAAATTCGAACTGCACCTGACGAAACAGAGGAATGGAAGCATGTGACCCACCGAAGCAGGAGGATCAAGAGGCAGTCAGCACCCATACTGCTCAGGAACCAGTACCAGGCTCTCTCGCAGGAGCACCATGAAGAAATACAGCAAGATAAGACTTTGCCAGCAATGAATAACCTTGTAAGCCCTCAGAATCCTCCTGGATGGAGAAAGAAGAATGTTGTGAAGAAAAAACGGAGAGTGGTGGTCATGGGGGATTCCCTGTTAAGAGGAACAGAGGCCGCTATCTGCAGACCAGACATAACCTCAAGAGAAATGTGCTGTCTTCCAGGAGCAAAAATTAAAGATGTGTCTGACAGGATATCAAGACTCTTCAGACCTACAGATCACTACCCATTCCTGCTAATACATGTGGGGACAAATGACACCGCAAGAAAGGACCTGGAAACCATCTGCAGTGACTTTGAAGACTTAGGCAAGAAAGTGAAAGAATTGGGAGCGCAGGTGGTCTTCTCATCCATCCTCCCAGTGGATGGCCATGGAACAATGAGGTGGAATAAGATTCTACAGGTGAACAACTGGCTACGTCGATGGTGCCGTCAACAAGGATTTGGATTTCTGGATCACGGAATGAATTACCTATACGATGGACTACTTGCTAGAGATGGGGTGCACCTTACGAAGACTGGAAAACATGTATTTGGAAGTCGCCTTGCTACACTCATCAGAAGAGCTTTAAACTAGAACAATGTGGGAAGGGAAGCAAAAGGCCAGAAAAAGCCATACAGCTGACAAATACTATTGAGATCTCTGCTACTGGAAGTGGAAAGGAAGAACAAAGACAAAACAATTTAAATAATAAAAATATGGGAGGAAGAGAAACCAATCACAAACTAAAATGTTTTTATACAAATGCACAAAGCATGGGCAACAAACAAGGAGAATTGGAACTACTAATGCAGGAAAAGGAATATGATGTCATTGGAATCACTGAAACTTGGTGGGACGATACACATGATTGGAATAAAAGGCTAAAAGGATACAACTTATTTGCAAGAAACAGACTTGATAAACGAGGAGGAGGTGTTGCATTGTATGTTAGAAAAGCGTATATCTGCACAGAGATGGAAGCTTCAGAGACTGGGAGTTCTGTGGAAACTGTTTGGGTAAGAATACAAGGAGAGAACAACGGAAAGGACACCATTGTAGGCATTTACTACAGGCCACCTGGGCAAGCTGAAGATATGGATGAACTCTTTATGTATCAAATGACCAAGTTCTCCAAAAAATATGACGTAGTGGTCATGGGAGATTTCAACTATCCAGACATTTGTTGGGAATCTCTCTCAAGTAAAACTAACAGGTCAAGCAAATTCTTATCCTCTCTTGCTGACAACTTTATCTTCCAAAAGGTAGGGGAGAAAACAAGGGGATCTGCTACTTTGGATCTAATCCTTATAAACAGGGAGGAAATGGTTGAGGAGGTAAAGGTGGCTGGGACCCTAGGAGGCAGCGATCATGCTATTATAGAATTTTGGATAACTAGAGGAGGAAGACATGTGAAGACTCAAACTTCAAGGTTAGATTTTAGAAAGGCAGATTTTAAGAGACTCAGAAAGAGAATAGGAGGGATCCAATGGCTGGATGTCCTTAAGGACAAAAATGTCCAGGAAGGATGGGAAATTTTTAAAAATGAGATTCTCAAAGCACAATCGTTAACAATCCCGAAAAGTAGGAAGAATGGGAAGCATTTAAGGAAACCAGGATGGATGAACACAGAACTTAAACACATGCTAAAAAGAAAGAAATAAATGTTTATTAAATGGAAAGAGGGAGGCATATCTAAAGAAGATTATAATGCAGTCTGCAGATCCTGCAGGGCACGTATCAGGTTAGCTAAAGCTGACAATGAATTAAGGCTTGCAAGAGATGTCAACAGCAATAAAAAAGGATTTTGGGGGTATGTCAAAAGTAAAAGAAAAGTCAAAGATGCTATAGGATTTTTACAGGATGAAAATGGAGAAATGGTAAGAGGATGTTGAGAAGGCCGAACTTTTTAATTCCTATTTTGCATCTGTTTTCTCTCAGAAAGAAAATGTAACATCAACTGATCTTCACTGTCCTTTTAAAGGAATAGAGGAATCCAAGTTATCTGTAAACAGAAAGATTGTGAGGGAATATTTAGCTAACATAAATGAGTTCAAGTCACCAGGTCCAGATGAATTACACCCCAGAGTACTGAAGGAGATCGTAGAAGAAATTTTAGAACCACTCTCCATAATCTTTGAAAATTCTTGGAGAACAGGAGAAGTCCCAGAAGACTGGAGAAGAGCAAATGTTGTTCCTATCTTCAAAAAGGGGAAGAAGGTGGACCCAGGGAACTATAGGCCGGTGAGTCTGACTTCTATACCAGGAAAGATCTTTGAACAAATTATTAAACAACATGTATGTAAGTACATGGATAAGAATGAAGTGATTAACCAGAGTCAGCATGGGTTTGTAACTAACAAGTCATGTCAGACTAACTTAATTTCCTTCTATGACAGAATCACTGACTGGGTGGATCAGGGAAATGCTGTAGATATAGTATATCTTGACTTCAGCAAAGCATTTGACAAAGTATCTCACACCATCCTTATTGAAAAAATGACCAAGTATGCAATGGACCAGGCAACTGTTAGGTGGATTCATAACTGGCTTAGTGATCGGACTCAAAGGGTGGTTGTAAATGGCTTCACATCCAGCTGGATGAATGTCTCAAGTGGGGTACCACAGGGCTCCGTCCTGGGACCTGTATTGTTCAACATCTTTATCAATGATTTAGATGAAGGAATTGAGGGTAAACTGATTAAATTTGCTGATGACACAAAGCTAGGAGGGATAGCTAATACTAGAGAAGAGAGAGAGAGGATTCAAAAAGACCTAAATAAACTGGAGCAGTGGGCAGCAACCAACAGAATGGTTTTTAACAGGGAAAAATGCAAAGTACTACATCTGGGCAATAAAAATGAAAAAAGCATATACAGAATGGGAGGAATAGAGCTAAGCAACAGTACATGTGAAAAAGACTTAGGTATACTAATAGATCATAGACTGAACATGAGTCAACAGTGTGATGCAGCAGCAAAAAAGGCAAATACAATTCTGGGATGTATTAACAGAAGCATACAGTCTAGATCACGTGAAGTCATTATCGGTCTTTACTCCTCTTTGGTCAGACCTCATCTGGAATACTGTGTACAGTTTTGGGCACCACATTTTAAAAAAGACATAGACAAACTGGAGCAAGTTCAGAGAAGAGCGACCAGAATGGTGACTGGTCTGCAAACCATGTCCTATGAGGAACGGTTGCCGGATTTGGGAATGTTTAGCTTGCAAAAAAGAAGACTGAGAGGAGACTTAACAGCTGTCTACAAATATGTCAAGGGCTGTCACATTGTAGAAGGATCATCTTTATTCTCATTTGCACAAGGAAAGACTAGAAGCAATGGGATGAAACTAAATGGGAGGAGACACAGATTAGATATTAGAAAAAACTTTTTGACAGTTAGGGTGATTAATGAGTGGAACAGGCTGCCACGAGAGGTGGTGAGTTCCCCTTCAATGGACGTCTTCAAACAGAGGCTGGACAGACATCTGTCTGAGATGATCTAGTGAATCCTGCTTTGAGCAGGGGGTTGGACCAGATGACCCAGGAGGTCCCTTCCAACTCTACCATTCTATGATTCTATGATTCTATGATTCTATGACATGGGCACTAATGCTACCCAAAGTCATCAGAGATGTAGGCTCTGGAACTGTGTGCTGATAAAAAGCATGGATGGTCCCTCTGCTCTTGAGTCCACTGTACATAGCACATTGGTTTCCATAAAGAATTTCACATTTTGATTTATCTGACCACAGAATAGTTTTCCATGTTGCCCTAGTCCATTTTAATTGAGCTTTGACCCAGAAATGATGGCTTGTTCTTTGCATGACAGAGTTTTAACTTGCATTTGTGGATTTTATGGTGAACTGTGTTTGCAGTCAGTGGTTCCAAAAGTATTCCAGAAGCCATCCAGTGATTTGCACAACTCAATCATGCCTATTAATGAAGTGATGCCTGAGGGCCCGTAGATCACGAGTATCCAATATTGACTGTTGACTTTGTCCCTTGTGCACATGTATTTCTCCAGAGTCTCTAAATCTTTAAAAGATATTATGTACTGCAGAGGGTAGGATATTCAGCCTTTGCAATTTTATGTTGAGGAACATTTTTCAGAAATTGTTCCACAAATTTTAGATGCACGGGTTCAGGGACTGATGATTCTTTAACCACCTTTGCTTCTGTGAGTCTCTGCCTCTCTAAAAGGCATTTTTTATACAGTCATGTGACTTGATGGAAAATTGACCATCCAGCTGTTTTTCATTAGTACCACTTACTTTTCCATCCTTTTGTTATTCCTGTCTCAACTTTTTGAGATGTTTTGCTGCTATAAATTTCTAGGTGAGGTACTGTATTTCTTTCAAATGAGATGGAAAAATGTCTAACTTTCATATTCTGATCTGTGTTCTATGCTCTGTTGTGAATAAAATATGGCTACAAGAGATTACCAAATCATTGAATTTTTGTTTTCCTTACATTTTACACAGCATCCACCTTTTTTTGGAATGGGGGTTGTGTGATTGAGCATAAATCATTTTCATTCTTCGGATCTTTCAAATGTTATTTTTACTTTGCAGAAAGAATCTGGTGAGATGCGCATAAAGTTCTCCATGGTTATAATTACCTCACAAAGTGGGAGATCCTTGCTGTGACATGAGGGCTTGGCATTTGAGTTACACTCTGATTGGTTATGAGATGATGGCCAACTCCCAGCAATGTGGAGAATGACTGTGTAAGTAATGCCTACATCAGAATATATGTTGTTGAAATCTTCTACAAAGATAATGTGGTAACTATGTGTATTGAAACTGTAATGCTCATATTGATGTTCCCTGTGTTTTAAATTTATTATAGTGGTATTTAGTAAGTTGCTCTGGGCACTTTTCTGCTATTATTGTTTTTTTAACTTCATAACTGATTTCTCCTTGTGATTATATGATTCAGAGTTTAGAAATTGTTGAATCTGATGTTCTTTAAACCAGATTAAATGGATTATTTTAAATATTGTTACAATCAACATTTTTATTTAAAGTGTTATTATCATGTTCATTAATCATTTCAATTGCAAATTGCTTGTAAAAAAACCGGCAACTTTGCGATTTACATGTTATTAAAAATCCTCTGTTCTCAAATGGTATTGTTTAGTGCACTTTGCCTAGTAAACAGGTCATCAGAGCAGTTTAGCAGCGGTGGCCAAATATGTACAGCGCTAACAAGCTTTTTACTATAGAATTGTAAGCACTGAAGATGGCCAGATTGCTGGGGTGCACTGTTTTTTCCCAATCCGGCCAACTTCAGTGCCTCTGCGCATCTCTGATGTTATAAAGGCAGAGCTGCAACATTGGCGAGCACTGAGCTTGGGCCATTGGTGCTTTGCCACTAGTGTGAACAGTCCATCAAGCACAAGCACACAGTCCCCCGCAAGCAGGAAGCTTGCGACCCATGCACTCCTGCTAAGGATAAGAGGACACCTTTGATTATTATGTTTACCTAACAATTATCATAATGGTCATTTGGAAATTAATTTAAAGGGTGATTGTCCACTGTAAGGTCTGTACCGATCAAGACCTAAATAAGTAAATCTTCTTACCTTAAATAAAACAGATAAAGCTTTGAGTTTTCCGTTTCCTTTTATGGCATCATCCAAACTCTCAAACTGCTTGTTATTAAAGGAGAGGATTTGCATCTGTAACCAGAGATGAAATGGTAGAAAGCTGTGAGCTGTGATCATGCATTCAGCATTAGTCACTGAGAGTTATAATCACACAGATATATGTACTAGGTTACAAACAAGAAATGTTTAGCTGTATGGAGCCTACATAATAAAGTGATGATGTATAATTCTGTACCTGCTAAGGACATTTATTAGCCTTTTAGCGTGACATCAAGAACATTTTTACTTTTCTTTATACCTTATATGTACTGACAGATGTTCCCTGACTATTGCTATTCCAACCACATACATACTCAACTCTGAAACATTGTTACTCCAACAATAGACCTTAATTTAGGCATTGAAA
This sequence comes from Phyllobates terribilis, assembly GCF_046119375.1. Lineage (NCBI taxonomy): Eukaryota > Metazoa > Chordata > Amphibia > Anura > Dendrobatidae > Phyllobates > Phyllobates terribilis. Next base: position 219,066,070 of record NW_027362771.1, read on the forward strand.
AGCAATCTCTTCTAAAGTGCCTCCCACATTATTCCATAGAGGAGGTCCAATCACTTCTTTCTCTTCATTTAAGTTGTATATAAGTAAGGATCACATATTTTATCCTTCTAGCTAATGAAAAATTACCTATATTATATTAAAATTAAACAGAAACTGCACTTTCAACAATCTTTGCATAAATCAATGGTATAAGCAAATATAAGAAACTTCGTAATATATATCGTCAGAAAAATATGCTTATTTCTCCAATTATAGGCCACTTCTTTCCCTCCCTGGCCTCCTGGACTCATTATTCACTGTAAAAAAAACCTGTGCAAATCCATTTTGCTGAAGACAAGACTGCCAGCATAGTAAGGTGTGAGGTTACACAGCATATTGAAGTCTATTTAGAATGCAGGGAGAAAGAGGAGCAGAAGGAGTGACAAAAAAAATGATGGTACAACTAATTTATGCCAATGGTAGATTCACAGCTACACTGTTCAGTATAGTTATATAATTTCCTCTATGCTGCCGATTCTGTCTGTATGCTACCAAAGGGAAATTAGCTGTAATCACTATTTTTGTATATTTAGTGTTTGGGCTCGTGAGTGGAGATTAGCTACTTTGGTGTCTCCCAGAGTCATTTCAAAATTAGAGATAGAGCCTGTAATGGAGAAAATTGATGAAAAAATGCACATTTCATGTCATGTAATGATCAAAAATGATGTCATTATTCATGAAAAGACTAGTGAAGAGGAATCGATCATGTGCAAATTGATTTGGGTCGAATATAATAATGTGTGATTCGATTTGTGCAAAAAAAGCCCAACCAGAGAAGACTTGGACGCAACTGGGCAGGCTTTCCTATAATGCCTTGCAACTATCACATCACATAGTGTAGGACAGTGTAGTGTGTATCATAGCCTGTATAAAAGCTGAGGCAGGGAATGCAGCGAAGCACAACCATTCTGGGGTTAATCTGTTTACTGAAAGAATGTGTCACAGCTTACAGCTTAGCAATGAAAATAGGGAGAAAAAGCGAAAAAACTTTGAATATACTCTACATAAAGTATGTGACAAAACAGCAGTGAAGAACAGTTATCATCCATTTACTCACAGCCATAGATTGTGAAGGTAACTGGGCTGACTTCCAGGGACCCTGTCGATCACAACCTTATTTTTTTTATTTCTTTTTTACATAAGCATAACTGTCTGGCAGTGGAGCCCAAATCAATTGGACTGAGTTGCCATACAGGGCATATCCACAACACTATGTCCGGTGCTAAACCTGGTCATGCAATAATGCTGATGCAATGCTTGCAGCACCGTCATGGTGCTAATCAGCAGGGTTTCCTCCACTAATCAAACACGGATGTTGTAATCTAGGAATAGGACATCAGTTCCAGAGTTCCTGCAGATTTGCCATAAGGATCTTTTTAAAAGCAAATCCAAAGCACAATACAGTGCAATATACAGATGTAGCAAAGGTTACCATGACTCACAACGCACCATCATGTTATCTTGTCATTTACCGATGTCAAGTTTGTGTCACGTTTGCACTGTTCGTGGAATCCTGACAGCTGTTAATATGGCTTCCACGGACAGGCTTAGCGCAAGTCACTTTTTTTTACCAGATCCCAGGGGTTTCCCTGGCCTTCACCATTTTACCTCTGTACAGGAAACTGGACTTACAGAGGGGCCTCTTGACTTGGGCCACAGAGTGGCTGCTGACCGGTGGAGCAAGCCGAATGCAAGAATGGTCACCATACCGGGTCAATGCCCAGAGGTCACGTTGGGGGCAAAAATCGGAAAGCAAGCGGATAGTCAAAATTCAAGCCAAGGTCAGAAAACAGAATAAATTAGGAAGATAACACAAGAGCAAAGACTATAGCCACATGCCAGGTAAGCAGAACTCATTGGCAACGGAAGCCAGAGACCCAGGGGTTTAAATAGCAGACAGCCCCAATCAGGGCTCTCAGAAAGGAGTAATCAAAACCAAACAATTAACACCATAGCTCACTGATCCTGGGTATCAAAAGTCCCAGGAATAAAACAGGCCCAGCCAGAGCACTGACCTAAACCCAACTGAGCATCTCTGGAGATACCTGAAAATGGCTGGCAACCAACGTTCACCATCCAACCTGACGGAACTGGAGAGGATCTGCAAGGAAGAATGGCAGAAGATCCCCAAATCCAGGTGTGAAAAACTTGTTACATCATTCCCAAGAAGACTCATGGCTGTACTAGCTCAAAAGGGTAATTTTACTCAATACTGAGCAAATGGTCTGAATACTTATGACTATGTGATATTTCAGTTTTTCTTTTTTAATACATTTGCAAAAATTTCTACATTTCTGTTTTTTTCAGCCAAGATGGGGTGCAGAGTGTACATTAATGAGAAAAAAATGAACTTTTTAGAATTTACCAAATGGCTGCAATGAAACAAAGAGTGAAAAATTTAAAAAGGGGTCTGAATACTTTCCATACCCACTGTACATATTATAAATAGAATCCACACATGCAATGTAGATTTTCAGATCCGCAGCATGTCATATTTTTTTGCAGAATATATTGCAGACTTCACCCTTGCAATGTAATACAATCTGTGGCAAAATCCTCATTTAATATATGCACACATTGCTGAAAATTTGTAGATATTTGGTATGTAGCAGTAAAGTTGCTGAAAAGCCCTTCAAACATTGGATAGTTATGTGTACGGATAACAAGAATTAGGACATGGGATAACTAGCAAACTCTGAGTCTTATTTAGCATCTGTTGGTCTTAATTGGCTTAGAATTATTAAACATATCTTTACTTTAGCGTTGCTAAAAAAAACATTGTAAAAATATGAATTATAAATTATTACCTCTAAAGGGAATTTCTGACCTTCCAAACTGTGCTCTGATCCATCTGACGTAGCATTGCATTTTCCCCAATGAAACGTTATTCTGCTAGCTCGGTAAACTGCATCTAAGGCACCACCGCTAAGGTAATATTCTCCTGTCAAATTAATTTCCACTGAAAAACCAAAAAAATAATGTATTAAAACCAATTAAATATTATTTTAGATGCTAAGAGGCATTATAGAGACATTTGTTATACAATATATATGTTGTGACAATATAATTCTAAACATATAAATGAAATATAACGTACTATAATACGATGAAACAACGAAAAATGACAATCATGTTTAAAATGCAAAAATTAAAATTGGTGGAGAGGAAAATCAGGATGTTGTTCATAACAACTAAACAGATTATTTATATTTTCATTTTTTTAATCTGCACTATAAAAATAGTTGTTTGTTTTTTTCGCCTGAAAGTACAGTTCCTGTGGAAGGCTATATATGATTTAAAGCGTGATGCTCTTCGGTTCTGGAAGTTATTGCTATATGGAGATCTACTTACAGGGAATGCTGCATTGGAAAGATGTTTGCAAATGAGCTCTCCCTTAGAAGGAAAAAAATATGAGATTTTTTTCTTCCATCTCGGCGAGAACTAGATTGTATACTTGTTGTGACAGCTAGACCCTAATAGCCTCAGATATATTCTGGATTTATGTAATTCAGCAATACCTTTACATAAACAATCTGTTCCTCCATTCCTGAGAAATCAGTCTTTGAACTGATATTCAAATGAGGCTGTAGATACGAAGCCTCTGTCACTCCAGCTCTATTCCCTGCCCAGCGCCGCCTCCTCCTACTTCTGTATGGGGAGGGGAGCCGACAGATTCCTGTTAATGCATACATGCCATAGTGAGAGAGCATGTGACTTCTATGAGGCTCTTGGACAGTTAGGTCGCAACATGTTTGGCTCCCCCCACTTGTTACTAGATACAAGAACATGTGCAGGACTTGACTGTATTATTAGCAAAAAATATATATACACACTTGCCCTAAGGGTGATGAGTTGCTAATGTACAGAAAAAATGATACAGGTACATTATTTCATGGTTGAAACAAGTAGAAAGGTGCAAGGCTTTGTCAATAAAAACAAAACTAAAATGTTTTTTAAAAAAAATCAATTGTGTACTTTAATATACCCAGCTCCATCCTCATACCTTAAAGGTGTTTTCCCACAAACAAAGTTCATTTTAATCAATAGATCTTGGAATAATAATAATTTCCACAATTGGATGTGATATAATAATGTCCCTGTGCTGAGATAATCTTATAACTGTGCCCCTGCTGTGTACTGTGTAATGGCTGTGTCTGACCGTACAGGAACATGGTCTGATTATACCACAGCTCCTGGGCAGGGGAGGAAGGAAAAGAGTATACAGACTTTACTGCACGGGATCACAAATAATTATTTCTTTGAGGTAAAACATTCTTGAAAAATAGGCAGGGAAAAGCTTTACGTCACATAAAAAATTAGCTAAGATCCCCTGCTGTCCTCTCTGTATACTTTCTTTTGCTTCCCCCCCTTCCCAGGAGCTGTGGTATGATCAGACATGTTCCTGTATGGTCAGACACAGCCATTACACAGTACACAGCAGGGGGCACATTTATAAGATTATCTCAGCACAGGAACATTATTATATCACATCCAATTGTGGAAATGATTATTATTCCAAGATCTATTGATTAAAATCAACTTTAAAATTAACTTTATTTGAGGGAAAACCCCTTTAAACAACGCTGGTATAGTGACACTGACCACTCTTTTACAGAAGCATGTCAATAAAAGCAAGATAGGTCTATTATTTTCCTTTTTTCTCTAGATTTAAACCAACATTTAACATGGTCCATATTAGCCGTGAGCAATACAAAATAATAGGAGAAAAAGACAACTGTTTCTGTTTCACAGAATAGACAGAGGCTCATATTTAGACATGTAACCCAGCCTGTAGAGAACACTTCTTTATGTCATGTAAGTCCCCAGCTGTCATCGAGAGCCCAAGTCTCTGCGGCTGCATAACAGGTAGTGCAGCTGCGACGTCTATGCACTGTACAGAAGATCAAACCCTTCTGACAGATGTAAAGCATTAACAAAGGACCTTCAGTACAAAGCAATTTAAAGTTTTATGACTATGAAAAAAACAAAAATATTTTTTGTTGCATTAGTTTTGTTAGTTACATCCCTAAAACTAACTTCTTAGATGTCATAAAAGAGAGAAAAAACTGATGCATGTCATCTCTAAGATTCAAGGAGATGTTGTTTTTTTCAGGCAGGTGACTTTAAACATCGTAAACAAGTTCCCTGTAGTTTCAAGTCAAGTGTCTTAGCGTTTACATTATGTCATTAACAAAGGGCCATCAAATGCCTCTGTGAAGCTTAAGTATGTCACTCAATACCATTGTATAAAATCTAAAACTTGCATGCCACACAAATAGAAATGTCAGTGAATCGCTGTGCCCTGACAATAAGAATAACATTCACATTTTTAACCAAAACATTATAATCCCACATTTGTTAAATAATGGTAGAAATCCTCTAGTGACCTAACAATTGTTTTTACTTCCTGCATGCAATATGTTTACCTAGTTGGTTAAAATTCTGAATGTCAAAGGATTCCCTAAAGATAGCTGTGAGGTCTGTAAGGTCATTTACTGTGTTACTGGTAATTAAACATCGATTTACGCTTTGTCCTTTGAGTAAACCCTGAAGAAATCCAGACTACACAGTATCAAGGCTACATAGAATCAATGAAACACATCCTGCAAGTTCTAATGAAACATACACGTTTCATGTGTTTTGTAAATGACCTGAGTTCAGCTTCCAGCTTCTACAATTTACAATATTTTCCATATCTGCATTAAATTATGAAAGAACAATTCTACATGTAAAGGAGTTTACCATGTTATTTATACTATTTTTCCACCCTATAGAAGTGGTTATTGTGTATGGGGTTGGTCTATAGTCAAACAAATGATAAAGCTGCTATGAATATTTTTGCCATAGAGGGAAAGTCATTCAATCTATACATACTCCTCAACATTGAAAAATTGTAACCCCAAGAAGAAAAAGCCGTAGAAGTATGTAAATCACAGGATTGATAGATATGTTAATGATGTGCAAATTTTGACAAAATGGGAACAACATTTTTAAAACATTTCGATAAACTCAGTATTGATTATTGAGTGCCACATGCAGAAATACATGCACTTCCACTCCGCTCTGTGGCATTCTATTAATGAGCTTATTAATGATTATCTGAGCAATGTTCTGCCCCACTGAATGCACTAGGGCATGCAAATCATTAAAATCCGCTGCAGGCAACTTCCTTTGCAATTGCTGACCAATGACATCCTAGATGTGCGGGATAAGAAACAACATGCAGCCTTATTGTGTTGAACAGAGGCTTGTGTGACACTTTGGAGAAATGGTCATACTACTGGTTCCACAACTGACACATTCAGAAATGAAAGTGAAATTGGACATCACATACCAAGCTTAAGGTGTCAAACAAGGTCTAGTGAAACCATCAGAAGGCTTTTGAATGACATTGGGCTACAAGCATCCAGCTACAGGAATTCTATTGAACTCACATCACCTCTTTCAAAGGCTATCATGGTGCAAAGCAAGATGGCAACGACGGCAGGAATGAAGATCTATCTTCTTCAGCGAGAAGTCCCTCTTTTGTTTTGGACGTAGTGATAGCTAGAGATTGGTCTGGAGACCTTGTGAGCAACGCCATGCAGATGCCTCTCGTGTCACACTGGTCCTACTTCTGGGATTATGGTGTGGAGTGGCATAATGGACGGTAACCGAACCGCTCCAGTCTTCACTCCAAGTACACTAAGAACTTGGTGTTATATTGATTTGGTCGTGGAACCAGTGGAACAGACATTTCTTCAAAATGTCTCTGGAACTGTGTTTCAACATTACAAAGCCAGTTCGCATGTTGCCCTTGCTACTGTGAGCAGCCTGCATGGCCTAAACATGCTATCATGGCCTGCAGTGTCTACGGACTTCTCCATTTAAGCACACCAGGGACGGCACTGTTCGGCAATTGCAAAAAGAGCTGCCATTGATTTGTTTGCCCAAGTGCATTCAGCATGGCAGAAATAATGTCAGACAACCATTAATAACCTCATTGATTTCATGCCAAAGTGTCTAGTCTAAGAGAATGTATTTGAGTATGTAGCACTCATTCTCGATACTTAATAGATCAAGATGTTTTGAAAATGTTTATTCCATCCTCTGATAATTTACATATTGTTAACATGTTTATTGAGCCTTTGATTTCCATAACTCCATGTGTTTTCAGTCTGTGTGTTGCAATTTCAATGTTGATTAGTGAAGTTAGCAAGTAATAAGCTGGTAGAAACAGCCGTACCATATTGTAAATATATGATGATCGTCATTGTGCAAATGGATTTTGGAGAACACACGGCATACCTGAGCTCCAACTGTCAAACAATTTCTTGTTTCACAGTTCCAAATATTGTGCATACTGAATCGCCACTCCAATCACTCTCTCCAATCCTACTTCCAAGCGTTGTAGAACTGAGAGGAACATGTGTTTGAGTTGCATATTGTGTGAGGTTTTTGAATGTTCAATAGTGTCTGCATTGTCTAGCAGGGTGGCAAAATATAGGATAGCCAATACTGTGTTATACTGGCTGTCACCCAGAATACCACAGGATACTAAAGTTGTATTGACAAGAAGCATTTCATTCTTTAAAAACACAGATTTTTTTGAAAGTTGAGGGTTTATGAAAGTCTAGTTGCCAAACCCTATGAGTACTGGAGTGTCTGTCAATGGTTCATTCGTAACTATCACCTAGCATCACCTGTTAACGAAGTAGGAGGCCAAGGTAACTTAGACATGTCTGAATACAATATTACAAAACTTAAGAAGGCAGTTTAGGTACTTTCATCTTTAAAATATGCATTTACACATTGTCAGTTTCCATATAAGTCTTCCTTCGTCCAACTTATTCACTGTGCATAGAGACTCAAAGCAAAGCCACAATAAGAAGAATTAAAAATTCCTCCAAGATTCAAGAAAAAAAACACAGCAAAAAAGGCAAGAGTGTTTACCTGCAAAATCTCAGAACTAATGCACTCAGGATGCAGCAAACCCATATAATAAAGATGGCGACAACAGAGGTGCAAAATACTGATGAGACAATCACTCAGAACCTATCATTCCATGGAGGGGGTGATTGCTTAGTATTGAAACTGCACACAAAAAAGGCTTGTATAGGGCGCTGTTCACACCTGGGTAGTGCACAGTATCCGGCTTGCAGCCTATTAGTTACTCCCTTACTATTAGATTAGGCAGGCTGCCCAGTACTATCCAAGTGCTCCCCATGAGAACATACACTCTAGTTTACAATGCCAGCACTAATGGGCCTGGCTGCACCCTGGAATAAAAAAGTGCAAATATTATAATATATATATATATATATATATATATATATATATATATATATATATATATATATATATATATATATATATATATATATATATATGTTACTGTAAAAGTCAGAAGGCCGGTAAAACCTAGGATTTACCGGTCAATCTGGACATTTACCGAGGCCGTCGGTAAAAGCTCAAAATGAAAAGTAAAATTGGACTTTTACTGGTGAAGTCTTGGTAAATCTTAACATTTCTCAACAGCGTTGGTAAAAGTCAGATGTATTCCATATAAACGAACGATTTTGGATTTTTACCTGGGCGAATTGGTAAATCTTTACATTTACCAGCATGTGTTGGTAAAAGTAACTTTGAGTCACAGAATTCTGACTCTTACCAGCAGATGATGGTGGTAAAAGTTAACTAAACGCAATTTCCGACTCTGATGAAGGACTTAATCGTTAGAAATATTTTTATTCTTCAAAATGCAAATAATGTGCACATTTACCAACTGCGCTTACACCCTTCTCAGCTACATTTACCAAGAAGCCGTGGTAAATGTGCACATTTACCAACTGCGCCTGGTTAAAGTCAGATGTTTCATCTTCACACCTGATATTTCTGACTTACCACACTCGACGGTAAATGTTAACATTTACCAAGACTTCACGGGTAAAAGTCCAATTTTACTTTTCATTTTGAGCTTTTACCGACGGCCTCGGTAAATGTCCAGATTGACCGGTAAATCCTAGGTTTTACCCGCCTTCTGACTTTTACAGTAACATATACACTGCTCAAAAAAATAAAGGGAACACTCAAATAACACATCCTAGATCTGAATGAATGAAATATTCTCATTGAATACTTTGTTCTGTACAAAGTTGAATGTGCTGACAACAAAATCACACAAAAATCAAATTTATTAACCAATGGAGGCCTGGATTTGGAGTCACCCCCAAAATTAAAGTGGAAAAACACACTACAGGCTGATCCAACTTTGATGTAATGTCCTTAAAACAAGTCAAAATGAGGCTCAGTATTGTTTGTGGCCTCCACGTGCCTGTATGACCTCCCTACAATGCCTGGGCATGCTCCTGATGAGGTTACGGATGGTCTCCTGTGGGATCTCCTCCCAGACCTGGATTAAAGCATCCGCCAACTCCTGGACAGTCTGTGGTGCAACGTGACATAGGTGGATGGAGCGAGACATGATGTCCCACATGTGCTCAATCGGATTCAGGTCTGGGGAACGGGCAGGCCAGTCCATAGCTTCAATGCCTTCATCTTGCAGGAACTGCTGACACACTCCAACCACAAGAGGTCTGGCATTGTCCTGCATTAGGAGGAACCCAGGGCCAACCGCACCAGCATATGGTCTCACAAGAGGTCTGAGGATCTCATCTCGGTACCTAATGGCAGTCAGGCTACCTCTGGCGAGCACATGGAGAGCTGTGCGGCCCTCCAAAGAAATGCCACCCCACACTGTTACTGACCCACTGCCAAACCGGTCATGCTGAAGGATGTTGCAGGCAGCAGATTGCTCTCCACGGCGTCTACAGACTCTGTTACGTCTGTCACATGTGCTCAGTGTGAACCTGCTTTCATCTGTGAAGAGCACAGGGTGCCAGTGGCGACTTTGCAAATCCTGGTGTTCTGCAGAAAATGCCAAGCATCCTGTACGGTGTTGGGCTGTGAGTCGGTTTCTAACCATTTGTGCAGACACATGCACATTTGTGGCCTGCTGGAGGTCATTTTACAGGGCTCTGGCAGTGCTCCTCCTGTTTCTCCTTGCACAAATGCGGAGGTAGCGGTCCTGCTGCTATGTTGTTGCCCTCCTACGGCCCCCTCCACGTCTCCTGGTGTACTAGCCTGTCTCCTGGTAGCGCCTCCAGCCTCTGGCCACTACACTGACAGACACAGCAAACCTTCTTGCCACAGCTCACATTGATGTGCCATCCTGGATGAGCTGCACTACCTGAGCAACTTCTGTGGGTTGTAGAGTCCGTCTCATGCTACCACAAGTGTGAAAGCGCAACCAACATTCAAAAGTGACCAAAACATCATCCAGAAAGCATTGGTACTGGGATGTGGTCTGTGGTCCCCACCTGCAGAACCACTCCTTTATTGAGTGTGTCTTGATAAGTGCCAATAATTTCCATCTATTGTCTACTCCATTTGCACAACAGCAAGTGAAATTGATTGTTAATCAGTGTTGCTTCCTAAGTGGACAGTTTGATTCCACAGAAGTTTGATTTACTTGGAGTTATATTCTGTTGCTTAAGCGTTCCCTTTATTTTTTTGAGCAGTGTGTGTGTGTGTATGTGTATGTGTATATATATATATATATATATATATATATATATATATATATATATATATATATATATATATATATATATATATATATATATATATATATATATATAAAATATATATATATATATATATATATATATATATATATATATATATATATATATATATATATATATATACACATTATATACATACACACACATATATACACATATATACATATATATACACAGTACAGACCAAAAGTTTGGACACACCTCATTTAAAGATTTTTCTGTATTTTCTTGACTATGAAAATTGTACATTCACACTGAAGGCATCAAAACTATGAATTAACACATGTGGAATTATATACTTAACAAAAAAGTGGGAAACAACTGAAAATATGTCTTATATTCTAGGTTCTTCAAAGTAGCCACCTTTTGCTTTGATGACTGCTTTGCACACTCTTGGCATTCTCTTGATGAGCTTCAAGAGGTAGTCACCGGAAATGGTCTTCCAACAATCTTGGAAGGAGTTCCCAGAGATGCTTAGCACTTGTTGGCCCTTTTGCCTTCACTCTGCGGTCCAGCTCACCCCAAACCATCTTGATTGGGTTCAGGTCTGGTGACTGTGGAGGCCAAGTCATCTGGCGTAGCACCCCATCACTCTCCTTCTTACACAGCCTGGAGGTGTTTTTGGGGTCATTGTCCTGTTGAAAAATAAATGATGGTCCAACTAAACGCAAACACTCTTGCCTTTTTTGCTGTGTTTTTAATGTGCATAGAGAGCGGTGGCTGTAACCTCGCCTCCGGCACTGACCATGCTGTCAATAGGTGCCAGGGGTCCGGTTACTGCTAGTGACAGGTTCCCTTTAAGTATAATCACTGTGCACTTAACTCCTTTCCGACCCAAGGCGTACTAATACGTATCTGTGCCCTGGGACTTATGGACCAGATACGTATTAGTACGCCCTATCTTTAAAGCGGCACCGCGACCGAAGTCGCGGTGCTAAAATTAAAATTCCGGTGCCATCTTACCTCAGGGTAGATGGTGCCGGCATTTCGGGGGGTGGCGCCGCCCCCCCGCACCCACGATCGCTGTGATTGGCTGTTCAATTCTGAACAACCAATCACAGCATTTCTCACTGTTTCCGGCAATCAGATTGCCGGAAACAGTGATGTGCAGCCTAGGATCGGTGCTCCTAAGAGCACCGATCCTAGGCTGTTGCCTAGTAACCCCAGCCCTCTCCCCAAACTGCTAGGATCGGTGCGATCGCCGAACAAATCGATCGCACCGATCACAGCGGGACCGCGCGGTAACAGGGCGGTCACGGGGCGGTGACCGGCTTGTGACCTCCCCATGACCCCCTGTGAAGTCATACAAGCCCCCAGCCAGCTCTGATTGGAGCGATCGATGATGACATCGATCGCTCCAATCAGAGTACATGAACACAGGTGACACGGCAGTCACAGGGAGGTGACCGGCTTGTGACCTGCCTGTCACCTTCCTGTAACCCCCTGTGGTGCGTGCCCAGGCCCCAGCCATCTCTGATTGGTGTGATTGATGTCATCATCAATCACACCAATCAGAGTACCTGACCGGGTGGTGACCGGCCTGTGACCTGCCTGTCACCACCCTGTCACCCCCCTGTGACCGCCCTGCAGATCCTCACACTTGGTGAGGATTTCTACAGAGCAGTCACGTCTAATCACTCTGAGCTGGGCCTTGTAGTTCCACAACCTTTTGTGACACTACAAGACCTCTCTCCTACCTGCTCCAGTCGCTGCTTCTGCTCCGGCATCCCTCTGCGCTCTCCAGGGTCCTGAATCTCTTGCTCCGGCATCCTGCTGAACTCTTCAGGCTGCCGGCTGAGCTTCGGCGTCTGGCTGCTGTCCAGGGTCCTGGATCTCCTGCTCCTGTCTCCTGGGTCATCGGTCTCCAGCTCCTTATCCTGCGGATCCTGCTCCTGAGCCTGCTGAAAGAAGAACAGAGAAGACTTTGGTAAGTGCATCTCTGTTCTCCCCTCATCCACCCCTCCCCCCCCCTCCTTTTTACCAATTTTTTTTTTTCGTGCGTTCTGCAGCGGCCGAGCGCTGAGCAGTGTCTACGTCACTGATCAACGTCCGTGCTCGCTGCTTTTCACGACTTTTCTTTTTTTCTTTTCCGTGTTCGCTGTTTTGACGACTTTTCTTTTTTTTTTTCTTTCTTCTTTTTCTTGTCCCTGTCAATTCTCCCCCCCACCTTTGCACCACATCCGCGCACACACCCAGCAGCTGCCGAGAGTTGATTGGTGACATAGTTCACCGATCCGCACTCGTGCTCGGTGTTTGAACCACCCACAGTAGTTCTTTTTTTTTCTCTTTTTTTTTTTCAGGAAAAAAAAGTTCACACCAAGCACACTGACACACACACACTCTAAATAAATTACTGACACACACGCACCACATACATGGAAAAAAAAAATGGCCGGCTCATCCCAAACTCGCTATTCAGCGGAGGAGGCATACTCTTTTGTTGCCTCCGACACTGAGACCGACAGCGAGGGCGAGGATCCCACATTTCTTTGCTTTTCTGATGCCTCATCGTCCTCCTCTTCTTCCTCAGGTTCTCCTGGACCGCCCCGCAGTCGTCGCAGGAGAGAAGATGTTCCAGTGCCCCCCAATACTGACCCCATATGGACCTCGCCCCCCGAAAATTTTGAGCCATTGATTCCTGATTTCGTGGCGGAATCAGGAATCAAGTTTGACACCACCGGCCTCACAGAAATAGACTTTTTCAAAGTCTTTTTCTCTGAGGATTTTATAAACCTCATGGTGGGCCAAACTAATGTGTACGCTCATCAATTTTTGGAACAAAACCCCTCTTCATCATTTTCTGACTGGTCTCCTGTAGACGCAGAAGAAATGATGAAGTTTTGGGACCTGGTCCTTCATATGGGGATCCTGAAAAAAACAGAGATTCGGCAATACTGGAGTGTTGACGTTTTGTATAACACTCCAGTGTTCCGAATGGTGATGATCCGGAAACGTTTTGAGGCCATCCACAAGTTCTTGCATTACAACGATAATGCAAGGTGTCCTGCACGCGATGACCCGAACTTTGACAGTCTTTTCAAAGTTCGGTCGGTCATCGAGCACTTCAACAACAAGTTTGGTGAAGTGTACGTGCCCCAAAGGGACATCTGCGTGGATGAGTCCTTAATTGCTTTCAAGGGGCGGCTTGGATTCCGGCAGTACCTGCCCAGTAAGAGGTCCAGGTACGGGATCAAGCTGTATAAACTTTGTGAGAGTACCTCAGGGTACACTCACAAGTTTAGAGTTTATGAAGGGAAGGACTCCCGGATTGAACCCCCTGAATGCCCCCCTGTTCTGGGAGTGAGTGGGAAAATTGTGTGGGACTTGGTGCACCCACTGCTGGATAAAGGTTATCACCTGTACGTGGATAACTTTTATACAAGTATCCCACTCTTCAAGTCCCTCTCTGCGCAACATACCGCAGCTTGCGGTACTGTCCGCAAAAATCAGAAAGGCCTCCCAAAGACGCTAATTGGGCAGCTGCTCAGAAGGGGTGAGAGCAGAGCCAAATGTAGCGACCAGCTGTTGGTGGTCAAGTACAAGGACAAGAGGGATGTCCTTCTCTTGACCACCATACATGGTGATGGCAGCACCCTCAGCACTGTAAGAGGTTCCACTACACAGGTCGCCAAACCAGACTGTGTAGTGGGGTACAACAAGTACATGGGGGGAGTTGATCTCTCCGATCAAGTACTCCAGCTGAACAGTGCTTTGAGAAAGGCCAAGGTATGGTATAAGAAGCTGGCCGTGCACATTGTTCAGATGGCAATGCACAACGCTTTCCTTCTGTCTCAATGTGCAGGCCAGACTTCTGCGTCGTATCTTCACTTTCAGGAGACAGTTATCAAGGCCCTGATATTTGGCAGTGGTGGCGGAGCGGGTCCCACTACTTCCGGAACTGAAGGACCTCGAATTGTACCGGGCCAGCATTTCCCGGGGCAGATCCCTCACAGCGGAAAAAAGGGTAAGTCACAAAAGAAGTGCCGAGTGTGCTACCGAAGAGGAATATGCAAGGACACCATTTACCAATGTGACACCTGCCCCGACAAACGTGGCCTCTGCATGAAAGACTATTGAATTAATTTCTGACGTATGAGAACCAGACGAACACTACACAGCTGACGTAGTGTTCGTCAGCTTGTCATACTTCAGTTGTGTAGTGTTTGTCAGGTTGTAATACACAACTGGCATATAACACTACATAATAAAATTGACAAATCAGGAATCCGTTCCAAAAAGGGGGCACTTGTGGGGGAGCTCCAATGTTTGGGCACAAAGGGACTCTCCAAACGCAACATGGTTCCAATTTGTTAGCGGACACCATGTCGCGTTTGGAGAGCCCCTGTGTGCCTAAACGTTGGGGCTCCCACACAATTGACCCCATTTTGGAAACTAGACCCCCCAAGGCACCTATCTAGATACATAGTGAGCACTTGGAACCCCCAGGTGCTTCACAAATTAATCCGTAAAAATGAAAAAGTGTGTTTTTTTCCACTTTTTCATTTTTACGAAACAATTTGTGAAGCACCTGGGGGTTCCAAGTGCTCACTATGTATCTAGATAGGTGCCTTGGGGGGTCTACTTTCCAAAATGGGGTCACTTGTGGGGGAGCTCCAATGTTTGGGCACACAGGGACTCTCCAAATGCAACATGGTGTCCGCTAACAAATTGAATGGAAAATCGGCTCAAATTGTTAGCGGACACCATGTTCAATTTAGAGAGTCCCTGTGTGCCCAAACATTGGAGCTCCCCCACAAGTGACCCCATTTTGGAAACTAGACCCCCCAAGGCACCTATCTAGATGCATAGTGAGCACTTGGAACCCCCAAGTGCTTCACAAATTGATTCGTAAAACTGAAAAAGTGAAAAAAAAAACAAAAAAAAAACACTTTTTCATTTTTACGAATCAATTTATGCAGCACCTGGGGGTTCCAAGTGCTCACTATGCAACTAGAGAGGTGCCTTGGGGGGTCTAGTTTCCAAAATGGGGTCACGTCAGGGGCTCTCCAAATGCAACATGGCGTCCGCTAATTATTCAAGCAAATATTACAATCAAAAAGTCAAATGGCGCTCCTTCCCTTCCGAGCCCTGCCGTGCGCCCAAACAGTGTTTTTTCCCCACATATGGGGTATCTGCGTGCCCAGAGGAAATTGCACAACTAATTTTGGGGTCCATTTTTTCTTGTTGCCCCTGTGAAAATAAAAAAAATTGGGTCTAAAGTAACATTTTTGTGAAAAAAGTTAAATGTTCATTTTTTTCTTCCACATTCCAAAAATTCCTGTGAAGCACCTGAAAGGTTAATAAAGTTCTTGAATGTGGTTTTGAGCACCTTGAGGGGTGCAGTTTTTAGAATGGTGTCACTTTTGGGTATTTTCTGTCATAAAGACCTCTCAAAGTGACTTCAAATGTGATGTGGTACCTAAAAAATGGTTTTGTAAATTTTGTTGGAAAAATGAGAAATTGCGAGTCAACTTTTAACCCTTTTAGCTCCCTAACAAAAAAAAAATTTGCTGATGTAAAGTACACATGTGGGAAATGTTATTTATTAAGTATTTTGTGTGACATATCTCTCTGATTTGAGGGCATAAAAATTCAAAGTTTGAAAATTGCAAAATTTTCAAAATTTTCGCCAAATTTCAGTTTTTTTCCCAAATAAACGCAAGTTATATCGAAGAAATTTTACCACTATCATGAAGTACAATATGTCACGAAAAAACAATCTCAGAATCAGGGGGAGCCGTAGAAGCGTTCCAGAGTAATTACCTCATAAAGTGAAAGTGGTCAGAATTGTAAAAATTGGCCTGGTCATTAACGTGCAAACCACCCTCGGGGGTAAAGGGGTTAAAGGGGTTTTCCCACAAACAAAAGTTCATTTTAATCAATAGATCTTGGAATAATAATAATTTCCACACTTGGATGTGTTTAAAAAAAAATATTCCTGTTCTGAGATAATCTTATAAATGTTCCCCTGCTGTGTACTGTATACTGTGTAATGGCTGTGTCTGCCGTACAGGGACATGGTCTGATCATACCACATCTCCTGGGCAGGGGAAGATGCAAAAAGAGTATACAGACAGGACAGCATGGGATCACAAGTTATTCTTTCTTTGAAGTAAAACATTGTTTAAAAAAAGGCAGGGAAATGTTTCAACTTACAGAAAGAATCAGCTGCGATCCCCTGCTGTAATGTCTGTATACTCTTTTCCTTCCTCCCCTGCCCAGGAGCTGTGGTATCATCAGACCATGTTCCTGCACGGTCAGACACAGCCATTACACAGGGGAATATTCATAAGATTATCTCAGCACAGAAACATTGTATTTAAACACATCCAATTGTGGAAGTTATTATTATTCCAAGAGCTATTGATTAAAATGAACGTCCGTTCGTGGGAAAACCCCTTTAAAACTTATACACCTTTCTAATATACCATATATTAGTTTTCACAATTGTCAAGATGTTTTTGGGCTGGTACGGGTAGGTTCACACAGTTTTTTTATGTGGACTTTGAAGTGGATTCATTTCAAAGTTTATTCAAAGAGTTTTTGAAATAGCTCGTATGTAAACAAAAGTCAGTGTGAAGATATACTAACAGTGCACGGAAATGTTCAGAAGCTGAGAACTCATGAGAAATAACCCATTTTAAAATGCAATCCTTAAAAAGGGCAGTCAGCCAGGCATTTCAGCTGCATCGCGACTGCAGAGGAAATATATTATTCAGTGTTCATTTAGAATAGATGAATTAAGTTTCCGTCTACCGGAATAGCACTTGCTCCAACAGTTTGGATCTCCATTGGGCTCACAAAAGCTTGGATCTCCATTGGGCTCACGTATCCCAATCTATAATGTCCATATGCCCTTTGACTCAAATAGACATTAAATATCGTATCATGGATGAGTCAACTTCTTTGGAAAGGAGAGTCTGCAGTGTGTAGTGTCTGCTAACTCACAAATATTGCTGATTCTCGTGCAATTTTAGGTCACTGCCTAGAAATTGGCTGTTTGCATGACTTCAGGCAAAGTAGAATATGATTATGCAATTACTATGTCCATTTAACAGTTTGAGTTACTTGGTGATAATAACTGTAATTTTCCAGGTACAGCACATAAAAAAGAAAAAATATATATACCTGTTTTTCCTGTGTTTCGAATTAAAGTATGATTAGATGTTTGTTCCCAGCCTTGAAATGTTAGTTTCTTCAGATTCATATTCAACTGAGTGAGATTCTCATCAATGTTGATGGGAGATTGTTTGGCACCATTGCATGCTGGATATTTTTTCACCCAATTTGTTTGGCTAAAGCTTTCTGTAATAGAAATATTATATTAAATATCAGATTAAAAGTTTCAAGATAAGTAGTAAAGCAGTATAAGGACCCTTATATGATGCAGTATAACTCTAGCTCCCATAGACATTCATTGGGCCTCTTCACTGCACTGTACGACACCAACTAAAAAAATGTGGCAAGCAGATATCCTACCCTTCAAGCCCTGCTTTTACAGAATAAAGATGCTTATATGACAACTGAGGGAGCTTGTATGAAAGAACATCAAAGCCATGCAGTTGTGCCATGTGCATGGTGCACAAAGTGAGTTTTTAAAGGCTATTCGTGGCTCGGAAAACAGATCCTCAATTTAATTTATTCATACAGCCCACAATTTATTTTATCAGCCCACAAGAGCACAAGAGGAGCCACTTGTGGGCTCATGAACAGATACAACAATAGGTTACCAAAGGTCAGAAGAAGCTCAGAAACATAATTAGATTACATCACTTGTTGCTATGGACAATTCTTATTGGTTTAAAATAACAAATAATTAAATGTATTAAGGATCTGACCTATGTGCATGATGAGAGCATTACAATTTCAAGTGTAACTAAAGGGTCTGAGCACATATTTAGTAAAAAAATAAATGGAATACTTGCCCATGATGGGCTAAGGCATGTCAGTCCGGCAAAATTAGCAGTGGTAACAAAATGAGAACACTAATATATAGTTCTCAATACATCAAAGCTTTTCCCCAGATTTCTGGCATAAAACTCTTTGAAAAATCGCAATTATTTTAGCACAACCCAAAGTTTCTAAAAAATGTTGCTACTTGTGGCTTTTTCATGCAAGTCCCAGTGAAATCCGCCAACGTGGGTAGAGCATCAGTGGGACAAGACGTGGCAAAGCATGAGCGACAAAGTCTTACAAAGTTACGGCACATTACTGGTTTAACTTACTCCAGAAATGGACTCAAGTCCCTGACTGGTGTGACTTTTCTGGCAAGATGCTGGCACGGCTGTATGACTGGTAGCCGGTGGCTCCGAGGAGGAATAAATTGAATTTTCTCCGCTCTATCAATAAGGCAGCCGGACACCTTTTTAATGTAATTTACCTGCAGATTAACCCTAGATCTGCTGGTAAAAGCCTTATCTAACATGACAGATTCCCTTTAAGACAAGCACAACACCAATCTAAATGACTCTGGCCCGTAATGTAACTGGAATTTAGAACACAAAATAGTTGTCCTATATCTTCTTAGATATTATTATGATTATAGTTTCATCTCCTATCATCAGTCAGTGTACGCCTCTTAGGTTTCTATCAGTTCTTTTTGCAGAGCCTCCTCCTTTTGATGTACATGTCTTTATCATTTTCAGATGTATCATGTTTCACAGGCATCTTATGTAAGGCTTGGAGACTTGGCATAGATACTGGTGGTGTTCATGCTGATTCTTGTTGGTGCACTCCCTCACTTCTCCAGTGCTAAATCTGATCGTTTAGATCTTGTTTGTACAAGATTAATTTCAAAGTAAACTTGAACTAATGTGTAGGGAGAAATACAACGTATACCTACCATTGTATTGATATAAATAATCACAAATGCATTTCAACATGATTTTCATAATATTTTCTTGTGGAGTTAGATCTCAGCTTTTCTCATAAGCATAAGCATATATAAATAAAAAGATTATTATTATTATGCTTACTTTAAAAGTAGCTGTCATTCCTCCTGATATGTCCCCAATAACAATTTTGCAGCATCTTTTCTCATAAATCTGCATTGTGCCATCCCTCTCCATATACTCCACATAGAAAATTTCAAATAAATTGACAACTGGGTGTTACTATTTTCCTTGACAGAGCACTGATTGGACAGTGACACAGTGTGTAGTGATACGCCCCAGCACAGTCTGTTAATTTGTTACATTTGATAGGTCATCAATATCGGACCACCCGGCAATCCAACCTATCTCTAGGATAGGCCATAAATACTACATGCCTGTATAAGGCTTAGTGCCCAAGATACAGAAATGAAGCAGAAATTTTCCTGAGCATTTCTGCATCTCCTTGGCAGAAAAACGCATGCGGTTTTTACATGCGTTTTTGATACGTTTTTCAAATGCATTGTATAGGCAAATACGCATGCAGAAACAGTATATAAATCCATGCTGTTTGCATGGATTTGTAGCATCCTGAGGATTCGGCTGCTACAGGGGTATTGCACCTCAACCCAGAGGTGTGATATTCCACTCCCGGGTAAGGATGGAGTGTGGAACTGAGCTCAGTTAGCTGCATGCACTACACACGTCCCATTTCCGGAGGACAGACCAATGGTACTCCCACTTAATAATGTGCAGGTACGACCGAGTCTGTCCTTGGCTGGAGTGGGAGGGGGGTGGTACATCCCAGTAGTGTAGGGGCAGATAGGGGGAGCAGCCTGGGTAAAGTTAGGAGCTCATTGGGTGCTGGTCACCTGAGCTCACACATAGAGGGAGTATATAAGGTGGGCACCATCTTAGATCAGGGTCAGTCAGTAAGTCTTTGCAGAGGAGTCTTTTGTAGAAGGCTGGTCAGTCTGTCAGTCTTTTGCAGAGCAGTGGAGGAAAGCAGAGGAGCAGAGCAGCCCCAAGGCCCAGAGAGAGAGAGGAGAAAGAAAGACCCAGAGGGGGAGAAAGAAGGAACTCCAAGAGCCCAAATTAGACCAGAGGGTGAAGAGTTGGCAACAGGGTACCGGATCCCAAGCTGGCAGAGGCTACAGCACACCTTAGCCAGGAACCGGAGGTCGTGGGCAGGATCGATCTGCCACGATCACCCACTAAATCCACCCGGAAGGCAGACCACGCATAGGGTCAGGGAACCCAGAGACAAGGGTTCGCCAACAAGAGGCCCGAGGGAGCCGGACATAGGTGGATCCCTGGTGGGGAAGGCCAGAGACGAGGACAGGACAGAAAGGGAGCTCAGAACCACGCTCCAGAACTACTTGGGGGTTGGCCGAGTCCAGGACCTGGTGGACGCAGCGCGGCTCGGGTGGTCACTCAAGGCCGGAGTGACCGGTACAAGAACAGCAGTAAGTAAAGAACCCTGAACTGCACAACCCGACTCTGACTCTCATTACCATCTTCCCTGCACTTCCACAACCACCATCCTCTGCACCTGACCCCCTGAGGCTATACCCCTCCCGTTGGGGGTTATACCACCTAAGCTGCACAAACACCATCAGCCTCAGCGGACCCTGCTGCAGCGGCGGCCGTAGTGACCACAATTCAACGGGTGGCGTAGTCGACATAAAGAACTTTAGTAACATCAGTAAGGACTGCCACACACTGAGCTTGACACCCTGGGCACGGACCGGGTCACAGCCACTCGGAGACTACAACCCCCATCTGATCCGGCTCCGGGTATCCCCAACAACACTGGCCCAGGGGGCGCGTCAACTTTGGCGTAGTCGGCAGGATTACGTGCCCGCAACAACCGGGTACTGCGTGCCTGAAGAAAAGTACACAGTTACCTCAAAAAGAAGTCTCCTGCCGGTTCCGGAGGGTCCCCGCCAACGGACCCCATCACAGGTCGTTTCCCGCCGGTTGTCCGCCATTTGCAGCTTTTTCCCGCCATCCATGGAGTTTCCCGCCACTGGGAGACGATTCCCGCCATTTCCGAAGATTTCCCGCCTTGGAAGAGCGGACGCCATTATGGGCGTGCCAGAGGGTGGCAAGAGGCCACCTCCCATCGTGGGCCAGGTCGAAGAATGCCGCCAAAAGCGGAAACCGCGCCCACCAACAGAGACTGTGATGCTGGAAGTGTCCATCAGCGTAAGAGAACTGCCCCTGGAACTGAAGTTGCCCCGGGACCACCCTCAATGTGGGCGGGGACAGAAGAACAGAGCAAAGATGGGTGTCGCCTGGAGCAGTATGGAGAGAGCGCACCAGGAGACAAGACGTCTGGAAGAGAGTCCAGAGAGAGCCTACCCGGAGATGGAGGGAGAGCCAGGCAGCACCGACCCAGAGGTCAGGAGCCTGATGCGGGCCGCCACTCCAGGCAGCACCGACCCAGTGGTCAGGAGCCTGTTGCAGGTCGCCACTCCAGAAGGCCTGCTGGAGATCCTAACACAGCTCCCCCGAGACCGGGAGTGTGCACAGACCGCGCTGGAGGGCCTCGCACGGAGGATGGCCCGGGTGCAGCGAGAGACGTTGGCGGAGTGGAGCCGAGAGATGGCCCAGCAGACCGAGACTCGTCAGCGGAGCACGCCACCCGAGACAAGGAGACAGACCGCCTCTGAGGATGGAGCAGGAGGACTGAAGGCAGGAGACGGCGCCGAGAAGGGAGCCGAACGAATGGAGGCAGGTAAAGGGGACGTCACTACCCCGAGCCGGGAAACCGCGTGCCTGCCCCAGCTCCCCGTCGCAGAGCCCGAAGTACCCCCTGCAGTGCCTGTCGCTGCAACGTCACCGCCGCAGACTAGGCCTCAAACGGAAGCCGCGACCCCTGTGACGTCACACGCCTCGACCCCGAGCGTGGCCAAGCAGGAAGTACCATCGGCCTGGTCGCAAGGCCTAGTACCCCCGGGCGCCGCAATTCCAACAGCGCCCCCTACCTCCGCGGAGCCACCGGCCTGGCCGCAGGGCCGAGTAACACAGGGCGCCGCCGTTCTTACGGTGCCCTTTACTTTCAAGGTGCCCCAAGCCTGGTCGCAAGGCCTGGGAAACCCGGGCGCCGCTACCACCACTGCGCCCATAAGAACAAGAGTGCCGCACCTGGGTGAAGACCTGTTCGCCCAGCATACGTGCCCGGATGGGCAGCCCTTCATATGGCCACCGGAGTTTTACCATCCCCGACTCCGGAAAGAGAGACCCCTAGACGAACCCCTGATTCCGGCTCCAAAGCCCATAAAGAGGATCTCGCCCCCGCTAGAAGAGACCCAGTTTGAGTGGGATCCCACCGGAGAAGACCTTATGGGGTTCACTCAGGAGACTCGGGCAGCCGCAGCGGAGCGTGCAGAGTGCTGCCGCCAGCAGCTCAAGGTCTTTGAGAGGGAGCGGAGAGAGAGGCGGGTCCGGGAACAACAAGCCCAAATAAGGAGCGCGGAGCAGAAGAGCCGAACCAGGAGAGACCCCCGTGCAGCGCATGGTCCCCGTACCATCGAGACTGTGATAAAGTTCAATCTGCAGCATGGGTGGGGTTTCATCAGGGATCACCGCACCCCAGGCGACGTCTTCGTGACCAGGAGAGACGTTGAGTCCCACCTACCGGAGGGACACAGAGGTCGTGACCTGTATTTAGGGGACGAGGTCACCTTCACCCGGCACAAGTGTGCCAAAGGACCCTACGCCCTCCATGTGCATCGCCTGACGGAGGAGGAGCTGCGGTGTGAGGAGGAGCAAGAGGACCCGGACGGGTCTGAAACTGAAACTGTCCACAAAGGAAGAGCAGGAGGACGCCGTCGTTGAGTACGGTAGTGAAGAGACTGTATAAAGTTACCCGTTAGGGTATATGCCATGCTGCTAATTTAAATATAGTCCCCGTTGGGACCAGCCAAGAGTGAACTGTTAACCCCGTGTGTCCCTATTCCCACTGACCGAGGACTGAGAGCGGTCAATCCTCCCTAATACCTGGCCGAGGACTGAGAGCGGCCATACCTTCCCTGTGTATATAGTTGCGCTTCCTAAAGCGCCCCCTACCGGTTTTATAGGAAACCGTGTTTCTTCAAGAGACTGTCGCACTTTACCCGGTCACAAGTTGCACCGTGACCGGAGGAACCAGAAGACAAGAATGTTTCTAATGATAAGTTTTATATGAAAAGTTTATGCTGATAATATATGATGTTTTATATGTTTATGTTTTATGAAAAAAAAAATTGTATGTTTTGGTGTTTTTTATATCTTACAGCCCGAGGACGTGCTGTGATTTACCAGGGGGGAATGTAGCACCCTGAGGATTCGGCTGCTACAGGGGTATTGCACCTCAACCCAGAGGTGTGATATTCCACTCCCGGGTAAGGATGGAGTGTGGAACTGAGCTCAGTTAGCTGCATGCACTACACACATCCCATTTCCGGAGGACAGACCAATGGTACTCCCACTTAATAATGTGCAGGTACGACCGAGTCTGTCCTTGGCTGGAGTGGGAGGGGGGTGGTACATCCCAGTAGTGTAGGGGCAGATAGGGGGAGCAGCCTGGGTAAAGTTAGGAGCTCATTGGGTGCTGGTCACCTGAGCTCACACATAGAGGGAGTATATAAGGTGGGCACCATCTTAGATCAGGGTCAGTCAGTAAGTCTTTGCAGAGGAGTCTTTTGTAGAAGGCTGGTCAGTCTGTCAGTCTTTTGCAGAGCAGTGGAGGAAAGCAGAGGAGCAGAGCAGCCCCAAGGCCCAGAGAGAGAGAGGAGAAAGAAAGACCCAGAGGGGGAGAAAGAAGGAACTCCAAGAGCCCAAATTAGACCAGAGGGTGAAGAGTTGGCAACAGGGTACCGGATCCCAAGCTGGCAGAGGCTACAGCACACCTTAGCCAGGAACCGGAGGTCGTGGGCAGGATCGATCTGCCACGATCACCCACTAAATCCACCCGGAAGGCAGACCACGCATAGGGTCAGGGAACCCAGAGACAAGGGTTCGCCAACAAGAGGCCCGAGGGAGCCGGACATAGGTGGATCCCTGGTGGGGAAGGCCAGAGACGAGGACAGGACAGAAAGGGAGCTCAGAACCACGCTCCAGAACTACTTGGGGGTTGGCCGAGTCCAGGACCTGGTGGACGCAGCACGGCTCGGGTGGTCACTCAAGGCCGGAGTGACCGGTACAAGAACAGCAGTAAGTAAAGAACCCTGAACTGCACAACCCGACTCTGACTCTCATTACCATCTTCCCTGAACTTCTACAACCACCATCCTCTGCACCTGACCCCCTGAGGCTATACCCCTCCCGTTGGGGGTTATACCACCTAAGCTGCACAAACACCATCAGCCTCAGCGGACCCTGCTGCAGCGGCGGCCGTAGTGACCGCAATTCAACGGGTGGCGTAGTCGACATAAAGAACTTTAGTAACATCAGTAAGGACTGCCACACACTGAGCTTGACACCCTGGGCACGGACCGGGTCACAGCCACTCGGAGACTACAACCCCCATCTGATCCGGCTCCGGGTATCCCCAACAACACTGGCCCAGGGGGCGCGTCAGATTTATATAGTGTGACCAAGTTGACAAGCACTTTCCAAGTGATGCTAAAATCGCTTGGAAAGCGATCGTCAACCCACATGCGGAAATGCAAGTGAAGAACGCTTCACATCAGCATGTCCCTGGCAGGAAAAACGCATGTACAATCCGCATGTACAATCCGCATGTACAATCCGCATGCGTTTTTTCTGCCAGGGAGATGCAGAAACGCTCAGGAAAAAATCCTGAGCATTTCTGCATCGTGGGGACATAGCCTTAAAGAGCACTGTCAGACGGCCGCATTAATCGGTGCAAGATCGGAACGCAGTGCGCGGACTGGCTCTCCGGCCCGAGTGTGACAGCTTCATGAATGTCTATGCAGCTGTCATGGTCAGGTCAGCCAGTCCGTGTACTGCGACCGATTTATACGCCCTAAATGAGTGACATATCCACAACTAATCTAAATATTTGACTATTATTACTACTACTGCATCTAACGTTGACATGAAAGGATAACGTTTTTATGGTGCAAACAACTTTTATCATTACCTGTATATGACCAATCTATAGCTTCAATTAATTTTCGCTGCTGTCGATATCCACTCACCAAATCTGCAAAAGATACAAATGTATTCTTGAGTATGGTTGTAAGGTTACATTAATCATTTTAGGATATCTAAGATAAAACAAAAATGTAAAATAAAAGCTATTGTTCTTACTACAGTTTTAACGTTTACAAACAAAAATACACTATTACTTCTTGACAACAGAATGCATTCAAGTAGTTTACTCCCAGAGGTGACCAATCCCCAGGATTTACCTTTCTTATTTCTTATTATGGCACTGATATTTTAATGTAGGACATTGATCATCTCATTGAAGACAGTGGAGGCTAAAACAGAGATTCATATTCAAAGTTCTCCTAACTTTTATGTCTCAGTTTTCTCTATGGACTAAAAATATATTTAAATATACTAAAGAAAGGGAATTTTTTCCTCATTTTAGGGTAGTGATTGAAGAAAAATTATTTTGTATTCCAACTTGTAATGAGAGTTTTTTAGGCTTTTTAGTTTACATCAATACAAGAAAACCATGACTGTATGGTTGCATTGTCTACAAACAAAATTACACATAAGTTACATATACAAACATGAAAGAGGTTAGTTTAGCATTATACTTACATTATTAAAAAGGGCAGTGTTCGAATAAGCTCTGTATAAATTAAAAGTACAATGAATCTAAGAAACTTGGTAATATATGCTTTATTCTCCACTAAAGAGCCATTTCCCCATTTAACTCACCATTCACTTTGAAAAGCAGCTACTAAATGGACTATGAGTTCAATTGTGAGCTGTAGTCTACAATAAGTGAAGTCTATGGAGAGGGGAAGAGGAGGTAGATAAGCTAGACAGAAGGGTAAAGAGAGAGACACAGTAGTTGCTGCTGCTTTCCAGCAAGTGTTTTATTTCAACCCAGTGCTGGAGTCACAGCTACACTGCTCAGTATTGCAGTGTAATGTCCTCTATGCTGCTGATACATAAATACAGGAGAGGGTCTGACTGTTTGAACCAAACCGATGTGCAGAAGAGGGGACTTTACGACTCCATTCTATAATGGGAATAAATGTTCAAGCTTGACCATGGTTCCATTCATTCCTCATTGAAATGGCGAGCGCTGCGTTTGGATTTTTCAAGCAACCCCATAAAGAATGAATGGAGTGACTGTTGGGCATCCAACCTTCCACCCTATTTACTGATGGAATTAAAAGTGCCCCACCAGTGGTAAAAATCACCCCTGCTGCTGATAGTGCAGGTCACTGTGTTTGGACCCCCACTGATCAGTAAATCGTTACTTGTATTCACAGGACAATCCCTTTAGGTGACTGGCTTTCACATTACACAGATATAGAAAATAGTCATTCAGAGAACAGCTATATGTTGCTAATCCACCAGGGCTCCAACTCATCCAAGCTTACATTTTGACTGTGGGGGGAGGAAATAATGTCATTAAATATAGCTAGACCTTGGTGGACCTAATTAAAGTCAACTGAGTTTAGCAGAATTTTCCAGGATCTGCTAGATAACACTTCTGGCATAGTGGTTATACTGTAAATGATAGCCAAGTCACTAGTGGGAACAGAGCCCAATAACATATTTCAATGTAGGTATATGCTATTTATCATCTGTCAGGACATCTATGATTGTACTTTGCAAAATTAATTAAGGCCACTTTTCTTTAGATTACCTTTGAGCTTTAAATGAAAAGTAATGAAAATAACTTTAATCCTTTAATCACTGAGAACTGGTGAAACTTGCCTTGAGCTCTCCTGCAAACAGAGGAAGACTATATGGAGCATGTTCAGGGCTCTGAGTAGAGTCAATTAATAACACTTTATTTGGAAGAATTTATAATGTGGAATTCAGTTCTCTGGTTTGGCAATCCTGCTTTTGTAAACTTGCATAAAGCATTTACTTTTGTTAGGTGTCCAGTTTCTGACACAGTTTGCCGCACATTTTTTCTACGTGTCTTTTTGCAGTCCTTTGACCTCAATATTAAAGAGGTTGATCTTTTTTTGGGGACTTTTTTTCTACTTAAATGCATGCATTTTTGGCTTAAATTTTTTTTGTAATTTGGTTTAATGAAAAATTTTGCACTGTTTGCCTTCTATAACCTCTGTGTTGCACTGTCTATTGTTCCCTGTAGAATGAGTTAACTGAGAACCTGTCAGTGAGCTCATTCTGACAGTCAAATAGCAGAGTTTCTAAGTCTTTTATCTGTTTTATCTCGTTTTTTTAGCTCTTCTCAGGTGATTTATGTCTACAGACTACATTAAAATTGAATGTGCAAGGAAAAAGAAGCCTGTTAAAACCAAAACAGTACTAATTTTTTAATGAAATCTAATTGCAAATATAATTTTTAACCCCAAGTACAGGCATTTAAGTAAAAAAGAATTTCCCCCCTCCCAGAGGTGGACATTTCCTTTAAGTTTAGTGAAGATTCTCCAAGGAATCCGCAAAAAAAAGTGACACATTTCTTGGGACAGTAGGTCTCACTTTGCAACTGTGTTTTGGGCCAATGTCCTCTTGAAAAACTCTGGGAAATTACACTAAATGTGTTTATAAATTAAAGGGGTTGTCCACTTCTTGAACAACCCATTCTCATGCCCCACGCTTGGCCCCGATAAAATAAAAAAAGCTTGCACTCACCTCCCGTGCCGGCGCCGTTCCAACGGTGTTGGTACTCGCGGTCCTCGGGCTCTCGTGCGGTTGTTGTGACACGTGAGCCTGGCGCCCAATCAACGCTGGCGTCACTGTCTCCAACTTCGAACAAATCGAACATAAAGAGGAAGTCGGGGCTGCAGCTGCTCTCTGACTTCCTCTTCATGTTCAATTTGACAGAAGGCGGGGACAGTGACGCCAGCGCTGATTGGGCCCCAGGGTCATGTGTCATAACCGCATGAGAGCCCCAGGACCTAGAGTGCTGACACAGCTGGAACGGCGCTGGCATGGAAGGTAAGTATAGGCTTTTTTATTTTATCGGGGCCAAGCGTGGGGGATGAAAAGGAGTTGTCCAAGTAGTGGACAACTTCTTTAATGTCAAAACCGGTTTCCACAAAACTGACCAACTTTATAATGTATATGATGTAGCTTAGGTTTTCCCCTTCAGCAGATGATGATTGACAGAAGGATCAGACTGTAAGATTTTAACACCTTTGGGACAAGCAAATTTTTCTTTTTTTTTTACGCTTTCATTTTTCCCTTCTCTTCTTCCAAGAGCCATACGTTTTTTTATTTTTCTACCGATATAGCAGTATTAGGACCCCTCTTTTTTGGGGAACAAGTTTTTGTTTTGAATGATAGCTTTTAATTTACTGTATATATACTGAAAAATAGAAACAATATTCTAAGTTGGGTTAAATAGTAAAAAAACTTAAATTCCAAATTGTGCCTGTCACGATTCCACCACACAGTGTCCTAAGGACGCTGTGAGTGACAGCTCTGCCACCCTAGAGGATCAGAGGCGTCCTTGGCTGTCAGTATTGTTAGTGACAGCTCAGCCGCCTAATCAAAAGGCAAGGGGTATGCTGGGCTGTTATACTGTGAATGACAGCTCAGCTGATCAATCTGTCTGGGCCTGCGGGCTTTCCTCCAGGTGTCACCCATTCAAGGTGATTACCTGGCTATTTAGCTGGCTGGCAATGGTCAGACCATTGCCAGCCATACCCATGCTCGGTGTTGTGTTTGCTCTATTCTCTGTGTTCTGACATTCTGATCTTTCTTGCCATACCTTGGATTCACCTTTTTGAATACTCGATTGTATTACCCCTTTTGCCTTTGACATTCTCTCCTGGCATTCGACCTCGGACTCTTTAATTTCCCCGCCTCACTGCTTGTCCGGGAGAAGTGACTCGGTGTCAGACAGCCATGTTTTTTTGGGTTTTGTTTTTGCAGTATTCAATGTGCAGTAGAAATGCCAGGGCAACATAATTCTACAGGTCACTACAATTAAGGCGATATCAAACTTGTATAATAAATATTTTTTGATCTTGTCGCCATTTTCTGACACCCGTGAAATTTTTCATTTTGTAATCAATGGAACTGTGGAAGGGCTTGTTTTTTTATGCCATTTTGGGGTACATACGATGTATTGATCCCACACTATTGTAGTATATGATATGAATCGCGGTCTCCTTTGAAGTTCAGCCTATAGCTGATCTTCAGAAGTGTACCATGATGGGGACCTTCAGCCGGCTGCCATGGTAAACAATCGTGCTGCATAAAACATCAGCACTCGTCTGAGTTATACGCTCATGTGAGTGAGACCATACATGTTCACAATAACCATGTGTCATTTATGGCAGGGTGTGCAAAGGGGTTAACTTTTTTTTTTGTTCTCAAAGAAGATAGGCTATCTATAGTATATTTTCCTTCACTTTATAGAGAGAACATGTAAGTTTGCCAATGCCTGAGGGGTCAGGAGAAAAACTGTTGGCCAAACAAGATTACACAATTGTTGAATTAAAATATGATTATCCAATAGATGAAGCAAAAATGTACAATGAGTTGCAATATATCACAACAGAATATAGAGTAGGAGAACAGGCTGCTGGAAAAGTAATAGTAGTAGTATATTTTACATTTTATGTTCTTCTGTCTCTACAAAAATATAAAATATATTTTACTATTAGTTCTTCTATTGCATGTACCTAATGCTGACCTTATTCATCTTAGGATATGAAGGAGTGGCACTGAGCTGGGAATAGAGCTGGAGTGACAAAAGCTTCAGATAATTTGCATATCAATTCAAAAGCTGATTTCTCAGTAATGGAGAAACAGGCTGACCATGTAAAGATATTGCTGGACTTGTGTTTGAAAGAGCTACATGCACATATAAATAGTTTGAGGTGTGAAATCCTGCTGACAGATTCCCTTTAAATCAGGGATGTCAAACTCAAATACACAGATGGCCAAATTGAAAAACTTGGACAAAGTCGCGGGCCAACCAGTATACAGTATAATAGGCCCCACAAAGTCCTTCATACAGAATAATGGGCCCCACATAGTCCTCCATACATAATAATGGGCCCCACAAAGTCCTTTATACAGAATAATGGGCCCCACAAAGTCCTCCATACATAATAATGGGCCCCACATAGTCCTCCGTACAAAATAATGGGCCCCACGTAGGGGTGGTGGTTCTGGTGTCATGTGCCAAATAAAACCACCCTGCGGGCCAGATTTGGCCCAAGGGCCAGAGTTTGGCATGTATGCTTTAAAGTATGGGAGAAAAGATCTTGATGTATACTTTACACCAAGTACACAAATGTAGCCAGCCCTTAGCTTCACTCTGTAAACTTTCCCTTAGAGAATCTACTATCTGACTCATGCTGCCCACAGGCATAATGAATCAGATCCTGGCTGCACAATTGCAGCCAGGTATGATTTTCTCATCAAGACCCTGGCATTTCAAAGAAAATATACTTTAAAGATTCAGCCAGGGACCATAGCCAGGGATTTTGCCTGCACCGTTGTAGGTGACTAACAGGTCTCTTGTACATAGAAACCTGACGATCACCTCCAGTAGTGGTAGAACAGTTCGGGGGCTGGACTAGATCTTTAAAGTACATTTTCTCTGAAATGATGGGATCATGAATCAGATGACAGTTTCCCTTTAATGTAAAAAATACACAAATAGTCTAATGACTATTTTGAGCAATTCTATCAAATTTGCTTTAAAGGGGTTGTTGGATCTATCTACAGGAGACATCACTCTCCAGTCTCCTGGCTTCCTGTTTCCTAGGGGGCGGAGCACTTCTGATGATTGACAGTTTAGCACAGCAGCATGACTAAACCACTGTTCTGAACTGTGGGCACTCCGATGCTGCAAGCAGAGGCAGCTTTTCCTCAGCAGCATTGGAGGAGAGTAGGGGTACTGAACAGGGTCGGACAAAGACAGATAAGGGCCCTTGTGCCAGAACAATATATGGGCCCTTTGCATCATAATGCCCAATTCTACCTGCTTTGGAGGTTAACGTGACCCCCTTACCTTTTGTGCCCTGTGCGGCTGCACAGATTGCACCAACGATATGTCCACCCCTGGCTCTGAAGCTGATCCATACACCTTCAGAGCAGCACTTGCAGGCTTCTGGCAAAGAATTTGCTCTTTGTCTAGGAGAAACTATAGAGTTAAAAATCCCTCTGTTTTGAGAACAGAGAGGATTTTTTATAAAAGGAAAATTGCAAAATATGTTGTTTTTACAAGCACTTTGCAATTTTACCCATTTAAGGTGAGACAACCCCTTTAATGTAGAGAAAGAATACAGATTTAGCAGAGCTTTTTTGTTAGCTAACAGACATGATTATTACTTGGCAAGACTGACAATGATAGGACTGTACACCTCGGCACTACATTTGTAGAGGACTTATCCATCGCATAAACAGTTAAACTTTACCAGGATGTGCACAAGACCCTGGTCACACACACCGTTAACACCCAGATCGTTTAACGACAGACTTAACTTTTTAAGTACACATTTAGTTATACCTTTTACCTCTACAATAGACATGAGAACTCAATACTTCCCCAGCTGACATACAATGTTCAACACTATCATTTACAACAAAAGTTATTGGGGCGTGGATAGCATGACTGTACGGCATACCATCATAAGGAGGGGCGGAAGCACACCCTACAAAAGGTACAACATATCCATGTGATGAAGCAGACCTGCTCCAATGGTGCAGGGGTCTCCCCCTAATATGTTCTTAATTACTATGCTTAGTGACGTTGGTGTTCAGCCTTCAGCAGGTTCCATGTTTACATCCCGTGGTGTAGAACCTCCTTTCCTTCCAGGCAAATCACTTACATGTTCTTTTACGTGTCTTATAATAGCTAGTGACAGCAGAATCTTGCACTGTCATGTCTAATAATTTTAATCCTTTAGGCCTAATAAAAAGAAAACTGTAAGTAACAATGTTACTTCTGATGTAAAAACACAAAAGTAATTTACTAATTCCGGACATGTTGGCCATTTTAAGATGAACCCTTTAAGGATCAGGGAATTTTTTGTTTTTGTGCTTTGGTTTTCCAAGAGCAATAACATTTTTATTTTTCTGTCGATATAGACGAATGAGGGATTGTGGGTAAAGTTCTGAATGACACCATTCATTTTGCCATACAATGTACTGTCATTTTTTTTCTTGCTTTGTGTCACCATGTTCTGAGACCTGGAGCATTGACTCATGGAGCTGTTTGAGGGCTTGTTTTTTGAGGGGTGAGTCAATGTTTGATTGATACCAATTTAGGATGTGCATGACGTTTTGATCGTTTTTATTGCTTTTTTTAATCAATAGTGGGTTATCAAAATAAAGCAATTCTGGCTTTTTTATTTTTTCTCTATACGGTAATTACCATATGTGTTCGTTAGTTTTATATTTTGATAGACTTACATGGCCATGGTGACGCCAAATATTTTAATTTGTTTCATTACTTTTCATCACTTTTTAACATCTTAATGACCACCAATACACCTTTTTACTGACCTGAGAAATAAGAGGATAGCATACGCCAATGGATGAAAATGCAGTGGATGTCATCAGTCTATAGCTGATGCCCTGCTGCATTGGCCACAATTGGTGTTGACATCAATCATGGCCGTTTACCCCCTAGATGCTGCTATGAATAGCAGCATCAAAATGGTTAACAGAAGGAAAGGGCTCTGTCTTGAACCACATTGGTACCCTGAGTTCATGATTGTGTGGAAATGGTTGCAATGGCAGTTGGAGGCCAAGTAGTTGCCTTGGGGTCGCCAGCTATGGTGGACTGTTTTTATGATAACATTATAGTGGAAAAAATATTTTACATTTATTTCATTCAGCTTTGCGTTAATTTATGTGAAGCACTTGAAGGGATAAACACCTGATAGCAATTTTTAAAATGGTATCAATTTTGGGGGTTGTCCAGTAAATAAGCCCCTCAAAGTCACTTTAAATCTGTATAGGTCTCTTAAAAATATTTTTTTCTTACATTTTCTTGAAAAAAATAAAAACTACTGCCAAACATTTAAACTTTCTAGCATCTTAACAAAATAATAACATTTCTCATATGTCTCTATTTCTCATTTTTCAATGTTTTAACATTTTTATGTAGTATACCTATCAGCATTAAGGGTATGTAAAGATAAAAAATTAGAAAATTGCAAATTTTTCTAAAATTTCATTTTTCCAATATTTTCATAAATATCCACAAAACATATCAATCTACATTTTCCATTAACATAAAGTACAATAAAAAAAAATCTCAGAATCATTGGGATATTTTGAAACATTCCATAGTTATTACCACATAAAATAACACATGTCAAATTTGAAAAATTTGGCTTGGCTAGTTAAAGTAAAACGTATGTGTGTGGGGGGGGTGATTTTAAGTCTTTATATTTTGTTACATTTTTAAAACTTTTCTTTATTGGTTATTACATTAGTTTTTGAACCTGAGATCGCTTGTACTATATACTGTAATACCAAAATATTGCAGTATATAGTGAAAATCATGGTCTGCCATGGTAACCCTTTGGTACCCTCCGTAATCATGTTGTAGAGGCTGATGGGAGCTGATACACATGACGACGAGCATTCCATTTAACTGTGGCTCTCAGAGTTCTATCTATCAAGCTAAATCGTTAACATCCGCAGCCCGAGCTCTATTACATACTGATGTCAGCTATGTAATATAGCTGGCATCTACCGCGTGTGCACAGGATGCTAATTCACGTCCTAATGCGGGAAGGGTTTAATCATATTTGTACATGAATTTAAGAACTGTAATTTCCTTGCTGAATATCATTTCTATCTGTGGATATTACCAAAATTGTATTGTTGAAGATTAGCTATATAGGCAATACAGTGACTCAAATGTTTGGTACAAACAGGGCTTCTACTGTTCTTTTTTTTATTGGTGAACAATTGGTGAACAAAATAAATGTAAATCCTTCACATCCAGACACAGAGCACAAATTAAGCCTTGCTTGGTTGAGATTAGTTTCCTAGACTATATAGGTGTCCTACCACCAATACCACCAACTGCAGACTAGCAGTCCTCAGTAACAGAGTCTCTTGAACAGACAACTTCTTTATCCTCTAACTAAAGTGCACACACTGCAAACCTTTTTAAGCACAGTTATGAATCAGTCCAACACCTGCATTGAGTGAGGGCTATAGAGAAAACCAGAAAGGGAAGGGTAGTTCCACTACCCAAACACACATATTCCATAAAAATCTAGGACCAAAAACAAGAGTTACAAAAGCCCTCTATCGGACTGACCTAGTGAAGTAGATTCTCTATGCTGTAGGTGTGGGTGAGCGGCAAGGAGTGTTCTTAATGGTGAAACAAAGCATATCTATGCGGAAGATACGAGTCATTGAGGACCAGGACACCAGGGGTTACAGGATGGCAGACAATCAAACAGGGAAAGTAGCACCATATGAATCTGAGCCAGATGTGGAAAGGTTTACAGTTACATTTCCTATGTATAACATTGGTATCTTCCATCAGGGAAGCAGTTAACCACAGAGATGTAAATGCAGTCTGTTATCTACCAGCAGTCCAATGGTTAACAGCAATGATGCAGCCAAATTGGGACTTGTAACAAGAAAATAGTTGCCCATAGAATACCTATACACCACTGCTTAATCTGGAGACTCCCAGAAGAGATGTATCACCTCTATTGTAGAGGCCGGGTGTGAACAGCATTGAGAACAGTTGCGAGAATTTAACAACTTGCTCCCTGAGTGGTAGATGTGGACAACACCTAGTAAGTTGGACTGAGCTTGTAAATAACATTGGTTGTAGCATGGATGTCAGGAGTAACAAAGGAGATGATAGACACCTGGCTGGAGCTAAGCCAAGTTAAGTGGAAGCAATCTCTTGACAAACTGGAGGGAACTGTGGATGATGCTACTTAATACACAACCACATGGGCTCTGTCTGAGCCAGCCTTCAAAGGTCTAGGTTAATGGTGTAAGATGAGTTCACTAGGTTACCTGAGATATCTGGCATGGAGGACTGCAAAGGGAGGCGTTCATAGAAAATGGGAGCAAGGCCTGGCTCTGGAGTATGGACAGGTGAGAATCAAGCCCTTAGCAAACTATACTTTACTAGGAGTATCCAGCGTTCATGGATTTGTTATACTTCTCTGAGCTTTCCCTATATGAGTATGCTACTTAATGGAGCTTAGCATACATACTAGAGGAATCTTGGGGAAATATAGCAATACGCAACCTGTCTTGTCACTATATCATAGTACATACTGTATTAGCAAAATGCTTCTTAGAATATTTATAATCTTGATGTCAATGATTAGAAAAAAGGGTCCTCATTTTTTTAACGATACAGCGTCACTCTTGTACAAAGAATTAGTATAATATTGATGCTTATTTTCACTCAAAAAATAGGATTAATCTAATTGTCTGTGGACAAGAATGGTTCTGTTTGTGGAAAAAAATAAAAAGCAGATCCTTTTAACTGATCCTAGAAACCTATTTTAGAGCAGAAAAACTTACATATTCATATTTTGCAAAAAGAATATAAAATATTCGGTCATTACCAAAAGCTTTGTCTTTTATTAAAAATGTTACTACAGAAAATCACAGAAGCTTTAGCTTAACCTACTTAAAGGGGTGCAGCTAGCTCTTCTGACCTGCTTTTTTTTTACTAGATATTTATATTTCCTATGAAAAAGAACATTTCAGGTGCATGTTTTCATAAAACTTTAAATTCTGAGATGCTCTGTTGTTCCTCCTATAAATGTAAGTTAACAATTGGGTGATACAATTTCCCTTGTCAATAGGGTGATCCTATAGTCTGACACTGTTGTTCCTATATGTAACACATTTAAGTGGCTAACATTCCCGCTTCATTTGCCAAGATGATATCACACTACCTAATGAAGTTTTATGCTGGATGATCAACTCTGCTTCTACTCCATGAATGTCATTCATTTTATGGTGATAGAAATTCTTTAACATTTTATTAAAGGGTATGATTTATTCTCGCTTTATTAGAGATGAGCGAACACGAACTTTAAAGTTCGGGGTTTGTAGTGAACACCTTGTGTCTGGTGCTGAACTCCGAACACGGACTTCTCCCAGAAGTCCATTTCAGTGTCCGGAGTTCCGGGTGAATTCCGGGAGGAGTGAGAGAGAGATTCGGGTACAGTTCTGGTACCGAACCAAACTTTGGACTAAAGTTCAATCGGGTACCAGAACCCGAACTTTCACAGGTCTGCTCATCCCTATTCTTAATGCTTCATTGCTTGCTAATTTCCATTTGATTGTATTACATTACATTTTATGTCTGTTGCTTTGACCTATTCTATAGTGATGTGGAGAATGCCGATGCTATATAAAAAACAGTTACTAGTTATCATACAGATTTAGCATTTCCTAACATAGCACACATACCAAGATGCATGTTATCTTGATTGGAGATGAGCGGAACAAATCGGTTGCGAATCAGTCCACTGCTAATCAACCTCAAGTTCAATTTCCTGAAATTCGCAGATCTCAGTCAAATTTTAACAATTTGTGTTTCGATTCCCAAGAATCAAAAAAAGAATGCCAGGTACCATTTCATTCACTGCTGAAGATTGCATCATCCAGAGAGTGGGCTCATAATGCCTCACACGGTCATGTGAACTTTGCCTTAAAGACTTGCAGCTATCTCATCACATGATTTAGTACAGTCAATCAGGGACTATAAAACATGAGGGCAGGTAAAGCAGTGGTCATTTTAGGATTTTACAGGCTAGAGATAGGAGTTCAGAGCACACAGCTCATCATAACAGATAGGGGATATAAAAGCCCAAATGTGATTGTATTGTACAACTACATTGTTGAAAAACATTGAAAATGGGAGAGGTAGTCTCAGTCTGAATAATTATATAAAGATACAAAGATTCAAGTGATAGGGAGGTGCATGAACTGCAGATTGTATGACTGTGAATTGATTGATCTGTGATATACTGCCATACAGCACCTTAATAATATTTTTTATTCTTGACGTAATGCAAACAAGAAGAGTAGTTTAATATGCCTCTGTCCTAATTTTGTTCTTGCAATAAAAAGCTCAAAAGAGGTTCAATACATTACCAGGAGACCTCAAAGTGTTATACACATCCTTTCTGAGTAATTAGAGGCTTTGAAGTATTGAGATTCGTGGTGAATTTATTTGCTGCAAAGTGAATTTTTGGGGAAAATTTGATGACAATGGCGAATTTGAATTTCAAAAGAATCTCTCATCTCTAGCCTTGATGCAAAAAAACAGTGTCTCGTTACCTAGCTTGATATGTTTTCTGCATCAAAATATTTTCTTGCATTATGGTACATTTAAAAAGGATCTTTCACCAATTTGAACATGTTAAACTGGCCACATCATGCAACTCTGCTGTAGAGCTCAATAAATCAGTCTTTATTTTTGATTTCTCATCTCTGTTGCAGAGATATTAGCTTGTAAAGTTTAGGTTGTAATTTATAATAAGCACAACTAGATGTTATCACAGATTTTTCTCTGGAGAACATGCCCTCACAATAGCTTACAATAGGTTTTCTCCTATGTGAGACATATAATGACAAACAGTATGCTCTTGTCACAGATCACACTGCAGAGTTTTGTGTGATTACAAAGAGCCCTTAGCAGAGCTTAAGTGAGTATGATTAGTAACACCTTTCAGCTTTCATCTCACAGCAGTGTTAGGAGGAGGGGGATACATCAGAGCTGACAGCACTTTAGGAGGAAAGATGCTGCTGTAGAGGTGTTTGTAATGAGGCAAAGCTTAGCTCTGCTGTACTGCCCCTATCACACTCCTGTAATTTGAAAGTTGAAAGGTGTTACACTTATTTCTGCTCCATTTCCAGCATCTTGTAATCACGCACAGCTCTGTAGTGAGATCAGTGAAAGCAGGGCTGTCTGACATTACATGTCTCACACAGGAGAAAGCCTGCACTAAGCTTTTGTGAGGGTGTGTTCTTTTGCATGTTGTTGCCTGCTTATGATTGGTCAAAGTCATAGAGGAAAAGAAATAAATGCACGGAGAAAAATCTCTAGTAACGCACGGTTGGACTTATTAGCTTGTAAACTTTAAATTACATTTATGATATCTCCACAATGGAGAGTAGAAATAAAAAAATATGTTTTATTCAACTCCGTGGCCACTATTCCATAATGCAACTAGTTTAATAAAGCCTAAACTGGTGAAAGATCCAGTTTAACAAGTTTTTCTTTTAAATGCTACATCTGCATATTATCAATTTAACAATATATATATTTATGTAATAAACGGAAAACTGTATTTCTGAAAAGAAATAAGGATATAGAAAGA
This sequence comes from Phyllobates terribilis, assembly GCF_046119375.1. NCBI lineage: Eukaryota > Metazoa > Chordata > Amphibia > Anura > Dendrobatidae > Phyllobates > Phyllobates terribilis. The sequence goes on from NW_027362771.1 coordinate 219,105,019, forward strand.
GCAAGTAGCAAAATTTCCCTTGGCAAACTATAACAATGATTATCCCAGGAACTGCAATACACAGTATATGCTTCCTACAAGTACAATACTGCTTTTCAGAGCTTTTGAAATGCAAGTTGCTATAGTGATATCATTAAATAGAACCTAGTTCACAAAAAATCATCCTACATAAAATACGTTGCTAAGTTACTGTATCTTAGAAATACATGTATTCATAGTTGTAAAGTGAAATACGATTTCTCATATTTACCTACAGTAGTGCCACACAGCATATTACATTCTAGTTTTGTCTCATAGTATACTGCCACCTGAGTGGCATTTAGTGATGTGTGGCAGTTTGACTAAATCTTTATTCAATGCACTACCAGCCTCCTGTTCTATAAGATGCCCTACTGGCCACCTTTAATTTTTTAGTAAGGCTGGGTTCAAAATGGACCTTTTATCATTTTTTGACCAGTTTTATTCTGTTTTATCATATTCCACCCCCAAAAATATCTTTCAACAGCATGAAAAAACATAATGATATATGAAGACATTGTCAAATAAGGATCAAGTAGGGAGAATAATCTGGGAACAATCAACTTCCATAAGAAGCAAATTTGATAGTTACGAGAGCCTACAAAGTTCTTATGTTCTATACCAGGGGTCCTCAAACTTTTTAAACAGGGGGCCAGTTCACGGTCCCTCAGACCATTGGAGGGCCGGAATATAGTTTTTTAAAAAAAACTATGAACAAATTCCTATGCACCCTGCACATATCTTATTTTGAAGTAAAAAAAAACAATACAGGAACAAATACAATATTTAAAATGAAGAACAAGTAAAGTTAAATCAACCGGTATTTCAATAGGTAGGTAACTGTACCCAATAGGCAGCATAGGTCCCCAATAGGCAGGTAAATGTCCCCAATAGGCAGGTAAATATCCCCAATAGGCAGCATAGGTCCGCAATAGGCAGCATAGGTCCCCAATAGGCAGCATAGGTCCTCAATGGGCAGGTAAATGTTCTCAATAGGCATACTGTTTCCCCTTTATAATGCCATATGCAGGCTGTTCCCCCCCATATAATTCCCCATGCAGGATGTCCCTTTCTCACACCATATAATGCCCCATGCAAGATATCACTCCCCTGTCTTTATAATGCCCCATGCAGGATGTCCCTCCCCCCCCCCCCCATATAATGCCCCATGCAGGATGTCACCCCCTATATCATGCCCCATGCAGGATGTCACCCCCCATATAATGCCCCATGTAGGATATCACTCCCCTGTCTTTATAATGCCCCATGCAGCATGTCACCGCCCCATGCAGGATGTCACCCCCCATATAATGCCCCATGCAGGATATCACTCCCCTGTCTTTATAATGCCCCATGCAGCATGTCAACCCCCCCATATAATGCAGCAAGTCACCCCCCCATATAATGCCCCATGCAGCATGTCACCCCCCATATAATGCCCCATGCAGGATATCACTCCCCTGTCTTTATAATGCCCCATGCAGCATGTCACCCCCCATATAATGCCCCATGCAGCATGTCACCCCCCCATATAATGCCCCATGCAGCATGTCACCCCCCCATATAATGCCCCATGCAGCATGTCACCCCCCCATATTATGCCCCATGCAGCATGTCACCCCCCCCCATATTATGCCCCATGCAGGATGTCCCTTTCCCCCCATATTATGCCCCATGCAGGATGTCCCTTTCCCCCCATATCATGCCCCATGCAGGATGTCCCTTTCCCCCCATATCATGCCCCATGCAGGATGTCACCCCCCATATTATACCCCATGCAGGATGTCACCCCCCATATTATGCCCCATGCAGGATGTCCCTTTCCCCCCATATAATGCCACATGCAACATGTCACCCCCCCATATAATGCCCCATGCAGGATGTCACCCCCCCATATAATGCCCCATGCAGGATGTCACCCACCATATTATACGCCATGCAGGATGTCACCCCCCCATATTATACCCCTTGCAGGATGTCACCCTCCATATAATGACCTATGCCTCCATTCATTAAAAAAAAAAAAATCCAATACTCACCTCACTTGCTGCCGCTGCTCTGGTCTGGACTCCAGCGTCGCGGCGGCGTTGTCTCGCTCTGCGCTGCCTGTGACAGCACTCGGGAGGGCGCGGTGTAAAGACGTCACCGCACCCTCTGACCTGAGACGTCACAGGAAGCGCAGAGCACGGAAGACAGCGGATCTGCGGAGGCACAGGGAGAGGTAAGTATCCGCCTGCCGGGGCCCTGAGCAAGCGGGGGGGGAAGGGCGGGCAATGGCACCGCTCTCCTCTCCTCCGCCCATAGCCCGGCGGGCCGGATGAAAGTCCTCCGCGGGCCGCATGTGGCCCGCGGGCCGTAGTTTGAGGACCTCTGTTCTATACAATAGGGAGCCAAAACTGTCTCAGTCTGTGTTAATTACAGTACATCTTGATCCAGCTGTGCATGAAGCCTCCCAAAACTACAATGGCAGATGTTGGGGATAAAAGATCAGGTATGACGATGATTGTAGAAACATTTGCAATGTGTAAACCAACATGGAACGAAATAAATATTTTATTAACAAATTTTTCTACAATATCGCTTCTCCTTTGACGTTTGATCCTATTTTGTTTTATTCTGCAATCAAATGTGTGTAAAATATATAAAATAAATATTGTAATCCTACAATCTGGTCTCTGGCTGTATAACAACTGGCTATGGCAGGAGCACGTCCCTCACTACTCTTTGTACACCAGGAATGGATAAACTAGCACCTGTGTATGAACAACATTTCCAAAAAGTTATCATTGATGTCTAGGTTTAATACTTCTGGAATGTTACAGTTGTGCCACTGTTTAGATCTTTATTTATTCTTTTGTTCAAGGGAACTTGTTACCAGGAAAGTGCAGTATTATCTGCAGGCATCATGTTATGGAGCAGGGGAGCTGAGTAGAATGATATATAGTTATGTGAGAAATGATTCAGTACACCCTGTGTTTTAATTATTTAAACCACAACTCTTTGTGTTATTTTTGGTCCAGCGGGAGGTTCTGTCAGTGATTGACAGCTATCTATGCATGCACACTTATACATGTAAGGCTGTCAGTCACTGATATGACTGCCCACTGGACCAAAAACCCCAGAAACAGCAGAGGTTTACAATGATTAAAACACGGGATAAACTGGATCTTTTCTCACAAAACTAAATATCAATCTACTCAGCTGCCCCTGCTCTATAGCATGGCACCTTAAGATTGGAATCCATTTTCCTGTTGACAGGTTTCTTTAAGGCACTCATACAAATTAGGTGAAAATCCCCCAAACCTGCTTATTTTAGTAGGAACGCCCAACAATCTTATATGTCTACTATATATAGAGATATGCAGATGTCAGGAGAAAGAAGGATTAATCATATAAGCCACAGCAAGACATCTTGGAGGTTTATAACCCTTTCCTTATAAAGAACATATGCATAAACGTGTTTGAGATCTTTCGACGGAACAGATTTTGACTGAAAGCTATCTAAGGTGTCTGAGCACCTTTAGTTAATAGCATTTATTTATTTTAATCACTTATATAGCGCCATTAATTCCACAGCAATTTACAGACATCATCATAACTGTCCCCATTGGGGCTAACTATGTAAATTCCCTATCAGTGTGTATTTGTAGCCTGAGGGGAAAAGTATGGTGGTCCCACATCCCCAAACAATAAAATGATTCTAAAGTATGATGGCCCCCAAAAACATGGCAGCACCCACAGTTCCCCAAATAGTATGTGTCATATGTCTGGGTTTGAACCCTTGAGCCTGTGCTTTGTGGTCAGCTTCTCTGTCTGCCAAGCCACAACAGATACACTTTTTTCTGGGTGTTGTTTCTGTTATCCTTGCTTCACTCTTTTTAGGGTAACAGGTGTTTTCATTTACTCATTTGTCTGCCCTATCACCTTTCGGGTGTGGCTATATATACATTCCCCCTGCTGGTATTTCCTGATGGTGATAGTCTCATTTGGATGTCCAGCCATACTGCTGTAGTTTAAGCCAGTCAGTGAAAGACCAGCTAGGGTTTCTCTCTCTTCTGTTCATATTCTTTACCCTGCACCTATCTTCTGTTTCTTTTTAGGAAGTAGGTGGCATATTCTCTAACAGTACTTACTTAGTCCTTTATTTTGTATTTCATGATTTGTTTTACTCACTCTGGAATCTTTCTATTTCAGCACACTTTCCCTTCTGTAGGTAATTTGCATTCTACTCTGCCCTCCGTTTTTAAGGAGGAACGTGAAGCACTAGATGGTCTTTCAGGCAGCATAGGTCTGAGTTGCCATTGTCTAGTCTGTGGTTAGGGCTATCTCAGTTTACACTGGAAACCCTAGGGATTTCAAGGTTAGGATCTCTAGTCTGTACAGAAATTGGCAGGGTCAGTTTCAGTTTTAGTGTGTTACCTATTTTCCCAAGTGAGTGGCTACACTCTCATAACAGTATGATGGTCCCACAACTACATACACAGAATGATGTCCCAGACAGTACCCTCCAAAAGTAACGACTGACAAAAAAAAAAAATATGACTTGCATCACCCCTGTTCCCCACGCTTGTTTGATGCTATGCCCAGCAGATGTAATGTAGTGAAGTCATGGCGCCTGTTGTGCTGAGATTCAGAACTCAATCACACAGGCAGAATGATGGTACAAGGCGTTAACGACTCCCTGTTCCATGATTTCGTTCAATGGTATCTGCATCCTGAGGCACATGTATCCGTCAGCTCATGGGCTTCATAGCAGCCTCAGTCTGCAGCTACAGGTGGTACATTACTCCAAAAGAAACATAAAAAACTCAGATTAATGTTTGCAAATGCACACAGGAAGAAAAACCTTAATTTTTGGATACGTGTCCTGTGGTCTGATGAAATTAAAATTGAACTTTTTGGGCATAATGACCATCGTTACCTTTGGAGGGAAAAGGGAGACGCTTGGAAGCCTAAAAACACCATCCCAACTGTGAAACACGGAGGTGGCAGCATCATGTTGTGGGGTTGTTTTGCTGCAGGAGGGACTGGTGCACTTCACAAAATAGATGGCATCATGAGAAAAGAATATTATGTGGCAATACTGAAGCAACATCTCAAGACATCAGCCCTGAAGTTAAAGCTTGGGAGGGAATGGGTCTTCCAAATGGACAATGACCCGAAGCATACTGCCAAAATGGTAACAAAGTGGCTTAAGGATAACAAAGTCAATGTTTTGGAGTGGCCAATAGTGTTGAGCCACCCCCGTAGTGTTCGAGTTCGGTTCGGTTCGTCGAACACCCGTGTGTTCGCCGAACTGTTCGTCGAACTGTTCGTCGAACACCGTTAAAACCAATGGCAAGCAAACAAAAACACATAGAAACACATAGAAAACACCTTCAAAGGTGTCCAAAAGCTGACAAACTGCTCAGAAGACACAACTAACACATGGAAAAGTGACAAGTACATATAGTCATGCGAAAAGAAAAGAGGTGGAGGAGTAAAAGGAGGGGGAGACACAGATATAGGCACGTCATGCCCTTCTAAAATCCAAAAAGTGAGAAGCCGAGACGGCCAGTCCGCTCCTGCCCGTGCCACCTCCGTGTCGCCGGGTTTGTGCCAGAGCCGCGGTGAACCCTGACGGCCAGCCCCCCTCTCCCAATACTGGTGCCTGTCCGCTGGTGGGTCGAGAGAGCCCCCCTGTGGTGGAGGCAGCTCTAAGCTTTTTAATTTAAATTGTCCCTCTAATTTGAATGAATACACTTTAAATCCATTTACAAGGATCTATTGGAGGGCAAGTCTCATGCCAGCAGCCGCGTAATTCCAGCTCCAGTAGCGTCCACTAAAGCTGCTGCAGTTAAAAAGCTTTTATAAGGATCGAGCTCGGCTGTCCACCGCAAGGCATCCTAGTGCCAGTCCCAGCCCCTATGCCTTGGGGTGCCTCCTGATGCTCTTCACTGAGTATCCCGTGGTCCCGAAGCATTTCCTTTGAAAAAATTAAGTGTCCAAACTACAGGTGGTGTAGCTTGCTTAACAGCCGGGATAATCCGCTGACTAGCAGACACTGCTACTAGGCACAAAGTATTTCCTGGGCTAGATGCAGTTAAAAATTTGTAAGTAGATACTCTCGTTGGATGCTGAGAAAGCATTCCATAGAGTCTCCTGGCACGCCATATATGATTCTCTTAAAAAGCTTGGGGTAGGGGTCTAGGGGACCCTTTTATAGCCAAAATCACGGCCCTGTATCACAATACGTCACCTAGGCTGAAGATAAATGGAACTGTAGCACCGAGGGCTCGGTTGCTACAGACGTATTGCACCTCACCCAGAGGTGTGATATCTCACTCTCAGATAAGGATGGAGTGTGGATCAGGACCCGACACCTGCATGCATTACACCACATTGCCGTGGGGCAGGGCGACCAATATGCCCCTGAGATGGGCACGACAGTCCCTGTCCCTGGCTGGAGTGGGGGGAGGGAACACTGAGGAAGGGGAACCCTGCAGTGCAGGAGCAGGGAGGAAGCAGTTCCTGGGTGCATTGAGAAGGGAGTATAAAAGGTGGGCACCATCTTAGTTCAGTGCAGAGAAGTCTGAGCAGAAGTGGCAGGGAGCAGGGGCTCTGCATGAGCTCTGCTCCGGAGGCGGGCCTAGTAACAGAGGCCCAGGCCTGCAAGAGGGAGAAGGAAGGAAGAGGAGCGGAGAAGGCTCCAGGAACGAGGAATGAAGGGATCCCAGGGGTGCGGACGGGCGAGTCGCCACCGCACGCCCGAATCCACCTGCGTGGAGGGGTCAGGCCAAAGGGGGAGACCAGTCCCCGAACTAGTGGAGGCAGGAAACGACCCTCAGCTAGAAACCGGAGGCTCTGACATTTTATGTGGTGCAGCCCCTTGCTCCACCCGCTAGGAAGGCACCACATAGGGTCAGGGAAACTGGCGCCAAGTTTACCAAGAGGAGGCCCGAGGCAGCCGGACAGAAGTGTTGGTAAGAAAGGCCAGACAAAGGACACACAAAGGGGGTCCTGTGAAGCGCTCCAAAGTTATCTGGGAGTTGTCTGAGCCCCTCACCTGGTGAGCACAGTACGACGTGGGCAGCCGTTACCTGCAGACGTGGTCTGGATAATAAGAACTGTGAGTAAAGGCCCTGAACTGCATCACTGACTCCGTGTCGTTACTGCTGCTGCCCTGCACCATCACCCCCATCCTCCGCATACACTGCCCTGAGGCTATACTCCTCCCGTGGGGAGTTATGCTACGCTCTGCTGCACCCACAACACCAGCCTTAGCGGTCTGCCCTGTAGCGGCGGTTCACTCTGACCGCAATCCACGGGTGGCGTAGTCGGACATTTAAACATCAAAACCACATAAATAGTTCCGCCACTGGTTTGACCGCCCTGAGCCACGGAACCGGATCGCCGCCACGAAGACTACAACCACCAGCATCCACCAAAAAGGGTCCGGCTCCGGGTGTCCCAAGGCCCAGGGGGTGCGTCAGAACATTTTCATCACCTTTCACAATCACCAATGGGACAAGGCAGGGATGTCCTCTGTCCCCTCTCTTATACATCCTAGTGACGGAGCACCTGCTCTCATCAATTCGCCATAACCCCAATATTAGGTGGATTGAGGTGGGAGGCACCGAGTACAAGTGCTCTCTATTTGCTGATGATGTCCTAGTATATATCACTCAATCACATATATCCATCCCTGCTGTTATGGCTGAAATAGATCACTTTGTTACATGGTAAAATTTTAAAATCAATGCAGCGAAGTCTGAGGCCCTCGATGTCTCCCTCCCTAAATCCATATAGGATTCCATCCAGTCCAACTTTCCCTTTGCCTGGCCCTCACAGGGTATCAAATACTTAGGAATTCCTATTCATAGAGACCTCTCCCATCTAGGTTATCTTAATTTTGGGCCCTTTATTGAACAATTCCATACAGACCACGGTTGGCAAGTTAGAACTGTAAGATTCACTACGTGAACCACTGGTGTTTTGTGGAAAAGCACATGTACACCGCGTTCCAAATTATTATGCAAAAAGTGTTTAGGAGTGATAAGGGAAGAATTTGTTTGTTTGTCAGTTAAACTCATTGATGGTGATGTGTGTCAGGGCTCTTTGTATCACTGTAAGCAATTGCAGACACCTGTGCTAATTAGTTTGGCAGGTGTGTCCAATGAAAGGCAAGACTACTTAAGAAGGCTCTCTCACATTATTAAGCAGCCTACATTTTCTGCCAAAATGGGAAAGAAAAAGGATGTGTCGGCTGCTGAGAAGCAACAAATTGTGGAGTGTTTAGGTCAAGGCATGACTACAATCAACATTGTGCGATGATCAGGATGAAGTGTCTTGGCAATCAAGAAGTATGTAGCTGATTCACAGTGCACACGTGTGCGTGCTGATAAGGGCAAATTGAGGACTCTTTCCTACAGGCAATTACGTCAGGTTGAAACAGCAGCGGCAAAAAAGCCTTGTCATAGCAGCAGACAAGTTTTTGAAGCTGCTTGTGCCTCCAACGTCCCCCGAACAACAAGATGCAGGGTCCTTCAGAGGTTTGCAGCTGTGCATATGCCATCCTGTCGACCTCCTCTATCCACTTCACACAAGCAGAAACGGCTCCAGTGGGCCAAACATTACATGAAGACTGATTTCAAAACTGTTTTGTTCACGGATGAGTGCCGTGCAGCGCTCGATGGTCCAGATGAATGGAGTGGAGGATGGCTGGTTGATGGACACCCCACGCAAACACGGCTACAGCGCCAACAAGGAGGAGGTGGAGTAATGTTTTGGGCTGGAATCATGGGGAGAGAGATTGTCGGCCCCTTTAGGATCCCTGAAGGCGCTAAAGATGAACTCCATAATGTATGTGGATTTTCTCAAACAGCACTTCCTGCCATGGTTCAAGAAGAAGAACCGTGTATTTCACAGCAAGATCATTTTTCTGCATGATAATGCACCATCTCATGCTGCACATAAAACATCTGCATCTCTGGCTGATATGGGCATAAAAGGGGACAAACTTATGGTGTGACCCCCATGCTCCCCTGACCTCTACCCCATTCAGAACCTTTGGAGCATCATTAAAAGGAGTGTCTATGATGGCGGGAGGCAGTTCACATCTAAGCAACAGCTCTGGGAGGGTATTCTGTCCTCATGCAAAACAATTGAAGCAGAAACCATCCAAAACCTGACAAATTCAATGGACGAGAGAGTTCAGAAGCTCCTTTCGAACAAGGGGTCCTATGTGAAAATGTAACATCACCTAGAATAAAGTTTTGAGTTGAAAACTGTTTGATTTCAGTTTCTAACAACCTGCTAATGCTTATAATTTCAAAAATGACCATTTTTTTGGTCTTTATTAAAATGAAAAGGTTGATCGAAAAGTTTGGGGGATCTAAGAGTGTGGCAACCCAGTAGTCATGATTACTTCGAATTCTGACAATATGAGGGTCATGCTGCAGGTAGTGCAGCAAGAAGGCACTTATGTGTCTTGCGCATCTCGGAGCCCCAAAATTATTTTCCGGGCTAGATGCAGCTAAAAATTATTTTTAATTTTAAATCTGGTGAAGCTTATTATAGATGGCCTAATAGGATCAGTGCTGCACACTGCTACAAAGCCCAAATTATTTTCCAGTCAAGATACAGATAAACATGATTAGTAATTTGAAAGCTTAAAACGGTTGGTAGGGTGATTTTAACCAATCATCAAGCTTTTACTCTCCCCAGGATGACACAGGGGTAGAAAAGTCGTTTCGGATCCATGATTTGTTCATCTTTATGAACGTGAGTCTGTCTACATTATCAGTGGAGAGCCGCGTGCGCTTATCTGTCAGCACACCACCAGCAGCGCTGAACACACGTTCAGACAGAACGCTGGCTGCGGGGCATGACAAGATCTCCAAGGCGTAAGTGGCTAGCTCCGGCCATTTATCCAGATTGGAAGCCCAAAAAGAGCAAGGGTCCAGTGACACAGTCGTGGCTTCAATGTTTACTTGGAGATACTCCTGTACCATCGTCTCTAGGCGTTGACTATGTGTCAGACTTCTTGTCTCCTGTGGCCTTGCAAAGGATGGGCTAAAAAAGTGGTGAAATGATTCCGCAAAATTGATGTTACCAGCAGATACTGTGGTTCTGTTACGGTTTGAGTGCTGAACACTTGACGGTCCCACGGTTGGCAAGTTGGAACTGTGAGATTCACTACGTGCACCACTGGTATTTTGTGGAAAAGCACATGTAAGATTCTGCAACAGTCTCTGCTGATACTCCTGCATGCGTGCATCCCTTTCTATGGCAGGAATAATTTCTGCAAATTTACTTTTGTACCGGGGATCTAACAGTGTGGCAACCCAGTAGTCAGGATTATTTCTAATTCTCACAATTCGAGGGTCATGTTGCAGGTAGTGCAGCAAGAAGGCACTCATGTGTGTTGCGCATCCAGGAGCACCAAGTCCCTGTTGTGTTGGTGGCGAGGTAACAATCATGCTTCCTTCCTCTGTCCTCTCCCCCCAACCTCGCACAACAGAAATGTGATCAAGGTCTCCCTCATCTGATGAGTCTTCCATCAGTTCGTCCTCCACTTCTTCCTGGGCTCCTGCACCTTCCTCACTAGTTTGGCTGCTACCATGCGCCCTGGTTAAACCATCTCCCCCACCCTCACATGCCTGCCGCCTTGGTGCTGCCGACCGTCTGGACCTTGCAGATGTTAGCCCTTCCGCATACAACTCCTCCTCCTCTACTTCCTCCACCTCCTCTTGTGCCACCACCTGACTCCGAATTCTGTTTAACATGTGCTCCAGCATGTAAATCACCGGAATAGTCATGCTGATAATGGCATCGTCAGCACTAAACATCTTCGTCGCCATTTCAAAACTGTGCAGAAGGGTGCATAGGTCCCTGATCTGAGACCACTCCTCCAGCGTGATTTGCCCCACCTCTGAATCTCGTTGGCCCAGGCTATACGTCAGAACGTATTGCACCAGGGCTTGTCGGTGCTGCCACAGTCGCTGCAACATGTGCAGAGTTGAATTCCACCGGGTAGGCACATCGCATTTTAGCCGGTGAAGTGGCAGGCCCAACGACTTCTGTAGAGATGTAAGTCGCTGAGCTGCGGGATGCGAACGGCGGAAGTGAGCACACAGCGACCGTGCCCTCTGCAGAAGGCCATCTAGTCTGGGATAGTGGGCTAAAAATTGCTGGACAACCAGGTTCAACACGTGAGCCATACAAGGCACGTGTGTGACATTGCCCCGGCGAAGGGCCGCACCCAGGTTTGCAGCATTGTCGCACACGGCCTTCCCTGGTTTCAGGTCCAGTGGAGACAACCATTCATGAAATTGGTTCTCCAGAGCTGACCACAACTCCTCAGCTGTGTGACTCACATTTCCCAGACATTTCAATGTAAAAACCGCCTGATGACGTTGAGCCCTACTGCCAGCATAGTAAGGAGGTGTGCAGGATCCCTTCTGCGCAGTTACAAAGCTTGTGGCATGACCAGACAGGCTTTGGGTGCAGGTGGAAGACCGAGAGGAGGTTGAGGAGGCAGAAGCAGTGGAGGAAAAATGACATAAAGAGGATTGACGCACAACTCGTGGGGACGGCAAGACTTGGACAGCAGCCCCTTGTCCTGCTGTCACCATAGTTACCCAGTGCCCAGTCAGCGACATGTAACGCCCCTGTCCATGCCTACTCGTCCAAGTGTCTGTGGTGAAATGCACCCTGTCACACACAGAGTTTCTCAAAGAAGCGGTGATGTTGTGTGCGACATGCTGGTGGAGCGCAGGCACACCTTTCTTTGAGAAGTAGTGCCGACTGGGCATCTGGTACTGGGGCACTGCGACGGACATAAGGTCTCGAAAATCCTCTGTGTCCACCAGGCGGAAAGGCAGCATTTCTGTAGCCAAGAGCTTGCAGATGGTGAAATTCAACCTCTTAGCTTTCTCATGGCTAGGAGGAAATGGTCTTTTACTTGTCCACATCTGAGGGACCGAGGGCTGGCTTTTGTGCTTAGACGGGGTTGATAAGGGTGTCCCCGGCAAACTGCCGGTCTGTGAGGAAGATGCAGGCGGACATGTTAGGTTGCCTTGATCCAAAGGTGGTGCTATCGATGTCGGACAGCGCTCAAGACCAGCTGGTGTTACCACCTCCAAAGAAAATGATGACCTGCCAATCACGCTGGCTGTTGCGGGTAAAGAGGTGGCAGGTCTGCGCCCCAAAACAGGTGTGACTGCTGTCCCCCCAGTCACAGAGGATGAAGAGGCCGCGGATGCACAAGATATGGCAGACGGTGGTTGGCCCGGCCGGCTAGACCGCATTGTAGCACACTGAGCTTCCCACTGCAACTTATGCTTCATGTCCATGTGCCGGTTCACGCATGAAGTACTCAAACTGTATTTTTTGGCCTCTACTTAGCTTTTGCTGACAAATGTTACAGATAACACGAGTTGGGTCATCTTTATCGATCTGAAAAAATGCCCAGGCTATGCAAGGCTTAGCACCCATGCGACCTGAAGAGCCACCACGACTTGTGGTGAGAGGCAGAGTTGTGTTTGAGGATGCAGTTGTTGACGTGCTTCCAGTACTACGTCTCTGTCCAGGAAGGCGCAACCTGACCTCGTCGTCACTAGCATCTTCCTCCACCTCCTCTGCTGACCTCATCTCTTGGCTGACTGTGGGTTGACAGTAAGTGGGATCTCCGACCTCATCATCATCACCCTGTGCGTTATCACACCCGTCGTCCTCAGAGCCAACCTGTTCCTGCCCTGACAAAAAACTAAAGTTGTCGCTCCAATCAGGTATTTGAGTCTTATCATCGTCTTCCTCATTGTCTCCACCAACAGGAGTTACAGTTTGGGAATGAGGGTCTACATTATGGTCAGAACCTTCTGCGTCTGGTCCTGGATCCGACTCATAAAGATTCTGGGCATCAGTGCAGATCATTTCCTCGTCTGGATTCACAGAAGCGCTGGAGTCGACCTCTGATTCCCAGGCTATAGTATGAGTAAACAGCTCTGCAGACTCAACCATCTGTTCTACCTCATACTCAGACGGGCAGCTGGAGATTTGGGAGCTGTGAGGAAGCAAGTGCGATTTGGGTGACACCTTTGAGGACTGGAGTATTTGTGATGTTGAAGTTGATGTGGAGGAGAGCCCACTTAAAGGAGCACTTGATATCCGTTGAAGCACCTGCTGTTTTTGTGCCTCATCTGGAATTTGTAGCGATTGGCGTGGCCGTAAGAAAGGGATCTTATCACATTGTCCGCTAAAAGAAGTAGACATTTTAGTTTGGCTGGAAGATGGTCTTTCTTCTGCACCTACCCCACGGACACAACCTTTTTTCCCCTTCCCAACACGCCTATTCCCCTTTCCACCAGCAGCAGGCCTTTTTCCACTCATTTTGGTGGTTAACTAATTCACAACTCTGGAGTTGTTTGCACAAAAAAACAATGGATGGTAACCGAGCAGAGCTGAGTGGCCAAACTGTGGTATTAGGCCAAAACTATTGGCTGGGTTAGATGCAGAAAAAAATTATTTTTAATTTGCAACCTGATGGAGGTCAGTATAGATGGACTAATAGAGAAAGTCCGACACACTACTAGAAGGCCAAATATTTTTTCAGAGGTAGATGCAGAAAAAAATATATTCAGTTTGCAACCTGATGGAGGTCAGTATAGATGGATTAATAGAACAAGTCCCACACACCGCTAGAAGCCCAAATATTTTTTCAGAGCTAGATGCAGAAATTTTTTTTATTCAATTTGCAACCTGATGGAGGTCAGTATAGATGGACTAATAGACCAAGTCCCACACACTGCTAGAAGCCCAAATATTTTTTCAGAGCTAGATGCAGAAAAAAATTATTTTTAATTTGCAACCTGATGGAGGTCAGTATAGATGGACTAATAGACCAAGTCCCACACACTGCTAGAAGCCCAAATATTTTTTCAGAGCTAGATGCAGAAAAAAATTATTTTTAATTTGCAACCTGATGGAGGTCAGTATAGATGGACTAATAGACCAAGTCCCACACACTGCTAGAAGCCCAAATATTTTTTCAGAGCTAGATGCAGAAAAAAAATATTTTTAATTTGCAACCTGATGGAGGTCAGTATAGATGGACTAATAGACCAAGTCCCACACACCGCTAGAAGCCCAAATATTTTTTCAGAGCTAGATGCAGAAAAAAATTATATTCAATTTGCAACCTGCTGGACGTCAGTATAGAAGGACTAATAGAACAAGTCCCACACACTGCTAGAAGCCCAAATATTTTTTCAGAGCTAAATGAAGAAAAAAATTATTTTTAATTTGCAACCTGATGGAGGTCAGTATAGATGGACTAATAGACCAAGTCCCACACACTGCTAGAAGCCCAAATATTTTTTCAGAGCTAGATGCAGAAAAAAATTATTTTTAATTTGCAACCTGATGGAGGTCAGTATAGATGGACTAATAGACCAAGTCCCACACACCGCTAGAAGCCCAAATATTTTTTCAGAGCTAGATGCAGAATTTTTTTTTATTCAATTTGCAACCTGATGGAGGTCAGTATAGATGGACTAATAGACCAAGTCCCACACACTGCTAGAAGCCCAAATATTTTTTCAGAGCTAGATGCAGAAAAAAATTATTTTTAATTTGCAACCTGATGGAGGTCAGTATAGATGGACTAATAGACCAAGTCCCACACACCGCTAGAAGCCCAAATATTTTTTCAGAGCTAGATGCAGAAAATTTTTTTATTCAATTTGCAACCTGATGGAGGTCAGTATAGATGGACTAATAGACCAAGTCCCACACACTGCTAGAAGCCCAAATATTTTTTCAGAGCTAGATGCAGAAAAAAATTATTTTTAATTTGCAACCTGATGGAGGTCAGTATAGATGGACTAATAGACCAAGTCCCACACACTGCTAGAAGCCCAAATATTTTTTCAGAGCTAGATGCAGAAATAAATTATTTTTAATTTGCAACCTGATGGAGGTCAGTATAGATGGACTAATAGAACAAGTCCCACACGCTGCTAGAAGCCCAAATATTTTTTCATAGATAAATGAAGAAAAAAATTATTTTTAATTTGCAACCTGATGGAGGTCAGTATAGATGGACTAATAGACCAAGTCCCACACACTGCTAGAAGCCCAAATATTTTTTCAGAGCTAGATGCAGAAAAAAATTATTTTTAATTTGCAACCTGATGGAGGTCAGTATAGATGGACTAATAGACCAAGTCCCACACACTGCTAGAAGCCCAAATATTTTTTCAGAGCTAGATGCAGAAAAAAATTATTTTTAATTTGCAACCTGATGGAGGTCAGTATAGATGGACTAATAGACCAAGTCCCACACACCGCTAGAAGCCCAAATATTTTTTCAGAGCTAGATGCAGAAAAAAATTATATTCAATTTGCAACCTGCTGGACGTCAGTATAGAAGGACTAATAGAACAAGTCCCACACACTGCTAGAAGCCCAAATATTTTTTCAGAGCTAAATGAAGAAAAAAATTATTTTTAATTTGCAACCTGATGGAGGTCAGTATAGATGGACTAATAGACCAAGTCCCACACACTGCTAGAAGCCCAAATATTTTTTCAGAGATAAATGAAGAAAAAAATTATTTTTAATTTGCAACCTGATGGAGGTC
Source organism: Phyllobates terribilis (assembly GCF_046119375.1). NCBI lineage: Eukaryota > Metazoa > Chordata > Amphibia > Anura > Dendrobatidae > Phyllobates > Phyllobates terribilis. The sequence goes on from NW_027362771.1 coordinate 219,120,659, forward strand.
AGTATAGATGGACTAATAGACCAAGTCCCACACACTGCTAGAAGCCCAAATATTTTTTCAGAGCTAGATGCAGAAAAAAATTATTTTTCATTTGCAACCTGATGGAGGTCAGTATAGATGGACTAATAGACCAAGTCCCACACACCGCTAGAAGCCCAAATATTTTTTCAGAGCTAGATGCAGAAAAAAATTATATTCAGTTTGCAACCTGATGGAGGTCAGTATAGATGGACTAATAAAATGATGCTATGCCCAAAAGATTTTACTTCACTAGGTGCAGTAAAAAAATTGGTATTCTATACACAGGTGGTATATCTTGCAACACAGATAGGCTACTCCACTGACTAACACACTCTGCAATAGGCCAAAAAGGATTAGCTTTGCTAGATTCAGCCAAATGCTGTGAAAAAAACTTGCACAGCACTGGCACAGACCTGCCTGGCAAAAACTGATAGGAACTGATGTAACCTAGTCCTGAAAAGGACTCCAATTACAATTAGTCTTTACTCCCACAATCTATCTATTTAAGAGCACAGACCTCCCTGATAAAAGTCGTAGGAAATGCTGTAACCTAGTCCTTAAAAGGACTGCAATCACAACTATTCCCTACTCCCAAGCTATCTGTATATTTGTGCGAAAATTGGCTTGAAATTAACAAGGTATAGCGCACACAGCAACAGCGGTGCCGTCTAACACGCAGCTGCAGCAGTGAGAAAATGGTGGCGACGGGGAAAATGGCTTGGTCTTATAGGGCAAGGACATGTGACATACACTGCCAATCACACATGCCCTTGCTTGTGTGAAAAAAAGCACTTCGCTCCGTGTGTGCGCTGCTGATAGGCTGACAGATTGCACCTCCCCACTGCAAATGCGGGAAAGAGAAAAAAAAATGGAGATCTTCATTGTTCCTGCAGAGATCCATCCCCTGCCCCTCCCCCCGCCCCGCTGTACACTCAAACTGCGTATTAACATTAATTTTCATCATTACTGAGAAAAAATCCAGTTATGATTTTGGTGCACGAACAGTTATCGAACATAACCTCGAACAGCCGAATTTTTCTCAAATTGTTCGTGTTCGCCGACCGGCTCGAACACCGCCCAAAACAGCTCGAATTTGAGATTGGCGAACAGTTCGAGTAGAACAACGCTCATCTCTAGTGGCCAACACAAAGCCCTGATCTCAATGCTATTGAAAATTTATGGGCAAAGCTGAAAAGGCAGGTGCGAGCAAGGAGACCTACAGACCTGGATCAGTTACACCAGTTTTGTCAGGAGGAATGGGCCCAAATTCCGACCAACCATTGTGAGAAGCTTGTGGAAGGATATCCCAAATGTTTAACCCCAGTCATTCAGTTTAACCACTTCGCACCAGAGCCTGTTTTTGCCTTCGTGACCAGGCCAATTTTTTCAATTCTGTCCATTGTCACTTCATGAAGTAATTACTCTGGAACGCTTCAACGGATTCCCCTGATTCTGAGAATGTTTTTTTGTGACATATTGTACTTCATGATAGTGGTAAAATTTCTTCAATATCACTTGCATTTATTTGTGAAAAAATCAGAAATTTGGCGAAAAATTTGGAAAATTTAGCAATTTTCAAACTTTAAATTTTCATGCCCTTAAATCAGAGAGATATGTCACACAAAATAGTTAATAAATAACATTTCCCACATGTCTACTTTACATCAGCACAATTTTGGAACCAAAATTTTTTTTTGTTAGGAAGCTATAAGGGTTAAAAGTTGACCAGAGATTTCTCATTTTTCCAACAAAATTTACAAAAACATTTTTTTAGGGACCACATCTTATTTGAAGTGACTTTGAGGGGCCTTTATGACAGAAAATACCCCAAAGTAACACCATTCTAAAAACTGCACCCCTCAAGGTGCTCAAAACAACATTCAAGAAGTTTATTAACCCTTCAAGTGTTTCACGGGAATTTTTGGAATGTGGAAGAAAACAATGAACATTTAACTTTTTTTCACAAAAATGTTACTTTAGACCCAATTTTTTTATTTTCACAAAGGTAACAGGAAAAAATGGACTACAAAATTTGTAGTGTAATTTCTCATGAGCGTGCTGATACCCCATATGTGAGGGAAAACCACTGTTTGGGCGCACTGCAGGGTTCGGAAGGGAAGGAGTGCCATTTGACTTTTTGAATGTAAAATTGGCTTGAATAATTAGTGGACGCCATGTCGCATTTGGGGAGCCCCAGATGTGCCTAAACAGTTGAACCCCCCCACAAGTGACACCATTTTGGAAACTAGACCCCTTAGGGAACTTATCTAGATGTGTGGTGAGCACCTTGCACCCCAGGTGCTTCACAGAAGTTTATAATATTGAGCCGTAAAAATAAAATTTTCACATTTTTCCCACAAAAAATGTTTTTCATCCCCTAATTTTGCATTATCATAAGGATAACAGGAGAAATTGCACCATGAAATTTGTTGTGCAATTTCTCCTGAGTACGCCGATACCCATATGTGGGGGAAACCCATATGTGGGGGAAAACCACAGGGTTCGTAAGAGAAAGGAGCGCTATGTAGGCTGGGATAGGTTGCAAACACCATGTCACATTTGAAGAGTCGCTGACATGCCGAAACAGCAGAAACCCCCACAAGTGACCCCATTTTGTAAACTACACCTCTCAAGGAATTCATCTAGGGAAGTCGTGAGTATTTTTTAATTTTTAAATTTATACCATTGGGCAGTGAAGAAAACATAATTATATTTTACCACAAAAAAATGTTTTACCCTCAGATTTTACATTTTCACACAGGGCAATGGGTAAAATGGTGCTGAAATGTGTCACACAATTTCTTCTAAACGTGGCAATACCCCATATGTGGCTGTATTGTACCGCTTAGCCATACGGCGAGATCTGGGAGGGACGGAGCGCTATTTGACAATTGGAGAACAAATTATTGTAATATAGGCATTTGGATTTGGGAGCACAAAATTTTCTGAATTTCTTTTGGGGGGTAAGGGCCATTTCACTTTTCCAGAGCCTTTCTGCTACCAGTAACTTGGAAGTCCCTTATATTTTTAACAGATAACGGACCGGAGTGGGGACTAGCTTTATTTGAGGACTGAGTTGAAGCTTTTATTGGGAACATTTTATATAACATTTATCCAGCGCTCTAGGCTGAGCAGTTACATCGGGGTTTCCATCTAAATTTCCAAGTGATGTAATTCAGATGAAACCCCTGCGGGATCCATTCACTGTAATGAGGCAGCAGAGTTACTCTGGACTCCGTCTGGCCTCTGTTTAGTGGTGTCCTTTTTTTCAGAAGTGCACAAAACTGTGGCCAACCGCACTTTTATGCACGCCTAAAAAAACTGACACCGTGGGATCACAGGCCAGACGGCATCCACAGAGGCCTATATCTACCTCATTACAGGGAATCTTCTGCTGTGGGTTCGGTCTGAATCACGTATTTCAGAGATTTACACGGAAACTCTGGTGTAAGTGCTCAGCGCAGAGCGCAGGATAAATGTTAGCAGAGCCTTACTGCGATCTTTGGGAGACATAATAAACAAATCAGTAGCAGGTGAAGAATTGGTATTATTTATTTTTTACGCCGTTCCTCGTGCGGTATAAGTGATGAGATTACTTTATTCTTCGGGTCAGTTCGATTACAGAGATACCAGATTTATATCGGGTTTTTACGACTGACAGCTGTCACACACTAAAAGATGCTTTTTTTTGCAAAATCTAGTTTTTGCATCGCCATATTTTGAGAGCTATAATTTTTCCAGATTTTGGCTGACAGAGTCATGTGACGGCTTGTATTTTGCGGGACGAGTTTTTTGATCGCTTTCTATTCCGTTTTTGGGAGGTAAAATTAACAAAAACCAACAATTCAGGAATTGTTTTTTGAGGTTTTTTTTTATGCCGTTCTGCGTGTGGTAAAAGTGATAAGGCAGCATTATTTTTCGGGTCAGTACGTTTACAGCGATACTACACTTACCATATTTTTTTTTATGTTTTGGCGCTTTTACACAATAAAACAATTTTATATAAAAAATATTTTTTTTGCATCGCTTTATTCTGAGAGCTATAACTTTTTTATTTTTCAGCTGATGGAGCGATATGGCGGCTTTTTTGTTGCGGAACAAGATTACGTTTTCATCGGTACCATTTTTATTTCCATTTTGCTTTTTGATCACATTTTTTTCCACTTTTTGTTTGGCAATATGATGAAAAAGCATAGTTTTTTGCTCCGTTTTTTATTTATTTTTATTATGGTGTGCACAGAAGGAGTTAATTAGTGTGACAGTTTTATAGATCAGGTTGTTTCGGATGCGGCGATACCAAATATGTGTACTTTTTTTGTTTTTGCATAAATATACGGATTTATTGGTTTATTTATTTATTTTTATTTATTTTGTGTTTGTTTTTTTGTTTTTTTTAACAGTTTGAAAACATTTTTTAGACTTTTTTTTTTACATTTTTACTTAGTCCTGTATGGGACATTCATTTTTATTTTTCTAATCACTGTTCTCATGCAATGCAATAGACATGTATTGCATTGCATGAGAGCTTTGCTGACAGTTTCACACTGTCTCCAGCTAGACTTCAGCTGCAGGCTGAGCCTAGCAGGACACCGTACATGGCAGACCCGGAGGCGGTCATGTGACCTCTGGCTGCCATGACAACGGCAGGTCCTCTCAGACATCAGGGGGCCATCGGAGAGGTAAGTGGACGACCCCCTCTCCTCTCACTATCTTCTAAATGCCGCGATCGCTATAGATCGCAGCATATAGAAGATAGCAAAGGGTTAACATCATTGGTACCTGATCCAATCAGGTCCCGATGATGTCCCCTGTCAGAGCTGTCGCTCTGCACTGCACCCGCAGCGCTTACAGGACCCTGGGGGTCCTGAGGGCTGCGGGACCACCGACCGTTAATAAATGCCAGCGCTGCACAGAGCCCAGGCAGCGCCGACGTTTATGTACAGTGGGCGGTCGGGAAGCGGTTAAGGGCATTGGTACCAAATACTAATGAAATGTATGTAAACGTTTGACTTTGCAGTAAGTAATAAAAATACCTTAAAACATTCTCTCTCTCTCATTATTCTGACATTTAGCAAATATTAAAAATGATGGTAATCCTAATTGACCTAAAACGGGAAAGGTTTATTCTGATTTTATGTCAGATATTGAGAAAAACATGCATATGTGTCTTTTTATAAAGTGTATGTAAACTTCTGGTTTCAACTGTATGTTCTATGTGCTGACAGTCTTTTAAGCCCTAGATCTACAGTGGAAACAGGATGTTGTATTTGCCTGCTCGAAAGCATTCATGTTCTTGCTTGCCTGACTTTCTCCTGTATGTTTTCCCATTTCCGTGAAAATAATTGTAGACTATATAATATTTTTCAGTGAACGTGTTTTCATTGCTCTACAGGGAGATTCTATCTTGCTTATCAATAGAAAATAATAGAACTTATATAAGATTATATAAGAAAGAATGCAATCTTCCTTATTAGTGGAATATAAACTATTTATATGTCAAATGCTAATTCATACAAGCAGTTTGTAACAGACTTTATGCAGTTTTTTAGTTGAAGCCAGCAGTGGATCTAAAAGCAAGTTAAATATAACCAGTCATGTCGGAAAACACTATTAACCTGCAGATATAGGGTTATATTGCAGGTTAATAGTGTTAGGAAGGTGCCTGGTTGACGTACTGAAAGTGCCGTGGTGGTAAGCATGCCCTGGCACTTTGTCTGACAGCCGGCTCTGCAGTGAATCAGTACTAGGGTGAGTTTAAAGTCGCCATTCCAGTATACTAAGCAGTGATTGTAGCCGCTCTGTGCATACCTGTAGGACTAAAATTTGGTGGCTCCCGGGAGGAATAAAGTAAATTTTCTGCCTGGAGCAGTGCTTCAGTACAGTGGCTGGACACCTTTATAACGCTATTAGCCTGCAGATTAACCCTATATCTGTAGGTTAATAACTTTATCTGGCATGACGGGTTTCCTCAAAAGGAAGGACTGAGGCTATGAGCCCACGTAGCAGATTTGATGCAGAGCGTTTTTGCCGCTCTGGCAGAAAAAAATGCATGCAGATTTACATGCATTTTTTTCTGCCAGAGAGAAGCATTTTTTCAGCGTTCTGAGGCTGGGTGCCCACGTAGCGTTTTTCAAGCGTTTATGCTGCGGAATTTCCGCAGCGGAAACGCTTGTGAAACGCTAGGTAATCCGCACCCCATGGTCCCCAAGGGGATTCCGCATGTTCTATGCACATGCTGCGGATTTTTCCGCAGCGTTTATGCTGCGTACAAAAATCCGCAGCATGTAATTTAATTTTGCGGAAGCGCAGCGGAACTCCCGCCATTGACTTGCATTGAAACGCATAGAAACCGCGACTGTACATTTGTACAAGTGGCTTCTATGCGTCTCTATGTGCGGATGGTACCCAGTTCTGGAGGAGAGGAGACTCTCATCCAGACCTGGGTACCATTGTACCTGTAAAAAAAAAGAATAAAATAACAAAAAGTTTATATTCACCTGTCCGGCGGCTTCTCTCTGAATGCCGGCATCGCTGAAGGACCTGCGGTGACGTCACAGTCATGTGACCGCAGGCCCTTCACCGCTCTGTCTCGCGATATGCTGGCAGCCGGGAACCAGACAGGAACGAGCGCTGCAGCACACACCGGGGCCTCGGGGGTGAGTATAGCTTTATTTGTTTTAATTTTTACGGTTCACACTGTATAAATCCATGCCGTTTGCATGGATTTATACAGTGTGACCTAGTTGTCAAGCACTTTCCAAGTGATGCTATCGCCTGGAAAGTGCTTGTCAATCTGCATGCGGAAACGCATGTGAATCAGCATGTGGATCCGCATGTATTCTGCAGGAAAAAAGCATGCACAATCTGCATGCGTTTTTTCTACCAGGGAGATGCAGAAATGCTGCAGAAATTTTCTGCTTCATTTCTGCATCGTGGGAACATAGCCTTACATGCGTTTTCGCATGCATTTTTTCAAGCACTTTTCCAAGCGATTTTTAGCATCACTTGGAAAAGTGCTTGACAAGTTGATCACATTATATAAATCCATGCAACCGGCATGGATTTATATTGTGTGACCAACTTAGATGCTTTTAATGCAGCATCAATAGTAAAAAAAAAAAAAGAATTAAAAAGTTAAAAAGTCAGCTGACCATCAGCTGACTAAATGACATCACCGCAGGTCCTCCAAGTACACCGCAGGACGCTGAGAAGAGAGGATCGCCGCCGGGAGCAGAGCGGAGAGGTGAGTTTACAGCTTTTTTTCACCGCCTGGTAGCCAGCATGAAGAGGAGTTGTAGTCTCCTCTTCATCCCGGGTACCACACGCACCGTGATTACGCTGCAAATTCGCGGCCATTGAATTTAATTGAAACGCAGCAAATCCACATATACCTGTGGGTTTGCTGCGTTTTAATGTTACTCAATGGCCGCGAATTTGCGGCGTAACCGCGGTAGAAATGATCATGCTGCATTTTGCAACACAATGCGAATTCAGCGCGCTAATAAGCGCATCATGTGCACAGCACATCCGAATTCACATTGCTTCGCATGGCAGACGGTTTTACAAGCGTTTTCGCGGCCATAAAAATGCTGCAAAAACGCTACAAAAACGCTACGTGGGCACATGGCCTGATACTTCTCTGCTGATTCGTATCAACTTCTGTGCTTTCCTCAAAAAATGCATGTGTGAATCCAGCCTTAAAGGGTTTATTCCTACCTTCTAGAATATGTATGTTTGCATAATGTTTGTAAGAAGAAGTAACTCAGCAAATATCCTTCTATTAAAATTTGCAGCGCTCTGTTAGCTCTTGATTCTGGTGAGCTTCAGTCCCATTGCACTTCTGATGTCTCAGAGGCACAGCTGCCTCATATAAAGGCATCAGCAGTGGACAGTTTGGGCCAGCTGTGCAATGAAGCTGCTGGCTTGTGCGGTCAATCAAGTAGGAGTACCTCCCCCCCCCCCCCCCCCCAACCTCTCCCCGCAAGCAAGAAGTCAAGAAGCTGGTGAGCTTTGCATTACTGATTAAAGACATGCCCATACTTTTAAAGGAGTTGTCTCCTCAGGAGCGAAACACCATAACATATGCCCAGTTAGGGTACATTGACTGCTCTGCACCTGCACAGAGCAGAGGTCCTCTCTAATAGGCTATAAAGGATCTACCTGCCAGAAATTAGCCCAGCAATAACGGTTGATCACTCCGTTGTTTTTTTAAAAAAGGGTCTGTCTTCCTGGATTAACATTTTAGAGTGGTTTAACATATAGCAGTTTTGGGGTCATTTAGGTACCTGCCTGCTGTTTTGCTGCAGTTTCTTTTGCCAAGGCCAGAAGTATATGTAAAATGAATGGAAAGTTTTATACTTTGTTTCATCAACTTATTTATTCCAGGGTTTTTTTCTTTGATGTCTTGTATTGGCTCTCTATTAGTTTATGAGAATCTGTAAATATTTATGAATCTGTGTTTGTTTAGGACTCTGGTCTTGAGTCTGTGCTTGTTTAGGGAGTCTGCTGGAAAGGTCTGTATTTAATTTTGGGTGGATACGGGATACAGTGGCATGTAAAACTTTGCGCAGCCCTGGTCAAAATTACTGTTATTGTGAGCAGTTAATCAAGTTGAAGATGTTTTCAACTCTAAAAAGGCCTAAAGTTAAAGATGACACATTTCCTTTGTATTTTAGGCAAAAAAAAAATATATTGTAATTTTTTTCATTTTAAAAATTACAAAAAGGAAAATGGGCGAATGCAAAAGTTTGGGCACCATTGGAGATATGTGTGCACAGATAACTTTGACCAAGGTTTCAGACCTTAAATAACCTGTTATGGCTTGTTCATTATAATCTTTAGGAAAGGCCAGGTGATGAAAATTTCCCAGCTTTATAAAAATCCAGCCTCCTCTATGTTACGCTCGTAGGTGGCGCACATGATTCGTGGACCCTCTGTGCTACGGAGCAGACGTACCCTGGAGGGGCGTAACTAAGCAGTGATCTTGGTGTTCACTGGAGCCTGTAGTGGTGAGGTTAGGCTTGTGCAGCAGGTAGCTGCCAGGTGCCATTCCAGGGCGGTGTCCGGAATTAGCAGCTGACTCCAAGGGTCAACTATGTAAATTCAGATTCCTAGATAGGACAGGAGGGCCACTTTGTACAAGTTTAGACTGTGCAGACAGGTTCAGATGGAGAGGTCTTGGGATAGCAGACATGTACCGCCGATGCCATTTCAAGATACGGACACCACTGAAGCGGTCACAGGAACAAGAACAAACTATACAGCACTAATGGGACACAGAATATGGAAATAAGTTTAACAGACTAAGGACGAGGGACCCGGTAACATACAGTTGCACACACCAAACCATCTAACAGTAACTGTAGGGGTTGCTCAGGTACCCCCCTATTGGGAAGGGTGCCTTTTATACAAGATGTCTCCCAGCTATTGGCTGGGAGACATCTTGCATTTGATCACATTAACTAAATGCCTCCCAGCTGTTAGCTGGGGGCATTTACCATGCGCGCTGCCTGTTTAACAGTAGGGGAGCACGTGAAAGCTAGGCGTGCCGCCGAGACACAGTGTGGCATGCACAGGGGAATACAGGAAGCACGCCGGAGGGCTGGGGCGGTTAGTACGCCGGTGTCCCTGCATGAAGGGAGAAGGGGACACAATGTTGGGGCGCTGGCCACAGCGCTACAGTCTAACCTTCCGCCAAAAAACAGCAGACATTGGTTCTTCTAAGCAGCTGCCTAGCATTCTGAAAATGAAAATGGTCGAGGCCCACAAAGCAAGAGAAGGCTATAAGAAGATAGCAAAGCATTTTTCAAGTTGCCCTTTCCTCAGTTTGAAATGTAATTAAGAAATGGCAGTTAACAGCAACAGTGGAGGTCAAGATAAGGTCTGGAAGACCAAGCAAAGTTTTAGTGAGAGCTGCTCATAGGTTTGCTAGATAGGCAAATCAGAATCCCTGCTTGACTGCAAAAGACCTTCAGAAAGATTTAGCAGTCTCTAGAGTTCTGGTACATTGTTCTACTGTTCAAAGAGACCTGCACAAATATGGCCTTCATGGAAGAGTCATCAGAAGAAAACCTCTCCTGCGTCCTCACTATAAAATTCAGCATCAGAAGTATGCAGAAGAACATCTAAACAAGCATGATGCATTTTGGAAACAAGTCCTGTGGACCGATGAGTTTAAAATATAACTCTTTGGCCACAATAATCAAAAGGTACAGAAAAAGGCACAGAATTTCAGGAAAAGAACATCTTGTCAATCATTAAGCGTGGGGGTGGATCAATCATCCTTTGGGGTTGTGTTGCAGCCAATGGTATAGGTAACATTTCACAAGCAGAAGGGAGAATGGATTCAATGAAATTTCAACAAATTCATAATGCAAAAATAACACCATCTGTAAAAAAAGCTGAAGTTGAAAAGAGGATGGCTTCTACAAATGGATAATGATCCTAAACACAAGTCAAAATCCACAATAGACTACCTCAAAAGGCGCAAGCTGAAGGTTTTACAATGGCCCTCACAGTCCCCTGATCTGAACATCATTGAAAATCTTTGGCTAGACCTCAAAATAGTACTGCATGCAAGATGACCCAGAAATCTCACAGAACTGGAAGAATTTTCCAAGGAAGAATGGATGAATATCAAACAATAACTTAAAGACTCTTGGCTGACTACAAAAAGTGTTTACAAGCTGTGATACTTTCAAAAGTTTGGGCACCCTGCATGGTTAGTAGTAGTAACACCCCCTTTTGAATCGGTCCATTTTCCTTTTTGTAATTTTTAAAATGTAAAAGATGACATTTTTTTGACTAAAATACAAAGGAAATGTGTCATCTTTAACTGTAGGCCTTTTAAAGATTAGTTAATCTTCAGCTTGCTTAACTGTTCACAATAACAGTAATTTTAACCAGGGTGCCCAAACTTTTAAATGCCACTGTATGTACTGCAGTGGTGTGAAAAAGTGTTTGCCCCCTTCCTGATTTCTTATTCTTTTGCATGTTTGTCACACTTAAATGTTTCAGATCACAAAACAAATTTAAATATTAGACAAACATAACACAAGTAAACACAAAATGCAGTTTTTAAACAAGGTCTTTATTATTAAGGAAAAAGATAATCAGACCTACAGAGGACCCTGTGTGAAAAAGTGATTGCCCCCCTCTTAAAACATAAATTAACTGTGGTTTATCACATCTCTAGGAAGCGGAGTACAATTTCCCTAGCCACACACAGGCCTGATTACTGTCAAACCTGTTCTCAATGAAGAAATCACTTAAATAGGACCTGCCTGTCAAAGTGAAGTAGACCAAAAAATCCTCAAAAGCTAGACATCATGCAGCGATCCAAAGAAATTCAGGAACAAATGAGAAACAAAGTAATTGAGATCTATCAGTCTGGAAAGGGTTATAAAGCCATTTTGAAAGCTTTGGGACTCCAGCGAAACACAGTGAGAGCCATTATCCACAAATGGCGAAAACATGGAACAGTGGTGAATCTTCTCAGGAGTGGCTGTCCGACCAAAATTACCTCAAGAGCACAGCGATGACTCATCTAAGAGGACACAAAAAAAAACACAACGACATCCAAAGAAGTACAGGCCTCACTTGCCTCAATTAAGGTCAGTGTTCATGCCTCCACCACAAGAAAGAGACTGGGCAAAAATGGCATGCATGGCAGAGTTCCAAGACAAAAACCACTCCTGAGCAAAAAACATCAAGGCTTATCTCAGTTTTGCCAGAAAACATCTTGATGATCACCAAGACTTTTGGGAGAATACTCTGTGGACTGATGAGAAAAAAGGTGAACTTTTTGTAAGGTGTATGTTCCATTACATCTTACATAGAAGTAACACAGCATTTCAGAAAAGGAACATCATACCAACAGTAAAATATGGTGGTGGTAGTGTGATGGTCTGGGGCTGTTTTACTGCTTCAGGACCTGGAAGACTTGCTGTGGTAAATGGAACCATGGATTCTGCTGTCTACCAAAAAATCCTGTAGGAGAATGTCCCGCCATTTGTTCGTGACCTCAAGCTGAAGCTCACTTGGGTTACACAGCAAGCCAATGGTTCAAAACACACCAGCAAGTCCACCTCTGAATGGTTTAAGAAAAACAAAATTAAGACTTTAGAGGGGCCTAGTCAAAGTGCTGACCTTAATCTGATTGAGATGCAGTGGCATGACCTTAAAAAGGCAGTTCATGCTTGGAAACCCTCCAATATGGCTGAATTACAACAATTTTGCAAAGATGAGTGGGTCAAAATTCCTCAAGAGCATTGTAAAAGACTCATTGCCAGTTATCGCAAACACTTGATTGCAGTTATTGCTGCTAAGGGTGGACCAACCAGTTATTAGGTTTACAAGGCAATCAGTTTTTCACACAGGGCCCTGTAGGTTTGGATTTCTTTTTCCCTTAATAATAAAGACTTTCAATTAAAAACTGCTTGTGTTTACTTGTGTTATCTTTGTGTAATATATAAATTTGTTTTGTGATCTGAAACATTTAAGTGAAAAACATGCAAAACAATAAGAAATCCGGAACGGGGCAAACACTTTTTCACACCACTGTATCTTAAATTACATAATATGATGGGGCTTTTCTATATACATTGAGTGACATAAAACTTTTCTGTTCTTGTCTTTGCAATATCCTTGCAGTTCTTTTTCAAAAACAAAAGTTGGTAAATATGCAAGGATGATAGGAAAAGGGGAATGAGAATATTATTTGGCAGAGAGTGATGGAGTCACTCATTTTTTTCATGTATTGAAGAGAGGACGGGCACAATTTGCCTTTTCAGTGTACGGCACCATAAAACCTTGTGCTGGCCCTGACACATAGCAACCTCTTTGAATGGCAGTAAATCATATTCTCATCAGTATCAGTGTCTGTCAGCAGAAATGGAGGAGATCATTCCTGGGCTATAGAATGCAAAATTTGAAAATTAGTTCAGATGAGAAGAGATGAAGTTGTGCTGATACATGAAGAACAGAAAACAAAGCAACAACTTGAACACACAGACATTTCATCCAGCATGTATTACTGAAAGAAAAAAGCCAAAAACAGAAAAGTCTGAAACCTGGAGAAGTTTGTAAATTGCATTTCTGAAAATGAATGAAGGAGCGTACACTATAGTGCAACTGAAATGTTCAACTTTTTAAACTGAATGTAATACTAGCATATTTAAAAATATTTTTTTTCTTCAGTGGGGAAAATAAGTATTTGATACACTGCCACAAGTTTTCCCACCTACAAAGAAAGGAGAGGTCTGTAATTTTTATCGTAGGTACACTTCAACTGTGAGAGACAGAATCTAAAAAGATAAAACAGAAAATCACATTGTATGATTTTTAAATAATTAAATTTAATTTTATTGCATGAAATAAGTATTTGATCACCTACCAACCAGCAAGAATTCTGGCTCTCACAGACCTGTTAATTTTTCTTTAAGAAGTCTTTCTACTCTGCACTCATTATCTGTAGTAATGGCACCAGTTTGAACTCGTTACCTGTATAAAAGACAACTGTTCACACACTCAATCACACTCCAACCACTCCACCATGGCCAAGACCAAAGAGCTGCTTAAGGACACTAAGGACAAAATTGTAGACCTGCACAAGGCTGGGATGGGCTACAGGACAATAGGCAAGCAGCTTCGTGAGAAGGCACAACTGTTTGCATAATTATTTGAAAATGGAAGAAACACAAGATGACTGTTAATCTTCCTCAGTCTGGGGCTTCATGCAAGAGCTCGCCTTGTGGGGTAAGGATGATTCTGAGAAAGGTCAGGAATCATTCCAGAACTACACGGAAGGACCTCGTCAATGACCTAAAGAGAGCTGGGACCACAGTCTGAAACATTACCGTTAGTAACACATTACGCCATCATGGATTAAAATCCTGCAGGGCACTCAAGATCCCCCTGCTCATGCCAGCACATGTCCAGGCCCATTTGAAGTTCGCCAATGACCATCTGGAAGATCCAGAGGAGGAATAGAAAAAGTCATGTGGTTAGATGACACCCAAATATAACTTTTTGGTATCAACTCCACTCGCCGTGTTTGGAGGAAAAGGAAGGATGAGTACAACCCTAAGAACACCGCCCCAACCATGAAGCATGGTGGTGGAAACATCATACTTTGGGTGTGCTTTTGCGCAAAGGGGGCAGGTCGACTGCACCGTATTGAAGGGAGGATGAATGGGGTCATGTATCTAAAGATTTTGGCCAACAACCTTCTTCCTTCAGTAAGAGCAATGAAGTTGCTTTGTGGCTGGGTCTTCCAGCATGACAATGATCCACAATACACAGCAAGGGCAACTAAGGAGTGGCTCTGTAAGAAGTATTTCAAGGTCCTGGAGTGGCCTAGTCTCCAGACCTGAACCCAATAGAAAATCTTTGGAGGGAGCTGAAACTCAACGTTGCCCAGCGGCAGCCCCGAAACCTAAAAGATCTGGAGAAGATCTGCATGGAAGAGTGGGCCAAAATCCCTGTTGCAGTGTTTGCAAACTTGGTCAAGAACTACAGGAAACGTCTAACCTCTTTAATTGCAAACAAAGGTTTCTGTACCAAATATTAAGTTCTGTTTTTGAATTGTATCAAATACTTATTTCATGCAATAAAATGCAAATTAATTCTGTAAAAAGTATGCAAAGTGATTTTCTGGATTTTTCTTAGATTCAGTCTCTGACAGTTGAAGTGTATGTATGATAAAAATTACAGTACTCTCAATTCTTACTAAATGACTTTAGCTTCATACTAAATGTTTTGAGTGATAAATTCTTTTTACGCATTTCATTGTGCCTCAGTAGAAGGTAAAGTAAAAGAGGCCTAAGGGTTGTGTGACTTGCGCAGTATCACAGGGCACAAAACCAGTTCCATATGAAGGAACATTACGTGGCTGATCCAAACCTCTTTTAAAGTGTTTGAGCAGTAAGGAAAATAGCTAAGGCTTCTGCCAGCACCCTCTTGCACAAGTACACACTGATAAGAGACTAAATAAACTGAAGTAAATTTTGAGAAAAATATTTTTGAGGAACAGCGAAGAAGAAGAGCCCACAGTAGTGATGGGCGGATGCGTGGACCTTATTAAAAGTTCGGTTACTAGAATGGTACCTGAATTCATAGCAGCTGGTTCACAGGCTGTGCAGAGCCAGTGCCAGACTAATGAACAACTGCGAGTCCGGCACTCGGCACTCATCAGACCGGCATAAGAGCTACTGCGAGACCCGGTGGCTGTGAACTCAGGTAACCTGACAGCCACCGGGTCTCCCGGCAACTGCGAGGCCCGGAAACCATAAGGGAGACTTTAAGGGAAACTTTAAAATTACTGGAGTTTCCAGCTGCTGGAACACATGGAGCTGTGAACTAAAGTTACATTGGATGTCTATTTTACTGTACTTGTTAATAAAGAAATAAATAAATGGAAAACAACAATGTGGGGTCCCCCCTATTTTAATAACCAGCTGAGGGAAAGAAGACAGCTGTGGGCTGGTGTTATTATTCTGGGAAGGGGCCAATATTGATGAAGCTTCCCAGCCTATTAATATCAGCTCACAGCTGTCTGTGTAGCCTATACTGGTTATTAAAAATGGGGGACCCCCAAAAAACGTGGTGGGGTCCCCCCTATTTTTAATAATCAGCAAAGGTTAAACAAACAGCTGTGGGCTGATATTAATAGGCTAAGAAGGGGCCATGGATATTGGACCCTTCCCAATGATTACGCTGCTGTGTTAGTGTGATCCGGCTGTCCTGGAGAGCAGTCACATCAGTGACTGCTGATGTGACTGCTCTACAAGTCATCCAGTTTGTCGTGGGACAGTATGTATTATCTTCACGGCAGACAGGTGAGTATTATGGTGGCTTATTATTTTCGCTCTTTTACCGGTGACAAGGGCATTAAGGAGGTGAGTATAATGCTTTTTTATTTTTATTTCAATATATTTATTTAAAAAAAAAAAATTTCCTTGGAGCACAGGAGCTGGCTGGTGAAAACTCCCATCAGCGGCACCTGCTCTCGCTGATATCAAAGACAGCAGGCGTAGGCTAATGAGACGACGCCTGTGACCAGCGGTAAGCAGGTCACTGCTGCGGGCTCATGCTGTCATCTGACAGCATGGGAACGGCAGCGCTCAGAGCAGCTTATCGCCGATCAGAGCCACTGGTGTTTCAAACAGATGACAGCATGAGAAACACTCGATGTTCGGGGTGCCGAACCCGAACAGTAACACAGACTTCCTGAGTAAGTCTGTGTTCGGGGTCCATGCCCAAACAGTAGGTGTTCAGTACGGACCCCGAACTTCACTGTTTGGGTTCGCCCATCTCTACTCGGCACTCCCGCAGATCAACTTCTATCGGTGATGGTGGCGGCCGCCGGCCAGAAATACTCACTTGCGGAGCTGGCCTACTTGTAGTGGCTGCCACAGAGTACTACACATCTGCCTCCTATTCAAGTCAATAGGAGATGAATGTGTAGTACCAAGTCCCGGCCACTACAAGTAGACGGCCAGCTCCACAAATAAGTACTTCCGGCCAGTAGCCGCTGCCACCAATCACAGCTGATCGACGGGGGTGGCGGGTGGCGGACCCGGCCGATCAGACATTGATGATCTATCCCGAGGATAGGTCATCAATGTAAAAGTAGTGGACAATCTCTTTAATGGTTTTCTTTCAAATCTAGTGTACTAGTATACAGAGGCAAAATTATGAAAATTCTGTCAATTTTTAAATATTTCTGGACCTCACTGTATATATGCACAAAAAAAGAATATAAATTTTATATCCTATTTGCTTGTCAGTACATTTTAGTTGTACATAATAGAGCAGCTGCAATATGTATACATATGTATGTATATATTTATGTTTTGAGTGTGTGTATATATAAACATATATACGTACACAGTTATTAGTCAATTTACATTTTTGATGATTTATTTTACAATTGAACAACTACAATGCTGTCAGTCAATCCAAAAGGTTAATAAACCTGAATATTTAAGATGTTAACAGTAAGGTTTGGTCTTGCTCAGGATACCTGTGTGCAGAAGTATTGGGCAACTATTAGTGTTCAAAATTATTATGCAACTCAAAGAAAAATGTACATTTTCTCATCTCAGTTGTTTATTTTTTCATATGATAAACTGATTTTTTTGTAAGACAATCAACATTTAGAATAGAATTCAAGCCACTAACAAATTACCAAAAAAAGAGAAAAGAAAATAGCAGAATAACTTATTGGTACAGTCACTAAATTTTAGGGCAAACAAGAGCTAGAAAATATTTAAATGTTGTCCAGGCTGCCAACTTGGTCCGGTTTCGACACGCTTTCATCACATGGGACATTTCAAAGTATGCTTTGGTTTGTAAAACCTTGTGTCTTATATCATTATTTCCATCTTTGCAAGTAATCATCTATCCTAAAATGCCCAATTAGTTTGGAGCATGTGTGCCACTGTTACATTCATTGTCTGTGGGACTGCCGTAGATAGTCAAGTACTGAGCTCGGCTGTCTCAAGCAGACTTATGGACAATGAATGGAGTGGTGATGTACATGTACAGTCATTGCTCGATTGAACTGGGGCAATTAAAACCCTAATTTTTGAGAATGGCAAGGGTAATTGGAAGGGCCCTCAGCGATCAACAAGTTGACAACTTGCTAATATGGGAATAAGCCTTTAATTAACCACCAAAAAAATGTTCTGCAAATTAGCATTATTTTTAAAAGCCATCAGGGCGTCCTTAGGCTAAATGATACTCTGTGCAAAATTGCCTTTGATGCTCACCGCCCCATTAATTTTTTACTCAGTTTACCCAGAACAACTGAATGTCTTTTATACCCAAAGGAAAACTGATTAATGCTTTCTTCACACATATGCCCCTATTCATTAATGCTGGCATTTTGTACACTTTGTATGCCAGTCTTAATGAAAAAAAGCACTGGAGTATGATGATCTGAAAGAATTTAAGGGGGTTGCTCCATTACATTTACATTGATGATCTATCCTAAGAAATTTCTGATGAACCTGTTGGGTGGGCTTTTCCATTCTCCTCTCACCCCACAATGCAAACATTCCATTCACACACAAGCTGTATACTAAACACTGGTCATGTACCCTACACCACACTCACACTTTGGCCATATACTGCAAACCGATAAGCGCAAACAAAAAAAAAATTAAAAGTAAAAACTGGTCAAATTGCAATTGCATTATCTACATTCCTCAACATTGAACTTGCAACAAAAAAAGAAGGAAAAGTTGTGGAATTATAAAAATCCCAGGATTGATAGACATATTAATGAAATATAATTGATGAAAAATTAAAACAAAATTTTCAAAACATCTCAATTTATTCAGTATTGAGTATTAGTGCCACACGCAGATATACCTGCACTTACACGCCTTGGCACTCTATCAATGAGGTTATTAATAGTTGTCTGAGGAATGTTCTGCCACACTGAATGCACTTGGGCACACAAATCATTAAGATCACTGCTGGCAGAAGGCATTTTTAATGTAAACCCCTGTAAACTGCCTAAGAATGGAATATTAAGTATGCCCCCAAAAGTTTTAGATCACAGATGGCCCATAAGCTTAGTGTAGGTTGATCATGACTGTCCATGTAATACATAAAATAGGTCTTGTCCTCTTTGTTAGACACCACACCTCTGTGACATCCATATAAGTTGTAGTTAATTTAATAAGTAATGTGAAATGTAATTGAGTATTAAATCTAAAAACATGATAAAGCAGAGACTCTACAGCCGCTTTGGGGGGGCATATGTACATGTGCTTTTACTACCTAGTCATGTACATCTGTTATTGTAACATGTCACTAGAGACTCTCATTACTCTTTAATGACTTCAAAACCTCAGTGACATATTGTGGTGTTTAAGATATCACATTTTACTTGATATTAAATATTTAATGAACTATGAAAGATCAATAACACAACCACGTCTTTATGTTTTCCTAGATAATCTCAAAGTGTAAATTCAAACCAGTCCCATGGGAAGACTCTTTCTTACCCTATAAAAGCAGGTCTTGGAAATAATGAACACTACACCGCATATTCTTCCATTGTGTGAAGCTTTGTATTTTACAGTAGCTTAGGAGAAGACCTGACTGCTACTCTTCACTCGTTCGAGTGATGTAAGATGTATATTACGTGTCACTTGTTAGACAGAAGGTATCAGACAGAAGTAACAAGTAATGTTCCATACTTCAGTGTCTATCCAGAAACAAGTCTTCCCTTGCTGTTCAGCTCTATGCTCAGATCCTTTGCAGGACTAAAGACAGCAAATTTGCTAATTCAAAGGAAAATCAATAAAAGACTCTTTAGAGTAGATTAAGCATGTAAATTGTTGACGTTACTGCTCCAAAGCTTGAAGCTGTCAAGCTTTTAAGTTGTCAGGAAGATTTTGTGTGGAAAATAGATGGGCATCCCTATACATACAGACAAGCCAGCTAGAAGCCATAATGTTGCATTTGGAAATTTGGATCCATGCACGTGTTAGTATTAGGCTTAGGTCTCATATGTCATGAAGAAAAAAAAAAGTGTTTTCATTTATTTTATTTTAGATTTTATTTTTCTCTGCTAGACCTCCATTAGGTATTTAGTGTCACGATTTCCTTTCTTAACTGAGCAGTGGCAGCTATGACTTTATAAAATGGATTAAATGGATCCTACTTACTCAAATCCCTCAGAGTTCAATAAGGTTTTGGCAACATTTGCACTACAGGCTACATTATTCCTCCCATTTTAAAGTAAGACTCATGTAGCTGAGAACGGCACTCATGTAACCAGGGCCAGTGTCGCCTTTTAAAGGATATAGTACACAATAACCAAGGCTGTCCAGTTATGATGCCAACTGATTCAGTTGATTTTTAATAATCAGGCATCACAGGTTTCAATAAGTCAATGGTTTCCAGTCTATCCCAGATCCTGGTCAAGGCCTTCAAAGCAAAAATTCACGATTATTGGCACCCCTTTGTTTTTTCATAGACTGAACAATATCTTCAGAAATAAACAGAAATAAATGGAAAGTTATATTATCAGAATTTTTTAATTAGTGGTCCAAGGTAATACAACAATAACACATTGAAATTGCAATATGAAAGTTGAAAAACAAAGAAGAAACAGAATAAACAGCACGTGCAGAAATAAAGGCACCCCTAATTAATACTTGGTTGCACCCCCTTTGGGGATTGATGACAGCCTCCAAACATTTATTGTAGCCATCTATAAGCTTTTTGCACTTCTCAGCTGGAATTTTCTCCCACTCTTCCTTTGCAGTTTGTTCAAGCTCTTGAATGTTTGCAGGTTCATTTTCCCAATGGCAGATTTCAGCTCACGCCAAAGATTTTCAATGGGATTGAGGTCAGGACTCTTTGCTGGCCATTTTAAAACAGTCCATTTTTTCTTTTACAACCATTCCTGTGCACTTTTGGATGTGTGCTTTGGGTCATTCATTGTCTTGCTGGAGGACCCATGATCTTTGACTCAAGTCAAGTTTTCTTACACTGGGTAGGACATTTCGCTCTAAAATCTCTTGATAATTCTCTGATTTCATGATTCCTGTGATACGGTCAAGGCCTCCAGTACCAGATGCAGCAAAGCATCCCCACAGCATTATGAATCCTCCACCATGCTCGACTTTTGGTAAGGTGTTCTTTTTCTTATAAGCTTCATTGCGCCGTCTGTAAACAAACTGTTTTGCATTGCCAAAAAGCTCTTTTTGTTCCCTTTGTGCACAGAAAATTTTCCCAGAAGGATTGTGGCTTGTCAAGGTATTCTTTGACAAAGATCAGTTGTTTCTTTTTATGTCTTTGATTCAATGTTTCTTCCTTGGCCTTCGCCCATAAATCTCTGCTTGGTTTAGTGTGCGGTGTATGGTACTTGTTGAAACCATGACCCCAGACTGTCCCAGGTTGGCCTTCAGGTCTTTGGATGTTTGACGTGGTGTTTTTTTCCTCCATTTGTACCAATCTTTTAAGACATCTCTTGTAAATTTTCCTCTTTCCCCCACGTCCAGGGAGGTTCTTGACTGTTCCATGCTTGGCATATTTCTTAATAACATTTGCACACTCTTGAAACTGGAATACTAAGGTCTTTGAAGATGACCTTATACCCTTTGGAAGTCTTGTGTTTGCTAATAATAACAGTTCTGATGTCCTCAGACAGCTCCTTTGTCTTTACCATTGTGACAAAGGAACAGGGCCTACCATGTGGCTTTTTAAAACACTGAAGTCATCATTCATTGGCTAATTCATGTCACATGGGCACCGACAATCACAGGTGAATCTCTTTTATGTTTTACCACAGGTGAGTCAAAATGTGTTTCCATACTACATTAATGTAAAAAGGTGCCAATACCAGTGTCACGGTAAGCTTTAGGTTTTTCTATATTTCCCTCCCATTGTTTTTTGTTTTAAATTATTGTTCATCATTTGCTCCATTTTATTTAACACAAGTGTTCTATACAAAAAAACTGTTTCACTTGATTCATTTTTTTCAGGAAATATTCTACATTATGTACTTAAACTTCATGGGTGCCAATAACAATGAGCAGGACTGTATATACAAGTAATATACACAATATAGATTAACATGCTACTTGAAGTATCATACACAAAATATTGAATATAAATAATCCATATTATGTGTGTTACCTGTATCTTATATACACTGCAGAAAAAATAAAGGGAACACTTAAACAACAGAATATAACTCCAAGTAAATCAAACTTCTGTGAAATCAAACTGTCCACTTAGGAAGCAACACTGATTGACAATCAATTTCACATGCTGTTGTGCAAATGGAATAGACAATAGATGGAAATTATTGGCAATTATCAAGACACCCTCAATAAAAGGAGCTGTTCTGCAGGTGGGGACCACAGACCACAGACCACATCTCAGTACCAATGCTTTCTGGCTGATGTTTTGGTCACTTTTGAATGTTGGTTGTGCTTTCACACTCGTGGTAGCATGAGACGGACGCTACAACCCACAGAAGTTGCTCAGATAGTGCAGCTCCTCCAGGATGGCACATCAATGCGAGCTGTGGCAAGAAGGTTTGCTGTGTTTGTCAGCGTAGTGTCCAGAGGCTGGAGGCGCTACCAGGAGACAGGCCAGTACACCAGGAGACGTGGAGGGGGCCGTAGGAGGGCAACAACCTAGCAGCAGGACTGCTACCTCCGCCTTTGTGCAAGGAGGAACAGGAGGAGCACTGCCAGAGCCCTGCAAAATGACCTCCAGCAGGCCACAAATGTGCATGTGTCTGCACAAACGGTTAGAAACCGACTCCATGAGGGTGGTATGAGGGCCCGATGTCCACAGATGGGGTTGTGGTCACAGCCCAACACCGTGCAGGACGCTTGGCATTTGCCACAGAACACCAGGATTGGCAAAATCGCCACTGGCGCCCTGTGCTCTTCACAGATGAAAGCAGGTTCACACTGCGCACATGTGACAGAAGTGACAGAGTCTGGAGATGCCATAGAGAGCGATCTGCTGCCTGCAACATCCTTCAGTATGACCGGTTTGGCAGTGGGTCAGTAATGGTGTGGGGTGGCATTTCTTTGGAGGGCCGCACAGCCCTCCATGTACTCGCCAGAGGTAGTCTGACTGCCATTAGGTACCAAGATGAGATCCTCAGACCCATTGTGAGACCATATGCTGGTGTGGGTTAGCCCTGGGTTCCTCCTAATGCAGGATAATGCCAGACCTCATGTGGCTGGAGTGTGTCAGCAGTTCCTGCAAGATGAAGGCATTGAAGCTATGGACTGGCCCGCCCAGTCCCCAGACCTGAATCCGATTGAGCACATCTGGGACATCATGTCTCGCTCCATCTACCAACGTCACGTTGCACCACAGACTGTCCAGGAGTTGGCGGATGCTTTAGTCCAGGTCTGGGAGGAGATCCCACAGGAGACCATCCACAACCTCATCAGGAGCATGCCCAGGCGTTGTAGAGAGGTCATACAGGCACGTGGAGGCCACACACAATACTGAGCCTCATTTTGACTTGTTTTAAGGACATTACATCAAAGTTGGATCAGCCTGTAGTGTGTTTTTCCACTTTAATTTTGGGGGGGACTCCAAATCCAGGCCTCCATTGGTTAATAAATTTGATTTCCATTGATGATTTTTGTGTGATTTTGTTGTTAGCACATTCAACTTTGTACAGAACAAAGTATTCAATGAGAATATTTCATTCATTCAGATCTAGGATGTGTTATTTGAGTGTTCCCTTTATTTTTTTGAGAAGTCTATATGAAAATGAAATCCTGTTGTCTAATGACAGCTCTTCATTCACGGCTAAACAACTGGACCTATCTGTTTCAGCTTTCTAGATATTTGTACAACCACAATAACAATATATATATATACTGGGGAGAGACACCTTTCAGATGGAAAGTGGGATCACAGTTAGAGCCCTAAAACAATGTAGATCATTCAATGGATCCCTA
Source organism: Phyllobates terribilis (assembly GCF_046119375.1). Taxonomy (NCBI): domain Eukaryota; kingdom Metazoa; phylum Chordata; class Amphibia; order Anura; family Dendrobatidae; genus Phyllobates; species Phyllobates terribilis. The sequence goes on from NW_027362771.1 coordinate 219,144,142, forward strand.
GCTTAAGCCTGCCCATCAGCGGAGGCTCTCACCCTAAAAACAAAAAAACGGCAACAGCGCCTCCTATCCACGGCGGATGTCCCTCAAATACCCCATAAGTCCCTTACAGTAATTAAAATTAGTTGTAAGTCCCTTACAAATAAGGGACTTAATTCCAATAAGGGACTTATGAGATATTTGAGGGACATCCACCGTGGATAGGGGTTGGCATTGACTTTTTTTGTATTTAGGGTGATAGCCTCCGCTGATGGGCAGGATTAGGCTAGGGATCTATTGAGTGAGATACACTGTACTGTCTCAGGGCTCTAACTGTAATCTCACTTTCCGTCTGAAAGGTGTCTCTCCCCGGTGTATACTGTATATATTGCTGTTATGATTGTACTAATTTGTCTTCACTTGGGGTGTTGTTTGTCCCGCTTTTAATAGTTGTAATAAAATTTAGTATTTTAGGGTGTTTGTTAAATTTTTCTAATTCCCTAAATTTTTCTATAATAATTTTGTTTCTAAAATTGATTTTCTAGATATTTGCCCAACAAAAAGAATGGAACACAAACTCAAATATTAATCTACAGCCAGACAACTGGACCAATCTGCACCAAATTAGGCATATAGTTTAATCAGGTGCCTCAGAAGGTTTTACACTGAACTTCAGCCCTGTATAACCTACTGGTCTAGACATTTACAAAAAAACCCGAAATACTAAAGCAAATAACTTAAATCACTTTGGGACACCACTAGAGAGATGTAAAATTTCTGATCATAACATTATCCTGTATTTGGGGGCTGTGGGGGCCATTATACTGTGTTTGGGGGCTGTTGGGGGCCATCATACTATGTTTGGGGGGCTGTGAGAGTCATTTTACTGTCTGGGGAGCTGTGGTGGCATAATACTGCATATGAAGGGCTGTGGGGCATGAAAAGGAGGTACAATGCGGGATCATTATCATTATAGGGAGTATTATTATTATTATTATTAGAATGCACAGGGGGGATTATTATTAAAGGAGGTCACTTACTTTGTGACAGTTGTGGTAGAGCGGCTTGCTTGGCTGTACACGGAGGTAGACATGGAACACTGTCTCTTTAAGTTTCGGATTGGTTTATTAAAAAAATGGCATAAACCAATCTAGAGTTCATAAAGCAAACACAGCCCATCTGGGGACCGGCCACTCAGGGTTAACCATACACGGTTCAGGTTTAGCACAACAAATGCAAAATCCTCTCTCTCTGGAGCTAGCTTCTCCAGATACTGAACCCCCCATGGCTGGCTATTTAAACCCCAGACCACACCCTGGGGTGGAGATATGGTGAACAACATCCCACCCGCTCTATAGCTGGTCACAAAAAAACTCAGGCCCATTTAAATATGGCTGATTAACCCTCTCTGCACATGCCATACAGGAGAAGACTTCCAGTTTTCACATCACTGAAGCTAATAGTCTCAGTGAAACATATCTCCCCTCCAGCACTCTGCTAGTGACTTTGTCACACACTGTATAATTGTAATAAGGCACAGGACAGCATTATTACTATAAGGAAGTACCAAGGCAACATTATTGCAGTGAAAGGGTACACTGTTATTGTGTGGGGCACAAAAGGAGGATACTATCACTCTGTAAGGCACAGAGGGGGCATTATTACTATCTAGGTCACTGCTTATATCACTATATGATTTGCCATGCATTTGTCCTTTGGCGTTACTTAGTAGCTCTCTGATGATATATATGGTTCACACATGTGATGTAGGATCTCATATTTTATACACTTGCACTTGAGTCTAGGCTTATTGATTTCTATATACAAGGGATACACATCATGTTTATAACAATTGCCATGTGAGAGCCTCTTCATTCATTTTCTAGAATGTAGTCTGTGATACATTATGTTGATTCCACTTACAAAGTTAAGATGTTACACCACTCATGACCGGTATATTTTTGAGGACTACTCACTCAAATACCTGAGTCTTTGCTATTGTTGACTATTTTTATACTTTTGATGTTAATGTATTTTGCCCTTTTATGTTACACTTTTTCAATAAAATTTGGATATTTTGAATAGTGATGAGCGAGCATGCTCGTTACTTGAGATTTACGAGCATGCTCGGGTGTTTTCCGAGTATCTTCAGCGTGCTCTGGTATTATGTTTGAGTCGCAGCGTGTGCATGATTTGCGACTGTTTGACAGCCTTAATACATGTGAGGAATGCCTGCTTGTTAGGCATTCCTCACATGTATTAAAGCTGTCAAACAGTCGCAAATCATGCACACGGAGAGAGTCAAACATAACACTCGAGCACGCTGAAGATACTCGGCGGGCACCCGACCCCGAGCATGCTCGCCGAAAGGGTTAACAGAACACGCTCGCTCATCACTAATTTTGACATAACTTCATGGACTATGATTCAGTTTCTTAATCTGTTGACTGATAACTTTTTGGGCAGCACCAGCCACAGCCTCCCAGGCACTATTCAGAGAGGTGCACTGTTTTCCACAGGTTCTCAATAGCGTTTAGGTAAGGCGATGCATATGATGGAGCATTGTTTTCTTGAGATAAGCAGACTTTTTCCTGTTCCACTGCTTAAAGAAAGTGTCTTCTAAAAACTGTCAGTAGGTTTTAGAGTTGATTTTGAGCGTATCTTTTACCCAAAAAGGTCTAAATAGTTTATTTTTAATAATACAAGCCCATAGCAGTACCCCACCTCCACCTTACTGGAGTCTGAATTGAAGTGGAGGTCTATGCCCATTACTGATGCAGCCACGAGTCCATCCATCTATTCTGTCAAGAGTGATTCTCATGTCATCAGTCCATAAAACCTTTGAAAAATCTGTCTTCTGATAGTTCTTGGCCCAGTCTTGGCATTTCAACTCATGTGTCTTATTCAGTGGTGGTCAGGTTTCAGCCCTCCTTGTCTTGGCCATGTCTCTGAGCCATGAACACCATGTACTTCTGGGCACTCTGTTGTGAAATGTGACTGGGCTGGAGGATAATGGGTTCCTAGTTGCTTCACGTTTGATAATATCTGCCAAAGATTTTGAAGTATGTGTCTTTTTTCCCCAACATATTTTTCTCAACTCTGACTATTTTCAACAAAACTTTTGATGGTTCTGTGATCATGCCCCAATATCTTAAATTCAAAAGTGTTGTCTCCCTCTGCAAGACTTGTAACAAGTTTTGACTTTTTGAGTCAGTTACATCTCTTTCTGCCCATTTTAACTGAGGAAAACAAGGTGCTTAATAATTCTGCACACCTTGATAAGAGTTGTTGATATCCTTAGGCCCCAGCTCTCTCAATACACAAATACACATCACCTGATCTGCTTCACCCAACAAGCATTTAAGTATATACAGCATGAGGTTGTAAAATATGCATACAAATGTGTGCACAATTATTAGTGAGTATTTTGACCATATCAGTGTATGTGGTGCATTTGTATGTGAAGTATTTATGATAAAAATGTTTTTTTACTAAATCTTTCACCTTTTCTAACACTTACTTGGAGGGGGGATTTTTTTACATTTATTTTATGTCCAAATGTTTTATAAATGTTCATATTTGTTGCATAGTATGTGCATCAAGAAGTCATAGAATGTCTCTATGGACGAACTGTATTTCTATTTATAGTGTTAGTTTTTTTACCGTCAAGGTATGTGTTGTAGGGGTTCAGCTCTTTGGTAGTCACATGGATACACAGTGGTACAGGGTTTTTATATTAAAACAGCATAAAGTTTATTGTCCATTATAAATTTTACAGCTCCAAAACTAAAACAGCTTTTCTCCAGCACAAATGAATAACATTAACAGTCATTTTCTTCAGGCACAATGTAAAAAAGTAAATGTAGCAGCTTCACCAATCTCTGTATTCCTGGCAGTAGGAGCTCCAGCAGTTTAAACATGTTTGTAAGGGTATGGACATACTGCCCACGTTTCCCTCTTGAAGAAGACAAGTTTTAATATGAATCATGTTGTAACATGTTGTTTGGTATAATGTGTAATGCGATGTGATGTGAATTGTGATGTGCATTAGTTATGTTCAGTTTGACTATAGGAACAGTTAGAGTTAAGAACTGGGACTAGCCCAGAGTGGGAGGGTCTAGCTGCAGGGAAAGTGACAAGTTCTTGATAGAAAGTCAGATAGGGCCTGGAGTGCATAGCGAGCGGACCTGGAGGTCCAGGGTGAACAGTCCCGCATTCTGGGGTGATCTTAAATGAGAGGAGAGCAAAGATAAGGGAAAACGAGATCCGAATGACAAGTGACTAAGAGACAGAGTGGCCTTCCGAGGACAGGTCCCTCAAGAGGATGCCTAGTCAAGAGACCCCAAGCTTGTAACGATTGAAGGTAACAGGCTTAAACAGCACTGAGTACGTGGGACTAGTAAGGGTCTCGAGTGCGAGCTCCAGCACGCCAGCAGTAGGAAAAAGGAAGCGGAACTGCAGGACAAGTAAAGGAGACTTGTTAATCAGGACCGTAGCGTTAAAGCTGGGTTGTGGTGAAGTAATGAGAAACAGTGGACATAGAGAGCCCTGGAGTAAACTACTGAATAAGGAAACTGTGTGGAAAATGCTTCAAATAGTAAAGAAAATGTCCATTAGACTTTGTACCCTCTATTTCTTGTATATAACCATCATCAAGTTGCCATTCAGTAAAGAGCTTATTTTTGAATGGTGGTCTCCCGCTTTGAACTGTGAAATATCTGGTCCTGGCTAACCAACAACATTGGTTACATGTGCTATGAGGGCTCTAAGCCCGTGCAGGCCGCAAGTCCATACACCCAGCCAGGACCTCCACCTTCATGTAATGTGCCGGGGTGCCACAAAAGAGTGCCTCGCCCATGGCTACCGCCCTGCACCATGTTATATGCTCACCAAACAAACACATCTATTCAGCTCCAGCCCAAACTCCACTCTGCTAAGCTTACCCAGATGCTGTTATTAAGCCTGTAAGCCACTGGCTGGATTAGGGGAATGGCCTTTCCCACCCAGACTCTTTTGGTTGCTCCTAAATCCTGGACCCAAAATCCAGTCAAATTAAAACTCTCTAAGTAAGGCCGGGGTCACACAGCCGTCGATTCTCTCATGTGAGAGAAATGGGGCAGATAATACAAATGACACTCAGCTCAAACTCTGTCAGCATTTCTCTTGCATGAGAAAATTGCAGCAAAGGTACAGAGGAGATGGAGAAAGTAATTTCTCCATCTCCTCCATTGCCGGTGTCCGAACACATAGACTCATATGGATGCGTGTGATCCAATTCTTGGATTCATGCGATTGTTTTCTCATGTCGAATCAACATGAGAAAATAATCGCTGATCTGCACTGCCCCATAGCATAACAATGGGCAGTGGGCTATCCAATCAATCAAAGGATAGCAATCGGCCATGTTATACGGCATTGTGAGCGAGCCCTAACCTTGTGTTACTGGTACAGACTTTACATTACTGATGCGAACCACCTTGGTGACACATATCTGCCATCCAGGACCTCCTGCTTTCTTACAGTGTACACAATGTCTCTTTCAGGAAGATTCTGACTGAAAAGTGCCCAAAAAAGCGCTCAAAAGAATGAACATATACATTTCTATGTAAAAACAACTTGCTGTGCATATGATTAGTCTTTTGAGTGGCTTTTAACAGCTTCAGGTTTCAAAAGACACAAAGTGGCTAAATAAAGTTAACTGACCATTCTTCAGGCATCTTCAGCTTGGAAGACATACTATACTTCATAATACAAGTCAATGGGAAGGCACAAAAGATGCCATTGCCTATGCATCTTTTTGAGCATTTTTCTAGAGGTTTCTTCATTGTTGACTGGAGACAAAATAAAAACAAAATGGAAAACGCCAGTAAAAAAAGACAACCTATAAATGATGTAATAATGCTAGAAAAAAACACTGGTCGGTGAAACACGACGAACCAAATGCTTGGGAGACAACAAAAAAAGCAAAAAAAAGATGCGTCAGTACAAAAAACACTCGTGTCCAGAAGTTTCTACCTCTTGAAAAACTTGATGGGTTCATCTATGTTTAAAAAAGGTTTTGTGTGCACATACCCAAAACTGGGATATCCATAGAAGTCACAGTTGCAGGAAAATTGCAGTTGCAGAGCTGATCTGGGTCTGCTAAGTCAGCAGGTCTGCCATAACCAGCTGACACAGGGGAACATGTGGTTGCAAGCCCAAAAGAAGCATTGACATTGCTGATGTTTCTGTCCACTATATGGGTAGGTTCATACGAGCGTATAAAAAATCGTTCAGTTTCATCCTGAAAAGTGGGACGATTTTTTTCTCACTTGTCATCTGTGTGCAATCCGTTTTTTTTTACAGTAGTAGTTATTAAATTATTTACAGGACCATTCACAGATTCCTAAGTGGTAATGTATCCGTAAAAATCGGTGCTATACTATGGCTCCGTGTGGCATTCTATTTTTTTTACACATCCGTATACTGAATGGGTGAATCTCATCCAATTTACGGAAGAAACTAGTGCATGCTGAGATTACTTTCACATGCAGATTCAGTCAGTGAAAAAAATAGCTAATCTGCACTGCCCATTGAATAACATCGGTCCGAGTACGGTTATGTGAATGTAAGTGCTCATTGTGTGCTTCTGCCTTCTCCTTTGGCTTCCTAGCTGTGTCTGACAGCCAGCGGTTCACTAGTCTACAGAAGCATTAAAATAGTGGTGTCAAAAGACTTTGCTGCAGACTGTGGACGCACAATGTCTGCTATCAAAAGACGGTGGATGGCCGGCAAAAGATTCACTTTGGCAGCTAATTTTTGCTGAAATGGTGAATAAATGTTATGAAAAAGCAAAGAACAGATGGAAAGCAAAGCAACTGCTTAATCAGACTACACCGGGTTGTTTGTAGTCTGTTATGGTGACACATAAATCTGTATTACAACTTCATACACAAGACAAAATGTTAAGATCATTTGATATGCAAGGGAGCAATAGAAGAAAGTGGTGAAAACATGTACCGTATTTTTCGGACCATAAAACGCACTCTTTTTCCCCAAAATTTGGAAGGAAAACAGGGGGTGCGTCTTATGGTCCGAAAGGTACTTTACCGGTGGTGGTGGAGCGGGGATCGTAGGCTCCTCCGGCGGCGGCAGAGGTGAGATGCGGCTGGAGCCGGGGCCTGTACCTGTGCTGGTGTTGGGCGGTGAGGCAGAGGAGCCGGGGCCTCTACCGGGCTGTGAGTGGTTTCTGGCGATGCGGCAGAGCAGCGTGTGCGGCTTCCGGTGGCCGCGGCCATCTTCCAGAGGCCGAGATCCACAGGAAACTGGCCGCCGGAGCTCCGGCGGTCATTTTCCTGTAGATCACAGCCTCAGGAAGATGGCCGCGGCCAACGGAAGCTGCACACGCTGCTCTGCCGCATTGCCGGAAACCACTCATAACCCGGCAGAGGCCCCGGCTCCTCTGCATCACCGCCGGACGCCACTCACAGCCCGGCACAGACCCCGGCTCCTCTGCCAGACGCCGCTCACAGGTCCAGGCCCCAGGCAAGTCCACAGGCCAGTCCACAGGCCCCAGACCCAAGGTCAGGCCCCAGACCCCAGGTCAGTCCACAGGCCCCAGACCCCAGGTCAGTCCACAGGCCCCAGACCCCAGGTCAGTCCACAGGCCCCAACCAGATACTGGCATCTCACCTCTTCTGCTGCCGCTGGGTTCCTAAAGCAGGGAATGGAGGGACCTGCGATCCTGCTACACCATCACCGCAACTCACAGCTGCTGGAGCACCGGTTTCATGTATCCAGGGTCCGCAGCATTCCTCCACTTCCGCCGGGCCGGTTTCCTGAAGGACCCTGCCTCCTGCTCCACCACCACTCAGGAAAGATACCTAATCAGACTATAAGACGGACCCAATCTTATAAAAAATATTTTTTTCCTATTTTCCACCCCAAAATTTGGGGTGCGTCTTATGGTCCGGTGCGTCTTATAGTCCAAAAAATACGGTATATACCTTTCAGATGCTCTTTTATATTTTTATGGTGCTAAAAAATCAGGAATTTTCATTATTAAAGAGGACCTTACACCAATTTCTGCCTTATAATCTGTACATTCCTACACATAGTAGAGCGAATGTACATAAAACGTTATTTTTTTTTTCTCCACTCCATTGTGGAGATACAAGCAACCGAAATTACTGGTACCTAATGAGTTAGGGTATGTACTTTCATCAGACTATGATGCTGCCCAATCATAAAGGCAGCATCCATAGGTGGAAAAAGTAGACGCCTACAGTCCTGGCCTAAATTAAATGCCAGTTGAGGTCAGAAACTGTGTCAGCAAGATACTTTATCTTTCTGACATGACCACGTCTCCTTCCTGGCACTTCACCGTTAGTAAAGTGAAAGGAGAGGAGGAGATCAGCATCAGAATAAGGAGCAGCGCGGGAGCAGCTGAGGGTAAGTATTATTGTTTAAGAGGTAAGAAGGTAGGCATTGTCACAGTGGTCGTGTGAGACAAAGTCACATGTGACCACGCTGGCACGGTTTCCACCCTCAGTGGGCATTTCATTCACGTCAGAATTATTGCTGTCTACTTTTTCATAGACAATGATTTTTTATAGTAGGGTTTAAGGACACATCCACAGAGCTGAACAGAATGAAACGCTCAGTTGAATGATAATAAAGAATGAACCCATTGGGTGTCAATAATTTTGGTCTCTCGTATCTCCATAACAGAATGGAGAAAAAATAAATAAGTTTATAAAATAAAAATAAAGAGTTTTTATGTTCATTCTTGCTACTATATGCAGGAGTGTACAGTTTGGATAGCAAAATTTGGTATAGGGTCCTCTTTAAGTCAGTATATATACACTGTATAATTGCCTTACAATCTATTAACTATGGCCAGGATATATTGCCTCACGTTGTCTCTCTAAATATCCAGGGCTTAGAGAAATGTCCACTATTTGCAGTCTGCTCCATACCATCGGAAGAGAAATAATTCCCATGTTAAGTATATTCTCATCTCCACTTGACTAATGCTCACTAATCTCTGCTTGAAATACCAGCCTATAAATCAGTGGATTCAGCTTCTGTCTGGTACAAGCAGATGCGTGCACACAGATCTGGAAGACGACATACAAGCAGCTCAGTATCGCAGAATATTACATGTATCTGGCAATTGTGCTTTCACTCCTGAAGATGGCTGCACTAAAGAACATACTACAATATTTCATTTTTTTCTTTAGCTCACTGTTTTTTATATTGTGATTACAAGAATTGTCTGACAAGTGACAATAATAACTTAGCCATCTCCTCCATATGTTAAGCTCTTTACTCAAACTACTGAAAGCTGATATACAAGGGGACATTTGGCTCAAAATCTACCTTACTGATTAAACAGGGTTACTATGATATTCTGCGCTGTTATACAGGAGTATGTCAACCCACAAATAACAGATTGTAGAGTTTTGTTATTTTCTGTCCAGTAACCTACTGTGCTCTTTTCATGGGTCATTATATAGAAAAAAAAATAAATTAAAAGAAGTACAAACAAATGTTTTATCTCACTTACTGTTGTAATGCAGCGGCTTGCGGCATTACTGTAATGGTCCAGGGTGTGTTTTGGCTGACCATGTACCTCAGGTGACTGGTCACATGACTGTGACATCAGCACAGGTCCTATGCACACAGAAGGTCTGATCACATGGCTGTGACATCAGCACAGGTCCTGTGTGTGCACTGGAAGATATATAAACCCTGGTAGTTTTGAGACGGGTGTGAAAGGCATGAGGCCTGTTCCAGTGTTGGACACCGCTAGAGTGTGAGGCCTAGTGAGGCCCTAGTGAAGCCTGGTGAAGCCTGAAAGGCAGAGGCATGATCCTTAGGTGTAAGCGATACCAGTAGCCTTGGAGGGCAAGAGGCTTGGAAGGCAAGAGTCCTGGAAGGCAGAGGCTGGATGTTAGGTGTGAAAACATACCAGTAGCCTTTGAAGGTACGAGGGCTGGAGACCCCCATCTAGGAAGCCGTAAAGCCACAGCTGTGGCAGAAAAGTCTGAAGCAGCTAAAACCCGGCAAAGTTAAAACACGGCGTTATATGGACGTTGATATAAGTGACTTTGCTGAAGGCTGTAACTGGAGCCAAGTGGGCTTGTCTGCCACTTGAAAGGCTCCTGGACATTATATGTGTAATATGTCGATGAGCCACTGAGTTGGACTCGGTTATAAGCAGTTATGAAGAGTAATAAACTGCTGGATTGTGAAATACTGGAAAACGTGACTGGTGTGCTTTAATTGACCAGGTGCAGCGAGTGTCCCCCAGCATGATGACTAGTGCTGCCTTACATGTGGTTGGAGAATGCGGGCAACTGCAGCCCGATTGCTAGGGGCAACTGCAGCCCGGTTGCTAGGGGCAACTGCAGCCCGGTTGCTAGGGGCAATGGCACAGGACGACGAGTGTGGATACAAGCATCTTGCTGTGGCTCGGCGGGGTCACGAAGATTAAAGCATCTTGCTGTAACTCGGCGAGGTTCCGAAAATGGTCTTCGCACTCAAACCTGGTTAGCTGTGGCTCGGCCGGGTCACGAAAATTAAAGCATCTGGCTGTAACTCGGCGGGGTTACGAAAATTGTCCTCGCACTCAAACCTGGTTTGCTGTGGCTAGGCGAGGCCACGAAAATTTTCCGGGGAGAGCGGTGTGAAGGGTCTAGTGTGAATAGTGTACCGCGATGGCTGTGAACGGAGCAGCAAAAGAAAATGAAGCTATTGAGCGATTAAAGTGCTGGTTAAAACCGCAGCAGGTATTTGAGAAACGTCTAGAGGACATGGTGCAGGAACGGCAGGAGCTGTGGGCACCGTATAGAGTGCCCGGGGAGGTGGTAAGAGATGTTGTGAACTGGGTCCTAAGACTATTGTTGATTTTTTTGTAAAATTCCCCCTACAGGTGTGCGTGTCCAAAAGGGGGCAGAGTCTCAAAAGGGGGCGGATTTTCACAAGAGCATGGAGTATAGAAAACCAAAATTTGTTCCTGGTTGTGGGTCGGTACCGCCTAAAAATGACAATTTGACCATTGATAATGGGGTAGCTCCAGTAGAAGGGGTTGACGTCAAGGTGGGAGGTGACTTGTTGGTCCACGACACCATGGGGAGTGACACAGACCGCACAACTGACGGTGACACTATGAAAGTAGAAAGAGAGTTCAGTCAGGAGGGGCTAGACGAGGGGAGAGAGTCCCCTCTGGTCGTCGACGGCGCAAGGGCCACAAAAAGGTTGCTCCTGTAGTCTTGGCTGCAAGTGAAAATAAAGAAAATGTAGTACTGTGTGCCTTTGTTCCAAGTGTGGACCCTCCTTTAGAGGCAGAAGAGGAGGCGACGTTGCCAGTAGCAACCTCCGGTACAGTACTGAGACAGAAGGATCAGGATCTGATAGCCCTGAAAGAGAAGGTGGCCAGTCATGACCAAGAGCTGGAGCCTATCAGGCAGCAGTGTCAGAGTGACGTACAGCAACTATGGGAAAACCTGGAGAACGTGTCCTCAGACCAGCAGAGCCTGGAGTCTGAAGGGCAGAAAATATACCAGGTTGTGAGGAACTTACAGCGAGACCTGGAGGGAAGCAACGAGGAAATTAACCAATGGAAGGAAATGTTCCAGGAAATTAAGCAGGACCGGCGCAAAACCAAGGAGGAGGTTTTGCAGTTGAAGCTTGAGAAGAAGGCGCTGTAGGATGAAGTTTCTGTGCGTGAACAAAACCTAGAACGACTGCGCGAACAGTTCAACCGGGAGCTGTGTAAATCCAAGAAGGAATATGGTGAACGCAGTGGGGAACTGCAATAAATTAAGAGAGACTATGAGGATCTCCTCAGGGTTAAAGAAAAACTAGAGGATGATAAGGCGGATGCAGAGCACATGCGCCAAGTGGTTGAGACCACTCTGCAGGACACCCGTGATGAAAATGGTGATCTCCGTAGACTGACCCTAGGTCTGGAAGCTCAGGTGAAGGAGATGCTTCCAGGTGAGTATGGAGCATCTCTCAGGACCCCACTTCATCACTCAACACTACACCACTCCTGTCCTGCAGGGGGCATAAATGCACCAGGGTGCTGCCCCGGTCCGGGATAGAGGAGATGGGGGGAACCATGTAGTGGGTGAGGGTGGAGGACACACTTTTAGGAAACACTTATTGATTCATATTTAATCTACGGCCATCTTAGGTTCAAGGTCTTTGATTGAGGGTCTTCTGTCAGGGTCCAGCAAGAGGCTGTAGCTGGCGGAAGATTCGCGGTCCTCGTACTCTGGCCTTGAGACGAGGAGCGGGTCAGAGTTAACCACTGTCTCTACCCGGTCAAGGTCCTGTCCTAAGAAGGCCTCGGAGGGGAGCAGAGGAGATAGGCTCCACAGGCAAAAGAATCCCAGGGGGATACGGACGGAGCGGAGTCGCCACCTGTATTCTTTACTCTGGCCTAGCCAGAGGGATTCCTGCTGCAAGAGGGGTAACCGGCCCCTGACATCTGACTTTGCTACTTCACGTCTCAGTCAGAAAAGCCCGGAGGCTTAGTGGATCCCAGGGGGATACGGACGGAGCGGAGTCGCCACCTGTATCTCTTAAACTGCGTTTATCCAGTGGGACCCGGCCTTTTACCACGTTCGTACCACACACAGTCAGGAGAAGACTTAGTGAGAGAACTTACCAAGGAGAGGAACACACACCAGCGGGGTCTCGACAGGTGCTCCTGATCTACCTGGGAAGTGCTGAACCCCCTTCCCGGTGGCCGCAGTACGCCGTGTGTAGCAGAGAGAAGCTTTGCGGCTGAAAGCTCATCTGAAGTGAGTAAAGACCCGGATGACTTCACACACCACCTCAGCTTGTTATTTCCTGCGCGGCACTGCACCCGTTTCTTCTCACACTGCCCTGAGGCCTGCTTCGCCTGTGGGGAGCAATCCCATCTTAGCTGCCCCTAACACCAGCCTCAGTGGACTGACGCAGCGCTGGTGGCCATCACCAGGAACCACAGGTGGCGTAGTCGAAATACCACTCATCCTTGAAAGCCCAATATTTTTATGTGACAGCCCTGGACACGGAACGGGTCGAGGCCACGACTGCATCCCCTGCAACCCCTACACTGACCCGGCTCCGAGTAAACCCCCAATAGCCCAGGGAGGGCGTCGCGCATCAGAGCCAAGCACTGAGCCACAGTGCATCAGAGCCAAGCACTGAGCCACCGTGCATCAGAGCCAAGCACTGAGCCACCGTGCATCAGAGCCAAGCACTGAGCCACCGTGCATCAGAGCCAAGCACTGAGCCACCGTGCATCAGAGCCAAGCACTGAGCCACCGTGCATCAGAGCCAAGCACTGAGCCACCGTGCATCAGAGCCAAGCACTGAGCCACCGTGCATCAGAGCCAAGCACTGAGCCACCGTGCATCAGAGCCAAGCACTGAGCCACCGTGCATCAGAGCCAAGCACTGAGCCACCGTGCATCAGAGCCAAGCACTGAGCCACCGTGCATCAGAGCCAAGCACTGAGCCACCGTGCATCACAGCTAAGCACTGAGCCACCGTGCATCAGAGCTAAGCATTGAGCCACCGTGCATCAGAGCTAAGCACTGAGCCACCGTGCATCAGAGCTAAGCACTGAGCCACTGTGCATCAGAGCTAACCACTGAGCCACCATTCATCAGAGTAAAACACTAAGCCACCATTCATCAGAGTAAAACACTAAGCCACCATGCATCAGAGCTAACCACTGAGCCACTATGCTGCCCTATTTAATGTCTTGAATTGTTATGTTTTGAATCACTGGAAGGAATGGAAACATGGGAAATTGTTGTACCTCTGTTGATGCAACCATGGAAACCCCAGAGGGAGCAATACTGTATAAAAAAGTATAATTATTTCCAATCTAGTTAAAAAAAAAGTGCAAAAACATTATACCAGATGATGTACAGCATATGTATTTTATTACCAGGGAAGCCACAGCCTCTGCAGGGGAATTGTTGCATTATATTTTGGTCATCTAAATCTAAATGTCCATGTAATAAGTTACATGCTAGGTCCATAAGATGGAAGTTGCTCTGACTTATAGGGGCGAGATGAAGGAGTGTTGGGGGGCTGAGCACATTGAATCATAAAAGAGGAATTATATTTATAATGTTTACGATGGAAGCCCTAGATGAAGCTGAAATACATGATTTTCAAACAAAGTCTGGTACTGTTTTGGGTGCTGGAAAAGAAAACTTTCAGGTCTGCTTATTTTTTTTTCCAGAAAACAAAAGAACACTTGTCTTACAGTAAATGGCCACTCAAATTAAAAGGCATATTCATTGTTACAATTATATCATGCTTGTCAAAACTAATGAGCATTGTACAACTTCTGAGCTGTGCTTTGAACCTTTTAAATTTCAAGTGACTCCTAGAAAGTCAATTGTGGATTGACTGGAAAGGGGATCCAATCGCTGGGACCCCCACTAATCCCAAGAACTAGGGCTCTGAAGAGCCATGTGTAAATGGAGAAGAGATCAATCATGCGCACTGCCGCTTTGTTCATTTTTAAAGGGGTTGTCCGGTCAAAACTGATAAGTTTGCAGTCACTCTGTGTGATCTGTGTGACTGCAGACTTAGGAATACCCCCAGCACACGCACTGTGTGCTGCGGGATCTGCTGGTTTCAGACCCGGGACCTGAGGATATGCATGAGTTATACATACCCCTGGCCAGTGGTCGTGGCTTTGCTCTCCATACACTTGTATTGCTCAAGGCTGCACCCTCTAGTCGTACACGACCACTAGCCGGCAGCGTCTCTGGTCGGGGGCGGCCTGGGCTATATATAAGTGTATGGTGCGAGGCCACGCCCACTGGCCAGGGGTATGTATAACTCATACATATCCTCCATTACCGAGTCTTAAACCAGGGAATTCCTGCAGCGCACACTGCGTGCGTTGAAGGGATTCATAAGTCTGCAGCGACAGAGTGACTGCAGACTTATTGGTTTTAACCGGACAACCCCTTTAATGGGACCTCCAGATATAGCAGAGCGCTGTGCTCGTCTGATTTTCAGTACATCCATACCAATGAATGGAGTGGATTCAACCTCTGCTCCATTCAAACAGCCTCTTCAGAGCCCTGGTTCTCAGGATCTGTGGGGGTCCTGTTAAGTCCCATAAGCTAATCACAGGGTGTCCCATTGCTGTGATCCAGTAAAATAGTTTTCAATGCCACACAATCCATTTAACAAACTAATGTTATAATGGTCTCTTGGGGGTTATCCCAACAACTAAATCAATATGTAGCATTGATCATTAGCATATTTTAAATATAATGAGCTGATCAATATCAGGTTTTAACTTAGTTTGGTCTTTAAATGGTACACTTGATTTGAAACAAACACTACCTCGATATAATACTGAATTGCTTCCTTTGTACCAATATGTACTATGTAATTAAAAGCAATGCTTTTGAATAATTGATTACCTGCTGATTTACATAAAAGCCACAAAAAGCCTAAACCGTGAGAATCTGCTAAAGGTAATTATCACAGCATTAAAGAATGTGCCTTGTAAAACTGTGATTGCCTTAACACAATGGAGACCCAATAGCGTTCAGTGTCTTTTCTCTTAATGTTTTGTTTGTTATGTATGTGCTTTAAAAATGTGACATTTCTAAATATCAGATCTTAGCTAGGCGAGTAATAGAAAAACAAGCCCAAACTCGGCTTGCTCAGAGGCATGTTTAGCAGCCATACCTCCCTGGAATTTAGCTCTAAAATAGAAAAGACTTGATTCTCTCATCTCTGACCTGAATAATGCAGAGAATGATTTGAAACGAGGGCAGGTCATAACAAAACATCGAATTTTAATATAAATAAATGTATTCTCACAAGAAGTCATTTGTCTTTATGAAGAGACCGAAACAAGGTCATTTTTTTCTGCAATCACTGTCATGGTCATTATTCACATATATCAAACCTGCGATGATGACAAGGATGATGAGAAAAGCTAGAACAACCCAATGACCTTGTGACTGGCATCATTACACTAAAATGAAATGAAACCAGCACTACTGAGCTACTATCGGTCTAACCCATAATAATGAAGTGGCCTAATGCTACACGAGTCAGGTGAGAGATAGATGGAGCCTGACGTTAATACCATAATCATAGAGGTTTAGGAAACCAGAGTTTGTCATTAAGGTAACATCTTCAAGTCATTGTTATAAACTGGCTTTTTAAAGAATAAGTCTGCCTACCTAACCCTTATATGGGTTTGCATTGATTATTACTTATATTATTCTCTTTATTCCTATAGCTCTGAGTAAAAATCAAACATAACATTACCTTTTCCTATTATACACCACTGGAGAACAGAAACCTTGAACAAGAATCATCGCTACATCAATAAGTTTCCTATTTCTTTCAAAAGAAAGAATCTTGAGAAGTGTCCTTGACAACACTGCTGCCTGTTTAGTTCAGAAGAACAATAGTAGTAGGGCAAGGAGACAGCAAAAAGATATACTGCCAGTCTTCTAAGAGTAAAGTATAAACAATTAAACCTTATAAATTGTAAAATTGAGAATGTATAGCAATATTGCTATCTATCTTTCCATCCATTCATCTATCTATCCCTCTATTTATCCAATCTATCACAATATTTATCAATCTATACAATCTCTCTCTATTTCGCTATCTCTATTTATCAGTCTATCCAATCTTTTTCTCGTATCTATCTACAGTAACTATCTCATATCTATCTATATATCCGTATCTATTTACCCCATATCTATCTATCCATCCATCTATCTATCCCTCTATTTAACCAATCTATCACAGTATTTATCAATCCATCCAATGTATCTGTCTATTTCGCTATCTCTATTTATCAGTCTATCCAATCTTTGTCTCGTATCTATCTATCTCATATCTATCTATATATCCATATCTATCTATTTACCCCATATCTATCCATCTATCTATCCCTCTATTTATCCATCTATCCAATCTTTTTCTCGTATCTATCTACAATAACTATCTATTCCATATCTATATATTTACCCCATATCTATCTATCCCTCTATTTATCCAATCTATTACAGTATTTATCAATCTATCCAATCTTTTTCCCATATCTATCTAGATAACTGGAAGGTTATCTGGGAGACCTTTCACCCACTGATGTTTGTTTTTGGTGCTGTTCCAATCTTTTTGAATATCTATCTATCTATCTATCTATCTATCTATCTATCTTATAATCCATATAATAATATTTGTATCATGATCAATAATTGCAAATGAAGACATTTTTATTGACCAGCTTTTCCAAGAAATCTTTGAATCGGTGTACTGTGCCCAGATGCCTATAATTCAGAGAAGTAACAGTGATCTATTATTTTGGAATAACCATTGGTCACATGGCACTTTTTATGTCTGAAAGCGCTTTAATTATAATGAAATCTTTGACTGAATGTTGTGCCCTTTACAGCATGCTCTCTGGCATCCTTTAGCTTTACAGAAATGGGCACTTATTCCTAAGAGAGAACTTCTTGTCTAATTTACTATCCTCTGCTTAAGAGCCAAAAAGACAAAAAAAATTGCAGGGCACAATGTAGAAAAATGCCATCTGGGTTGCCTAGGCACTGTGCTGGAAAATATGTTCCAGAAGCAGGTGGTGTGGTTACTAGGGAAGTGTTGGAAATGAATAATAGTAAATACCACATATTTTATACATATATTCATTAAGCACATGCACATTGTACAACAGCTCTAATGCAGTATTCAAAAAAGTGCATATACAAAGTAATATATTATGTTCACAAAAAATCAACCTAAGCTTTGAATATGGGGACATTATGTCATTTTCCAAATGTGTTTAGAAACCTATCCTTCGTGACCTTAAAATAAGAGAAAAGTTGAAGTTGTTGGCTCACTACAGACATTGGTTGCATATCGCTAAGGGGTCACGACTCATGAGTAAGAAGCAACCAGGTTCGAAACGTGGCAACTTGTAATGTTTCATCTGGGATCTATTTTTCTACAGGACAAATATTCACAGTATGGAATGATTTCTTTTCATTTTTAATGGATATTTAATAAAAGACAGATTATTTTTTTACTGTCTGGACCTGGCATTCTTGGAGTGTTGCTCGTTGGTTGCATATTGCTAAGATATACCACAAATGTTCAATTGGTGTGGGTCAGACCCCCCACTAATCGATATAACAAAGTGGCAGGAAAGTGTCCTGCTACTTCAGCTGCTGTTGTTCCAGTTTGGCTTTACCCATAGACAGTCATTATAGTCAATGGCCATCAATGTGGCTGCTCAAAAAAAAGCTATGTGAAGGAAACAAGTGAAATGGTACAGCACTCTACTGGCACCTCTGCCACTTCGTTCGGCCAACTGTTGGTGGTCACAGCAGATGGACCCCTTATGATTGAACACATAGCTATATTCTACCATATCTAGGGTAAACAGATCAATAAAAAAGGGATAATAAAATATTTTTAAAATTATTTTATGTTCTTCTTAACAATAATTATTATCTTCTATTGTGCTAAAATTGTTTGCTAGAAATCGGCTACACAGGCAGACCCATTAATTTCATGGTCATGTTTAAAAACTAAACAATTGTCACGGGTGTGTCAGATATGACAGACAGTTGCCCTGCAGTTGGTTGCAGGAGATCTCTTCGTTTGGCATTACAGATACCTTCTTAGAAGCTGTCTCACTCTAGGACCCAGCAGCCACCTCCCTCCTGCTCTAATTAACACGCTGGCCTGGGTGTTTAAATACTTTCAGACTACTTTAGGGGGGCGATATTCACATGTTTGTTTCCTTGTGAAAGCTTGGAGCAAGTGCAGTTCTTACTTCTCTGGTGCTAAGAAGACGTGTGGGCAATCTCTCTGAAGTTGACTCAAGCTAAATTACTTTTCCCCGTGTCTGTCTACCTTGTTGTCTTTAGTTGTTAGAGGGGACAGACTAGCGCTCATCCCCTCCTTACCTAGTCAGGGCATATCTCTAAGGAAATACAGGGTTTTTGGTTCCTGTGCGGCAATAGGCGAGGAACCAATATAGGGACGATAGGGGAGACAGGGTGATATCAAATCAGCCTTGGAGGTCTCCACTCCCCCTTTCCTTAGTGTCTGGGCTCCTTTCCCCTCATCCCTTTGTGTTGCACTTAGTCTTTCCCACACCTTGAATGACAACAGTAAAGCAAATGCATGCTATTTCTAGAAGAAAGATCATTCCTATTGTGGGAAATATAATTTGTACATGTTGCCTTCCCAATGACAGAACAGTAATTCTAACATGTCATGATTTCATGATTTTCTGAATATTGCACGGGTGCTATACTTATTGTCAGAATATATTTGTACTTTCCTTGTGGGATATACTTGCTCATGACATGAGTGTAGGGGTACATTTTCTGAATGGGATGTCCTTACCCATGGCCTGTGTGGGGATATTCATCTGCAAGAGTTGAGAAACATTGGTTTCAAGCACCAATTAGCACTAGAACAAAGGTGGCCTTCCACGTTTGATAGCTGTTGACCAAAAACTCGTTTGGCTGACAGCCATAACTCTTGATCTTTTCACAAGTATGCTCAGAATAGCCAAGTGTGCATGTGTTTTCAATGGGGAGAGGAGAATAAACTGCTTCCACATGCAACTGTCAGTGGCTTGTCTTTCTTAAGAAGATTAGAACACGATGATGCCTGCATATTCCAAAGCTATGTTTGCAGACATAAGTCTAATATGTTTATCTACCTTTAAATCCCACCAATCAACTTATGTACTTTTCCACGACTGAGAACTCTTCATTATGTTCTATATCACCTCCTATACGGTTTAAAGGGAACCTCTCTTGTGAAAAAATGCTATCAACCTGCAGATATGGGGTTAATCTGCAGGATAATAGCATTCTGAATCTGCCCGGAGCCTGCACATAGCCCCACTGCTGTTAGGAAATTAACTTTGTTCTCCCCGGCAACATTCGAGTTTCAGTCACAGAGCTGGCACTGGAGCGGGTTCAGTCAGTGCTCTATGTATAGAGAGCGGCGTCGGTAACAGTGCCCCGGCACAGCTGCCGTTCTCTATACACAGAGCAGTGACGGAACATGAGCCGGTGCCAGCAACATGACTGCAACCTGATTGCTGCCAGGAGGAATAAAGTTAATTTCCTCTTGGCAGCGGGGCTCTAAGTGCAGGCGCCGGGCAGGTTCACGATGCTATTAAACTGCAGATTAAACCCATATCTGCAGGTTTTTTTCACGTGATAGGTTTCCTTTAAGCCTAAAACATTTGCTACATGTTATAAAAAACAGATGCAAAAAAATGTCTCCTTTACATCTTGGTGGATTGCCTACAGGTAATTATATTCTAGTAGTATCATATTACTATTCACATTACATTTAATAATAAATAAAACATCAACAGGTCAACGCTTTTAACAAGGTTGCAGTTTGTAATTATTCTGCAATCTGTCAAAGTGGATTTGTCACCAGATTTCACAATACAAGCTATATATATTATTAAACAGATCTCTTGTGCTTCATGATATACATGTGGAGATGAGTGGATCTTTTGAAATTTGAATATGGCAACTTTGTTGAATTTCCCCAAAAAATCAACTTGCGGTGAAAAAATTCACACGAATTTCAATACTGGAAATCTTGTAATTGCTCGGAAAATACATGGGGTGGAGAGGCGAGAGAGAACCCCACGGCTGCTTACACTTTACAAGAGAGGGAGAGAAACCCGAGAACCATAAGAGCTTACACTCTACAGAAGAGAGAGGGGGCCGCGCTTACCATAAGAGCTTACACTTTACAGGAGAGAGAGAGAGAGGACCCAACTGACCATAAGAGCTTACACTTTACGGAAGAGAGAGAGGACTGGATTTACCATAAAAGCTTACACTCAACAGGAGAGGGAGGACCCTGCTGAACATAAAAGCTTGCATTCTACATAATGGAGAGAGGACCCTGCTGACCAAGAGAGCTTACACTACTCTACAAAAGAGATGGAGGGTTGCGATTACCATAGGACCGTACACTTTACAGAAAAGAGAGGGAGGACCCTGGTGACCGTAAGAGCTTAGACTCTACAGAAGAGAGAGGGGGACCCTGCTGACCATTATAGCTTACACTCTACAGAAGAGAGACTTACCCAGTGACTCTCGAGATAGAAAACGACTCTGACATATAACTGTTCTCCACTGGAAACCGCTGATTTTTGATGGCCCAGGTATAGTCCACCACTGTACAAGGTATGAGAATCCGCTAGATGTCATAGCTGTAGGGCCTTATTTGGAATCTCGGGCGGCAACGTAAAATTACATTAGCCTACTCTCTGATGCTTTAGCAGTGTGGGAAATGGTGTTAGACAAATTTTTTTATTTGTGCGAACCGTGAATTGAATCTCAAAATGTTTGAATTCGCGTATAAATGTAATTTTTGGGAAATTCAACTTGAACTTGATCCTCCGTGAATCAATTAGCTCATCTCTAGGACAGATGTATTTACTTTAAAAAAAGGATTACCCAGCCTTACTAACCTGGATTTTCAAAGCTCCCTGACTATTACTTAAATGATTATTTAAATGAGCACTTTATGAAAACCTGCTAATTTTTTCCATCAGGATTATAAAGCCATTCTCACATAGATTTTAAAAAACACTACACCAGTCTCCTCAGGTCTAAGAGATCTATTTAATAATGTATACTGTTTGTCTAGTAAGCTCTGGTGAGAAAACCACTTTAGCAGCCTCCTCTCTTTAATATTTAGAGAGTGACGGTCAACATTACAAAAGTAGAACAACTGATCAAGCTGTAAGGTGTAAGGTGTAAGGAGAGTATGTATTTTGCTTGGAGCAACACAGAAGTAGAACAACTTTCATGAATAGTACATCGCTGTTTCTAGAGAAGACTAACATAATCACAATCTCCTTATGTCTTGCCCTGCATTGAACTATAGAAAATTAAAAATCAGCATGTGGTCGCAGCAAGAGAATTATCTATTTGTAAAAGAAAGATTGTATATTTCATTTTATTATTCAGCATTTCACATAGTATATGCCTCGCAGACTCAACCGAAAAGCGTAGTAATCATGTCTTTAGAGTACAGCTCCATGCAAGAAGGGAAAATAGGTCTTTGTAATGGAAAACATAATCATTTTCTCAATGAGCATGCATTTCTCTGAGGCTTTGTGTGAGAGCAGAGTATTAGTGGAGACTTTCTCAAAGCAGCCCCAGATTAACTGATTTCTCTTTAATACATTGACTGTGTAACCTAATGTTCTCCTGACCTTGAACACAAAACCCCTGTCCTCCATGAATCAGATACGGTGTTAAAGCCCCAATTTATCAGGAAGAGATTTTACTTTGATTTTCGTGGCATTGCTTCATTCTTAGAACTATCGCTGCTTTATTTTTTATTTTGCTTTTCTAGTTCATTTAGCGGACATTACATTGAGATAAAGAAACGGAGGTGCTAAGAGTTCCATTTTATTACCGCCAGTGTTAAACAGAAGCCAGCTGGAGTAAGATGCGACAAATTTATTAAGCATTGCGCACCTCATAGGCTATCCGTGAATTGCAAACAGAAAGTACAGTGAAAATCTGCACCAACCTGGTTTAAATTTCAAATCTATAATTCTATGCTTTAATGACAGTAAATCTGTCATGCGATGGTTGGCTTGTGAGGCTAGAAATAAGTGGGTACAAATTCGCACTGCCAACGGTCCAGAAAGGAGTAGGAGACCGGAATGGTTGAAATGCGGTTTTATCTGTCAACGCGCTTTGAAGTAAACATACTTCTTCATCATGACCAACCACAATCATTTTTTCTCAAAGAAAAGTCATGTAAATATCTTAACCCATTCCTGACATATCACGTACATATATGTCATACAGATCTTTCATAAAAGCTCAGGAACTGAGGATGCATCATTCCTGGCAAACACTGGATGTGTTAGGGTATATGCAGACCATCCAAAGCCGGCTGCAGCCCCGAGGCTGCGGAGAAGCCGGCTCCGGACTCTGCTCATTATGCAAATGTAGCGCCCCGAAAGTTCGGCCGCTACAGGGGTATTGCACCTCAGTCCAGAGGTGTGATATTCCACTCCCGGGTAAGGATGGAGTATGGACCAGGGCTCAGTTAGCTGCATACAGCACACACACCCCATTTCCGAGGGACAGCTCAACGGTGCTCCCACTAGACATAAGTGCAGGCACGACCGACTATGTCCCTGCCTGGAGTGGGGAGGGGGGTGGAACACCCAGTGCTGTAGGGGCAGATAGGGGTTGGTTCCTGAGCGTAGGAAGGAGGCCATTGGTTGCTGGTCACCTGGGCTCATGGTCAGAGGGAGGTATAAAAGGTGGGCACCATCTCAGATCTAGGTTCGTTCAGTCAGTTCAGCCAGAGGAGAAGACAGGGAGTAGAGGCTCTGTAGGAGCTCTACTCCAGAAGGGCCTAGTGAGAGGCCAAGGAGGAGGTGAAGGGGAGCTGGGATTTTGGCTCATCTCAGCTCCAAGAGAACGGAACAGAAAGGAACAGAGAAAGAGAAGGAGAGACAGAGAAACCGAAGGGCTCAGGAACAAGAAGGTGGAAGGGACCCTAAGAACCCACGAGAATCCAGGGTGCAGGGTCAGGCAGATTAAGGGTACCGGATCCCAAGTTGGTGGAGGAGAAACAACCCTCAGCCAAAGACCGGTCGTCGTGATCATCTATTGGTGCGACACCTCATCAAATCTGCTAGGAAGGCACCATATAGGACAGCGGAGGACGGGGCCCACGTTTAACCGCACAAGTCCGCGGCAGCCGGACAAAAGTGGGTCACTGGTGAGGCAGGCCAGAGAAAGGATTAAAGGGGGTCCTGTGCCATGCTCTTGACTGCTTGGGAGTTGACCGAGCCCCACACCTGGTGGACGCAGCACGGCTCGGGCGGTCACTGCTGACGGAAGTGACCCGGGACAAACGAACTGTGAGTAAAGACCCTGGACTGTAACTTGTTGTCCGTGTGCTCCTTCGCTCCTCCGGCACTACCGGTACTGGGACCTTCACCACCATCACTCCCATCATCCACTACACTTCCCTGGGGCTGCACTCTTCCCGTGGGGAGTCACACCATCCCAGCTGCACACATCATCAGCCCCAGTGGTCTGCCTTGCAGTGGCGGTACCTGATGACCGCAAATCCATGGGTGGCGTAGTCGGACATTATCTGAAGCACGTAGCAGACTACCAATGGTCTGACCACCCTGAGCCGCGGGACCGGGCCGCCACTACTACTACCCCCATCGTTCCCCTATCGCCCGGATCCGCGTGCCCCACGGCCCAGGGGGCAAGTCACAAACGAGCGGCGGACATTTTTTTTTATTCTCACAGGCGGGCTGTCCCCATAGAGATTAGGTCTATGGGGAAAGCCCGCATGTGGACCCGCAGGAGGAAATAGACATGCTGCGGTCTGGAAAGACGCGCCGCATATCTGTTTCTGCGGGTGTGCCGCAGACGCATAGTGGACATGGGATTTGTATAAATCCCATCCACTATGCTGTAACATCTGGCCGCTGCAGATTGCTTGCTGTGCACTTGCGCTGCGTCCAATCCGCAGCAAACACTGATCATGTGCACATACCCTTACTCATCCGGCATCTGCAGTGAGTAGAGCTGAGCTTCGGTTGCTGCTGTTGACCTCTTGAATGCTACTGTCTATCTCTGACAGCAGCATTTAATGTGGGCAAACCGAACGCGCTGTTCTGCTTGTCCATTGACCCCACTAGCAATGTGATCCGGAGTGCTGATGTATTGCTATGGCAGCTGGGAGCCAGCTGAAAACCTCTTTTCCTGTCATCTTTGTACTCCTGTGAAGTAAGACACTTACACAAGAGACTGTTTTTTACTATATAAAGCAATACCATTGTATTGTAGTATATATTATAACTATAAGTGATCAGATGATCTCAGATTCAAGTCCACTAAAAAATAAAATTAAAAATATATAAAAAATAAAAAACAAATTAGAAAATGTAGATCACGCAGCTTTTCCTCCATTAAAGAGGTTGTCCAATACTATATAATGCAGCCGGCTCTGGCATCCGCTGATGTCACGTCAAGTTTCGGCTGCAGTCGGGCGTGACTCAGTAAGGCGTTCCCCGCTGATTGATGGGCTGTGGGTGGGGTTTCCCCACGTGTCACAGCCCAGCATCCACCGTGCGCTTTCCCTCTCTAACATTCATTGGAAAGCGCGCGGTGGATGCTGGGCTGTGACACGCGGGGAAACCCCACCCACAGCCCATCAATCAGCAGGGAGCGCGTCACTTTGTCATGCCCACCTGCAGCAGGAACTTGACGCGACATTTAGTAGATGCCAGTGCCGGCTGACCGCTCACAGGCAAGACGGACAGTAGAAGGTATTTACTAAAACACTTATCTCCACCGTTTAAATACATTGGGGCATTTTATATTGTAGTGGACAACCTCTTTAAAAATAAAGCAATAATAAAATTGTGGTATCGTAAAAGCCCGATCTATCAACATATATGGAAATATTCAAGTATCCAAGATGAACCTAAAAAACAAACTAAAAAGTACCAAATGCTACCATAGTTCCTTCAGTGCTTATACTGTAGCTTAAAGGTAATATGCATAAGACAGCGAATTTATGTGTTAGACAAATTTATTGTATTAAAACAAAGCTGCATTTTAGGAGCCACCTTAATTCCTCCTCTATTATGAGAAAGCCCTCTTGTCTTGTGGCCTAGAGGGAACAAAGAGGGCCAAGTTACCAATTGTAAAAAGCATGCTACTGATAGCTTTCCATAGCAGTATCAACTGTTTACAGGTGTTATGGAGGGGTTTGCAGTCAAATCTTGGTGGGATAACCTATTTATCAAAATAACATACAGGGCTATGGGGAGTTTGTAAACCCCTTACTGTAGATTGTGCAAAGCAAGTGCAAGGAATATTGATTTTACAGGTAGGATGGAGGTCATTTTAGAGCTCTCGCTGAGATAAAGGGAGTGTTTTAATAATATTAGAAGGTTATTTTTATGTACATTTTGAAGGTGGAACTTCACTATAAATGAATAATGCTGCGTCTAGGATTAAAAGCTGCATTTAGTTCATGAGTCACTGGTTGTTCTATTATTTTATCCCATGCATCTCATGTACTCTTCACAGGAAGTGCAAATGTATTAAAAAACAAAACAAAAAAAAAACGCCCTAATTTTGTGTCTGACAAGGAGTGTCTAGCAAATCTCAGCAGTTTTTAATATCTAATCCAAAACCAGCACCAAAGTCAGTGGTGTAAAGTAGAGGGTGGTTGCCCAAGGTGCCATATCTATGGGGACACAAAATTTCAACCACCCCTTCCACACTCTGCTTGCATTTTTAAGTGATTGACACCTGCAAGAGCCATACTGAGTGCCTGCCTATGCAGAGCCTAACAGAGGGTATGAGTTTGTTATCAGCCATTGCACTCTAGATAGGCAGAGAGCAAAATCACAATGCTCAATTTAATGGAACTCAGTTGCCGTTTATGCAGAGCGCAGCAGTCGATGACTATCACATCTTCACTGCTGTGCTCTGCATAAACAGGGACGGAAGTGACATAAGTTTAGAACAAAGAAATGAATAAATTGCACATCAATCAATCTTCATTCCTGACTAAGAGCTACTTTTACTTTACACTTTTTCTAACCCTTCTAGGATTAAGGTTAGGGCCACAAAAAGGCTTAGGTTTTACTTATTGCTAGGGTTAGGCTAGGGTCACATGACCATTTTCTCTCCATCTGAGAAAAACAGTCTGATTATACAACCCCTGGCAAAAATTATGGAATCACCGGGCTCGGAAGATGTTCAATGTTCAACAATGTTTAATGTTGTTGAAAAAAAGCAGATCACAGACATGGCAGAAAACTAAAGAAATTTCAAATGGCAACTTTAGGGCTTTAAGAAACACTAAAAGAAATCAAGATTAAAAATATGGTACTCAGTAAGGGTAATTTTTTTCAGACCAAGCAGAGGGAAAAATTATGGAATCATTCAATTTTGAGGAAAAAATTATGGAATCACCCTGTAAATTTTAATTTCGAAAATTAACACCTACATCAAATTAGATCTGCTTGTTAGTCTGCATCTAAAAAGGAGTGATCACACCTTGGAGAGCTGTTGCACCAAGTGGACTGACATGAATCATGGCTCCAACACGAGAGATGTCAATTGAAACAAAGGAGAGGATTATCAAGCTCTTAAAAGAAGGTAAATCATCACACAATGTTCCAAAAGATGTTGGTTTTTCATGGGAAGGTTGTTAAAGGCAAACATACTGGTAGACCAAGGAAGACATCAAAGCTTCAAGACCGGAAACTTAAAGCAATATGCCTCCAAAACAGGAAATGCACAACAAAACAAATGAGGAACGAATCTGGAGTCAATGTCTGTGACCGAACTGTAAGAAACCGCCTAAAGGAAATGGGATTTACATACAGAAAAGCTAAACATAAGCCATCATTAACACCTAAACAGAAAAAAACAAGGTTACAATGGGCTAAGGAAAAGCAATCGTGGACTGTGGATGA
Source organism: Phyllobates terribilis (assembly GCF_046119375.1). Lineage (NCBI taxonomy): Eukaryota > Metazoa > Chordata > Amphibia > Anura > Dendrobatidae > Phyllobates > Phyllobates terribilis. The sequence goes on from NW_027362771.1 coordinate 219,171,652, forward strand.
CTGGATGAAAGTCATATTCAGTGATGAATCGCGAATCTGCATTGGGCAAGGTGATGATGCTGGAACTTTTGTTTGGTGCCGTTCCAATGAGATTTATAAAGATGACTGCATGAAAAGAACATGCAAATTTCCACAGTCATTGATGATATGGGGCTGCATGTCAGGTAAAGGCACTGGGGAGATGGCTGTCATTACATCTTCAATAAATGCCCAAGTTTACATTGATATTTTGGACAGTTTTCTTATCCCATCAATTGAAAGGACATTTGGGGATGATGACATCATTTTTCAAGATGATAATGCATCCGGCCATAGAGCAAAAACCTGTGAAAACATTTCTTGCAAGAAGACACATAAGGTCAATGTCATGGCCTGCAAATAGTCCGGATCTCAATCCAATTGAAAATCTTTGGTGGAAGTTGAAGAAAATGGTCCATGATAAGGCTCCAACCTGCAAAGCTGATCTGGCAACAGCAATCAGAGAAAGTTGGAGCCAGATTGATAAAGAGTACTGTTTGTCACTCATTAAGTCCATGACTCAGAGACTGCAAGCTGTTATTAAAGCCAGAGGTGGTGCAACAAAATACTAGTGATGTATTGGAGTGTTCTTTTGTGCGTTTGTTTTTCATGATTCCATAATTTTTTCCTCAGAATTGAGTGATTCCATAATTTTTTCCCTCTGCTTGGTCTGAAAAAAAATTACCCTTACTGAGTACCACATTTTTTATCTTGATTTCTTTTAGTGTTTCTTAAAGCCATAAAGTTTCCATTTGAAATGACTTTAGTTTTGTGCCATGTCTGTGATCTGCTTTTTTTCAACAACATTAAACAACTGAATGAACATCTTCCGAGCACGGTGATTCCATAATTTTTGCCAGGGGTTGTATAAACCAGGAGAGACGCAACACCTGCACACAAGGGGTCCCTGAGTGTCCTTAACTGCACCCTCTATATAGATAATGTGCAACACAAAAACAAGTATAACTATAAAATGAAATACACATAAATCAGGATGAGGCACAGGCCTATGAAAGTGTTCACACAGTCATACAGGAAAATAGAGGAAAGTAAAAATCAAAACAAACAAAATATGTGGAAACCTCCCATACCCTAAACGTAAAAGAAAGGAAAGGGTGCTGGGTGAAAGACTCACAAACAGACCGCAGAAAAAGCAACAGAAATTAACCAGGCAAGATAATCCTTAGCCGAGGAGCTATAACTCCAAACACCCATCTATCTTGAAGTATAGAGAGCAAAGAAGACAGGTGCAAGTTGAATATAAATATTTCCTCCCAACATGTGATATGATAGAACCAAATGGGGAATAAAATCAAACCAATTAAAGCAAAGGGCAGCGTAACTCAATGACTCTGATGAGTGGTAACTGTTCAGAGTTGCCTGGTCTCACGCAGTGTAACCCGGCAGTGGCTGTTTGCAAAGACTGTGGACTGTGGACATGGAGGATTCGATGGACTTCGCTGGATTCACTTGGACTACGTCGATCCTATGCCGGAATTTTTTTGTTTTAATAAAGTGGTGAACGAGGGAAAGTGTCTTTGCTTTATTTCTCTGGGTTTTGTGTGTATGCTCTTTTCAGGTCGCCATTCACTGGACTATGTTGGATTCGGTGGACTACAGCATGGGTTTTTTATTTTTAATTAATTTTTTTAATAAAGTGGTGAACCAGTGAAAGTGAAAGTATTTGTGTGTGTTTTTTTGTATTACTGGGTTAGTCATGGGGGTGTTTGATAGACACCTCTCCATTACTAACACAAAGTCTTGATGCCAGCTGTGTTTTTGGACAAGTCACAGCTGACGTCAACAAAAAGCCCCATTACTAAGATTGCCAACGCACCAGAGCAATCAGGAAAAGCGAAGGCGAAGCGCCAGAATTGGAGCAACTCATGTGATGCTCCCTTCGGTGGTGGCTGCGGGCTGATATTTTTAGGCTGGGAAGGGCCCAATAACCATGGACATTTCCAGGCTGATAATATCAGCTCACAGTTGTCTCTTTGCTGGATACCAAAAATGGGGGGGACCCGACGTCATTTTTTTCATTTATTTATTTATGAGGTTAATACATGTACGGTAAGCTACATACGCAAGGCACTAATATCTCACGGATATCTATTTATCTATCCATATCTTTAATATATCTATCTATATCTTTGGACATCTTTTAACACCTAAAAATCTGTAATTTCTATTCTGCATTCTATTCCGGTACGTGTCACATGGACGGCACACGGATGACACTCATGTAATCGGCGAGTGAGTGTGCAGTGCGTATTGTCATCTGTGCTAAAAAACAGATAAGAAAACACGGACATGAGCACAACTCCATAGATTATAATGGATGTGGCTGTGCATGCATCTCCGGTATGCATGAAAACTGCCCCAGATGTACTGGAAACAAGAACGTGTGAATGGGGCTTTAGAGTTAGAGCTTGGCTAATAAAATTGCTACATATAAAAATACAAAATCTGTAAAAAAAAATATATATATATATATATATAGTTATATGAAAAAGTTTGGGCACCCCTATTAATCTTAAGCTTATTGTTTTATAAAAATTGGTGTTTTTGCAACAGCTATTTCAGTTTGATATATGTAATAACTGTTGGACACAGTAATGTTTCTGCCTTGAAATGAGGTTTACTGTACTAACAGAAAATGTGCAATCTGCATTCAAACAAAATTTGACAGGTGCATAAGTATGGGCACCTCACCAGAAAAGTGACATTAATATTTAGTAGATCCTCCTTTTGCAAAAATAACAGCCTCTAGTCGCTTCCTGTAGCTTTTAATGAGTTCCTGGATCCTGGATGAAGGTATTTTTGACCATTCCTCTTTACAAAACAATTCCAGTTCAGTTAAGTTTGATGGTCGCCGAGCATGGACAGCCCTCTTCAAATGATCCCACAGATGTTCAATGATATTCAGGTCTGGGGACTGGGATGGCCATTCCAGAACATTGTAATTGTTCCTCTGCATGAATGCCTGAGTAGATTTGGAGCGGTGTTTTGGATCATTGTCTTGCTGAAAGATCCATCCCCTGCGTAACTTCAACTTTATCACTGATTCTTGAACATTATTGTCAAGAATCTGCTGATACTGAGTGGAATCAATGCGTCTCTCAACTCTAACAAGATTCCCGGTGCCGGCATTGGCCACACAGCCCCAAAGCATAATGGAACCTCCACCAAATTTTACTGTGGGTAGCAAGTGTTTTTCTTGGAATGCTGTGTTTTTTTGCCGCCAAGCATAACGCCTTTTTGTATGACCAAACAACTCAATCTTGGTTTCATCAGTCCACAGGACCTTCTTCCAAAAAGAAATTGGCTTCTCCAAATGTGCTTTTGCATACCTCAGCCGACTGTTTGTGGCGTGCTTGCAGAAACGGCTTCTTTTGCATCACTCTCCCATACAGCTTCTCCTTGTGCAAAGTGCGTTGTATAGTTGACCGATGCACAGTGACACCATCTGCAGCAAGTTGATGCTGCAGCTCTCTGGAGGTGGTCTGAGGATTGTCCTTGACTGATCTCACCATTCTTCTTCTCTGCCTTTCTGATGTTTTTCTTGGCCTGCCACTTCTGGCCTTAACAAGAACTGTCCCTGTGTTCTTCCATTTCCTTACTATGTTCCTCACAGTGGAAACTGACAGGTTAAATCTCTGAGACAGCTTTTCCTTCCCCTGAACAACTATGTTGAATAATCTTTGTTTTCAGATCATTTGACAGTTGTTTTGAGGAGCCCATGATGCCACTCTTCAGAGGAGATTCAAACAGGAGAACAACTTGCAAGTGGCCACTTTAAGTAGCTTTTCTCATGATTGCATACACCTGGCTCTGAAGTTCAAAGCTCAATGAGGTTACAAAACCAAAAAAAGTGCTTTAGTAAGTCAGTAAAAAGTAGGTAGGAGTATTTAAAACAAGAAAATGATAAGGGTGCCCATACTTATGCACCTGTCAAATTTTGTTTGAATGCAGATTGCACATTTTCTGTTAGTACAATAAACCTCATTTCAAGGCAGAAGCATTACTGTGTCCAACAGTTATTACATATATCAAACTGAAATAGCTGTTGCAAAAACACCAATTTTTATAAAACATTAAGCTTAAGATTAATAGGGGTGCCCAAACTTTTTCATATAACTGTATATATATATATATATATATATATATATATATATATATATATATATAATAAAGCGACTTTTTTTTATTTTAACAAATAGCAGGGAAAACTAGGAAGTCAAATGGCAAACTATAACTGGAATATTATTTTCAACAAACTACAATACATATGTTTGGAGAATAAGGGGTATAATACTGTAAAGGATTCTGGGAGTGATAACCATTCACAGGCTATGGAGCACAAAATACTAGCTTTGCCCCAGGCACTGGCAACCCACACTACGCCATTGACTAAAGTCTAAAACTTTGTATCTCTTCAGAATACAAAATTTTTTTTAAATACATGGTCTGACCCTTATTTTGTAAAAAAATCTATATTTGTTAACTAACTACCACTCCCTCCCTATGGTGCCAAGTGAAGTGAACATTCACGCATGAAAACATTGCAGCGACGCTTTGGTCATTACATGCCCTCTCTTTCTTCTGTCTGTTACGTACTGTCAGTTGGTTACATATCTACACCAGGAGAATTCTGTGTCATTAGTAAGTGTATCGTCCATTTCACAGAGTGTGCTCAGGAGGTGGCATGTAGGAACCCAAATGCCACAGCAATATTCACAGTAGGCACGTTATAAACGTGTGGGTTAAATAGAAAAAAAAGGTTACCTTCTTTAATAATTGCTAGCTTTACCCTTATCGACACCTGTGTAGTACAAGAGAATTATGTAAGAGTTAAAGAAGTGCTTTGTATAAGGCTATGTTCACACATCACAGTTTACAACGCAGTGCTATGCTATATTAACCCCTTCACCCCCCAGGACATTTTCAGTTTTTTTCATTTTTGTTTTTTCCTCCCCTTCTTTCCCAGAGCCATAACTTTTTTTATATTTCCGTCAATATAGCTGTATGGGGGCTTGTTTTTTGCAGGACGAGTTGTACTTTTGAATGACACCATTGATTTTAACACATAGTGTACTGGAAAACAGGGAAAAAATTCCAAGTGCAGTGAAATTGCAAAAAAGTTCAATTACAAAATAGTTTTTTGGGTTTATTATTTGCCATGTTCAATATATGGTAAAACTGACCTGCCATTAGGATTTTCCAGATCAGTATGAATACGCAGATACCAAACATATATAGGTTTTTTATTCAAGTGGTGAAAAAAATTCTGACATTTGTATGAAACATTTTTTTTGCTTTTGTCGCAATTTTCCAAGACCCATAGCATTTTCATTGTTTAGGATCTGGGGCTGAGTTGGGGCTTATGTTTTGCACCCCGAGTTGATGTTTTCACTGATACCATTTTCGGGTAGATATGATCTTTTGATCGCCTCTTATTGCATTTTATTGAATGTGGCCAAAAAAACTTAATTCTGAAGTTCTGATTTTTTTCTCGTTACGCCGTTTACCAATCGGATTCATTTATTTTATATTTTGATAGATCAGACCTTTCTAATTGCAGTGATACCAAATATGTGTATCTTATTTTTTTTTATTGTTTTATTTTCAAATGGGGACAACATGGGGATGGTTGGAACATTTTTTAATAACTTTTTTTAAACTTTTTACTTTATTTAATAGGGGACTTGAAGCTGCGATCATCCAATCACTTGTGCTTCTACACTGCCATGTATAGCAGAAATATTGATCTCCTATGTACAAGCATTCACAGCAGGATTGTAATGACAGGCATGGTGGTCATCAGCAGACCCCTGACTGTCATGACAACCTAGCGTTGCCTCACGATCACGTCTCAGGGGCGCCGATGGGAGTATGGAATGACGCGCGCCCCTGTCGGCGCATGGTAGATACCGCTGTCAGAGATTGACAATGGGATTTAACAGGTTAACAGCCCGTGTCTGTTAAAGGAACATGATGCCTGATTAAATCAGTCGTCATGTGTCGGGAAAGATGCGGGCTCAGCATGTGAGCCTACATCAAAGTTAGGGGAGTGACATATGATGTAAATTTAAGTCATATATCGTGAAGGAGTCATATTTGATCTTATACAGCTCCAATTAAATATAAATGGCTTTTCCAGTTTCAGAAAACCCCTTGTCCCCAGATGCAGTTTGTTTAAAAAAAATAAACAGTGCTTTACTCACCTTCCTCAGGTCTAGCACTGAATCTCAGCTGCTGCACCTGGTATCTTGCATTGTCTGCAGTGGATATGGATATGTAACATTGACCATGTTGCAGCCAATCAGTGATCTTAGTGGTTCTGTTCAAGTAGATGGCAAGAGCTGAACAGGGTCAAGCTCACTGATTGGTTGCAGCGCTGTTGATGTGATATTAGCGCTACAGACAATAAAAATAACCAAGAGCAGCGGTGAAGACTTAGCGCTGGATCCAGGAACAGTGAGTAACAGTGAGCGGATACTGCTGTAATGCAAATTTTGCATTTGTATTTAGTCATTATAGTTTTTTTATGGGACACTTGCTTATAAATTTTTAGTTTTGTTTTTATTGTACACCTGCTTATAAAACTGATCTCAATGTATTAAACTGTATAGGATCAGTAAAGTAATATGCCCCATCCCTATTAGCTGACATTCTCAGACGAGTTTAGCCAAGTCATATTTGAAGACTTCCCATCATCTGCAACCATAAAGATGTGTATGTATTAGAATTTTAATGAAGAAAGGTTAAAATGTAATGTACAATGTATTATTTCCTAATTTAGTGTTAATAGTCTGAATCGGATTCACAGCATCCTTAGATAAAGAAAAGAGTTGAGCAAATCTTGTATATACCGGGAGCAGTTGTATATAACGATCTACACAACTGGCACTAAGACAACACATCTATTCCAGCATACATCTGATCCAAGTGATGGCAAAGAAAAGAATAATGCAAAGTATTTATAAAAAAAGGCCTTTCACTGAAAGGGCACATAGTAGTGAGAGAAGGACAAAGAACAAGAGCTGAGAGCAGCATTCATCATGGCTTTGTTTGTGTCCTCCCTGGAAACCTTCCTTCACAATGAAAGCAGTAGCATCCAAGTATCCACTATCAGTGGCTAAAATAATATCAGGACTGACAGCCTTTAATCATGGTGTTATACGATGTTCAATAGCTTAGCTGATATTACATTCATTTACTACAAAGATACAGTACTAAGCAGATTTATGCTAGCACATGACTTTATAGTATGCAAAGAATCTACTCTATCTGAAATTCACTTACAGAATAGCAAATGTTGGTTCTTCAGATCATAGAATCAAGGATGGGATCATCTTTCCTAATAGGGGCAATGAATAGAAAGCATCATATGTGTGATCCTTATTTATTTATTTATTTTGCTCACTTATATAGTGCCATTAATTCCACAGCGCTTTACAGACATTATCGGCACTGTCCTCATTGAGGCTCACTATCTAAATTTCCTATCAGTATGTATTTTGGAATGTGGGAGGAAACCGGAGAACCTGGAGGAAACCCACACAAACATGGGGAGAACATACAAACTCCTTGAAGATGTTGTCCTTGGTGGGATTTGAACCCAAGACCCCAGCGCTGCAAGGCTGCAGTGCTAACCACTGAGCCACCATGCTGCCTTATCACCCTCAAATACTATCCACAGTGAATTTCTTGTTATTTTGGAGTAGCAAAATAACGTATTGAGTATTGCAAAAGCACTTGACTTGAACCCCATTAAAGCTGTAAAAATAGCAAAATTTAAATTTTTACAATTTCTTCTTTACAAATTTACCAAAATTGCAGAAAAAAATCTGTTTTGCTGTGAATCCCAATCTAGTGACTTAAAGGTTAACCAACTATCTGCTAAATGAGAGATAATACGGTTATTGATAGGGCCACAGATATTGCACCACCATTTCATTCATTGTCTATGGGACTGTTGGACAAAGTAGAGTGCTGTCCCAGTAACACAGGCAAGAAATTACAAGAAGGAGCAAGTGCCCTACTACTGTTCAATTTTGATGGGACATTCAAATCCACACTCTTAGGATAGGTGGGGGAACCAGCAGTTGGCTGAAACTACTTCTCTTTGGTGAGGTTGTGATGTTAGGTTTTATTGATGATGTTACTACTCACAACAGCTTTTCCAGGTTTGCGTTGGTTAGTCTGGGATCCAGTTGACTCTTTGCTATGATACGTTTTGAAAAGAAATGCAGAAGTAAGTTGCTCTGAACACAGATGCATATTTCACTGCATTTCTCTTCAAACTGGGAAACTCATCACTGCTCAAATAATGTTTATAGAACTGAAGCAGTGAGATGTCTGCAATATACATCACATAGAAGACACTGAGACTACTGTGTATATACACCACATCGGATATACTGCAACTGTTGTATATAAATTAAATAGGATACACTACGACTGCTCTATACATAAAAGGATACACTGACAATTTGCCGTATACATCACATAGAAGACACTGAGACTGCTGTGTATAATTAACATAAGATACACTGAGACTATTGTATACACATCACATAGGATATACTGCAACTGCTGTTTACATCATATAGGATACACAGACTGCTGTATATACATCATATAGGATACACTTAGACTGTGATATACATCACATAGGAGCCACTGTGACTGCTGTATATACATCACATAGGAGCCACTGAGACTGCTGTATATATCACATAAGATACACAATGACTTTGCTGTATACATTATGTAGGTTACAATTAGACTGCTGTATACATCACATATGATACACTGAGATTCTGCTGCACATACATCACAGGATACACTGACTATTTGTTCTATACATCAAGTGGCATACGTTGAGACTGTGCTGTGTATATCACATGAGAAACTGCAACTACTGAACACATCACAAAGAATGTATTGAAACTGCTGTATATTTCATAGGATACACTGAGACTTTGTTGTATACATTACATTGGATAGAATTAGACTGCTATATACATCACATAGCAAACACTGAGACTGCTGTATATTTCTCATGGAATACACTGAGACTGTTGTAAACATTACATAGGATACATGGAGAATGCTGTATATACATCACATAGGATATACTGTGACTACTATATACATTACATAGGACACACTGAGACTGCTGTATATTGTAGGGGTTCACGCTCTCGGGTAGTGGCTTGGATACATGTGGCACAGGGTTTTATATCAAAACAGCATGTATTTTATTGTCCATCAAACTTTACAGCTCCAAAACAAAAACAGCATTCCTTCAGTATCAATGGATAACATAAACAGTCCTTTTCTTCAAGCAGAATGAAACACAAATGTTGCAGCCTCACCAACCTCCGTATTTCCAGCAGCCGCTCACACTTGTATTCAATGTGTTCACCAAACAAACACCTCCCTGTTTGGCTCCAGCACACCTTTCTTTGCAGAGCAGACTAACCAGCAGCTCTACCTTTCTCCACTCCACTCTGTTGAGCTAACTCAGCTAGTGTTAATAGGCCTGTAAACCCTGAACTGGATCATAGGATTGACTTTTTCCAGACAGGTTCTTTTGGCTACTCAAAAAAACCCGGACCAAAAATCCAGTCACACTACTGGCACATATCTACCATACAGGATCTTAACCCCTGCTTTCCTACAATATATACATTGCATAGGAGACACTGTGACTGCTGTATACATCACATAGGATAAACTAAGACTGCCATATATACATCATATAGGAAACATTGAGTCTGCTGTATATACATCACATAGAATACACTGAGGCTGCTGTTTACATAACATAGGATACATTGACACTACTGTGTGCATCACATAGAAAACATTGAAAACTGCTGTGTCTACATCACATAGGAGACACTGCAACTGCTGTATACATCACAGGCACGTGCGAAACAGGAGGAGAGCACTCTAACTGTGCCCACAAATAATATCCTGATGTTGGCAATGGCCACCATCAGACGTAATCCAGTGTTGCATGTGCCACGAAGGTAATCAGTAGTGAGCGCAACATGTGTGCACTTGCAGAATTTTTCTCCTACAGAAGAATTAAAGGGCAGAAAAACAGGGTTGGCAGCCCAAGTACTATGGCCCACCAGGAATCTGCCCGAGGGCTGGACCAAGTAGGCTCCTCACCCCTGGCTTAAAGCAACAAGTAAAGACTTTAGACTAAACCAATTAACTACAGATTAAAATATCTGCTTCAACTCTCAAAATCTGACCTTAAATAATTGATCAATTGCAGACAAGCTCCATCAACTTATTTAACAAATGTTGTTAAATGTGATAGCAACTCTGGAGATCAAATCAGTAGCAGAAATGTATCCTTAGTAGGCCACATCATCTCATTACCACTAGAAATGCCCCTGCAGGAAGTCCACTTGTTCCACATCTTGTAGTTGCATCTTGCAGTGTTATCCTGATGGGACAATTGGTTTAAAAATGTTCTCCGCATACTATCCAAAAATGAAAATCTCTGATTCACTGGAAATCTTGAGTCTGGATATATCACAACTACTGGTCATTATCAGCATGGTATGACACTTTGGAAATGATGCATTTACTGATACCATGCTATCCCTGGATTTGCAACCTGGGGAAATAGAACCACTTTATCCAGAAGGCAAAGGATGGAGCTGTGTGGCTGTTCTTAGTCCTGAACATCCCACATAGCCGTAGTTGCATATTGTGTTCTGCTCCACATTAATCATGTGGTCACTGCATGCATTATGTTTCTTGCTACTGTATGGCATTATCTGACCAATCTGCTATTTAAAAGATCCCAGTACTGCCTTTTTATTTTTATTTTAAGACTTTAGAACTACACGTCACTTTTTGGCATTCTATAACTTACAACAATGCAGATGTATGAGGTCTTGTTTCTTACGTTACATATTGTATTCTCCATGACCACTTTTTTTGTCTATACATTAGCCTTTATAAATTGAATTTTGTGGGGTTATGAAAACAATTTACTAGAGATGAGTAAATCAATTAGATGTAAATTGAATGTGTTTACAATTTTAAGAATTTGCTGAACCGAGCGAATTTGAACAATTTGCGATTCGCTTTGCATGAATCACCTAAAATGACCATCACCATTTTTTACACGGCAAAAGATTGCATCAGCCAAAGAAGGAACACTGGGGGAGCTTTCTCATAATGCCTTGAAGCTATCATATCACATGGTATAGCACATCCAATAAGGATGGTTTGTATAAAAGCAGAAGGAAGGAATGCAGCAGCCAGTTTGTAATGAATCTTTATAGCGAAAGGACATAAAATCTAACAGTTTAGTAATGTAGACAGGGAGAGAAAGCCATAAAACACTGAACAAATTTTACAGATAATGTACATGACAGAATAGCAGTGCTATTGAGAAGATTAGTGTATGAAGAAAAGATTATCATGCAGAGGTTTAATTGATAGGGAGAAAGATAGGAGAACTGTGAGCCGCAGCTTGCTTGATCAGTGTGGTTATAATACTGCATTTCAATTACACATTTTTTTCATTCATGCACTCTACACAACTAACACATGCCAACCTGATGTAATCTACACAACTCACATTTGCCAACCTGATGCACTCTACACATCTTACATATGCAAACCTGATGTACGCTATACAACTTACGTATGCCAACCTGATGTACTCTACACAACTTACATATACCAACTTGATGCACTCTACACAACTCACATGCCACATTATAAAATGCACATACCAGGAAAGCTGTAGATCAATTCCAATATAGGGTCACTTTGTGATGGGGTTCTACTGTTTTGGCACCTCAATGGCTCTACAAATGCGACATGGCACCCACAAACAATTTCATCAAAGTATGCACTCCAAAACGTCATTCCTTCCTTTTGGAGCTTGGCAGTGTGCCCAGACAGTAGTTTTCTACGACATATGGGGTACAGTTGTATTCAGGAGAAATTGAACAGAACATTTTGGGGTCCATTTTCTCCTGCTACCCTTGTGAAAATGAAAAATTTGGGTCCACATTTAAACAAATCTTTAGTGCTCAACCAGGTTAACTTTCTGTTTTCTGTATTAACTGTATGATCACTGAGTGCGCCATAATAATAATTAATAATAATAATTGCATCATCTGGACAGGCAATAATTCCATCACCAGTGCAATACTAAGGAAACCCTGAAAACATGATCTGTTGGTGGCTCTTGAGGACTGGAGTTGGGGAACACTGCAATCCTTTGAGCTAGACTAAAAGGTATCCTATTATTGTTGCCTAAAATTGCCACACAATTGTCCATATTTACAGGGCACAATTTCTACTCTCAAAATTAAAAAGTGGACTGGAGCATGCTCAAATCTTTGATTCACTATAACATTATAAAATATATATATGTCAGCTCCCTACTGTGAGTAGCCATCATTATATTTTATAATATTAGATATCTCACTAGCTCTTAATAATCCCATTTCTCAAAGCATGAGCCAATTGGTGATGTGCAAAAATAGGAATCAGGGGCCAAATTGTATTTCAAAATCCAGATTTTAAGGACACAGTAAATCCCCTTAGTATATAATCTGATATTTATTATAAATACCCTTTCTCTCCCAATTCAACAATTCTGTTAATGAATCAATCTCCTATATATATATATCTATTTCTCCATAGGAAAGAAGGGGGAGGAAAAACAGCCTTCTGTACCCTGTAGATCCCTTATTTGGATCCATATCTTATGCATCATTTTAAATGTTCCTATCCTATTTAATGGGGCAACAAAGAATACGCCTTGCTCAAGGATCTGATATATACAGTATTATTGCATCTAATTTATGTATGCACAGATTTTAAGTTCTATTGTGTAGCTCATTGTCTTAGTTGCTGGCCACCTTTGCAAATTATCAGAGGTGGCCAGTGTCCCAGGCAAAGACTGCAACGCTTGCAAGTTCTTTGCTATAGAGCTTGCAAGCACTCCTGTAAAGCTGGCCAAATCACTTGCTCAGCCAGCTTCAGTTCCCATGCTTCTTGGTTTCTGTAAAGGCAAAGCAGCCTCTGTTGTAACATGGGCGAATGCAAAGTTCAAGCTTAGCCATGTCTCTTGTCCAAATTGGCAATCTTTAGGAGTGCACTGTTCCCTGATGATTAGGAATCCATGAGGTAAGAGAGCAGTGATCTCCTGGTCTGCAATTATGAGAATAACCATTAAAAAAGCAACTCATAAAAATGAAGAAGCCAAAATGCTCACAGTCTAGCGTTGTTGCCATCCATGCTTTTTTGGTATATACGTGAGTTGTGAGATGGATCCAGACCACCAGGTGACTTGCTCTTTTGGTTCCCCTATTTTGGTGAACTTCAACAAATTTTAAGACAAAAAGTATTGAGCTTACCACGCTTGCTAGTGTGCTGGTGACTCGCCCAGGGGGGATATGGGGGAGACTCGGTACCCGGGCCTTGACCTTCTGTGGGATATCACAGCAGTCGTCTCCCGGGCCCGTACCCTGGGGTCACTCTTTAAAAGGGGGATTTGTTAACAGTTTTGTCCCGTGACGCCACCTGTGGTTCCCGGTAATGAGTACCGGCGCTGCTGCAGACCTCCGGGGGTGATGGGATGGCAGCATTGATGTTTTCTGCCCCCCACAGGTGGAGCGGGCCCCCGGGGCAGGGTTGATGCAGTTGGTGATGCTGGGCGTTGTAGTGCAGGAGCGGTAGTGTGTTAGAAATAACTGACGGAGACAGTGAAGTGCAGTCGTCCGAGTTTACTCACAGTTCTGTAAGGTTCCTTAGGTACACTGTCCAGGTGTCAGACTCCCGCGTCGACCTGGAGTTCCCGGACCTACTTGGTGGCCTTCACGGCGGCTATGGTGAGGTTGTGGCAACTGCACCATGGAAGTGCAGAAGCCTCTGGTTTTCCACCCGAGACCTGGAGTAACACGGCTGGACCAGAGACCGGTTCCCTTCCTGCGGCCTGATCCCTCTGACGCTCGGCAGATTCGGCCATGCGGGTGCCGTCCTGCACTCACCGTACCCCCTGGGATCCCTTCTGTAATGGAGCCTTCCTCCCTGACTCCTCTCTCACTCCTGGGCCTCTCTTACTAGGCCCCACTATGGAGCAGAGCTCCTGAAGAGACTCTGCTCCCCTCCTCCTTCCTCTCACTGCATCACTCAATGAACCCACTCCTGAACTAACTAAGATGGCTCCCTATATATATCTATTCTCTAAGTGCTCCCCTGTTCTACGTACTCCACCCACACCCACTACTGGTTCCCCCTCTCTTTGGTTCCCCCTACTCCAGCCAGGGACAGGGCAGCAGAAGAAGTGCATAATGCCCTTCCAGCCGGCCTGGAGTAGTGTAGTGTTGAGTGCAGGTGTTGGGGTCCCGGGCAGTACTCCATCCTTACCTGAGAGAAGGAGATACCACACCTCTGGGTGAGGTGCAGTACCTCTGTGGCGACTGAGCCCTCAGGGGCGCGACATTGGGATCTGAGATACCTTGAGGCGGTGGGTGCAAAGTCCTGCTGATGAAGCACAGCAACCATGGGAGAGACAAGGACGAGGTGTAGCTCCAAGGCCTGCCACTAGGAATTTTGGAGGCCCCATACTGATAAAATATTGGGGCCCCCTTCAGACTCCGCCCAGGCTCCACCCCCAACTCCGCAGCCAGAAATAGCCCCCTCACCGGCCCAGAAATAGCCCCCTCACAGGGCCAGAAACCCCCCAGCAGCCCCCCCAAGTTCTCATACATACACTACCCGCTGCTGCCGCTGTGGCCTCCTCACTGACACAGACAGACACTGACACACACACAGATAGACACTGACACACACACAGACACAGTCTGCCTACCTCCTCCTGCCGCCGCCGCTGCTGAAGTCCGCCTGCCTATCCCGGGTCCCAATACACATGTGGCATGCTGTTGCTCTGCTCCAAAATGAAAGTGAGCGCGCAGCGTGTCACATGCCCGGCGTCAGGACCATGATGCACCCGGCGGCGGCTTAAAGGTATAGCACTCATTTCCGGCCGCATTATGCTCTGAACTGTTGCCCCCGACTCCCTGAGGCCCGGTGTGTATAGGTCTTTTTGCTTCTGTTCACCGGGCCCCATACAGTAGTAAGGGCAGTAATGCCTTTATGGCGGCCCTGTGTAGTTCAAACATTCGGATGCTTGTGCTACACCTCGTCCTTGTCTCTCGCATGGTTGCTGTGCTTCAACAAATTTTACTTAATAATCCATTCCCTCATTTGTTACTTATCCATTCCTAGGAGAGCTGGGTAGCAGCTAATACATCCATGATTACAAGTCCCACCAGGGATATACCCAGCTTCCCTACACTCTCCATTCATAAACTCCATAACTAGTAAGATTTGTTTATAATATTCCAGAAAGAGAACACATAAGGTCAGAGAAAAATAATTTTTAAAGTTGTTTAAAAATTCATAAAAACATTTTCACCTCCTGAAAGAATCAGAAATAAACACATTTCCGACCTTGCAAACACTTTCTGTAAAAGGCAAATGACTTTCAGAAATTCTCTTTCTTTGAATGAATATGCATTTACAATCCCCATAACTCACCTTCAGTTCACTTCTACAGTGGCTTGTAAAAGTTTTGGCACCCTGGTAGAAATTATTGTTATTGTGAACAGTTAAGAAAGTTGGAGATTAAATGATCTCTGAAAGGTCTTAAGTTAAAGATTATACATTTCCTTTGTATTTTAGGGAATAAAAATATATTGTAATGTTTTTCATTTCAAAAATTACAAAAAGGAAAATGGGCCAATGCAAAAGTTTGGGCACCCTTGGAGGTTTGTGTGCTCAAATAATTTTGACCAAGGTTTCAGACCTTAATTAGTCAATTAGGGTTATGGCTTGTTCATGATCATATTTAGGAAAAGCCAGGTGATACATATTTCCCAGCTTTATAAAAACCCAGCCTTCTCTAACCTTGTGCCAAAAAACAGCAGCCATGGGCTCTTCTAAGCAGCTGCCTAGTACTCTGAAAATGAAAATGGTGGAGGCCCACAAAGCAGGAGAAGACTATAAGCAGATAGCAAAGTGTTTTCAAATTGCCTTTCCTCAGTTTGAAATGTAATTAAGAAATGGCAGTTAACAGGAACAGTGGAGGTCAAGATAAGTTCTGGAAGACCAAGTAAAATTTCAGTGATTGTTGTTCATAGGATCAATAGAGAGGCAAATCAGAATCCCGATTGACTGCAAAAGACCTTCAGAAAAATTTAGCAGACACTGGAGTTGTGGTACATTGTTCTACTGTTCAGAGACACCTGCACAAATATGGCCTTCATGGAAGAGTCATCATAAGAAAACTTCTCCTGCGTCCTAACCATAAAATTCAGCGTCAGAAGTATTGAAAAGAACATCTAACAAGCCTGATGCATTTTGGAAACAAGTCCTGATGACCGATGAGGTTAAAATAGAACTCTTTGGCACAATGATCAAAGTTATGTGTGGAGAAAAAAAGAGCACAGAATTTCAGGAAAAGAACATTTCGCCAAAAATTAAGCATAGGGGGGATAAATCATGGTTTGGGGTTGTGTTGAGGCCAATGGCACGGGGAACATTTCACAGGTAGAGGGAAAAATGGATTCAATGAAATTTTAACAAATTCTTGATGCAAACAAAACACCATCTGTAAAAAAGTTGAAGTTGAAAATAGGATGGCTTCTACAAATGTACAGTGATCGTAAACACATGTCAAAATCCACAATGAACTACCTCAAAAGGAGCAAGCTGAAGGTTTTACAATGGCCCTCACAGTACCCTGATCTGAACATCATTGAAAATCTGTGGTTACACCTCAAAATAGCAGTGCATGCAAGACGACCCAGGAATCTCACAGAATTGGAAGAATTTTCCAAGGAAAAATGGATGAAAATCCCTCAAACAAGAATTGAAAGACTCTGTAAAGGCTTTTTGTAGCCAGCCAAAACTGTAATACTTTCAACAGGAGGTGTTACTAGGAACTAACCATGCACAGTGTTCAAACTTTTGCATCTGCCCATTTTCATTTTTGGAATTTTAAAAATGTAAATGCCTAAAATACAAAGGAAATGTGTCATCTTTAACTGTAGGCCTTTTAGAGATCATTTCATTTTCAACTTGCTTAACTGTTCACAATAACAGTAATTTTGACCAGGGGTGTCCAAACTTTTACATACCACAGTATATGCTACTGTAAATAAACCACGGACCCACAAATAACTTACATATGTGAGCGCTATCTAGTGGGGAGCAGAGACCCCTAAGTGAGAGAAAACGGGCTAGCCGTGTCAATATGCATAATTAATATGACCTCTAAAGGGTCAAAGTCCTTATGAGATGGTATTTGGTGCCTACCCAGATTGCTCACTATATACCTATCTATTCTTCTTGTTTAAGAGGCTGCCCGGGCAACATGTTCCATACCTGGTGGACATGCAGTAAAATAATCAGAATTTGGTCCACAATCTATGGTATTATACAAATTCTTTTTAAAGAAGCACTCCCATAATTTTTTTTATCCTATTAATATATTGCAGTCATCATGTTATATAGCACTGTGTACTTACAATTGATCATTTTGCCTTTCTACCCAGCTAATTCTTCTGTTTTCCATTAGGTCTATGACATCATGTGATTAAAAGCTGACTAGCTGAATCCGTCTAAGCTCTATGTAGAAACAGAAGGTCAATTTTCACTGTATGACTCACAAGTCACAGCAAAAGTCAATGACGGTGAGAAGGGGACATCTGGGTCTGAAGCTGAAGAGAGGAATGATTTCTTCAGAGACAAAACACTTCCTGTTTCTACATAGACCTAATGGAAAAGAGAAGAACTTGCTGGGTAGAAAGGCAGAATGAGCAATTGTAAAAATACAGTGCTGTATAATATGACGATTGCAATATATTAAGGGAATAAACATTTTGATGGGAGGAGTGCTTCTTTAGTGTCATAATGCCTTATTACGGCATGATCCTTGGGTCGCCCGCTTACATTTGTAATAGACCTCACTCTTACAGAGAATTTCAACTTACTGTCTTGATTCTGGCTGCCAAACACATTATTGCACATTCATGGAAGAAACAATCTGTTCTACAAGTTAAATCCAGATTGGACAGATTTATAATGAAAAATTGTCCAACATTTTTAGATAACTATGAAAAATTTGTTCAGATCTGGACACCATGGATCAAATTTGCTTCTCCCCATTTATCTACCTTCCACATTTGCTCTGACATGACGTGACATCCGTTTATTCTTTACTTCAAATACATACTTTTTCTATTTTACTTTGCACTATGTTTGCTGCTAACTGAAATGAATCATCCATCCCCTTTTTTTTCTCTTCTCTCTCCTGGAGTTTCTCCATTTTTGCCCATTACATGTCATTATATCTGACTCCACCCCGGTGTGCACAGAAATCCTTCAAAAATTCTGCTTTACCTTCATTTGTATATGTTTTATTGCAAAAATACTCTTTGTCTAATTCATTTCTATCAATCCAGGCTATCTGTTATGATTTACAACTATTGCTGATGTTATGCCATTGCTCATATGTACCTTTTATAAAATCAATAAAAAGTTTTAGAATTTAATGGATTAATTATAGACATCTCTTATACTATCTTTACTGTATCTCCAGCCCAGGAGATCTTTTGTCAGTGTGTCTGTTTTCTGATTGATTTCATAATAGAAATCTGATGATCTTATGAAGTTCTGACCTTACTATGATTTGGTGGACCTGTTGAATTGTTACATCCTTTATTCCAATGTCTTGATAATATAGAAACACAAAAATAGCCTAATGAATTTAGGTGGTCGGGCTTTGCCTTCTCTGTTGTTGATGTACTTCTTGAGAAATTTTGGAATCCACCACTTTCTTCGTGATTTAAAAGAATTTCACACTTGGTCCTGCGTTCTCTTCTCCATCTTCTATCCTCTCTCCTTCCTTATTGATGTTTTCTTACTTCTCATATACGGTCTTGCAGACTGGGTTAAACTGAGACCTCTCCAAATTTGTTAGACCAGAATGCTGGCCCTGTCTCCTCCACCAAAAACTACTGTCGCATTTTTGGCATTGTGGCTGCTCCTTTGGTCATGCTGTGGCCACTACTTTTAGAGGACCGCCTAGTGATAATGAGAGGTAGTAGTCTACTAAAGATTAATATCTGAAGCTGATCACCAGAGCGGTTGTGACATTAACCATCAGTTATCAAATAAATTGGTGGGACTGAACTGTAATCGATCAATCATTTACAATTGTATTTTGAGGGTTGAAGCAGATAGTTTAATCTGTAGATTTAGTCTAAAGTCTTGTCTAATTCCTTTTAGTAGCTGCTGCGATCTATAATGCCTGGCCTTTATGAATTCACACACCTTATAGAAAGTTCTATTTGGTAGTTACACACTTAATGGTAGTTTTTGGAGGTTGAGTATTTGTAACATTGATGAGCATAGTGAAACATAATGGAGACTGCAACGTGCCCAGGGAAGCTAGCAGTTTTCTCTACAAAACCATGCAACCATTAACAATCTAAAATCAGTGCAAATTCATGGTACTGATGCCACTCTGTGGACATTAAATTTGGAATGACTTTAAGGCTGAAGTCTTTTCCTCCAGGTATTTGCCTGCTGGACACACATTTATCTTCCACCAGATGTTTGGACTGGAATGACTATATCTAACATATCTAGATCACTAAAACTGTCTGTGCATGTACAATTGAGCTGACCCATCTAATTTCCCTGGCGCGTGTTTTGTTAGGTGTCCTCCTCTGCTTGGGCTTTTCTGGGACAGTATATGCTTCAATTTCTTCTCCACTACTGTTCAAAAATGCATGTACTTATCAGTATTAGTATGTCCAACTATTATAAAATTCATAGAATGGTAGAGTTGGAAGGGACCTCCTGGGTCATCTGGTCCAACCCCCTGCTCAATGCAGGATTCACTAAATCATCTCAGACAGATATCTGTCCAGCCTCTGTTTGAAGACGTCCATTGAAGGGGAACTCACCACCTCTCCTGGCCGCCTGTTCCACTCATTGATCACCCTAACTGTCAAAAAGTTTTTTCTAATATCTAATCTTTTTTTATATTATAATTGTAGTCATATGTATTCATGAGGTCACCTCTTCTCCAGCATCCACCTATCCCTCTAAGCAGTGATTCAAGTGAACCTGTCAGCTGGATTCAAGCTGCCCAAACAATGGGCATCATGAATCACATTCTGGCTGCACAACTACTCAAGGTATATCTTTCTCTGAAAAGCTCTGGAGTTTCAGAGTTTATATACTTTGAAGATCCCCACACTGTTCTAGTTTATTGATAGGTGTCTGCTTGTGTGTGTACATTAGGGAACACTGTCAATCATCTCTAGGGAAAAGTTGTCCAGGGGTGCTCCCAGACTAGTTTAGTCCCTGGCTATGTTCCCTGGCCGGATCCTGAAACTATACTTTCTTTCAAACGCCGAAGTATGTCAGGGAAAAATATACCTGGCTGCAACCCAAACTACAGGCAGCATGAATCATCTATCAGCTTCCCTTTAAGGGGCTGTATACACAGCAGCCAGTCATTAATCACTCATGTGAGGAATGCAGTACAGAGCAGCCCCTGTAATATACCTGCCTTTACATGGGGCGGTATATGCAGGTAATATATCTGTGTGAAAATGTTAACTTGAGGAAAAATTTGTTTTCTTAAAGAAGTTGGCCACAACTTTTTATTATGCCCTGAATGCATCTCCCCGGGGCCCATAAGTGTCTTTGTAATTACCTTCTGTTGCAGGTTCTGCCTGTGAGCAGCGCCATCGATGGCTGCTCACAGGCATCACGTGACCCCGCGCTGACGTCACGACAATTGAGGCGTGGCTCAGCGCTGGGGTCCCCGCGGTGGCTGCTGAGTTGTGGGCAGGGTTATTCCCCGCGTTACACCCAGCATCCACCGTGCGCTTTCCCAATGAATGGGGAGAGGGAGAGCGCGCGGTGGATGCTGGGTATGACGTGCGGGGTAACCCCACCCTCAGCCTGGCATCCACCGGTGGAACGCGGAAGAGGGACCATCGGCTGCAGCCTGGACTTGTCGTGACATCAGCGGATGTCAGCGCCGGCTGCAGCCGGGGGTGACGTGATGCCTGTGAGCGGCCAGTGATAACGCCGCTCACAGGCAGAACCTGCAACAGAAGGTAATTACAAAGACACTTATGGGCCCCGGGGGGATACACAGGGGAGGGGATAATAAGTAGTGGACAACCCCTTTAAATCTGGTCATCCAATCAGCTGCATATATTCACCTTAAGCAGGCCGCTACCTCTGTTTCTCTTTAAGGGTGAGTTCATCCATAGTAGCCACAGCAAGACCATATCTTGATGTTGCTTTCAGCGTTACTTCTGCACCTTGATTTATGGGAAAGTGATGCAGATATCAAAGTGACTGTTAATGTTCGTCTTGTTTTGCAGATGAACAGCAGTTTTACTTGCAAAACTGCATGGCCATGAAAAGTCTATTGATGTTAAACTAGCGTTGCCGCAGTTTTTGACCACATCACAGTCACAATGTGCGCGCTATGTGTGTTGATTGTGAAGTCTCTAGCATCAGGTCAGTGCTGAAGGCACCCAACAGGGCTATGGACTGGAATGATTAAAATACCACTCCTGCATTTTCTCTTTTTCAGCGCTGGAGTGGTGCCACTATTCTAAGTTCCCTGACAGTAGTAATATACTTACCAGCCGCCGTCTTCGGCTCTTCCTGGTGTTGCTTCAGTCCCGCACCTCCATCTTGTGATCATAATTTCTAACTGACCAGAAGACAGATGTAACGGTCACAAGCCCTCAATGGAAGTCTAAGAAACCCTTAATCTGACTCATTGATTTGTGACTTCCCTACTGATCAGCGAACACTGAAGCGATCCAGGAGGTCACAACCTACAGAAGACGATCAGAGTAGTGCTGAGAACAGCTGAAGATGGCGGCTGGTAAATATAATACTAGGGGCAGGGAACTTAGATTAGTGGCACCACTCCAGCGCTGAAATATAAAAAAATGCTAAAGTAGTGCTTTCAATATGAAGTCTCATGCTGACTAACAGTATTCATTAATTTCAAAGAATAAAAGATAATTATTATTTTCCAGCAGATAAAACATTCTCCAAGCATCTTGCCTTCATGAGTTTTTATTTCCAATAAATGCTGACAGGATTGTCTTGTGATGTCAACCTAGATTCATATGCCCTATTTACTAGGGGATATGGGTGTAATAATAGTCAGAATCCCCTGTTTGAATCGTTACTTTTAAGCCAAAAACAGAGAGACTGTCTATATATCCTGGTGAATTCAGGATGTCTATCTGTCAACATGACCTGTAAAATGAGCAAATGAGTGTTCCACACTTTTTTATTGCCTTGTGTAGTTAATGCCCTATTTATGAACATGGTAAGGGATTGGCCACTGTACCTGGATTCCCTTTTTGTTTAAAGGGATCTTGTCAGCAGGGCTGTGGAGTCGGTAAGCCAAACCTCCGACTCAGACTCCTCAATTTCCATGACACCGACTCCACGACTCAGACTCCCTCATCTATGGCTCATGTTTAAGTGATAAATTTACTGTAGCGCAGATTCATCTCAGCTAAAAGTCTAGACCCTTAGATCAGGAATAGGACATTTAATTTCTTTCCCAAATGCTTATGAAAAAATATTCCCCACAAACTGCATTGAACTACTGTACCCAATTTATTATATATTTTAGGAGTCGGTCCATTTTGTACCGTCTCCGACTCCACCAAAATGGGCTTCGACTCAGACTCCATAGCCCTGCCTGTCAGTAAAAAAAGCGACATTTACCTGAAGCCATAGTGGTTATCTGCAGGTAAGTGCAACGTTACACATGTCTGGCAGTCTATTTGGAAGAGCATCTGTAGGAAGGAAATAAAATCTATTCTTTCTGCAGCTGCTCGCTTCCAGTCATTGGGTCAGAGCAGGGGGCTGTAACAGGCATCGGTCGCTATGTTCTGAGCGCAAAGTAAGCACTCCACCTGCTGTGTGTTGGACAGCCTACTCCGCAGTGTGTGTGCTAAGCAGGATGCAAGCCAAGATGCAGTGTGTGTGCTAAGCAGGTATTCAAGCCAAGGCATAGTTTGTGTGTGCTAAGCAGGATGCAAGCCAAGGCGCAGTGTGTGTGCCAAGCAGGATGCCAGTGAAGGCACAGTGTGTGCTCTAGTCAGAATGCAAGCCAAGTCGCAGTGTGTGTGCCATACAGGATGCAAGTCAAGGCGCAGTGTGTGTGCCATACAGGATGCAAGCCAAGGCGCAGTGTGTGTGCCAGGCAGGATGCAAGCCAAGGCGCAGTGTGTGTGCCAGGCAGGATGCAAGCCAAGGCGCAGTGTGTGTGCCAGGCAGGATGCAAGCCAAGGCGCAGTGTGTGTGCCAGGCAGGATGCAAGCCAAGGCGCAGTGTGTGTGCCAGGCAGGATGCAAGCCAAGGCGCAGTGTGTGTGCCAGGCAGGATGCAAGCCAAGGCGCAGTGTGTGTGCCAGGCAGGATGCAAGCCAAGGCGCAGTGTGTGTGCCAGGCAGGATGCAAGCCAAGGCGCAGTGTGTGTGCTAGGCAGGATGCAAGTCAAGGCGCAGTGTGTGTGCTAGGCAGGATGCAAGTCAAGGCGCAGTGTGTGTGCTAGGCGGGATGCAAGTCAAGGCGCAGTGTGTGTGCTAGGCAGGATGCAAGTCAAGGCGCAGTGTGTGTGCTAGGCAGGATGCAAGTCAAGGCGCAGTGTGTGTGATAGGCAGGATGCAAGTCAAGGCGCAGTGTGTCTGATAGGCAGGATGCAAGCCGAGGCGCAGTGTGTCTGATAGGCAGGATGCAAGCCGAGGCGCAGTGTGTGTGCTAGGCAGGATGCAAGCCGAGGCGCAGTGTGTGTGCTAGGCAGGATGCAAGTCAAGGCGCACTGTGTGTGCTAAGCAGGATGCAAGTCAAGTTGCAGTGTGTGTGCATAGTAACACGTGAACCTCCCACTCTCGGGTCGGGAGAGCCGCCGGCCAGTCCGCGCACTGCGATCCGATCTCAGTCCGATTTATACGATCATCTGACTGAGCACTAAAGGTGAGAAATTAATCCTTGCATCATTAACTGGGAGGAGTTTAGATTAGTTTTTACAGAAAACAATTCCAGGTTGCAGACAGTTAGGAGAAGTCAGAGAGTGACTTAGGCAGTGAGAGTGCCAATAGGAGAGGTCTATGGCAAAGCCACCCCAGTTCTGCGTTCATGACCCGAATAGCACAGGACCGGTGTAGGTTCTGTTCCTTACCAGAGAGAAAGAGCAGAATGTTGGAGGAAGATTGAGCAGACAGGTAAACAGACTCCATTAGCAGTTACAGCAGTGAAGAAGTGTTTTAATGGCGCAAGTTGTCAGAACAGAATTAGGGCACGTTTGATACCGAATCTAACAGGCTGTGAGCCTAGGACTGTGCTGGCGTTCAGAGGTGCTCAAGGCAAGGCCTCTATATCCCTAGAGGGGAGATTCTCAGCTGGGTCGCAGAAGAAGTGGATGATGTTGGGTCTCAGGACAGGACGAGAACGAACACTGGAAAGACACATCACCAAGGGTACTTCACTAACTAAAGACCATGTCTTTATCTGTATACTACAGCCATGTATTGAAGAATTGCACAGTAAAAGTAAGTCTGTTAACCCGGATCTACGTTCTCCTGTCTTGCTTGAAGTTGGTTCTGGTTCGATGGACGGTGTAACAGTGAGTACAGAAAATCCTCCTCTGCAGCACACACTCCTGGCTCAGTCCTTAATAGTAGAGGGGAGCACCCAGGACCGTTAACCTCACGCTGTGTGCCGAAACTCTATTCTCTTCGCCCAATGCCCACTCTACTATTAAAGGACTGAGCCAGGAGTGTGTGCTGCACCGGAGGATTTTCTGTACTCTCTCTGGTATGGAACAGGACCTGCACCAGTCCTGTGCTATTCGGGTCGTGAACCCAGAACTGGTGTGGCCTTGCCACAGACCTCCCCTATTGGCAGTCTCATTGCCTAAGTCACTCTCTGATGTCTCCTTCTAACTGTCTGTAACCCGGAATTGTTTTCTGTAAAAACAAATCTTAACCCCTCCCAGTTAGTGATGCAACCCCTGAATTAACTCTATAGTGTCTAAGCAGTGTAGTGTAACTAAATCCCTATCTATTGTATGGTTCCCCCTCTGGGCAGACATCCCGAATCCCAGGGACGGCCTTAGGCAGAGCCGATAGGAGAACCGGCATACAATAACGGCCATAGGGATTACACACAGCAAACACTTGTTTTATGAAATAAATAACATGAAAACAAATACAAAATAGCTTAAATAACAACCCCTTCTTGCCTCAGTGTCACGGAGCAAAATGTGACGTCATGATGTCGTGGACTTTGGTGCCCTTGCACGACAGGTGATGATTTAAGCGCAAGCAGCATCAGCAAGCAGAAGATGTGGCGAGAACCAGACTGGTGATTGTGAGGAGCGGATTTATTTATTTTTTTAGATCTTAAATTAAATATGTTCTGGGGTCAGAGCATAAGGACATTAAATTCTGGGAAAAACATTACAATTAATTTTCTCTCCTCTGCACTGTATTTTAACCCATTACTAAATGTCATCTTCTGCAAAAAATCGTAAAAAAGATTAAAATATGGAAAAGTTATGAGGGATCCTTCCAATATTCTTTATTTTCAGGCTTGCTCCCACTTGTGATGAAATAGGACAAATGCAATTCGCTAAAAAATCGGATTGCATTCAGACCAATGTTAGTCTATGCTTGTGTGTTCAGCTGCGTTTTTTTTTTTCAGGTCTGGTCGGAACTTTCTCATGGCGCTCGCGCTGACATCAGTGAGGTGAAAGGAGTTCTTTGGCTATGAACTTCGCTCACCTTATTCCCATCACCGCGACTCAATAAGCTCAGTGTCTCTGCTGGATGTCAGGCTGAATGGTCGCATCATGCCACCGTTCAGCAAGACATCTAGATGTAACAGAGCTAGACTCATCAAGGGACAAATGGATTATCATTTCTTCCGATAGGTGAAGTAAATGGTGTTTTTTTATATTTTTTCCTTTTTCCATAATAAATGAGTGAAAGAGGGACAGGGAGTGTTCATTTCAATAAATAACTCTGTATTATTATTTCAAATAAAGGACTTTATTCTGGGTGTTTTTTTTATGAATGTACCATTTCTGGGGCAGCTGAGAGATGATGTTTTTAGTCTGGTAGGGGGCCAATATCCATGGCCCCTTCCTAGCCTATTAATATCAACCCACAGCTATCTGCCTAGCCTTGGCTGGTAATTAATTATAGGGGGGACCTCACATCTTTTCTTTGGAGGTGTCCCCCATTTTAATAACCAGTAAAGGCTAAGTATACAGCTGTGAGCTGATATTAATAGCCTGGGAAACTCCATGGGTATTACCCCCTTTCCAGGCTATAAACATTAGCCCCCAGCTGGTTAATAAAAAGTATGGGGGACCACAAGCCATTTTTTATTATTATTTATTATTTAAATACATGTACAGTAAGCAACACACACAAAGCACTTATTATATATCTCACTCACATATTTCTATCCATCTAGCTATCTATTTATGTTTAGAAGAATATTTATTTTGAAAACTACCTTTAAATGACAGAGAATTACTCAATGTAAAAGCTAATGTTAAAATCGCATTGCATACAGATTGCACTTGCATGTCATTTAGATGCTAGGTAAGAAAAATTGCATTGTACTCGCATGACACTCATCTCACTTTTCAGGAACAACATTGGACCGATTTTAAAAATGCTAATGTGTCTCCGGCCTTAAAGATGATGTCCACTACTTTAACATTGATGGCCTACCCGGTACCCCCAACAATCAGCTCTTCTCGGTGTCGGGGGTGTCTGGAACTGACCAGTAACGGAGGTGTACAGTGCAGTGCCGTCTACCATGTAGTGGCCAAGGCCGGGTACTGCACATTTGCCCTCTTTTGACTTGATTAGGGGGTAGATGTGCAGTACCCAGCCACGGTCACTATACAGTAGACGGAGCTGTTCAGCTCTCTAACTGAACAGTTTCGGCCACTGCTGACACTGAGAACAGCTGATCTGCGGGGGTGCTGGATGTCGCACCCCCACCAATCAGACATTGATGACCTATCCCAAGGATAGGCCATCAACGTTAAAGTAGTGGACAACCTCTTTAAATGAAAATGTGAATATGCACATTACAATTTATTATGCTATATGTGATGAACATCCTCATTGATTCCTGTAATCAGCAAACTAAAGGTGATGTTTTACATTCCAGATGGATTGCATCCAGTCTTTCCCTGTGACACCTTTCCTGGGGTCATGTTCTAATTTAAAGGCAAAAGACCAATTGTACTAATAAACAAACCCATAATATTGTGTTGTTTAATTGGAAGAAACCTCATCCTGTCAACTAAATAAATCCATATAAACAATAAAATATAAGAAAAACACAATACATATATTTAGAAGTAATTCTATTCTTTAGCATAGCGCAACCCATTTACAATCTTTGACCACTGATTTGCATTCAGGTTTTGATGTTCATAAAATTGTTTTTACAACATGGAATATTCTTAACGACTATGATTTTTCTTTGTGCAGCTGAGCATTTCATAACATTTTACATACGGTTTGGTGCATTTTATATGTGACAGTAGGGTATGTTAGGTAACAAAACAAGCCTTCTCCAGCTCTTTGTCTAAACATGATCCTCAGGATAAAAAAGCCCAGACCGTCTGTGGCCAGTAAATTATGCCAATGAAAGAATAATTAAACGGTAAGCAATGCACTGGAGGAGAATAGAAATACACTGGATGCTACAAAACCTCATCAACTCCCTATTACGGCACTAAAATTATCCCAAGAATAAATAGCAGTGCTGGGTCCTAATGAAGATTAGATCAGCTCCGAATAGGAAATGCAGAAAATGTGATTTGGCTACAAAAAGCAATGTTTCTAAACATCTGTAACTAAGGATGTGAGGGATAATTATTATTTTTACAGATTCATTATACCCCTGAAATTGTTCCAAAGTCGACTTGAATTAATTGAAATATTAGTACATGAAGGCAGCAGGCTTCTCTGTGCAGTCACCATCTGTCCAGCAGACAATGCTCAGTGAATGGGTTTAATACATGAAGCTTTCATTACCTGATTTAGCTCAGGCTTCTCTGAATTCATTGTGGCACATACACTCACACACAGGTGATCACCCTGGCATAGCTACCAGCTAGGGGGAAATGCACTTGTAGACCATCGGATGCCCCCGGGCTAGTGAGGGGAAGCAAGGCTGTTTGTGTTCACAAAAGAAAATCAATTGTACAACCATGCTGTATCCAGGAGACATTGCGGGAGACGATCTGCTGCTCAGATCTCTGCTATCAAAGTCAATGGAGTGAGTAATGAATTGTGTTATACTCTGTACACTGCATTCAATAAACAGGTTCTATTGTGGATGCTCTTCTCTTGTTTAAACCTGGACCAAGCTGGTCAGAGATGGAAAAAGTGACTGCTTACCTATGATGAACCTATAAATGTATGAAGAAAAGCCATTTACATGGCTGAGTAATACATGCTGATGTCTTCTATGACCCAGATCACTGGAGGAAAGAGATTATATATATATATATATATATATATTTACAATATATCCGTGATGCCTCCTATGACGCAAATCACTTCTGATTTCTGATAATAGCTATATATTAGGGGATTGCTGTAAAGGTAACACCTCATTTTCAATAGAAAAGCTGACATTGTGAAGATTTAGTACATGCTTGACTGTTGCCTCATGGCCCAGTATAGTCCATGTGGCTCACAGAGAAATATGGATTATGGTGACCCAGAAATACAAGATAATAGCCAATCAGAATAGTAAAACATGTATATTAATAATACATATTGATTGATCACTTCTGGTACATAGACTCCCTCCTGGCAATGTGCAGCCCCCATACAGAGCTGAGGGTCTCTGAGAAGAAGCATTATGTATGTGTAACACAGCCTGAATGGGAGAGCTTTGGGATCTGGAGCATGGCACCTGGTGAGGGGTCAGTGCTCTCCATAGTAGGTGATCACCTGTGACCTCCTGTAACTGCACATGACACAGGCAGCCCGGTGCCAGCAGCATGCCAGCTAAGCCCGCACCCACCCGGCTCCATTCATCACGGTCACTCACCCACTTGACAGACAGAGAGGAGCTGCAGACCAGCCAGCAGGCAGCGTAGATGTAACATCTCCAGGTCTTTGTGAGGAGAGCGCTGACTGCCAAGAGAACGCAGATCCCGAGCACCGTGCGTGGATAATACCCGTGTGCCAGTGCCGTCTCTAGCAGCGCCTCATGGTCGGCTCCCACTCCACAGCGCCCCACTCACATCCACTGACAGGCTCAGAAAGAACGAATGGAAGCTGCCTCGCAGGGCAAAAGCGCAGCCAGGGAACAGGGGGTTAACCCAGGCACAAGTCACGCCCCCCGCACCTGATTGGTTCACCTCTGCAGCTCCCCTGTAGCAGCTTTGGGAAATGACAAGGGGGCACGCTGTGTGAGTGGGAAGCGTCTGACTGCACAAGTAGGAGGCGTGAAGGGTTAAAATCATTTCTGGCTCACAGGAAAGCCCATGGGGATTGGTAGTTGAGGTGTCACATGGGGTAACAGGGAAATGTTAGATGGTCTCCTTCCAGACACCCTTAGGCATTTGGAAGAAGCCAGCAGTGCCCAGAAGCATGGCTGACCCTCCGGTGATGGAAAGAGGCAGAAGAGACGTGTAGACCGGGGTAAAGCAGGTCCTAAAACAGCTGCACCCTCGTCTCCATCAGTACTGGTCACAGGGCAGCACGGGAACCGGACAGGGCATAGGGGGCTACCTGCATGCTTGAGCCCCCTGTCACCTGTCACCCACAGCACTCCCTCCCCTGCTCTAGCCCTGACACATTGCAGAGCTGGTGCTCTCCTCTGACAGTGTGCTCCCATCTAGTAGTGCCCTCATGCTGAGCCACCTCTGTCCTGGCCCCAGCCCCTCTCCTCCCCTGTCACCTGTCACCCACAGCACTCCCTCCCCTGCTCTAGCCCTGACACATTGCAGAGCTGGTGCTCTCCTCTGACAGTGTGCTCCCATCTAGTAGTGCCCTCATGCTGAGCCACCTCTGTCCTGGCCCCAGTCCCTCTCCTCACCTGTCACCTGTCACCCACAGCACTCCCTCCCCTGCTCTAGCCCTGACACATTGCAGAGCTGGTGCTCTCCTCTGACAGTGTGCTCCCATCTAGTAGTGCCCTCATGCTGAGCCACCTCTGTCCTGGCCCCAGTCCCTCTCCTCACCTGTCACCTGTCACCCACAGCACTCCCTCCCCTGCTCTAGCCCAGACACATTGCAGAGCTGGTGCTCTCCTCTGACAGTGTGCTCCCATCTAGTAGTGCCCTCATGCTGAGCCACCTCTGTCCTGGCTCCAGCCCCTCTCCTCCCCTGTCACCTGTCACACACAGCACTCCCTCCCCTGCTCTAGCCCTGACACATTGCAGAGCTGGTGCTCTCCTCTGACAGTGTGCTCCCATCTAGTAGTGCCCTCATGCTGAGCCACCTCTGTCCTGGCCCCAGTCCCTCTCCTCACCTGTCACCTGTCACACACAGCACTCCCTCCCCTGCTCTAGCCCTGACACATTGCAGAGCTGGTGCTCTCCTCTGACAGTGTGCTCCCATCTAGTAGTGCCCTCATGCTGAGCCACCTCTGTCCTGGCCCCAGCCCCTCTCCTCCCCTGTCACCTGTCACACACAGCACTCCCTCCCCTGCTCTAGCCCTGACACATTGCAGAGCTGGTGCTCTCCTCTGACAGTGTGCTCCCATCTAGTAGTGCCCTCATGCTGAGCCACCTCTGTCCTGGCCCCAGTCCCTCTCCTCACCTGTCACCTGTCACCCACAGCACTCCCTCCCCTGCTCTAGCCCTGACACATTGCAGAGCTGGTGCTCTCCTCTGACAGTGTGCTCCCATCTAGTAGTGCCCTCATGCTGAGCCACCTCTGTCCTGGCTCCAGCCCCTCTCCTCCCCTGTCACCTGTCACACACAGCACTCCCTCCCCTGCTCTAGCCCTGACACATTGCAGAGCTGGTGCTCTCCTCTGACAGTGTGCTCCCATCTAGTAGTGCCCTCATGCTGAGCCACCTCTGTCCTGGCTCCAGCCCCTCTCCTCCCCTGTCACCTGTCACACACAGCACTCCCTCCCCTGCTTTAGCCCTGACACATTGCAGAGCTGGTGCTCTCCTCTGACAGTGTGCTCCCATCTAGTAGTGCCCTCATGCTGAGCCACCTCTGTCCTGGCTCCAGCCCCTCTCCTCCCCTGTCACCTGTCACACACAGCACTCCCTCCCCTGCTCTAGCCCTGACACATTGCAGAGCTGGTGCTCTTCTCTGACAGTGTGCTCCCATCTAGTAGTGCCCTCATGCTGAGCCACCTCTGTCCTGGCCCCAGTCCCTCTCCTCACCTGTCACCTGTCACACACAGCACTCCCTCCCCTGCTCTAGCCCTGACACATTGCAGAGCTGGTGCTCTCCTCTGACAGTGTGCTCCCATCTAGTAGTGCCCTCATGCTGAGCCACCTCTGTCCTGGCCCCAGTCCCTCTCCTCACCTGTCACCTGTCACACACAGCACTCCCTCCCCTGCTCTAGCCCTGACACATTGCAGAGCTGGTGCTCTCCTCTGACAGTGTGCTCCCATCTAGTAGTGCCCTCATGCTGAGCCACCTCTGTCCTGGCCCCAGCCCCTCTCCTCCCCTGTCACCTGTCACACACAGCACTCCCTCCCCTGCTCTAGCCCTGACACATTGCAGAGCTGGTGCTCTCCTCTGACAGTGTGCTCCCATCTAGTAGTGCCCTCATGCTGAGCCACCTCTGTCCTGGCCCCAGTCCCTCTCCTCACCTGTCACCTGTCACCCACAGCACTCCCTCCCCTGCTCTAGCCCTGACACATTGCAGAGCTGGTGCTCTCCTCTGACAGTGTGCTCCCATCTAGTAGTGCCCTCATGCTGAGCCACCTCTGTCCTGGCTCCAGCCCCTCTCCTCCCCTGTCACCTGTCACACACAGCACTCCCTCCCCTGCTCTAGCCCTGACACATTGCAGAGCTGGTGCTCTCCTCTGACAGTGTGCTCCCATCTAGTAGTGCCCTCATGCTGAGCCACCTCTGTCCTGGCCCCAGTCCCTCTCCTCACCTGTCACCTGTCACACACAGCACTCCCTCCCCTGCTCTAGCCCTGACACATTGCAGAGCTGGTGCTCTCCTCTGACAGTGTGCTCCCATCTAGTAGTGCCCTCATGCTGAGCCACCTCTGTCCTGGCCCCAGTCCCTCTCCTCACCTGTCACCTGTCACCCACAGCACTCCCTCCCCTGCTCTAGCCCTGACACATTGCAGAGCTGGTGCTCTCCTCTGACAGTGTGCTCCCATCTAGTAGTGCCCTCATGCTGAGCCACCTCTGTCCTGGCTCCAGCCCCTCTCCTCACCTGTCACCTGTCACACAGAGCACTCCCTCCCCTGCTCTAGCCCTGACACATTGCAGAGCTGGTGCTCTCCTCTGACAGTGTGCTCCCATCTAGTAGTGCCCTCATGCTGAGCCACCTCTGTCCTGGCCCCAGTCCCTCTCCTCACCTGTCACCTGTCACACAGAGCACTCCCTCCCCTGCTCTAGCCCTGACACATTGCAGAGCTGGTGCTCTCCTCTGACAGTGTGCTCCCATCTAGTAGTGCCCTCATGCTGAGCCACCTCTGTCCTGGCTCCAGCCCCTCTCCTCCCCTGTCACCTGTCACACACAGCACTCCCTCCCCTGCTCTAGCCCTGACACATTGCAGAGCTGGTGCTCTCCTCTGACAGTGTGCTCCCATCTAGTAGTGCCCTCATGCTGAGCCACCTCTGTCCTGGCTCCAGCCCCTCTCCTCCCCTGTCACCTGTCACACACAGCACTCCCTCCCCTGCTTTAGCCCTGACACATTGCAGAGCTGGTGCTCTCCTCTGACAGTGTGCTCCCATCTAGTAGTGCCCTCATGCTGAGCCACCTCTGTCCTGGCTCCAGCCCCTCTCCTCACCTGTCACCTGTCACACACAGCACTCCCTCCCCAGCTCTAGCCCTGACACATTGCAGAGCTGGTGCTCTCCTCTGACAGTGTGCTCCCATCTAGTAGTGCCCTCATGCTGAGCCACCTCTGTCCTGGCTCCAGCCCCTCTCCTCCCCTGTCACCTGTCACACACAGCACTCCCTCCCCTGCTCTAGCCCTGACACATTGCAGAGCTGGTGCTCTCCTCTGACAGTGTGCTCCCATCTAGTAGTGCCCTCATGCTGAGCCACCTCTGTCCTGGCTCCAGCCCCTCTCTTCACCTGTCACCTGTCACACACAGCACTCTCTCCCCAGCTCTAGCCCTGACACATTGCAGAGCTGGTGCTCTCCTCTGACAGTGTGCTCCCATCTAGTAGTGCCCTCATGCTGAGCCACCTCTGTCCTGGCTCCAGCCCCTCTCCTCACCTGTCACCTGTCACACACAGCACTACCTCCCCTGCTCTAGCCCTGACACATTGCAGAGCTGGTGCTCTCCTCTGACAGTGTGCTCCCATCTAGTAGTGCCCTCATGCTGAGCCACCTCTGTCCTGGCCCCAGCCCCTCTCCTCCCCTGTCACCTGTCACACACAGCACTCCCTCCCCAGCTCTAGCCCTGACACATTGCAGAGCTGGTGCTCTCCTCTGACAGTGTTCTCCCATCTAGTAGTGCCCTCATGCTGAGCCACCTCTGTCCTGGCTCCAGCCCCCCCCCCCTGTCACCTGTCACACACAGCACTCCCTCCCCTGCTCTAGCCCTGACACATTGCAGAGCTGGTGCTCTCCTCTGACAGTGTGCTCCCATCTAGTAGTGCCCTCATGCTGAGCCACCTCTGTCCTGGCTCCAGCCCCTCTCCTCACCTGTCACCTGTCACACACAGCACTCCCTCCCCAGCTCTAGCCCTGACACATTGCAGAGCTGGTGCTCTCCTCTGACAGTGTGCTCCCATCTAGTAGTGCCCTCATGCTGAGCCACCTCTGTCCTGGCCCCAGCCCCTCTCCTCCCCTGTCACCTGTCACACACAGCACTCCCTCCCCTGCTCTAGCCCTGACACATTGCAGAGCTGGTGCTCTCCTCTGACAGTGTGCTCCCATCTAGTAGTGCCCTCATGCTGAGCCACCTCTGTCCTGGCCCCAGTCCCTCTCCTCACCTGTCACCTGTCACACACAGCACTCCCTCCCCTGCTCTAGCCCTGACACATTGCAGAGCTGGTGCTCTCCTCTGACAGTGTGCTCCCATCTAGTAGTGCTCTCATGCTGAGCCACCTCTGTCCTGGCCCCAGCCCCTCTCCTCACCTGTCACACAACACAGTCCTGCCTGCAGTGACAACACACAAGACTCACTACTTGAAGACGTCTGATAGAAGTATTGTAAGCGGTCTGGATATGAAGCCAAAAACTGACACAATTATTTAGTTTAAATGTAGAACAATCAGAAAATCAAACGGAAAGTGAAATGGTAATTTAAATGGTTACTCTAGAGAGAAATATGCTGAAGGAATCAGAAGTTCCATGGAGCTAGAAAACCTTAAAATGATAAGTAGCAAAAGAAATGATTCCAAGAGGTCTAAGGATAAAAAACATTTTTCCAGAAGAGTTTGCTGCAATCTGGGATGACAGGCAAACACCATGCTCACGGACAGAAGAGGATGCTGTGTTAGAACCCACCAGGACAGAAGTTACCACCGCAGAAATCTGTGCACATGGAGGAACTCAAATGATAACAAAGTTAAAGACAATAAGACACAAATAGAAAGCAAAATAATGGCTAAAAAGACAGTGACATTTTAGAGATACCTTACACGTTACAAAATTAATGTAGTATATACAGTAGCCAAAAGTTTGGACACACCTGTTTATGCAATGGTGCAGCAGTTATAATAGAATCATAGCTTTCTCTGGTGCAGTTCTAGAAGCGCTCAGTTGTTGAGCTGTATATAACCTACACCACAGCTTTCTGTGTACATTGTATAGTGACAGAAAGCTGCTGTGCTGCTAATCAGTGCTGGGAACATGCTTGGACTAGGATGCGGACAGCCAGTTGTCGTGCAGTGATAAAACACTGATTCCAGCGATGTGTCAATTACTGGACTGTGCTTTGCTGTTTCAATACAATCAGAGTCCCTTCCATTACATCATGGTGCTCTCAGATTATATAGCAAAAACCTGGTGCCAGATTCCCTTTAACTATTTACACATAGAGATAACAGGTCACTTGAACAAGCACACAGCTTCAAGAGCTATGATTAGGAGACCTGCTCTGGGAGCAGTCAATGGGGATCTGGTGATTTTGCAAGATTTATAACAGCAGCTTGTCAGGAACTTAGAGGGAAGAGGAAAGTGGTAGGCAGATAACTGCGGTAGAGAAATCAATTGGCTGGAAAAGAGGTGGGTGGTATTTTAGACGCTTCCCACTCTCTTGGAATGTAACTAATATGCACTCCAGCTAGGGTCTGGGCAGGCACAAGTGGCCAAAAGTGGCCAAACTCCATGGAAACCAGCGGTGCAATATGTAGGATAAAAGCTCTCATTGCAGGAGAATGAAAACAGATAGCATGAAAATAATCAAGTTTGCAATTTATTTGTTTTTTTCTATCTATCTAACTAAAGCAATTTAATAACATGAAAATACCTTTTTAAGCCTTAGGTTCCTTAAAGTATTAAATGTCCATAAACTATCCATATGTAAAATGGGTGGCATGCAGATAGCACAAGGACTAATGCAAGTCAAAGTATTTGTTCACATAACTGCGTTAAAAATTGCAGCATGTACTACTTTTATCCATATTCCAGATCAGACTCACCCAGTTTAGCTTAATGGGTGCACAAAAACGGATCACATACTGGTTATCATCTGTATGTCATGTGTTTTTCATGCTTTCATTACAATTGTTAAGACAGGAAACTGCTTTTGACTTTTTTTATTTATTAAATTGTTAATGTGAAAATTGTATGCCATACACATGTACAAAACGGACATACGTATGGCACACGGTCGTAACAAATGGACATGTAGATGCAGTATGGGTGTAATACTGGTGGGTGTAGACCCACTGCGCCACCGGCTGGGCTTACCTTGGAGGGGTGAGACTAAGTGAATACCTGATTTTCACTAGAGCCTGTGATGGTGAGGTTAAGCTTGGTCGCAGGTAGTCACCTGGTACCACTTCAGGGCAGTCCCCGGATCTGCAGCAACTGACTGGAGGGTCAGAGATGCGGTACAGGAAGGCAAAGAGAAAACATGGTCAAACGGTCCAAGGTTGGGTCAGGCAGCACAGGATCAGTAGGGATAGTTGGAGTCAGGAGCAGAGAGGTCAGGCAGGACGGGAAACTAACCGGGTCAGAAACCAGAAGCAGAATACTGAGAAACATGCTTGAAAAAAACGGGGTAGGAACAAAACGTTCGAGCAAGGTGTGCTGCCTTATATAGAACCTTCTCTCATGGGATAGGCTGGGGAACCAGATTTGTGCAGACACATCAGGGTTAAATTCCTGCAGAGACCGGCCACACACCCCTAAGGACAGATGGAATCACCATGCTGTAGCAGCCATGCAGGGGAATGCAGGAGAAAACAAACTTTAGCGTAAATGCCTGCCACGAGGTGAAACCAAACTGTGAGCATGGCGGTGCTGAGGAGCCATGCAACTTGCCACCGTGACAGTACCCCCCTTACGCCAACACAGCGGGTTCCCAGGACCTCTCTTTGGGACCAAAACCCCTCTAGTCCACCAAATAGAAGGTCTTTCCCTGAACCTTCTTAGAGTCCAAAATGTCTTTTACCTCAAACACGTCTGAAGAACCTCCAGAAATGGACGTAGGGAGAGCAGAACAGACCTTGGAGAACTGATTCAGGGCTACAGGCTTCAAGACCGAGATGTGGAAGGCATTTGGGATCCGAAGACTGGGCGGCAGCTGTAATTTATAGGACACTGGATTAAGTTGCTTGAGGACTTTGTATGGACCAAGGTAACATGGAGCAAACTTGTACGAGGGAACCTTCAGCCGAATGTCCCGAGAAGATAACCAGACCTTATATTCGGGATGATACCGAGGTGGCGAACCTCTTCTTTTGTTTACATGTGTCTTCATCCGGGACATTGCCTTAAGGAGGGAGGACTGGGTTTGCCGCCAGATTTGAAGGAAGTCACCATAGGAAGAATCAGCAGCTGGTACCCCAGAGGAAGCAGACATAGGGGTGGGTACTTGAAGATGCTGGGAGTATACCACGAAGAAAGGAGATGCTCCAGAAGACTCCCCAACATGATTATTGTAGGAAAACTCCACCCAGGGGAGTATTTGCACCCAGTCATCCTGATGGACAGAGATGAAGTGGCGAAGGTAGCCCTCGAGGATCAGGTTAACCCGTTCCACTTGTCCATTGCTCTGCAGATGGTTTGCAAAGGAGAAGTCCAGCTGGACGTTCAGTAGTTTGCACAAGGCTCTCCAAAACTTAGTGAGATAAACTCCACGATCAAAGACTATGTGGAGAGGAAGACCATGGAAACGGAAAACATGCTGGAAGAACTGCATGGCTAGTTTAGGAACGGATGGAAGACTGGCCAGAGGTATGAAATGAGCCATCTTAGAGAACTGATCCACCACGACCTGGTATTGCAAC
Organism: Phyllobates terribilis; assembly: GCF_046119375.1. NCBI lineage: Eukaryota > Metazoa > Chordata > Amphibia > Anura > Dendrobatidae > Phyllobates > Phyllobates terribilis. Next base: position 219,209,413 of record NW_027362771.1, read on the forward strand.
CCTCGGAGAGAGGCCGATCTGTGATGAAATCCATAGTGATATGTTGCCAGGAAACAAAAGGATCCGGCAAGGGCTGAAGGAAACCAGCTGGCTCATCCCTGGAAGATTTGTTTCTGGCACACTGTGAACAAGCGGTTATGAAGTATTTGATATCCTTGACCATCGAGGGCCACCAGAAGCAGTGAGCAATCAGTTCGGTAGACTTACATAAGCCCATATGATCAGAAAACTTGGACTCATGACCCCAGGACAGAATTTTATTCCTTCTAGCGGAACAGACAAAGGTCTTGCCCGGAGGAGTGTTCTTAAAAAGGACATGGGCTGCCTCAATAATCCTGACCGGGTCGTTGATATACTAAGGCTCCTCCATGGAATCGGAGACAGGGCATCTGCCGTAACACTCTTCTCTGCAGAACGGAAGTGAAATTTGAAGTTAAAGCAGGAAAAGAAGAGTGCCCATCTGGCCTGACAGGGATTCAACCACTGGGTGGATTGCAAGAAGGTCAGTTTCTTATGATCCATGTAAATTAACACAGAAGAGGTGACACCCTCCAAAAGATGTCTTCACTCCTTAAGCGCTATCTTGATAGCCAAAATTTCACAGTCCCCAATCGTATAATTTCACTTAGCCGGTGAAAACACTTTGGAGAAAAAAACACAAGAGACAGACCTCCCCGAAGAAGTTTTTTGCAGAAGCACTGCCCCGACACCAACAAATGAGGCATCTACCTCTAAGACAAACTGCTGAAAGGCTGACACTGCCGACTTGGGTCAGTCTCTTTTATTGGCACACGGCTTGGTTAAGGTGGAGATAGGCGCCATAAGTAACAAGATGTGAGGGATAAATTACCTGTAGAAGTTGGCGAAACCCATGAAGCACTGGATGGCATGCAGACCATGAGGACCGGGCCAGGATACAACTGCAGAAACCTTCTCTGTATCCATTTTAAGACCTTAATTGGAGACCATGTAGCTGAGGAAAGGCAAGGAGGTTTTTCAAAGACACATTTGAACAATTTGGCAAACAAATTACTCCCAACGATGTTGCAGAACTTGATGGATGTGTTGCGTGTGGGAAGGAAGGTCAGGTGAGAATATCAGGATATCATCCAAGTATACAACCACAGAAACATAGAGGAGATCCCTAAAATGTCATTAACAAACTCTTGAAACACGGCTGGTGCATTACATAGCTCAAAGGGCATGTTGAGATACTCGTAGTGGCTGTCACGGGTTTTCCATTCGTCGCCCTTACGGATACATATCAACTTGTAAGCCCCACGTAGATCTAATTTAGAGAAGATCTTAGCTTTACAGATTCTGTCAAATAACTCATAAATCAGAGGCAGGGGGTACTAGTTCTTTATAGTGATTTTGTTGAGACCTCGATAGTCTATACAGGGGTTTAGAGAACCATCTTTCTTAGTCACAAAGAAGAAGCTGGCTCCGGCAGGAGTAAAGGATGGCTAAGTTTTTCAGGATCTATTCCTACGTGGCTTGAGTCTCAGGTAGAGATAGGATACACCTGGCCCTGGGGTGGAGAGGTGCCAGGAAGAAGGTCGATGGTACGGTCATAAGGTCTGTGGGGTGGCAGGACCTTAGCCTTCTTTTTGCAGAAGACATCCGCAAATGCACATTACTGAATGGGCAATGAAGTAAGGTTCAAAGGCACAGGAGGTGGAGTTTTGGGTGTAACCTTGGCCAGGCAGTTGGAAGCACAGCGCAGTCCCCAGTGAATTACCTGTCCGGAGGACTAGTCAATAACCGGCATGGGTAGACGCAGCCATGAATGGGCCAGAAGAACAGAATTCAACGATCTGGATAGCACATAGGAGGAGATCCTCTCATAATGCAGTGCACCGATCCACAATATAACTGGCAGCGTAATGTAATGAACGGGTTAAGCAAGGAGTTGTCCGTCTATGGAGGCAGTAGTTAAGGGATGATACAGTTGTTGTGTAGGAAGCTGAAGTCGACGGACCAGATCCAGGTAAATGAAGTTGCATGCGGAGCCGGTATCTAGATGGGCAGAGTTGGTGAGGGATCTCTCTTACCAAGTCAAGGTAACTTCAGACAATAGTCTTGGAGAGCAATCACTCTCACTTAGGGTTGACAGGAGAGACGACCCTATGTGCTGGAGTTTCCCAGTCTCATGGAGCAAACAAAATGTCCCTTGCCTCCACAATACAGACAAACGTTCTCTCGGTACTTCCACTGTCGTTCCTGTACAGAAAGTGTAGTGCGCTTAACCTGCATTGGTTCAGGAGCTGGTGGTGACACTTGAAATGGCAAAGGAACCCGGAAGTTCAGAGCCAGCCTGGGAGGTCCACTAGCATGAGGAGACATTGAAGCTTGTTCCAGAGCTCGCTCATGGAAGCGGACATCAATCCTGGTGGCCAGGTGTATCATGGCGTCCAGCAAGGAGGGTAAGTCTCAGCCAGCCAGCCAGCTTTAATACGACCGGAGAGACCCTGCCAGAAGATTGCCACCAGAACGTCTTCATTCCAAGCCAGCTACTCCGCCATGGTGCGGAAGCGCAATGCATACTGAGCTACTGTATCCATGCTCTGCCTTAGACTCAACAGGACAAAGCAGCGGAGGAGGTATGTCCTGGAACCTCGAAAACTGCATGGAACATCTCCAGGAACTTCTCTACATCGCGGATCTCCAGACCACCACGCTCCCAAATAGGGTTCACCCAGGCCAGGGCTTGTCCAGACAGCAAGGAGACCATAAATGCTATCTTAGTCTGGTGTGAAAGTAAAAGGTGAGTGTGGAGTCTAAAGTAGATCTTACACATATTTACGAAACCACGGCTCTCAGAGTCTCCATCAAACCGGGATGAATGTGAAAGCTGGAGCTTGACAGCACCACCTGAAACTGGAGCATAAGGTGAATCCCTCGTAGAGGCTGACAGTCCAGAAGGGGGCTGACTGTACATGACGGTGGACAGACCCTGCAACTGGGTTGCCATCACAATGATGGCCTGCATCAGCTGGTCCTGAGCGGACCTCCTTGTACAGCACTTGCACTGTCATCTTGGGGTCCCTGGATCCAGACTTGTCAGCAAGGTTCATGGCTCGAACGTAATGTAACGCAGGTGGGTATGGACCCACTGCACCACTGGCTGGGCTTACTCTGGAGGGGCTTGACTAAGCTACTACCTGGTTTTCACTAGAGCCTCTGATGATGAGGTTAGGCTTGACGCAGGTAGTTGCCAGATACCACTCCAGGGCAGTCCCCGGGTCTGCAGCAGCTGATCGGAGGGTCAGAGGCACGGTACAGGAGGGACAAAGCATGGTCGAACGGTTCGCGATCGGGGCAGGCGGCACCGGATCAGTAGGAAGAGCTGGGGTCAGGAGCGGAGAGGTCAGGCAGGAAGGGAAACTAGCTGGGTTGGAAACGAGAAGCATGATACTGAGAAACATGCATGAAACAAATGGAGTAGGAACCAAACGTTTGAGCAAGCAGTGGTGCGAGGAACTGACTTATATAGAACCTGATTGCATGGAACAGGCTGAGGAACCAGATCGAGGTAGGACACAGCAGGGTTAAATTCCTGCAGAGACTGACCACACCCCCCTCAGGCCAAACTTTAGAGGAACAGCCTGCCGCGAAAAGAAATCGCAAGGTGAGTAGGGCTGCGCTGAGGGGCCATGTAAATTGTAAACAATGGGTATGAAAACCAGGCATATGAAACTCAATACAGATGCTAAAACGTCAAGTTTTTTTGGACAAAAATGAACAAATTTGCATACGCATGTGTGAACATAGTCCTACGTACTATTTGCATTCTCTCAAGCAACTTCATCAGGTAGTCACCAGGAATGACTTTCCAATAGCTTTGAAGGCATTGTCGGAGGTGTTAAGCACTTGTTGGCTGCTTTTCCTTTACTCTTCACTTCAACTCATCCCAAACATATTATCTGATGCAGCATTCCAGCTCTCTCTTTTTTGGTTACATAGCCCTTACATGGCCTGAAGGTGTGTTTTTGGTCATTGTCCTTTTGCAACACAAATGATAATCCCTATAAGTGAAAACAAGATGGGATGGCATGTCATTGCAGAATGCTGAGGTAGCCACGCTAGGCAAGTGTGCCATTTTTTTTAGTGTGTCATTTTTTTTTAGAATAAATCACTACAAGGGTCTTCAGCAAAGCACTCTCACACTATCATACTTTCTCCTACATACCACACATGTTGGTACCAAAAATCTCACATTTTGACTCATCATGCCCAGGTCACATTACATATTTCTACAGAGCTAATGTCCAGTCCTTGTGCTGCTTGGCTCAAACAACTAACTTATTTGTGGTTCTCAGTAGTGACTTCTCTGCAATTCAACCATAAAGACCTGCTTCTCATGGTCTCTTCTGGATAGGTGATGTGTCTGCTGCGTGTTGTCTGTGCATCATTTATGAAACAAGTTATCTGAGGGGCTGTGTATTTCCTGTTTTTCAGGCTGGTAATTCTGCTTAATGCTTGATCTACCCTTTCTGAGGCGGTCCTAATGAGAGCCAATTTCATCATAGTGATTGATGGAGCCATCCTCAGATGCGGTAATGAAAACCAAGGTACTAGCAATTTTATGACCTTCATGTCTTATAGTAATGATGGAATGTCATCTCTCTTTACTTAGTTGAGTATTTTTTGCCATATTCTGGCATAGAACAGTTGTCGAATAGGGCTCAGGACTGTATGGAGCTGTGTACCAACACTGCCTCTATAAAACAAACGTGATATTCACAGACACTTCACAAATGAACTCATGATGAGGCATACCTATTCATTGGAAGTCATTCCAGGTGCCTACTTGATGAAGCTGCTTGAGAGAATGCAAAGGGGATGTAAAGCTGTCATCAGAGTAATAGGGTGTTACTTTGAGGAATTTAATGTGTAAGACATATTCTGGATTGTTTCACATGTGTTTTTATTCCTTATTACATATGTGCTCCTTGGTGTTTTTGCTGCCTTCTGTCTGAATTTAAAATGTCCACATTCCTATAAAAACAAGGAAAATCATTGAAAATCAGTAAAAAAGATCAATACTAGAATCAAACAGACAATGATAGTAAAATAGAACACACAGAGTGAGTCAGACACGACTTACAATACCTCCATGACCGATAAATCAGACAATTGATTCCTCAATAACTTCTAGTGTCAATAATAAACAACATGGAACCAGAACATATCATAATAAACGATGGCATTCATAAACAAGGAAGAAAAGCTGGGAAAAAATACCCCAAGAAAAAGGTATCTGTAACGCAACAGGCATCGGCAGAACTAATAAAACTAGTATTAAACATTTGAAGCTGCATACTGTACTAACATAGTCAAAATTATCCCACTCAGCCAAAGGAGTCAGATTTTCTCTAATAAACCAGATGAATTTAACACCTTATTGGATATGAACAATTTTAGAAAAATTAAAGTAGCAAAAATGTTAATGAAATACGGCACTCACCAAACTATAGAGAAAACCTTTTATTTAGAAAAAGTACAGTTCTATGGGAGAGAGTAGCAGGATGTATGATGGAGTGATGGCTGTTTCTCCTTCATGCACACTTCCTTTAGCTGAAGGCTAGAGGAAGCATATCTGAACGCGAAACGTCCATTGCCTGGTAATGCACCCTGAAAGGAGACAATACCGGTGTGAGACATGTAAGTCAAGAGAGCAGTCTGCCAGTCATTACATGTATCACACTGATAACAACCCCTTTCATTTAAAATAAGCTCTGTAGGCAGATTTTCAAGATCTATGTACTTCCCACAGATCTTAATAGCTCATTAACATATTACGAAAAAATTGGATTTCTCTTGAATAAAACATTGGATCGCAGATATTAAGGTATCAGTTTATTCAACTTTCGATGACTACATGCCTATATTGATGATTTAGAAGGATTAAACCTACTTGCAGATTCCCTTTGAAAGGAATAGAATATGTCAGCATAGAATGACTGTTCAAACCAAGTTCAGAAACCCAGTGTAACTTTAGCGTGGCTAAAATTTTAAGTGCACCCTTCCACCTACTTATTTTCCCTCAATCTCCACTCCCTCTTCTTTGATTGACAGCTCTGGCTTTATAGAACCAGAGAATGGCGGAGATAGGTCGAAGGCAAGTAGGTCAGGATGTGCACTCATACTGTATATATGTTGAACCCAAAGGAGCACAGAGCACCTGTACTTGGTTTGAACAGTCATTTGATGCTGACAGTGTCCCTTTAAGCGATTCTGCAGGGAAACGGTGAAATGACAGCAGCAGCACCAAACTGCTGTGGTTTTCATTCGCAGTGTGATTGCTCCATGTGAATGAAGCCTAAGACTAGAATTAATACTGAGAAAGCAGTGGTATTATCAACAACCTATAGTACCCAGCTCACAAAAATGAATAATATAAAAAAATATAAATCTATGATATCTCAGGATGAAAAATTACATAAAATTATAAAACATGATGTTAAATTTGTTTCTAAAAAAGTCGTCACTATATATTCAATCTTATCTCTTATCGCTTCTGGTGGGCCCTCACGGAGAGAAGGTAGCGGCAAGCTTAGGAAGCTATCAGTCCATCGAGGTACTCGACCAGGAGACCCGAGGGATCAAATCTGGCCTCTCCGAGAGTTTCCATGAGGCCAGGAGACCGGTGGGTCCCTCCTGATAACTCCAAATGTCTCCATGGGTTCTAGGGAACCGGTGGGTCCCTCCTAGAAACCCCAAGCAACATATCCATGGGACCAGGTGACTTCTTTGTCCTCTCCTGGACTCCCCAAAAGTATCCATGGTCTCTCCGATGGTTAATGGAGCAGATCCGAATATTTCCAGTCAGGGCTGGTACCCTTAGGCTAGAATCATATAAAATTCAAATCTGTGTCTCTTTGGATTTCATGCAATCCATCTGCTGTCCTGAAGGATGTCTCTCATTCTCCTTCAAAAGTCTTTCTGATGTTCCTTGATTTTCTGTCCAAGTCTGATTCGGTCTCCAGCACTACAGACATCCCTGTTTATATTTACATCTGTGTGAGGTCATCAGGCAAGGGTAAGAGGTAAAGGTGCAGGGCTCAGCTATTATTGTTTGAGCTAATCTATTTACATAGTTGGTATCACAGGGCCTCTTGTAAGTACACATCATTATTTCAGAATCAAAAGAGCAGATAACATTCAGGGTTATACAAAAATAGTCTGTGTTAATCAACTAAAGAAGAACATAGATTAAAGAGTCAACATAAAAATAAAGGTATGCTGCTTTTGCCATCAGAAAGTATGTCTGGCATAATTAAGATTTTACTCAGTATCGTCACATTGCTCCCCCAATCTTAATTAGCCAGCCATGACAGGATCCCAATCATCCCCATCCACTTATTGAAGACAGTCCATCAACATGTCCTTAAGCACAGACATGAATGTAAGAGGTCTCTCCTTCATTAGAACAAAACTTTGCATCATCCAGTTTCCTCAGAGCATATTACATGTCTTCCTTGCAAATAAACTCCAAACGTAATTCACGAAAACAGACTGGTATCCATTGTGTCCACACATGCCGTTCTCTGCATCCTGTGGTTCCTGAATTAAATCCGATGAGTGTCCGTGGCCTGGTATTCAATCAGTTGAAGCTGGCACAGCTCCTGTAGTTGCCGTTTCTTGTTGCTACTGTATATCCTCTCCTGTCTTCCTCCCAAGGCTGGGCTGGTGGGGTTGGACATGGTAGCATCCGAAACCCGCTGTGTATGCCTCACCTATGGACTGCGAGGTCTGTCTACATGCCTCCCTGGTTGTGGAGCCCTTTGAACGGTGTGTGCTAACACCACTCCCCTTGCAGCTCCCCCAGCTCTGCTGGGCTGAGTAGTATCCCACCGCTGCCACCAATATGTGAAGACCCGGGATCTTCTGTGGGCGTAACGCAATTCAGACAGCACAGGGTGAAGGTAAAACAGCGTGGCAATACTTTATTGAACCACAAAGTGGACAATAGACACGTAGAACAGTCCCAGCAAAAATCCAAGATGGTACAACATTACACAGTCTCACCCTTCCTTCTGCGCCTAGCTGGGATAGAACAGCTGCGACTTTGGAGACTTCCAGGGCCGACTACCTCAACCAGTAGCCCACTGCTTCTGGTGGGCCCTCACAGAGAGAAGGTAGCAGCAAGCTTAAGAAGCTAGCAGTCCATCGAGGTATAAGACCAGGAGACCCGAGGGTCCAAATCTGACCTCTCTGACAGTTTCCATGAGGCCAGTCGACCAGTGGGTCCCTCCTGACAACTCCAAATGACTCCATGGGTTCTAGGCGACCGGTGGGTCCCTCCTAGAAACCCCAAGCAACATATCCATGGGGCCAGGTGATTTCTTTGTCCTCTCCTGGACTCCCCAAAAGTATCCATGGTCTCTCCGATGGTTAATGGAGCAGATCTGAATCTTTCCAGTCAGGGCCAGTACCCTTAGGCTAGAATCATATAGAATTCAAATCTGTGTCTCTTTGGATGCCATGCAATCCATTTGCTGTCCTGAAGGATGTCTCTCATTCTCCTTCAAAAGTCTTTCTGATGTTCCTTGATTCTTTGTCCCAAGTCTGATTCTGTCTCCAGCACTAAAGACATCCCTGTTTATATTTACATCTATGGGAGGTCATCAGGCACAGGTAAGAGGTAAAGGTGCAGGGCTCAGCTATTACATATAATCTATTTACATAGTTGGTATCACAGGGGCTCTTGTAAATACACTTTACTGTTTCAGAATCAAAGAACAGATAACATTCAGGGTTTTACAAATAATAGTATGTGTTAATCAACTAAAGAAAACACAGATTAAAGAGTCAAGATAAAAATAAAGGTATGCTGCTCTTGCCATCAGAAAGTATGTCTGGCATAATTAAGATTTTACTCGGTATCGTCACAACTACATTATAATAACTCAATTATTAATAATTAATAACTGCACTCATCAAAGTAACCAATGACCTTCTGACAGCAAAACACAATGGTGACCACTCTTTGCTCATTCTTCTTGACCTCTCTGCAGCCTTTGACACCGTTGACCACCACCTCCTACTCTCTATGCTTCACTCAATCGGCATAAAGGACACTGCTCTCTCCTGGTTCTCCTCCTACCTATCTGACCGCTCTTTCAGTGTATCGTTCGCTGGCTCCACTTCTTCCCCTCTTCCTCTCACTATTGGGGTTCCTCAGGGTTCAGTCCTTGGCCCTCTTCTCTTCTCTCTCTACACAGCCCCAATTGGACAGACAATCAGCAAATTTGGTTTGCAGTATCATCTTTATGCTGATGACACACAGCTATACACCTCATCCCCTGACCTTACCCCCGCTGTACTACAGAACACCAGTGACTGTCTGGCCGCAGTTTCTAAAATCATGTCCGCTCTCTATCTGAAACTCAACCTCTCAAAAACTGAACTTCTTCTGTTCCCGCCGTCCACTCACCTTTCTAAATCTGACATCTCTCTCTCAGTGTGTGGCACCACAATAAGGCCGAGCAAGCAGGCGCGTTGCTTGGGCGTTGTGTTTGACACCAATCTCTCCTTCACCCTCCACATACAATCTCTTGCCCGCTCTTGTCGCTTGCACCTGAAGAACATCTCTAGAATCCGCCCCTTTCTCACCTTGGAAACAACAAAAACCCTCACTGTTGCCCTGATCCACTCCCGCCTTGACTACTGTAACTCTCTCTTAATTGGCCTCCCCCTCACTCGACTTTCCCCCCTCCAGTCCATCCTTAATGCTGCAGCCAGGGTCATCTATCTGGCTAATCGTTACTCAGACGCTTCCGCTCTGTGCCAGTCATTGCACTGGCTGCCCATGAATTATAGGATCCGATTTAAATTGCTTGTTCTCACCCACAAAGCTCTCCACAGTGTGGCACCCCCCTACATCTCTTCCCTCATCTCTGTCTATCGGCCTACCCGTTTTCTACGCTCTGCAAGCGACTTTCGACTAACATCCGCACTAATCCGTACCTCCCACTCCCGGCTTCAAGACTTCTCCCGAGCTGCACCTATTCTTTGGAATGCTCTACCCCAAGAAATTAGGATGAACCACAATTTACACAGTTTTAGGCGCTCCCTAAAAACACATCTGTTTAGGGTGGCCTATCACGTTCCCTAATCAAAGTCCTTTTATATTCTCATAGCCCATTCCTTATTTCTCCAAACATAAGTCTCCACCCAACCAAAAAGCACTAGATACTGGCTGGTGATAAGCTCATGCAGCCTCTATCTATCCCTCATCCCCTCAAGATGGCTGGACCATCCTTGTAAATAAGCCATTGTACTTTGTCACCCCCACCTCATTGTAGATTGTAAGCTCTTAGGAGCAGGGTCGTCATTATTTTTGCTGTAATTATTGTATTATCTTTAGCTATGTTACTTATGACTGTTGTACATGAACCTGTGAATTGTTAAGCGCTGCGGAATATGTTGGCGCTATATAAATAAAGATTATTATTATTATTATTGTTATTTATTTATTCATTCACATATATTAAACATAACATGTGATATATCAGCTGCACAACAGGGCCTCTCAAAATTAGAGTTAGATGTCATTTAACTTATATAAATTACAATGCTTCAGGAACATCAACTGTCTCCAAGCACACTTTTCACAAAAATATGGTGGTATTGTAAGCTAGTTCACATTCTGTGGTATGATGGCATCATACTGGGTGTGGGGGGAACTGAGAGTGCATCATACTTTGGATGGAGGCCTTTGGAAGCATCATACTATGATAGAACATCATACTGTGTGTTGGGGCATTGTAGGGACATCGTACTATGTGCGCCGAGTTCCAGGCACCATGGATATGCTCGAAATTCTGAATGACAGTTACCAGAGATCCTCACACTTCAGGTCACCCTCAACATCAGGAAACAAATCCTTCTTCACCTCCTTCAGTTCCACCAGTCCTACCTGAAGACAAAGGAGACAAAAGATTATTGCTGCCAATTTGCTCTTTCAGTAAACAGAGCTACAGTGGCTCGACTGAATCCAAGGAGACTAGGAGTGAGAAGAGTCGAATAAATACAAGGACCCTAGGGCAGAGGATGCAGCTGTCTTCTGACTTGGTTTTAAGTTCTGGTTCTTTATCCCTTTTAATGTAAGCTGATCCCACAATATTTCAAAAATTTGATATCAGTCGCAGAGAACCCACAATTTTTAAGAAAAAAACCCATAATAAAAAGTCCATTTAGGACGCTATGTGTGCTGCTTCCCATACCCGCTCTTTTCTGTTCTGAGTATCACCTTTAAGAGTCATGCCATAAAAAGAACCGTGAATATTTCATCTCATCCACCACTTGTTCCAACCCAAGGTTCAGTCAGTCAATGATGCTATTTTAAAAGAAGAGCCATCCATCTCACATGTGTCATTCGACCAATCAGTCATACTGATGAAACAATCTGGGTTGGGCTCATTATTTGCAAAATTCAATGTTGAGTTGGCTTTTTGGTTCTTGCCTGTGCATCTGTTGAGTTGTATTGTTCATGAACAATTGTGTTAACATGTGCCTGCCATAGGCTGTTCCATATTGTGCGATTATTTTGAAGTTTTCAGTTCATTTTTAGAATAGGGTTTGCGGTATGAGGCAGGCTTATTGGCTATTATTCCTTACTTTGATTACTTTTTTGTTAGGCGAGCAGACAGTCATTGTTGATTCCTATTAGACATTCCTATTATTAAGTATTTCTAATGTCTGAGTCGTTTTGGTAAGTCACTTCACAAGCTACAATCTTTGTTTGGCCTCCTGATATTCGCCTGCTGAGATATGCCAATAAGCCAAGTTTTCTCACACTAGAAAAAACTAACTATTTGGAATCAAAATCCAATGCTATCACCTTTGTGTCCACATATAGCCCTTAGTTGATATAATAAAACAGATTATTAATAAACATTTACCCATTCTATATCAAGACAAAAAACTTAAGAAAATCGTTTTAGATCCAGTGAGATTTTCGGCTAGGATAGCACCCTCATTGGAAGATTTGTTATCTCCAAGTCTATTTTCAAATGCTTCTTCAGTTTCGAACACTTGGCTGAGTACTAAAGGTTTCTATAAATGTGGGCATCATGTCTGCACTTGTTGCAATCATGCCGTTAATACAACGAAATTTAGTTAATCAGTTACAAAAAAATCATATTCTATTAAGGATTTTATTAATTGTAATACATCTTTTGTAGTTTATGTAATTATGTGCAATATTTGTAATGTGCAATATGTAGGATGTACATCCAGCCCTTTAAAGGTTGGAATTAGGAGACATCTATCAGATTCAGCAAAAAAGTTAATCACCAAATGCTCTGCAGCTACGAAACACTTTCCCATTGTACACAATGGGGATACTGCAGCTTGCTCCATTATAGGTATAGAACAGGTGGTTAAAAAAACAATCAGAGGAGGTGATCACCTGAGAAAGTTGTTAAACAGGGAATCCTGGTAGAACTATGAACTTAGAACGAGACTTCCACAGGGTATGAACGTTAAGTATGATCTAATATCTAATATCCCACTATGAATAATCTGGTATTGTATATATTTTTTCATTGCCTTTCTTGTTTTGTGTTTTTATAATTGATTATGTAGATTTTAAATGTTTGTATATTTCCTTACCAGATGTGATTGGCTATATCCAAGCACGTGCATAGTCAGGATATGACATAAAACGCCGACAAGCACATGGTTATGGATAGCAATGAATAAGGAAGTTTCACTCCGAAACGCATTTGCCTAAGTATTCTGTACTGATTTGATGTCATCTTATGTCTCAAAAAGTTTTTAATATTTTTCATTAATACATTTTCTATTTTTATGGAGATTTTTTCCACGCTGGATAATCCTTGTCTTTTGAATAAACCTCATGATGTCTATTTATTGTGAGTAGTATCGGTTACAATACTCTATAACTGTTTTGTGAAGTCATAGCAGAATATGAGTTATTACAGTTGGTGTGACCAATGTGTTACCTCGCTCCTCTGGGAAGATGGATGGGGTGTTTGACTTAGTGGAAGATGCTCAAAAATGTAAATGTTAGCAAACTGGTTTGATGATAATAAATGATGTGGTTGACCCTCACCCAAAAAAATAATACATTTATACATTTCTGGTGTCTTATTTAATTGGTGGGATTAACTAAAGTGGTTGATTGAGGTTTGACAGTGCTACTCTCTGCAGTCAAAAAGAGATCTGTTAAGAAGAGGAACAATCCAGATTGCCATCACCTTGGATCACCTGCATGGTTGCCAGCCATACCCTAAGGTGCCCCTGCTTGTACGGCCACATCAAGACAGCGCTGGGCAGGGCACAGACCGGTCATTTTGAGGGGTTGACAGAAATTTTACCAAAGGTGAGGAAGAGGAACCTATTGTCAAGTCTTTGGGAGACAAGCTGACAGTTTCAATTCACTCAGATTACAGATTAATTATACTAAGGCTACACAGAGATGTTGAACAAACAGCAGAAGCATCACTTACATGTTGTGATTTAGATGTGGCTCATGCTTGAGTAGGAAAATGCTCATTCATTGGGGTCGATGATTTGTATGTCAGCTTAAAAAATCATTGTCGGCATCACATCGTGATGTCCTGCTGATAATATTATGCTCTAAGCACACAGAATATAATGGTGCCCATCAATTATGCTATAAATTATTAACTATACATGAGCTGTAGTCGCATTAATGGGCACCCAATCAGTGCCATCATGGCAGAACCAGAGTGGAAGATGGAAGTCTGATAGTACATCACCGTGCTTCAGAAGTTCACACCAGCTGGCCCGTGATGATGTCACCACGACCATTTGCCATCGTTTGCACAATGCATAGCTTCCCATGTAGGAAGCAGTAAGTATGGGCAACAACAGCAGCATCTAAAGATATTTGTGAACCAGAAATTGATAAACTGTATAGACACAAGTGAGAGCTCAAAACTAGAATAAAACAGATACATAAATAAATAAACTTGAACAGACAAAGTCTAATTAATTTGACAACAAACAGGTGAAAATGTATTAAATTGTAGACAAAAATTTGATTGGAATAATAAATCGGCAAATATAATAACTCGTAAAAAAATACAGAAATTCATATATAGTACCTCAATTTATACATTCTTTAAAAAATCAAAATAACATAATTTTTAGCTATATATCTATACAACATCTTAGTCAGGCTGTATAATAATTAAAAAAGTATGTGAAATGTGCTACTCATAAGCTGTGCAAAAATTGTACGACTTTCGGTGGTTTCACTGCTGTTTCGCCTAACTCTGCTAAAATGGAAGGAGCTGGGGTTTGACTAGGGCATGACACCACAGCTCTTAGTGACAAGCTGTGCAGTATCTTATGTTAGAAATATTTTTTCTGGTTCCTGACTGGAGTAAGATTTGTAGCGAGGAGCACGGAGGCACACACCACTTTTGAGACACACCTGATTCAATAAGAGGCATGCAGCTTTTAATGACTCAGGTGCCTCTGACTCCAGGACGGCACCTCATCATGACCTGCATGAACAATGCCAGTATTACTAAGTTAGTGCCTTTGTGTGGCATATAATAAATGTATAAACTGCTAAGAAATAACCAATAGTGTGAGGATAAAAGTGATATATGCATGAGTGCTATAAATGATGTGTACACTGTGTGCAGAATTATTAGGCAAATGAGTATTTTGATCACATGATACTTTTTATACATGTTGTCCTACTCCAAGCTGCATAGGCTTGAGAGCCAACTACCAATTAAGTAAATCTGGTGATGTGCATCTCTGTAATGAGGAGGGGTGTTGACTAATGACATCAACACCCTATATAAGGTGTGCTTAATTATTAGGCAACTTCCTTTCCTTTGGCAAAATGGGTCAGAAGAGAGATTTGACGGGCTCTGAAAAGTCCAAAATTGTGAGATGTTTTGCAAAGGGCTGCAGCAGTCTTGAAATTTCCAAACTTTTGAAGAGTGATCACCGAACAATCAAGCGTTTCATGGCAAATAGCCAACAGGGACGCAAGAAGTGTGTTGGCCAAAAAAAGGCGCAAAATAACTGCCCATGAATTGAGGAAAATCAAGCGTGAAGTTGCCAAGATGCCATTTGCCACCAGTTTTGCCATATTTCAGAGCTGCAACGTTACTGGAGTATCAAAAAGCACAAGGTGTGCGATATTCAGGGACATGGCCAAGGTAAGGAAGGCTGAAAAACGATCACCTTTGAACAAGAAACATAAGATAAAATGTCAAGAATGGGCCACAAAATATCTTAAGACTGATTTTTCAAAGGTTTTATGAACTGATGAAATGAGAGTGACTCTTGATGGGCCACATGGATGGGCCAGAGGCTGGATCAGTAAAGGGCAGAGAGCTCCACTCCGACTCAGACACCAGCAAGGTTGAGGTGGGGTACTGGTATGGGCTGGTATCATCAAAGATGAACTTGTGGCACCTTTTCGGGTTGAGGATGGAGTGAAGCTCAACTCCCAGACCTACTGCCAGTTTCTGGAAGACAACTTCTTCAAGCAGTGGTACAGGAAGAAGTCGGTATCGTTCAAGAAAAACATGATTTTCATGCAGGACAATGCTCCATCACATGCATCCAACTACTCCACAGCGTGGCTGGCCAGTGAAGGTCTAAATGAAGAAAAAATAATGACATGGCCCCCTTGTTCACCTGATCTGAACCCCATAGAGAACCTGTGGTCCATCATAAAATGTGAGATCTACAGGGAGGGAAAACAGTACACCTCTCGGAACAGTGTCTGGGAGGCTGTGGTGGCAGCTGCACTCAATGTTGATCAAAAACAGATCAAGCAACTGACAGAATCTATGGATGGAAGGCTGTTGAGTGTCATCATAAAGAAAGGTGGCTATATTGATCACTAATTTTTTGGGTTTTTGGTTTTGCATGTCAGAAATGTTTATTTCTAAATTTTGTGTACTGATATTGGTTTACCTGGTGAAAATAAACAAGTGAGATGGGATTATATTTGGTTTTTATGAAGTTGCCTAATAATTCAGCACAGTAATAGTTACCTGCACAAACAGATATCCTCCTAAGATAGCCAAATCTAAAAAAAACCCACTCCAACTTCCAAAAATATTAAGCTTGGATATTTATGAGTCTTTTGGGTTGATTGAGAACATAGTTGTTGATCAATAATAAAAATAAGCCTCTAAAATACAACTTGCCTAATAATTCTGCACACAGTGTAGATGGAAACATCATGAAATTAGTCTTTTGTGTGTTTGAGTTTACTTTATCTTCTAAGGCTCTGTTTACATCTGTTCCATTGATGTTCCAAACAAAATTATCAAAGAAGCGCTACATTCTTAAATGAAGTTAATAAAAGAGATTTCAAAAAGTTATTAAATGCTACTACATACTGTTTCCACACCAAAAATATTCCCAAGGTTTGAACATTTTTTTCCTTATCTGTGACCTATCTCAGCACCACTGTTAAACAATGCTATCTTGGAAGGGCTAATGGCAGTGTCACATGACCCACCTCACTTTTTTTTCTTCCTACAATTCTCAAACCCCTTCCATGTACTCTATATATCATAGCTCCCAACCGTCCGGTATTCTGCGGGACTGTCCCATCAGGGCTCAGCAGTTCTACCGGGTTCTATATACACACACCTCTCCAATGTCTGGGTGTAGCTCCTCCTCCTCGGGGGCGGGGCTGCTCACTGGTCAGTGAAAAAATTAAATTAAATTACACTCACCTCTTCCTTCTCCTGTGATCACCTCTGCAGGGACTCAAACCTGCATCTCAGAATTCAGAGGCTGTATCTCCAACCACTGAGCTACAGCACTCACTAGTGAACATTGGAGGATTTAGTTAACTTGACTCTACAATGCAGGCAATGCATTGTAGAGTCAAGAAGCACAGACAGTACAGAAGCAGAGTATACAAGTCTATAGAAATAAATTGTGTATAGCAATGTGTAATGCAGATACTTCATTAAGAGCAAAATCAAAGCTTTTCTGTACTATAAAAAGCACCTTAAAAACGCGGCTTCACATCTGCACCAGAAACGCATCAAATAAGGGGGAAGAGATTGTTATTGTGGAGTTTGGTGTGGACATCTGCAGAAAACATAAAACACAGTATTTCTGCAACGTGTGAACACGGCCTTACAGACACAAGAAAGCCAAATGTCATATAGTGACGCTACATAAAGATG
Organism: Phyllobates terribilis; assembly: GCF_046119375.1. Lineage (NCBI taxonomy): Eukaryota > Metazoa > Chordata > Amphibia > Anura > Dendrobatidae > Phyllobates > Phyllobates terribilis. The sequence continues at coordinate 219,226,596 of NW_027362771.1, forward strand.
AGAAAGTTCTGGTGGCTCCGACTGTGAATGAGGGAACAAAAAATAATCCTCAGGTCCCAACGAGAGATGAGCAGGATGCACAGATGACGTCGTGCTTCCCTGAAAGATAAGAGATTCACAGCCTCCTGTCCAGCCGCCAGGTAACATTGAGCCGTGAATCCATCCTCTCATCTCTAGTCCCAACTGTCCGGGATACAGAGGACAGTCTTGGATTTGGGTCTACACCCTGCAGTCGCGACTGTCTGCTGAATTTCTCTCACTACCAGCGCCCCTCTGACAACTCCTCCTGCCACAGGAGAAAAGTAATGGTAAATGGGCGTGGATTGGGGTGTGACCAGTGGCATGGCCAAAATTTGCCGCGGCACGCCACATAATTTGCCTCTCTTTCTGTTCTTCAAAAGTTGGGTGGTATGTCCTGTATATATCTTTCACTTTCCCCTATTCCACATCTATGACAGTCAGACTGCTTCTCCTTCCCACACAGATAGATATAGGTCACAGTAATTTGCACAGTCTACTTCCCTTATTGAGCAGGCGGTTGGACCAGATGACTCTGGAGGTCTCCTCCAACTCTAACAGTCTATGAGTCTATTAAATCCTTCGTTTGGCAGCAGTAAATATAGTCCTCAGTAGGTTCCCCAGTCAGTCTTTTTATCCCTTTGGTAGTAAATATTGTCCTCATCAAATGCAGTTTCTATTAAGTTCTCTTTAAAATAATCTTTCTTTAAATTTTCTTAACAAAGGGAAAATTAACAAAATTGGGGAAGGGTGGAGGGGGAACATAAAATGAGGAGAGTTTACCTAATGTATTATTTAATATATTTTGGTTGCAATGAAGACGTAAATATTTCTCTCTTAATAGCATTTAGTGTCCTCTATCTAAGATCCAGTAGCGTATTTAGAGTCCAATAGGTCCCGGTCCAAAATTTGGACCTGGGCCTCTACCTACGTATTTGTCACATGTATGGGTCATTGTAGCGTTCCGGACCCTGTGAAGACATATGTGTTTGCTCTCTCATGTAAAAATGTCCCCGATCCTGTAAAAATGTCCCCAATCTAGACCCCCATCCTGGGCCCTGTTCAGTAATATATGTCCCACATCCTGGTATAATGCACACATCATGGGCCCCTTGTATAATGTGCCCTCTCCTTGGCTTCTTCCAGTAATATACTGTATGTCCCTCATCCTGGTATAATGCCCCCAACCTGGGACCTTTCCAGTAATAAACAGTATATCCCCCATCCTGGTATAATGTGCCGCATCCTGGGCTTCTTCCAGTGATATATGTCACCCATCCTGGTGTAATGTGCTCCATTCTGGTCTTCTTCCACTAATAATGTCACTGTTCTGCGGCTCTTCTCCAACAAAGGTAAATTATCCGGCAACAAGCAGCGCATGACGTCACTGCCATGCACTGCCAGTGACTTGCACACTGGCATCAGCTGCCGGCCTCTGATTGGCCGGTAGTGTGTATTGCAGTTTAGGGACCTGGCGTCCTTGGATGCACATCCAGCTGAAATAGCTGCTGGAGTCAGCAAATAACTGTACATTCAGATGAAAGGAAAGGCTTTTGTCACTTTCCCTTGACGGTGGAATACATGTCACGCGGTGCACAGGGCAAATAGACCACTTCCTGCTTCTCTTTGACATGCACATTACTGGTGGAAAGCATGTCGCTCATTATGTGAAACACATACGTCACTTCCCTCTCTAAGACTTTATCTAATGTGTGTATTTTCAGTGTAACGCACGCCACCATCCAGGTGTAAAGTGATGGACATGCTACCCATGTTCCCCCTTGAAAAAACAAGTTTAGTGTAGTGTGATGTATAATGTGAATTGTGATGTGTCTTAAAGGTATTAGTAATTTTGACAACGTGTGTAGTTTGATGATAGGGAAAGTGATGGTTAATGTTTGGACTTGCCCAGAGTGGGAGGGACTGAGTTGAAGGGAAAGTGACAATTTCCTATAAGGAAGTCAGATAGTGCATAGAAAGAGGACCTCGGGTCCATGGTGAGCAGTGCCACATCCTGGGGTGTCCCTAAAGTGAGAGGAGACCGAAGGAAAGAGATAGTGAGATCCAGAGAAGAAGTGACTGAGAGATAGAGTGATCAATCGGAGACGGGTCCTGAGGGGGAATGCCTTGAAGTAAGGCCCAGAGTTTATAATCCAAGAGGTAACGAGCTGAGACAGGACTGAGTACTTGAGATGAATAGATTGTCCCGGGCGGGAGTTCCAGAGCATCAGCACTAGAGAAGATAAATACTGGCCATACTGGCACCCTAACGGGAAAAAAGATGCGGAACTATGGAGTGAGTAAAGGACTTGTAGCTCCGCTGTCCCTGCATGCTTCACCCCTCCCCCGGCAGGGACGCCAACTCACTCACCGCCACTGCTCCTGTCCCGCACTTCCTCCTCCGGCTGCTGCCTGGGGTTTGTGCACGACTTGCAGATCCCTGGGCACTGTGCTTAAGGCGTGCATGATCTCTCCTTCTTAAAGTGACAGTGTGCGCTGTTCTAAAGTGTCCCAAGCCAATGGCTCGGAAACACTAATTATTTAAGGCACCTCCACCTGATTGGAGGTGCCTGAGCAACATGTTACGTCACTTGTTTGCACGCTTGTTACTTATGAGGTCCCCAGTACCCACCAGTCAGTTTAACAGTCCTGTATCTGTCAAACCATGCGTGCCTTGTGTTCCTGTATTTCAGCCATGCCCGCCTGCACCTGCCTGCCTGTATATCAGCTGTGCCTGCCAGCACCTGCCTGCCTGTATATCAGCCGTGCCCGCCTGCACCTGCCTGCCAATACATCAGCTGTGCCCGCCAGTACCTGCCTGCCTATATATCAGCCGTGCCTGCCAGCACCTGCCTGCCTGTATATCAGCCGTATCTGCCTGTAACTGCCGTGTTAGTCTGTATACCAGCCGTACCTAGCTGCACCTGCCACGCCAGTCTGTATACCAGCCGTACCTGCCTGCTTCTGGCTTATATCAGCTGTGCCCGCCAGCACCTGCCGGCCAGTACATCAGCCGTGCCTGCCTGCACCTTTGTGCCAGTACATTAGCTGTGCCCGCCTATAAATCAGCCGTACCTGCCAGCACCTGCCTGCCTGTTTATCAGCCAAGCCCAGCAGCACCTGCCTCCCTGTATATCAGCCATACCTGCCTGTAACTGCCGTGCCAGTCTGTATACCAGCCATATCTGCCTGCAGCTGCTGTGCCAGTCTGTATACAAGCCGTACCTGCCTGCACCTGGCGTGCCAGTCTATATATCAGCCATACCTGCCTGCACCTGCTGTGCCAGTCTGTATACCAGCCATAACTCTCTACACTTGACAGGTCTCCCAGTATTCCTGTTGTGCCTGCCTGTACTTATCTAGTCTGACTGTTCCTTTTACTTGCCCCTTTGGGGGTCAGCTACCGTGCCTCCAAGGTCTGTCCAGGAGTAGCACCTGGTGTCCATCTGGAGCCAAGTCTAACTCCACCATCTGGAGCTCTAGCAAAAAGTCAGGTGTTCGTCTAGTCATGAAATGCAGGCTCTCCTCGGATCACGACACACTAATTCTACCACTCCCGTTACAGGACTCTTTCTGAGCAGGACTGTAAAGTTGAGCTGTGTTGTGGTGAAGTAGTGAGAAACAGTGGAGACAGAGGACAAGTAGAAAAAGTAAGAAGGAAAAGTAAAGAAAGGAGAAAAATAGAGAAATGAAGGAAGGAAACTGTGTGGAAAATGCTATGCGTTGTGAAGAAAACGTTCATAAGAGTCCAGCACCTGGTCCTGGCAAACATCGTCTACATGCGACCTGCACGGGCGTAGTGCCCTCACAGCACAAGCCCACAACCCAGCCAGAACCCCCACTTTCATTTAACATGCTGGGGCATAAGAGACGAGTACCTCGCCCACGGCTACCGCCCCGTACCATATTACATAGACAACCATGCTTGGATGCATCTATAGGCAGCTGATTGCAGGGCTCTATAATAAGGTGTTCTTTTGTGGACCCTTTTTTTCTCCTGTGTGAGAGGGGAAACGCGTTGAGATTTAGATGAGTATACCTATTTATGAATATACTGTATGTAGCACTGACATTTTGCTATACAGGTTTATGTATACCATTGCTTAGGGGACCATTTCAAGTGGATTAGTCTACAAACTATTGGTTATCTAATGTTTTCAATCTGATGTTGGTTTTATGCAAATTATGTGAATACTGAGGGCTGACCTAGGGATTACCAGAGCCAGTAGACATTAAATGGAAGTTAGTAAAAAACAAAATAATAAAATTAACAATTAGAAAAGACTCATGATAAAAAAATAATAAATACAATAAATAATTTAGTTAAATCAATAACCATTAAAAACATGTTCTGCTAAATTCTGTTCCCAGCTCCTATGACAGGTTTATCTCTAGTTCATGCTCATAACCATGTTATCTTGCAATCATATTTATTAGAAATGTGAAAATATGTTTCACTACTCGCACAGGAGGTGGTATGTCAGCTGTAAAAAACTGGTGCTACAACTTATGTTTTGCCTGTCATGACTAAAATGTGTAATGCTGGAGGCTACTTACTCATGAGATGTATAGGGTCAAGCAGGTGAGGAAACTCATTATTATTTCTTGGGATTGTTTTAATAAGTGTGACATTCAAACTGTTTTCAAGCACAGCAGTTGCATTACAGGTTCAGAATAGTTTTTTTTTTCAAGGAACATGGTCTATGGACCCCCGGTCTTTAAGATTCTTAAAAAAGGACATGGATTCCACCATTCAACCATGCGATTTTAACCACTTTACGACTTTTGAGGTACCTATACTGTATGTCATGGTCAGGGAGGGGTTACCAACCAATGACGAATAGGTACGTCATTCCGATCATGCATGGCACAGGAGCTGTGCCCGCGCAATTGCTGCCAGGAGCTTGGCTTACATGATAGCCGAGCCCCAGCTGTCTCAGGCAGGAACGGTGCCCACACCGCCCCTGGCTGTTTAACCCCTTAATTGGCGCAGTCAATATCGATAGCAAAATTTAGGAGGCTGGGAGATGGAGGGGGCTCCCTCACCTGTCCGAGCGGAACACCCGCAACGTTATTGCAAGGGCTCGATGGTCATCATGGCAACCTCCGGGTCTGCCAGCTATGGTAGCCTGTTTAGACCATGCCAGGAGCATGGTCTAAAAGGCGTTCAGTCAGTGTAATGCTGATAGCAAATAAATAACAATAATAATGCCGCAACCCCCTACGCTACTGTGTCCTTCCCAATTATCAGATGCGTATCTAGGATGGGGGCAGGCGGGGCAACTGCCCCAGGCGCAGTCAGGCTGCCTAATGCGGCCGTCCAAAGTATCTCCCGAAGTGTCCCCCCCAGTGGCTACATTTTGCCACCCACCTGGACTTGGAGTCAGCCGTTCTGTGAGTCAGCTGACAAGCTGGCTCAGAGAAGGAACAGTGTGCCAGCTCCCAGATGTGAGTACAATTGAAACTCTGACTGCCAGGTCAGAGCGACGTCAGCAATGCAATCAGGTCATGTGATCACGCTGCTGACGTCACTCGCCGACTTGCATAGGCTCGAAGAACATTGGTGGTAAGTGCTAAGGTGGAGCTGAAGACACTGAAGATTAAGTGTAATAGGGGAGATTTAGGGTGGGGGTATTTAGTATGTGGGGGAGATTTAGGGAGGGGGGAGATTTAGTGTGAGGTGGGGTAGATTTAGTGTGGAGGAAGGGGTGTTGGAGATACAGTGTGGGGGATGGGTGGGGAAGATTTGAAGACACAAGTTTAGGGAGCCAGGAAGGAACAGGTGCAAACACAATATGGGGAGCGGGAGAAATTTGAAGACACAATATGAGGAGCAAGAAGGAAATGAAGGCATGAGGAAACAGCATGGAGGGATTAGTGCAGACACAATATGGTGAGAGGGGGTTGGTGCGGACACAGTATGATGATTGGGAGGGTGAGTGTGGACACAGTATGAGGAGTGAGGGGGGAATATATGAGGGGGATAAGTGTAGACACAGTATGGTAAGTGGGGGGATGGGTGTGGACACAGTATGAGGAGCAAGGTGGGGAATGTATGAGTAAGGGATGGGTGCAGACACAGTATGGTGAGTGGGGGGATGGTGCAGACACAGTATGATGATTGGGAGGGTTAGTGCAGACACAGTATGAGGAGCGAGGGGGTAATATATGAGGGGGATAAGTGCAGACACAGTATGGTGAGTGGGGGGATGGGTGTGGACACAGTATGAGGAGCTGGGGGGGAATGTATGAGGGGGTGGGTGCAGACACAGTATGATGAGCGGGGGATTGGTGCAAACAGAATGGGGAGGATGAGTGCAAATGCAGTATGGCGAGTGAAGAGGGGAATGTATGCGGACATGGTATGGAGAGCGAGTGGGGGTATGGCTGCAGACATAATATGGTGAGTGGGGGGATGGCTGCAAACACAATATGAGTAGTGAGGGCCAAAAATGTATGCAGACACAGTATGGGGAATGAGGGAGGGGATGGGTGTGGACACAGTATGGGGAGCGAGGGTGATGGAATGTGTGCAGACACAGTATGGGGAGCAAGGGAAATGGGATGTGTGCAGACTGTAGCGACGGTATCCATGCACACTGTCCCTCTTTCCTGGCAGGGACGCCAGCTCACTCACCACCATGGCCCCCATCCTGCACTTCCTCCTCCTTCTGTGCACATACGGTACGCAGATCCCGGGCACTGTGCTTACGGCGTATGTGTTCCCTGCCTCTTAAAGGGGTCGCACGCCATTAGCTGGAGGACACTTACTATTAAAAGTACCTCCTCCAGCAGAGAAGGTTCCTGAGCAAAGTAGTAAGTTTGTTCCTAACACTTTTGTCAGTTCTCAGGTCCCAGTGCTTGTATTCCTGTATACCTGCCAATATATCAGCCGCGTTCACCTGCCTGCCTGTACTTCAGTTGTGCCCACTAGCACCTGCCTCCCTGTACAACAGTGGTGCCTGCGAGCACCTGCTCATCAGTGCATCAGTCGTGCCCGCCTACACCTGCCTGTCAGTGCATCTGTCGTGCCCGCCAGCACCTGCTTGCCTGTATACCAGCCATGCCCGCCTACCTGCCTGTATATCATCTGTGCCAACCAGCACCAGACTGCCTGTATATCAGCTGTGCCTGCCAGCACTAGACTGCCTGTTCACCAGCCATGTCCAGATGTACCTGCCTGCCTGTGTGACTGGTGTGCCAATCACTATACCAGAGGTGTCAGTGTCACGCAAGGTGTAGGAAAGACTAAGTAACACAAAGGGAAGGGGGGAGGGGGCCCAGACTCTAGGGAAAGGGGGGGAGTGGAGACCTCCTAGTCTGACCAGATATCTCCCTGACTCCCTTAAACGTCCCTATATTGGTTCCACACCAATCGCCGCACAGGAACCTAGCCCTGTCTTTCCCTAGCATTTGGACCTGGCTAGGGAGGGAGAGATGAGCGCTAGTCGATCCCCGCTAACAACTAAAAACAACAAGGGGGAACAAACAAGGGAAAATAGCTTAGCTTAAATTGACTTCAGAGAGATGCACACATGTCCTCTTAGAACCAGGGAGGAAGTTCTGCTCTTGCTCAAGCCTTCAAAAGGGGTCATGTGAATATCATCGGCACCACCCTCTATCAAAAGCCATTATTTAAACAGCCAGCCTGGGTGTCAATTAGCCGAAGGGAAATAGCCGTTGGGTCCTAGCGTGAGACAGGTAAGTAGGTGTCTGTAATGCCAAGAAGAGATCTTCTGCTACCCACTGCAGGGCGACTGTCTGTCACATCTGACACACCCGTGATAGTACTCCCCACTCTACGAGTGGCCTCCGGATACTCAGGACCGGGTTTCTCAGGATAAGAGGTGTGGAATGAACGAATCAACCTGGGAGCGTTCACCTCTGATGCTGAAACCCACATCCTCTCCTCTGGACCATAACCCTTCCAGTGCACCAAGTATAGTAGAGAACAACATTGGAGACGAGAACCTACAATTCTTGAAATCTGGAACTCCAGATTACAATCAACCATTACTGGGGACGGTGGTATTGGTGAGGGTTCAAGAGGTTCCACATACTTCATGAGTGAAGACCTGTGGAACACATTATGGACCTTAAGGGCCTAAGGAAGTTCAAGACGGAACGCTGCTGGGTTAATGATGGCGGTAATTTTATAGGGACCAATAAACCTACTCCCAGCTTCCAAGAAGGAATTTTCAATCTTATATTCCTGGTAGACAACCACACAAAGTCATTCACATTCAGGTCCGGACCTGGCAAGCGTTTTCTGTCAGTTATACATTTATACCTGTCTCCCATGATCTTTAAATTACTCAGAACACTCCGCCATACCGAGGAGAGCGACAAAGCAAACTGTTACTCCTCAGGAACTCCCTAAGCTCCTCCCCCAATAAAGGTACCAAATTGAGGGTGGTAACCTTATGCACCGAAGAACGATGACCTGCCAGTGGATTCTTGTCAATGATTATTAATGGCAAATTCTGCCGCGGTAAGTAGGAAGCCCAATCCTCCTGATTTTCGGAGACGAAACACCTGAGGTAGGTCTCCAAACTCTGATTGACACGCTCAGTCTGTCCATTCGATTGAGGGTGGAAGGCAGAGGAAAAGGACAGCTGCATAGGGCTCAGAATGTTGGCTGGCATTTGGATTTGGGAACGCAGAATTCGCTGAATTTCTTTTGGGGGGCAAGGGCCATTTCACTTTTCCAATGTCTTTGTGTTACCAGTAACGTGGAATCCCATATTTCTGTTAACAGATGATGGACCTGAGTGGGGGCTTTTTTTGTGGATTGAGTTGAAGCTTTTATTGGGAACATGCACCCCAGTCAAGAACAGAATACCTTCCAGAACTTGGAAACAAACTGGGTCCCCCGATCTGACACCAATCGGAGGGAACCCCATGAAACTTCACAATCTCACTTATGAACACCTGAGCAAGCGTCTTGGCATTTGGAAGTGCAGAGAATATTTCCATAGTGACAGTAGCAAGGGAAATATCTAAACAGTTCTCATGGCAGTAATCTCCCCATTCAATGATCTGCATGGCTTGCTAATCCACCAACGAATTATGTTTCACCAGCCAGGGAAGACCCAAAACAATTAGTGCGGGAAGACTGTCCAGGACATAGCAGGGGATTATTTCACAATGATCCGACCCAACCCTCAGTTTTACATTATGTACAATCTGAGTAAATGCTTTCTGTGCAAGTGGTGCCGAGTCGATGGCGAAGATGGAAATAGGCTTAGCTAAAGAACAGCAATCAAGGTCATGAGCTTTCACAAACTCAGCATCAATCATGCTGACTCCAGCACCACTGTCAACAAACACAGAAATTTTCTCAGTTTTGCTCTCTAGCACCACCTCTGCTGTCAGGCCAAACCGGGAACTGTAGGTTTGCAACAAACGCACCCCTTGCTTATCCAAGTCCCGACTACCAAGAGTTAATCGAGTCTCCTTTTGTTTAGGAATTGAAGGACAGGTCCCAATAAAATGTCCCTCTTTCCCTCAAAAAAACACCACACCTTTTTTCTTGCCAATCTTTGGGGAAATGTATAATGTAAAGGCACCCCCTAACTACATGGGTTCCTTCACCTCCCCCAGTACTGGTTCACCGCCAGTCCGCTCCCTTGGCAGAGGTACATAACCCCGACAAGAAGGTACCGGAGAAGTGGTCTCACCCGTCTATCTGGAAGGCATCTATCAAGATATATGGCCAACGACATGGCAGCCTCCAAAGACTGAGGGGTTTCATATACTGCCAAGGCTTCTTTCAACCTTTCAGTAAGACCCTCACAAAATTGGCTTCTAAGGGCTGAGTCATTCCATTTAGAATCTGTTGCCCATCTATGAAATTCAGAACTGTACGTCTCCACTGACCAGTTCCCCTGCTGAAGGCGACGTAGCCTAGACTCAGCCAAGGCGACTCGGTCAGGGTCATCATAGATGAGGGCCAGAGCCCCGAAAAACCCCTCTACAGACTGGAGACAAACCGAATCCTGCAGTAAAGAAAATGTCCACGATTGAGGATCTCCCTGCAGTAGAGAGATCACAATTCCAACCCATTGCTCCTCATTACCGGAGGAGTAAGGACGCAGTTTAAAATACAGTTCACAGGCCTCCTTGAATGCAAAAAACTTGTCCCTACCCCCTGAAAACCTGTCTGGGAGGGCAACCTTGGGTTCAGGCTGGACAGGCCTACCTGCAAAGACCTCCACATTAGCGACCTGTAGCCGCTGATTCTGTTGCTAAACCTCACAGAGGAGGTCATTCACCTTCAGAGACAGACTGTGCAGCCGCTCTGCGAGCTCAGCAACTGAACCCATATCAAGCAAGAAAATAAAAAAAAGTCCACGCCCAAAAACACACACACAAAAAACAAAGTGTCAGTTTTTTTTCTTACTTTTCAAAATGTGCACGGCCGGTGATAATGTCACGCAAGGTGTAGGAAAGACTAAGTGACACAAAGGGAAGGGGGGAAGAGGGCCTAGACTCTAGGGAAAGGGGGGAGTGGAGACCTCCTAGCCTGACCTGATATGTCCCTGACTCCCCTAAACGTCCCTATATTGGATCCACACCAATCGCCTCACAGGAACCTAGCCCTGTCTTTCCCTGGTGTTTGGCCCTAGCAAGGGAAGGGGGGGATCCCCACTAGCAACTAAAGACAACAAGGGGGAACAAACAAGGGAAAATAGCTTAGCTTTAGTTGACTTCAGAGAGATGCACTCACGTCCTATTAGTACCAGAGAGGAAGAAGTACTGCTCTTGCTCAAGTCTTCACAAGGGGTCATGTGAATATCACCGGCACCACCCTCTGTAGCGTCGGCGTCCCTGCCTCCTGCTAGGCAGGGACGCTGTTCCCCTCACCTCTCTGCTCCGTGCCCGGCGGCTTCCTCCCGCTCTGCTTGCAGCGCCCGCTCTCCCCCGGTCACTGTGCTTAGGGCGCGCGCGCGCTCCCCCTCTCTTAAAGGGGCCGCGCGCGTCGCCCTAAGGAGTCCCCGGCCAATGGCCGGAGGATCCCTCCATATATAAGGCACCTCCTCCAAAATGGAGGTGCCCGAGCAATGTTGTTGCACTGTTCACTACTCTGCTTCAGCCCCCAGGTCCCGTTGCCAGTTACCTGCCAGTTACCTGCCAGTCTCCTGCCAGTTTGCTGCCTGATTCCTGCCTGTCATCCGCTTTCCTGCTTGCTAGCCTGAGGTCCGACGGTCTGCCTTCCGACACCTGTCAGTCTGTCTATGGACCAGCTTGCCCGCTCACCTGGGAGCGCTCACCTGCTACCTGCCTGATAGCCTACCTGGAGGCTCCGCCGTCACGTGCTGTGACCACCTGCCAGTCCAGAGACTCTTGCCCGCTCACCTGGGAGCGCTCATCTGCTACCTGCCTGTTAGCCTACCTAGAGGCTCCGCCGTCACGTGCTGTGACCACCTGCCAGTCCAGAGACTCTTGCCCGCTCACCTGGGAGCGCTCATCTGCTACCTGCCTGTTAGCCTACCTAGAGGCTCCGCCGTCACGTGCTGTGACCACCTGCCAGTCCAGAGACTCTTGCCCGCTCACCTGGGAGCGCTCATCTGCTACCTGCCTGTTAGCCTACCTAGAGGCTCCGCCGTCACGTGCTGTGACCACCTGCCAGTCCAGAGACTCTTGCCCGCTCACCTGGGAGCGCTCATCTGCTACCTGCCTGTTAGCCTACCTAGAGGCTCCGCCGTCACGTGCTGTGACCACCTGCCAGTCCAGAGACTCTTGCCCGCTCATCTGGGAGCGCTCATCTGCTATCTGCCTGTTAGCCTACCTGAAGGCTCCGCCGTCACATGCTGTGACCACTTGCTTATCCTGAGACTCTCGCCTGCTCACCTGGGAGCACTCATCTGCCATCTGCCTGCTAGCCTACCTGGAGGCTCAGCCGTCACAGGTCGTACCTGCCCGTTTACCCAGAGACTGTCCCGGTCACTTGCTGTGACCTCCTGCCCGTTTACCCAGAGACTGTCCCGGTCACTTGCTGTGACCTCCTGCCCGTTTACCCAGAGACTGCCCCGGTCACTTGCCGTGACCTCCTGCCCGTTTACCCAGAGACTGTCCCGGTCACTTGCCGTGACCTCCTGCCCGTTTACCCAGAGACTGTCCCGGTCACCTGCTGTGACTGCCTGCCTGTCTTTCCTGGTCGCCACCCGCTTCCTTACAAGGACCACCCCCTTGTATAAGTTGCTCAGAGGTTCTGCCTCCCAGACCCGTTACAATTTGCTCGGGCCATGGAACCCGGTGGCACCCAAGCTCCCTCGCTCTCGGACCTTTGTCATGAACTGTCCCGACAGAGGTCCCAACAGGAGTCCATCCTGGGTCACCTGCGGAATGTCAATACTCGCCTGGACACTTTGACTACCCCACCAGCAACCACCGCTAGTGTCATGACTCGCAGCCCGGCTGCTCCGCTGCCCACCAATACCATAGTATCCTGCTCTGGAATCCGGCTTTCTGCACCTCCTCGCTTCGGAGGCGACTCCGCTCAAGCTCGGGGCTTCATTAACCAGTGCACCCTGCACTTTGAACACCAGTCCCACCAGTTTAATTCCGACCGGGCCAAAGTAGCCTTCATCATGTCCCATCTCACGGGAGAGGCACTGGCTTGGCTAAATCCTCTATGGGAGAGAGGAGACCCTCTGGTGTCCGACCTGCCAGCCTTTCTCACGGCTTTCCGGAATGTCTTCGACGAACCCGGACGGAAGACCTCATCCGCCTCATCTCTGCTACGCCTCCGTCAAGGGAGTCTCACCGTGGGCCAATATGCCATACGGTTCCGTACCCTTGCTTCGGAGCTGGCCTGGGATAACGACGCCCTGGTGTCCATCTTCTGGGAGGGTCTGTCCGGCCATATTAAAGATGAACTCGCCGGTCGGGACATTCCTACCACTCTCGACGACTTGATTACACTTGCCACCCGGATTGACATCCGGTTCCAGGAGCGCGCTAGGGAGGTCACCCGTGAGAGGAGGATTCCACGTCTAGTCCCTACCTTCCAGAGACCCGTCACTCCCTCTGTTACTCACCAGGCACACTCACCTGAGCCTATGCAGGTCGACCAGACCAAGATGGTCAAGACCCGTCAAGACTTACGTCGTGCCGAGAGGGAGCTGTTTCTACTGTGGCAGTAAGGAGCACCGGATCCGTTCCTGCCCTGAGAGGTCGGGAAACGCCTGTGTCTAGGATCGCTCAGAGAGGTCGCCCTAGACAAAAGTAAACCCTCTCCATCCCTGATGCTGTCTGTTTCTATCTCCTGCGGAGAGAACCGCTATTTCGAACTGGCTCAACTTGACTCTGGAGCTGCTGGAAATCTCATCTCTCAATCCCTGGTAGAAAAATACCACATTCCCACCAAACCTCTGGCCGTACCTTTATCTGTTGCCGCCGTGGATGGGGGTCTCTTACCACATCCCATCCAACTCATCACCGAATCTCTGACTCTACAGGTGGGAATGCTGCATTCTGAGAGCATCTCCTTTCATGTTCTGCCTGGACTCTCTCACGCACTATTGCTTGGCCTGCCTTGGCTCCAGAGACATGCACCCGTGCTTGACTGGCAGACCGGAGAGGTCCTTCGCTGGGGACAGGACTGCCATAAGACTTGTCTAGTTCCCGTTCGTCCTGCCCGTCCTTCTCCTACCCCAGCCAATCTGCCTGGTCTTCCGGTTCCCTATTGGTCTTATGCGGATGTCTTCAATAAAAAAGAGGCAGAGACTTTACCTCCTCATAGACCATACGACTGCCCAATCGACCTGATGCCCGGCTCTACTCCTCCCCGTGGGCGAATCTACCCTTTGTCCGCTGCTGAAACCCGGTCCATGTCTGAATATATTGAGGAGAACCTGGCCCGGGGATTTATCCGGAAATCTACCTCCCCGGCGGGAGCAGGCTTCTTCTTTGTCAAAAAGAAGGACGGCTCACTCCGTCCATGTATAGACTATAGAGGCCTAAACCAGATTACTGTGAAGAATAAATACCCCCTTCCGCTTATTCCTGAATTATTTGACCATCTGAGGGGGGCTAGAATCTTCACCAAACTGGATCTCCGTGGGGCGTATAACCTGGTCCGTATCCGTCAGGGGGATGAGTGGAAGACGGCATTCAATACCCGGGACGGCCACTATGAGTACCTTGTGATGCCCTTCGTTCTCTGTAACGCTCCTGCCGTCTTTCAAGAGTTGGTCAATGACATCTTCCGTGATCTTCTCTACTCCTGCGTGGTGGTGTACCTGGACGATATCTTGGTCTTCTCTCCGGATCTTCCTACTCACCGGAGGGACGTTCGTCAGGTTCTGCTCAGGCTCAGACAGAACCACCTCTACGCTAAATATGAGAAGTGCATCTTTGAGCAGACCTCTCTTCCATTTCTGGGCTACATAATCTCTCAGACAGGTCTACAAATGGATCCTGAGAAACTGTCTGCCATCCAGAAGTGGCCCCGACCAGAGGGGTTGAAGGCTATTCAGCGGTTCCTGGGCTTCGCCAACTATTACCGCCTGTTCATACCGCACTTCTCTTCCCGGACCGCCCCTATCTCTGCTCTCACCCGTAAAGGTACGAACCCCAGAGAATGGCCGCCCGAAGCAGAGGAGGCATTTCTTTACTTAAAACAGGCCTTCCTCTCTGCCTCGGTGCTGCATCGTCCGGACAGCAACAAACAATTCTTCCTAGAAGTTGACGCCTCCTCCTCCGGAGCTGGGGCGGTACTTACCCAAAAATCTTCTTCCGGAAGAAAGGTAACCTGCGGCTTTTTCTCCAAACTTTTCTCCTCTTCTGAGCGCAATTATTCTATAGGAGACCGAGAATTGTTGGCCATTAAGATGGCACTGGAGGAGTGGCGTTACCTGCTCGAGGGGGCTCTCCACCCGGTAATAATTTACACTGACCACAAGAACTTGGCATATCTCCAGAGCGCCCAGAGACTTAACCCGCGCCAAGCCCGGTGGTCTTTGTTTTTTGCCCGCTTTGATTTCATTCTTCATTTTCGTCCGGCTGACAAAAACATCAAAGCTGACGCCCTGTCCCGATCCTTTCTGGTGTCTGATCTTGAGGAGGAGCCTAAACACATCATCGATCCCGCCAGAGTAATGCAGGTAGCCCCCGTGGGCCTAAATCGTCTCCCTCCCGGTAAGACGTTCGTAACGGAGTCCGATCGGGAGAAGATTCTACACTGGGGTCACTTGTCTAAGCTAGCTGGGCACGCCGGTCAGAAAAAGACCCTCCAGCTTATTACCCGGCACTACTGGTGGCCTACCCTGCACAAGGATGTAATTGACTTTGTTTCTGCCTGTGTGTCCTGCGCCCGCAACACAGTTCCGAGACACCTGCCTGCTGGCCGCCTTCTTCCTCTGCCTGTGCCTGCTGCCCCGTGGCAACATATAGCTATGGACTTCATAACAGATCTCCCCGTCTCTGCCGGTTGTACGGTCATTTGGGTGGTCGCTGACCGCTTTTCCAAAATGGCTCATTTTATTCCCCTGCCAGGCCTCCCGTCTGCTCCCGAGCTAGCTAAAGACTTTATCCGCCACATCTTCCGTCTCCATGGTCTGCCTCTCCACATCGTGTCGGATCGTGGGGTTCAGTTCACCTCACGCTTCTGGAGAGCCACATGTAAACTGCTCGACGTCACCCTGGACTTCTCCTCCGCTTACCACCCACAGTCCAATGGTCAAGTGGAGCGGATCAATCAGAATTTGACCAGTTACCTCCGGCACTTCGTTAATACCCACCATTCAGACTGGGTGGATCTCCTACCATGGGCCGAGTTCTCTTACAACAATCACGAGAGCGAATCTTCTTCTAAATCCCCGTTTTTTGTAGTCTTCGGTCAGCATCCTCGGATCCCTTTTCCTGTCTCCACCTCTGTGGACAACCCGGCCGCGGAATCTCTCGTTAGCAAATTTTCCTCCATTTGAGAGAGTACCCGATCCGCACTCCTTCAGTCGTCCGAGCGGATGAAGAGACACGCCGACAAAAAACGCCTGGATTCCCCACAATTTCGTCCCGGAGATAAAGTCTGGCTCTCATCCAAATATGTCCGGCTCAAGATTCCTTCCTATAAGTTAGGGCCTCGGTTCATCGGCCCACTGGAGGTTATCAAACAGATCAACCCGGTGGCCTATAAATTGAAACTCCCGGCCAACTTACGGATCCCTAACTCCTTCCATGTATCTCTTCTCAAACCCGTGGTACTTAACTCCTTTTCCAAGTCTACAGGTACGCCTCCTGCTCCGGTTTCTGCTGAAGACGAGTTTGAGGTAGAGAACATTCTGGCCACCAAAAGGGTAAGAGGAAAGACCTTTTTTCTAGTGGATTGGAAGGGGTTTGGTCCTGAGGAGAGAACATGGGAGCCCCGGGAGAACATCCATGCCCCTCTCATCCTTGCTAAATTTCTGTCTGGCCTAAAAAAGGGGGGGCCTAAAGGGGGGGGGTACTGTAGCGTCGGCGTCCCTGCCTCCTGCTAGGCAGGGACGCTGTTCCCCTCACCTCTCTGCTCCGTGCCCGGCGGCTTCCTCCCGCTCTGCTTACAGCGCCCGCTCTCCCCCGGTCACTGTGCTTAGGGCGCGCGCGCGCTCCCCCTCTCTTAAAGGGGCCGCGCGCGTCACCCTAAGGAGTCCCCGGCCAATGGCCGGAGGATCCCTCCATATGTAAGGCACCTCCTCCAAAATGGAGGTGCCCGAGCAATGTTGTTGCACTGTTCACTACTCTGCTTCAGCCCCCAGGTCCGTTTGCCAGTTACCTGCCAGTTACCTGCCAGTTGCCTGCCAGTCTCCTGCCAGTTTGCTGCCTGATTCCTGCCTGTCATCCGCTTTCCTGCTTGCTAGCCTGAGGTCCGACGGTCTGCCTTCCGACACCTGTCAGTCTGTCTATGGACCAGCTTGCCCGCTCACCTGGGAGCGCTCACCTGCTACCTGCCTGATAGCCTACCTGGAGGCTCCGCTGTCACGTGCTGTGACCACCTGCCAGTCCAGAGACTCTTGCCCGCTCACCTGGGAGCGCTCATCTGCTACCTGCCTGTTAGCCTACCTAGAGGCTCCGCCGTCACGTGCTGTGACCACCTGCCAGTCCAGAGACTCTTGCCCGCTCACCTGGGAGCGCTCATCTGCTACCTGCCTGTTAGCCTACCTAGAGGCTCCACCGTCACGTGCTGTGACCACCTGCCAGTCCAGAGACTCTTGCCCGCTCACCTGGGAGCGCTCATCTGCTACCTGCCTGTTAGCCTACCTGGAGGCTCCGCCGTCACGTGCTGTGACCACCTGCCAGTCCAGAGACTCTTGCCCGCTCACCTGGGAGCGCTCATCTGCTACCTGCCTGTTAGCCTACCTAGAGGCTCCGCCGTCACGTGCTGTGACCACCTGCCAGTCCAGAGACTCTTGCCCGCTCACCTGGGAGCGCTCAACTGCTATCTGCCTGTTAGCCTACCTGGAGGCTCCGCCGTCACATGCTGTGACCACTTGCTTATCCTGAGACTCTCGCCTGCTCACCTGGGAGCACTCATCTGCCATCTGAATGCTAGCCTACCTGGAGGCTCAGCCGTCACAGGTCGTACCTGCCCATTTACCCAGAGACTGTCCCGGTCACTTGCTGTGACCTCCTGCCCGTTTACCCAGAGACTGTCCCGGTCACTTGCTGTGACCTCCTGTCCGTTTACCCAGAGACTGCCCCGGTCACTTGCCGTGACCTCCTGCCCGTTTACCCAGAGACTGTCCCGGTCACTTGCCGTGACCTCCTGCCCGTTTACCCAGAGACTGTCCCGGTCACCTGCTGTGACTGCCTGTCTGTCTTTCCTGGTCGCCACCCGCTTCCTTACAAGGACCACCCCCTTGTATAAGTTGCTCAGAGGTTCCGCCTCCCAGACCCGTTACACCCTCTATCAACAGCCAGTATTTAAACACCCAGCCTGGGTGTCAATTAGCCGGAGGGAGGTAGCCGCTGGGTCCTAGCGTGAGACAGCTAAGTAGGTGTCTGTAATGTCAAACAAAGAGATCTTCTGCAACCCACTGCAGGGCGACTGTCTGTCACATCTGACACACCCGTGACAGTCACTCAATCTACATTTCCTGGCAATTCCTGCCTCCTGTCCCTAGGGGCTCAGCTGCCATCCACCCGAGGTTAGTCTTGTAGTGGCACCTGTTCCCGCCTGCCTTGTCTCTCCTCAGATCGCAGGATCATCAGCCGCCGTGCATCTGAGGTTGGATTGAGGTCCCTAGTCACGCCCCTCCAGGCTCTCCTCGGATCACAGCACAGTGGTTCTACCACCCAGCGCGTTACATAGACACAGTATGGGAAGCGAGGGTGATGGGATGGATGCAGACACAGTATGGAGAGCGAGGGGGTAAATATATGAGGAGGCAGTATGGTTAGCAGCGAAGACAGTATGAGGAGGAAAGCGGAAATGTGTGAGGAGACTATTGAGGGGAATAGTGTGAGGAGATAGTCTCTATTCTGTGCCCACTCACACTTTTCTCCCACCATACTAAGTAGTGTGGGGGGGTTAGCATGGGGGGACTTGGAAGAGCACAGCCAGGAGGGGACAGTATGCCAAGGAGGGGTGAGTGTAATGAGGTGGCACAGTGTAGAGACTGGGCCCTGTAGTGAGAGGATACTGTGAAGAGGGGTCCAGTATGGAAAAGAGGGGGCAGTGTGGAGGGTATGTACCATAAGAAGGACAGTGTGGGGGTCATATTTTGTGTAGGGAATATAGTGAGGGGCAATTATTTATTGCTATTTTTAAGGGCATCATGTGGGGATGTGTTGCAGAAGACCACAGAATAAGTCTGAAGAGACGAGCTGTGGCTGTGAGAAATCATCATGGAGTCTGGACAAGATGAAGAAAAGAGAATGACTCCAATCAGAGACAACGTCATGTATCAGGTACCTGAATGTACATTTTTTTGTGATACTAATTTTCATATTTTTATTTTTGATAGCAGCATTAAAGGGGTTGTCCAAATTTGAGTTTGCAGTCAATCCATGTGACTGCAGACTTCTGAATTCTCACATTGCGCACTGCACGCTGTCAGGATTCTCTCTTGCCGGTGATTTGCATATATGTGGTCACGTGCCGACTAGACATGTGAGGCCTCGCTCAATGAAAATTGAGCAACGACGGACATGTCTAGTTGAAATGTGGCCATATGTATACAATTCTCATACTTGTGCTGACATGATCATCCACTCTTCCCACCGGCAAGGGAAAATCCTAAAAGTGTGCAGCGCATGTGCTGTGAAAATTCAGAAGCCTGCAGTCATCTAGAGTGACTGGAGACTTTCACCTCAAACCTGGACAAGCCCGTTAATTATGAAATGAAGCCCTGTAGCATGCCAATCCTAACAGTGTGTAATATACTCACAGTCAGGATTCAGCTTTGCTTGCTGATTCCAACAGTTATCACATGACCACTTCACTCATATGCTATTTTCATACTTACGGTCACGTGACAACAAGCTTCTGTTCCTACTTCTCTCAGTTTTTCACTGAACATTGAGAGAATTAGGGAGGGCAGCTGGTTGGCACATGACTTAATGTGCAAATCGCAAATATACTTGGGGATGGTGGGGGCACCAAACTGAATTCTTGCCCTGAGTGCCAGAAAACCTAGATACACCTCTGCCTATTATCCTGTAGACTGTAAGCCCGCAAGGGCAGGGCCCTCTCCTTTCTGTACCAGTCTGTCATTGTTAGTTTGTTCACCGTACTTTATATTTGTATCTTGTATATAACCCCTTCTCATGTACAGCATCATGGAATCACTAGTGCTCTAAAAATAAATAATTATACTACTACTAATAATAATTGCAATGCTGGTGCATTGCAATGCATTATACCAGTGATCAGAGTAATAAAAATTTAAGTCCCATAGAGGAACTAAGTAAAAAAAATTGTACATTTTTTTTTAAAAATCACAAAATAGTAAAAAAATGAAAAAAAAAAAGTTATACCCATAAATATGAATCTTAATGTAAAAACAAAGATAAACAAAAAAAGTACACATATTTGTTGATTTGTTCATTCTGCCTCCCAAAGATCGCAGTATATTTATCTTTTTGTATCTTTCGGTTTTCATGTAAATCTCTGAAAAACGTGATTCAGACAGAACCCCCGGTATAAGATCCCCTAAAATGAGGTAAATGTGTATCTCTGAAAAGAAGGATAATGCTGAACAGAGGCCAGACAGAGTCCAGGCCTTTCTATAGCGATGAGAAACCGATTAATTTATGGGTGCATGTCTCCAGAAGCATGAGCTGGGCATAATGTACTGGACACTACAATGATCCATTATCTTCTGTTACCCTTGTAAAAATGAAAAATTTTGGGCTGAAGCAAAATGTATTTTTTCATTTTCATGGCTCAACGTTATAAAATTCCATGAATCACCTGTGAGTTCTAGATTATCACCATACCGCTAGATAAGTTCCTTGAGGGGTGTAGTTTCCAAAATGGGGTCACTTGTGGGTGGTGTGACAGAGTCACTGGTGTGGTATATGAGGGGAGTTATGTGTCACTCAGGTTGCTCTCCTGTGTGAACTGAGACCTACTGAAGTTCTGCCAGCATGTTATATGCTGGGGGTAACTCTTTTAAATGGTGTGGTTTTATGTAAATGACATAGAGGTCACTTGTGGGGAGTTTCCACTGTTTCAGCACATCAGGGGCTCTGCAAACACGACATGGCTTCTGCTATCGATTCTATTCAATTTTGCATTCCAAAAGTCAAATGGTGCACCTTCCCTTCAGAGCCCTGCCGTGCGCTCAAACAGTAGTTTTCTACCATATATGGGGTTTTGGCGTACTCAGGGGAAATTGCAATTTTGGGGTTAATTTTCTCCTGTTACCCTTGTGAAAATAAAGAATTTGGAGCTAAAGCAACATTTTTGTGGGAAAAATTAGACTTTTTATTTTCACGGCTCAACATTATAAAATTCTGTGAAGCACCTGCGGGTTCAAGGTGTGTCACCATAAATGGTGCTCTTCCCTTCCAAGCCCTGCTGTGCGTCCAAACAGTAGTTTTCCACCATGTAAGCGGTATTGGCGTACTCAGGAGAAACTGCAAAAAATGTATGGTCCATTTTCTCGGGTTACCTTTGTGAAAATACAAAATGTGAGGTTAAAGCAATATTTTTGTGGGAAAAATTAAAATTTTTATTTTATCCTTTCACATTGAATTAATTCCAATGAAGCACCTAGAGGGTTATAAACTTTTTGAATGTGATGATCAGCACTTTAAGGGGGCCTATGTGACATAAAAAGTTACAGGACTTTAAAAATGGGAACCTGAAAGTCACTTCAAATTGGATGTAGCCCCTAAAAAAATTGGTTTTGTAAATTTTGTTGGAAAAATGAGAAATTGCTGATAAACTTTTAGCTCTGCTAACTTTCTAACAAAAAAAAATTATGTTTAAAAAATGATGCTGATGTAGACATGTAGTAAATTTTATTTATTAACTATTTTTTTTTAACTATCTGGTTTAAGGGCATAAAAATGAAAAGTTTTAATACTTCAAAATTTTCGCCAAAATTCCAATATTTTCACAAATAAAGGCAAAAAATCTGTACCTAAATTTACCACTAAGATAAATTACAATGTGTCACAAAAAATATTCCCAAAGTGATATATTTTGAAGCGTTCCAGTGTTATTACCTCATGAAGTGACGCAGGTCAGAATTGTAAAATTTGGCCTGGTCAGGAAGGTGAAAACATGTAAAAGGGGTTGAATGGATTTTCCTACTAAATACATTTGCGCATCACTAGAGTTGAAGAAAAGAGATTAGCAGGACCCTTGTCCAGCAGCCATGTTGGTAGTCCGTGGGCTCAGACCAGAATACTGAAAACCTTCTACTACCTCCCATCACCTCTCTTGTTTACTAGGCCACAGTGACGTCATTAGGGTGCATCCGCGAAGAACACATGATGCAGTCTTTTAACCAGAAGAGCAGCAGGGACGTCATAGGTAGTTCAAATTTCACAATGCTCTGAAACTGGCTACCAACGTAGCCACTGAACCGGGAGAAAAAAAAATATTGGGTGTCTCAAGAATTAGCAACAGGATCCACATTTTTTTTTTACAAATTTCTGAATTTTTCATCACTACTTAAAAGAAATAAATTATGAAAGTTTGGTATTGCAATACTCATGCTGACCTGGAGAATCATGTTGCTAGGTCATTTTACTGCATAATGAACTCCATAAAAACAAAACAAACAAAGAAATGTTAGAATTGCAGTTTTTTTTTTTACCATTTCATTATGCTTGTATGTTTTCTCCTGTTTTTCAGCACACTATGTGGTAAAGAGAATGGACACATTCAAAACATCAACTTGTCCCTGAAAGAACAAGCTGTCACATGCATGTATTGAGAAAAAAAATAAAAAGTTATGGGTATTGGAAAAAGTGGAGGAAAAAACTAAAGTGCTACAACAAAATCTAATTTACTATATGAAAAACTTGTTCAAAAGAATAAGATATATATTTTATTACATAGTGAGAAACATTTACTTCTATTTAAGGAGGAACTTTCATCACTTTTGCCATGTTAATCATATGGCAAAAAAAATAAATACAGTGTGAACCGAGCCTTGTTTTTGAGAGCTTTGTCACATATCTAAATTGCAGACATTTAGGATAGAGTATAAAGTTCTGTGCACAGTATGTTCAAGTCCTTTTGTTGGAGATACATTACAGACCAAAAGTTTGGACACACCTTCTCATTTAAAGATTTTTCTGTATTTTCATGACTTTGAAAATTGTACATTCACACTGAAGGCATCAAAACTATGAATTAACACATGTGGAATTATATACTTAACAAAAAAGTATGAAACAACTGAAAATATGTCTTATATTCTAGGTTCTTCAAAGTAGCCACCTTTTGCTTTGATGACTGCTTTGCACACTCTTGGCATTCTCTTGATGAGCTTCAAGAGGTATAATTCCACATGTATTAATTCATAGTTTTGATGCCTTCAGTGTGAATGTACAATTTTCAAAGTCATGAAAATACAGAAAAATCTTTAAATGAGAAGGTGTGTCCAAACTTTTGGTCTGTACTGTATACTCTACATTTGTAAGATTCCTGGACATATTACTCTGACAGAAGGCTCTGATTAATTGACAATTATAATTTTTTCAGGTGGCCCACAGTATCTTACAAAGTATTAAAAATAAAAAGGATACTGGCTTGGCATAAGCCAAAAAGCAGTTTTATGGCCTGTGTCTCATGATTGAATATGTTTGACAAGATTTTTTTCTGGTCTTTTTTTTCTCATCATTAAATATAGGGCTGAAACACAATGTGCACAGAGCCTTTGAAGGCTAAACTAAGCATAAACTATTGTGTAATTATTATTTAATAGTCAAAGCCCTATCTTCTCCAACATGATTGTTTAAGACTTAGAGTGCACAGAATAAAGATGTGAAGTTAGTGTTAAATGAGCTCCAAAGAAATGTGCTCATACAAATATTCTCATCTGTTTTTGAGACAATAACCAAATTGACATTCGAATACTGCACAGATCCCTGAGCATCCAGAGAACAGCTGAATGATTCGATGTCAGGTAATGAATAAGGCATATCCATGCAGCGGCGACCACACACATCTGTCTGATGCTTCATGAGAGCCCCTCAAGACAATAATCGTCTCAAAGGAAATATGAAAAACTATGCACAATATCATTCCAAGCAGAAAAGATCATATTGCTTCTTTTATTGCTTCATTGTATACACAAAATGAGGCTGCAGACTTCTGCACTACATCGAATTGCTGACCAGGCTTAGTGACCACATACCACAAAATAAATTTGCACAGTCACTTTATTTATACATTGCTTCAAAAAGAACTATGTAATATTATGGTTTTCATTCCAGCCTATAGAGCATTCATGCAAATATTCAGGCTTCTTTACTTTTTCCACGT
This sequence comes from Phyllobates terribilis, assembly GCF_046119375.1. NCBI lineage: Eukaryota > Metazoa > Chordata > Amphibia > Anura > Dendrobatidae > Phyllobates > Phyllobates terribilis. The sequence continues at coordinate 219,250,543 of NW_027362771.1, forward strand.
TAAGTTACAAGTTACTGTTGGTGTTTATACACAGGCAATGGAAAATAAAGAAGCCGTGCCATTTTCACATGGGTGCAAAATTTATTTCTGTTTGTGGGGTATCAAGAGCTTAGTTTTTTGCTAAATAAAGAAGCAATAGCATTTTAACAAGGCATTCAAAAACAATCCCTTTATTTAGGGAGCAAAAAACAAATTTGCTTTTTTGAACATGAAGGAGTAATGGCTTCTCAACTAGAAGTAAAAAAAATATCCTTTTTGGGATCCGCAACAGGTTATTCTTAAAATGGTTGCGCAATTACAAATGATTTTTATCAACCTGTCCAAAAAACGATCTCTTTTTAGGAAGCAGGAACAGGCTGGCTGTTTTAAAAGTGAAGAAGCAAAAGTTTGTCAGCTAGCCTGTCAAAAAATGTGGCCAATTGTGAGACCCACACGTAGATATGTCTGTTTTTTTCCGGCAGCACCGATAACAATACATACCGCACACGTGCACATGGATGACATAGGTGTGACATCCATGTGCCGTCCGTGTTACACGTAATGAAATAAAATGCAATAGAAATTACAGCTGTGTAGGTGTTAAAGATGCACAAAGAGATAGATAGATAGATAGATAGATAGATAGATATCTTAAGGTTATCTATCTAACACAGGTCTATAAAAATATTTTTTTTCAGGTGCCAAGGTTTTTTGAATGGATTTAGGGTATTTTCAGGGTGTTGAATTAAAAAATACCATTACTTTTGCTGAATTCGTTTTAGTTTTTGAGATAATTCATCTATGAAAATAATATTTCCCCAATGCATTCTTAATCAGCACCATAAACGTAATATAGAACTATTCAGACATCCTTGGCACAAAAATCACTTTATACCAGTGATAATTAGTGACTTGCCTGGGTAGCTTACTGTACCTGGATTAACCTAATAAATAAATGAATGAAAAAAATTACATATGGTCCCCCCCAATTTTGATAACCAGCAAAGGTAAAGTAGACAGCTGTGAGCTGATATTATCAGGCTGGGAAGGTCCGTAGTTATTGGGCCCGTCCCAGCCTAAAAATACAAGCCCGCAGCCACCCCAGAAGTGGAGCATCACGTGAGATGCTCCAATTCTGACGCTTTGCCTTGGCTCTTCTTGATTGCTCTGATGCAGTGGTAATCAAGGTAATGGGGCTTGGGGTTGATGTCAGCTGTGAATTGTCAAAAACACAGCTGGCATCAAGCGCTGGTGTTAATAATGGAGAAGTGCCTATCAGACATCCCCATTATTAACTCAGTAATAAAAAACATACAAAAATACTTTATTTGAATAAATACTCCCCCGCATTTTCCCTGGGTCACCAATTTATAAAAAAATAAAAAATCCCACGCAGGTCTAACATAGTCCAGGGAATCCGACGTAGTCCACAAATGGAAACCTGAAAAACATAAAAAGAGAGCAATAAAAACAGTACACTGTCCCTCGTTCACCAATTTATTATAAAAAAAAGTTCCCACACAGGTCCGACGTAGTCCAGCGCTTCCCACGGCATTCCCGAATCTGTCTCACACTGCACTCAGCGAGATCCAGTGACTGTGAATAGAAGTAATGTTACTGACATCACTGCTCTTCACAGTCGCCGGCTCACGCTGAGCGCAGCATGAGCCAGATTCAGTGAACTTTGTGGGAAACACTGGACTACGTCGGACCTGTGTGTGATTTTTTTTTTTTTATAAATTGGTGAACTGGGGAGAATGTGGGCTAGTGTTTGTTTAAATAAAGTATTTTTTGTGTGTGTTTCTTTTTTTTTGATTACTTGGTTAGTAATGAAGGTGTCTGATGGGGCTTGATGGCAACTGTGTTTTTTGACAATTCTCAGCTGACATCAACCCCAAGCCTCATTACCTCGATTGCAACCGCGCCAGGGCAACCGGGAAGAGCCAAGGTGAAGTATCACAATTGGTACATCTCATGTGATGCTCCATTTCTGGGGTGGCTGCGGGCTGGTATTTTTAGACTGGGAAGGGCCCAATAGCCATGAACTTTCCCAGCCTGATAATATCAGCTCACAGCTGTCTGCTTTACCTTTGCTGATTATCAAAAATTAAGGGTCCCCACTTAATTTTTTTCATTTATTTATTTATTAGGTAAATCCATGTACAGTAAGGCACTAATTATACATCTCACAGATATCTGTCTATCTATTTACCCCATATCTATCTATATATCTATCTATGAAATACAAATTGGAACAGCACCATATAAAAAGCAGTGGGTGCAAGGCCCCCCAAACAATTATCCAGTTGTAATAAACAAAAATAAGAAAAGCAGGCAGCACTCCAACAAATTGTAGGTGAAAAAATGGACTTTATTAGCATATGTGGTATGGTTGTTGTGGCGACGTTTCGATTGTGAACAACGTTCCTCAAGCAGTGAATAGATAGAAACAGGAAGTATATATAGCAAAATTTCATCACACTACAATTACAAATTCATTAGGGAAATTACATATGAATCATACATATACAATTTGATAACATATGTAAACGAATACAATTCATAGTGCATATATGGTGTAAGAATTATAAATATCAATGCATGTATAATAACAATGGTCGCATTTGATATAAAGTGCAAAGTGCATTAATTGAACGTAAATAAACCCATATGTGGCATAAATAAGAAGTATGACTCACCCAGTTTCAATCATTATGTTCATTTACATTCATTTACATAGAATGCCAAAATCAGCTTTCGGAAAAGTGCAACTGTGCATGTCCGTGCGCGTCATAATCAAGCAGCCAATAGTAGCGCCCTGAGTTTCAGGAAGGCTTTGCGCATGCGTAAAAAGCGTACCTTATGTGCAATTGCCAGCTTGATTGAGGGAAAACGTTCCCAATTGTGATCCAGCGATCTCAGACATATTACAGGTACAGAGAATACTGAGAGCCATCTCCACGAGGGGAATAATCCTTATATCGTGGTCAAATAAGTGTGAAGGCATTACACTTTCCTCTCTATATGTTGAAACCAAAGGAATACTACATAGTTTATTTTTGTTTTGTTCCCGCTTAAGGTAACTGACCTATCTAAAGATGATGCTGGAAGTAGTGGTATACATCGACGAAGTCCTCTTCTAATTGCATACATGGGGCCATGTTGGCACCCATAGTGTTCCCACTTCTTTGCAAATAGAAGTCATTGCCAAAAAGGAAATAATTTAGTTTTATTATAATGTCAAGTAAAGAGATGATGAACTTTTGACTCTCAACAGGTAGGTTCAAAGACGCCAATTTATGTTTTACAGCCATGATACCCCTTTCATGATTAATTGATGTATATAATGATGTTATGTCATAAATGAAAAATCAACTCATTCTTTAATCTGACATTGTCTAGTTTTAGTAAAAAATCTGTAGTGTCCTTAATGAATGATTTTGAATTTTTTTTTAATGGATTTATTATTAAATCTAAAAATATACCAAGTCTACCCCAGATATGATCAGTTGTCTTGGAAAAGAGATTTGTGTATCTTTGGTAGAACATACAGCACAGGTGTGGTTGGATGTTCTACAAATAAGTAATCACAGAGATCTTGATCAATAATTCCACCATTCTTAGCCATATCCAAAATACATTTTTTGAATGTTAAATTTAGGGTAACTATTTAGACTCTGATAAACATTTGTATCACTCAATTGTTTTTAATTTCCAATATGTAGGCGTTCTTGTCCATGAGGACGACAGCACCCCTTTTGTCAGTAGGTTTGATAATGATGTAGTTGTCATGCGCAAGTTCAAGTTATGGCTTTAAATTCATTTGCAGTGAAATTGAGATGGTTAAAGTTTTTGCTAGACATATCCTTTAATTTATCAAGATCCTGTTTAACTGCAGAAATAAACACATCAAATACTGCTGAATGAGTAGGTGAAATAAAATTGCTTTTTTTAAATAAGGACACTCCCTGCAGATTAAACTCACTATTAGTTACCTTTGGAAACTAGTTTTGTTATGAAACCATTCTCTTAATTTAATTGACCTAAAAATGTTGCATATAAATCTCCAATTGAAACCAATTGACATGTTTTCCTGGTCCAAACATTAGTCCCTTATTTAGAATAATAGAATCATAGAATGTTAGAGTTGGAAGGGTCCTCCGGGGTCATCATATCCAAACTCAATGCAGGATTCACTAAACCATCTCAGACAGATGTCTGTCCAGCCTCTGTTTGAAGACTTCCATTGAAGGAACACTCACCGCCTCTCGTGGAAGCCTGTTCCACTCATTGATCACCCTCATTGTCAAATTTTTTTTTCTAATATTTAAAATGTATCTTCTTCCTTTCAGTTTCATTCCATTGCTTCTTGTTTTTCCATGTGCAAATGGGAATAAGGATGATACCTCTACACTGTGAAATCCCTTCACATATTTGTAGACAGCTATTAAGTCTCCCCATTGCCTTCTTTTTTGGCAAGCTAAACACTCCCAGATCCTTTAACCATTCATTGTAGGAAATACTTTGCAGTCCAGTCACCATCCTGGTAGCTCTTCTCTGGACTTGCTCCAGTTTTTCAATATCTTTTTTAAAATGTGGTGTCCAGAACTGGACACAGTATTCCAGATGAGACCTGACCAAGGAGGAGTAGAGGGGGATAATTACTTCACGTGATCTAGACTCTATGTTACTCTTAATACTTCCCAGAACTATGTTTGCCTTTTTTGCTGCTGCATTACACTGTTGACTCATGTGCAGTCTGTGATCTATTATTATACCCAAGTCTTTTTCACATGTGCTGTTGCTTAGTTCTATTCCTCCCATTTTATAGATGTAATTTTCATTTTTCTTGCCCAGATGTGGAATATTGCATTTCTCCCTGTCTTCTCTAGCGTTATTAATCCCTCCTAGCTTTGCATCATCTGCAAATTTGATTAGTTTACCTTCAGTTCCCTTATCTAGATAATTTATAAAAATATTGAACAACACTGGACCCAGGACAGAACCTTGTGATACCCCACTGTAAACACTTTTCCAATTGGATGTGCAACCATTACCACTCTTTGAGTATGATCACTGACCAGTCATGAATCTACCTAACTGTAGCATTGTCAATCCCAGACTTGGTAATTTTTCCAATAAGGATATTATGAGATACTTTTTCAAATGCTTTTCTGAAGTCGAGATATATTATATCTACCGCATTTCTCTGATCCACCCAGTCAGTGATTCCATCATAGAAGGAAATTAGATTAGTCTGGCATGACTTGTTTGATAGAAACCCATGCTGGCTCTGGTTAATTATTGTATTCTTATCCAAGTACTAACATACATCCTGTTTAATAATTTGTTCAAAGATCTTTCCTGGTATAGAAGTAAGGTTCACTGGCCTGTCATTTCCTGGCTCCATCTTCTTTCCTTTTTTGAAGATAGGGACAACATTTTCCCTGCTCCAATCTTCTGGGACTTCTCCTGTTCTCTAGAATTTTTCAAAGATTCTGGTTAGTGGTTCTGCAATTTACTCTGCTATATCTTTCAGTACCCTAGGATGTAATTCATCTGGACCAGAAGATTTATATTCATGTAAATTAGCTATATATTCCCTCGCCATCTTTCCACACTATAATAAACAGATTATTTCATTCCTTCAGTAGCAACGTGAAGATCAGTTGATGTTACATTTGCTTTCTTAGAGAACACAGATGCAAAATAGGAATTTAAAAGTTAAGCCTTCTCAACTTCATTTTTGACCACTACACCCTTATCATGATGTAAAAATCCTATAGCATCTTTGATTTTTCTTTTGTTTTTGACATACCCCCGAAATCCATTTTTATTGCTTTTCGTCTTCCTTGTAAACCTCACTTCATTGCTGGCTTTAGCTCTTTTAATGCTTGCCCTGCATTCCCTGCAGACAGCATTATATTCTCCTTTAGATATGCTCCCCTCTTTCCGTTTAATATACATTTCTTTTTTTCTTTTTAAAAAGTGTTTAAGTTCTGCGTTCATCCATCCTGGTCTCTTTAAATGCTTCCAATTAATCCATCTTTTTGAGATTGTTACTGATTGTGCAGTGAGAATTTCATTTAGCAAAATCTCCCATCCTTTTAAAACATTTCTGTCCTTTAAAACATCCAGCCATTGGACTTTTCATACCCTCTGTCTGACTCCATTAAAATCTGCCTTTCTGATGTCCAACCTTAAAGTGTGAGTCCTCGCTGGTCTTCCTCTTGTAATCCAAAATTTGAGGATGGCATGATCGCTACCTCCCAAATTCCTATCCACCTTTACTTCCTCAACCATTTCTTCCCTGTTGGTAAGAATTAGGTCTAGGATAGCAGATCCTCTTGTTCTCTCTTCTACCTTTTGAAAGATAAATTTGTCAGCGAGAGAAGAGAAGAATTTTCTGGACCCATTACTTTTCCCTGAGAGAGATTCCCGCCAAATATCTGGATAGTTAAAATCTCCCATGATCACTATGTTGTACTCTTTTGAGAATAGAGACTTCTGATGTAAAAAGAGTTCATCCACATCTTTGGTCTGTGCAGGTGGCCTATAGTAAACACATACAATAGTGTCCTTTCTGTTCTTCTCTACTTGTATTCTTACCCAAACAGTTTTTGTAGAGCTACCATTCTCTGAAGTGGGAATCTTTGTGGAGATATACGTTTTCCTAACATACAATGCAACACCTCCTCCCCCTGTTAATCTTGATTCTAATAAATAAGTTGTAGCCTTCAAGGTTTGTATTCCAATCATGTGTATCATCCCACCAAGTTTCAGTGATGCCTGCTTCCTGTGTAAGCAGCTAAACCTCCCCATGTTTGTTTCCCATACTCTGTGCATTATAAACACATTTTAGTTTGTAGTTGGTTTCTCTTGCTCCTAAATTTTCATTCAGAATTTGTTGCTTTTGTTCTTTATTTCCACTTCTAATAGCGGGGTTCTCAAAAGAATTCATTAGCTGCATATTTAAGTTTAGAACTGACATCTGTGAATTAGTTAGTATTTTCTTCGAGATATTTGCCACTAATTTTGTTCCCTCTTTCTTGTTGTTATTTGTCACTGTATTTGAAGTCTGTTTCTCCCCCATTGCTCTTTTTTGTTGTCGGTAGTGGCGTTTGCCTCCTCTCGTTTTCTATTGTCTTTAGCCAATCCCCTTATTTGTTGCGTAACAGGGAGACAAACATATTAGACGAGCACTCCGAAAATACTCGGATAAGACCGAGCATGTTCAGATAACATGTTATCTGAGCATGCTTGCTCATCACTAGTGAGGATGATAGGGCTAATGACAGTCCACCACATCATTATCAGCATACATAATTCAGCTGACAACTACCTCTGTGTCGGAAATGGCCTGAGCTTCTTGCTACCCTGCCTGAGTCCCACCTTGAGATTCATCCTACCTCGGAGACCTTACCATTGCCACTGCCTCTTACACCATGACTCGCAGAGCCAGCAATACAGCTTGGCATTAGAATTGTGTCCTCCATCTTCTCCAACCCTAGATCATCCAAGTACAAAGGCTGAATGTTCATTGCTTTCAATAAATCAACCGGAAGAACTTTTTCTGGTGTAATAAATTTCTTAGCCACCAGGATGCTGTGGGTTAGGCAATTATAGGGCACAAAAAAACAGGAGTCATTGATGGAGTGGAAATTTCGCTACGTGCAACATTAAGGTTATCTTCACACGTTGCGTTTTTGCTGCATTTTTTTTCTGTAGCAAAACCTGCTCTCTTGGCAGTGAAGAATCTGTATTTTTACAGTGGTTTTGTCATGGTACATTTGTCTCTTGTGCATGCTAATAAAGCTAAGTGCAAAAAAAAAACCTAATTCAACTTCCTCAGGTTATGGCACCACAAATGCAGCAAAACCTGATACCTGCATTTTTTCAGCGTTTTTTCCACTACCCGTTGCTTTCAATGGGTGAAAAAACGCTGAAAGAAGTAACATGCTGCATTTTGCAAAAACCAAGGTATATCTCACAAAATACTGAGGACAAAAAACCAAGCTCTGTGCATTAGATTTCTTTAATGTGAAAATTTGCATAAAAAAAGCTGAAATGTGTGAACATAACCTTAGTGTTATTGTGGCATAGAAGGTGGATGGAGCAGAACACTGACTCATGCTCTTGGTGCCACTGTCAGATGATATATCTTGGTGTGACTGAAATGAGTGACGTGACATATATTTATGATGCCCGCCTATTCCTTCCCACTGATACCTTTGCCAGAATCAAAAATGACCAATTGCGACCTACATTTGTTACTACTACTCTTATCGGGAAGATTTATGCCAGCAGTGCCAGTGGTTCTGCTGCTTGTGGCTTCCACATTTTTTTCCATGGTATGTTTTTTTTTTTTCTCTCACCCTACCACATCCATTGTCTGTGATACTTTTTAATTTAACATACATTTTCGCAAAAAATATATTGTTTGATTCCTTTACACATTTTTTTACCACACTTAGCCAACTGGAAATGCTAGGCAGGGTTCACATGATTGCCAAAAATGCTAATGGAACAACTGCCTGCCCATAATGTCGGTACCATTATGGAACCATTTTGCCCATATTGTTTTGTTCTCTGCCACCATAAATCGCAGAAATGGACTTTAATTCCAGCTACAGGGAACAAAACAATATGGATGACATGATTCGGGTAAGCAGAAGTCGGAAAGATGACTGGCGGTGCACGTGCAGTTGGGTTTTGGGCTCTGCGTGCAGTAAAGTGAGCCCAAGCGAGCCAGCAGGCGCGAGATGTCGTTCGGCTATGTGGATGACACAGGTTGCATCAACCACATTAATCACAGCGGTGGGACGAAGTTTAGTAGGGGTGAGAGGAGGGACAGGCGCCGCTGCAATGACGCCAATAGGACTCGACTGTCCAAATTTGATTACCTCGCTGAAACACTTCAAAAGGTTTTTTTGGGGATATACAGGGGAGACAGGACAAAATATACAACTTTCTGTAAAGCAGCACAGGCAGCATATGACAAATTAACCTATCTCACTTTACATTATTATTCCCAGGACTCGCTCACATCACCATATAAATAGGACGAGTGCTCTCTGATTTTTTAGCGGACAGCACTTGGACCAATGTTATTCAATGGGCAGTGATGATGGCTATTTCTTTTCACTGACAGAATCTGTCTGTGAAAAAAATCATCACATGCTGTGATTTCATTCCAAAAATGGGTTGTTGTGAGATAAAAATCGGATGTCATATGGAGTCACAGTAAAGCAGCCGATTTTTACAGATACATTACAATTCTGCTGCATAGGAAACTGTAAATGGTCCTGTAAACTATTAGTGGCTGCTGAGTAAAAAATTTATTACATACGGATGACAAGTGAGAAAAAATTGTCCCACTTTTCTGGATGAAAATTGGGCCTATTTTTTTCATACACTCATTTGACCCTAGACACAGACTTAGACCAGCACACCCATTTTCATTATGGGATACAGCACTGCAGTAGTACACGACAATCAGATTAGTCCTTTTTCTATTCTCATGTGGAATAATTAGTGCACCCTAACCTCCTAACCGTACATTGAAAAAACTAAAATGGTGCTTTTTGGCCTGTCGCCATCTTTCATACTGGCTGTCATAGTTCCACCTGACTGGCTGGGGTAGACCATGTGATGTGACATCTGCAAGGCATTATGGACAAGCCCGTGTGGCCGCTCCTGACATCTTAGCCTCTGAGTCTTCAGCAGTGTGTGAAATGGCATCTTTTTAACGAACCTCACAAATCAAATCGCAAAGTGTTTGACCTGCAAATCCATCCGCTCATCTCTAGTTACAAATTTAGGGTATATTCAAAATGTGACTTTCTTTATCTAGAGGTTAAAATTGTCCATTTTTAAACAGAAGATGCTTCTGGAATCGCTCCATTTCTCTGGAGTTTTGTAAACCTTGATTTAGCATTTTTTGGTCATTTTATGAGTGATTTTTTTCAACCTTTTACTCTGGCATATACTGCGGGACATTACAAATATGTGTATGTTTTTAGAAACCAAGTAGTGTTGACTGCAAAATGGTTAGGGTTACACCTTGAGTTATTATCTCACACTACAAAAGAACAACAACAAAAAAAAGATATCGCCGTCCGTAAGAATGCATTAAAGAGAGCTTGTCTGCATGAGTTGTAATGTAAAGTAAAGATATCTCTGTAATGGTGCCGTAATACTGATTAAATTATTTCCTTTGGTGAAGAAATCCCCTTTGTTGTTCTTCTTCAATCACCATTTGAAGTTTTCTGCTAATTAGATTTCAGTGTACAGGGGCTGGACTGTGCACTTGGTGTTCTCCTCCCTGTCTGTGATTCCCCGGCCCCTCATCTGCCTCTAGTCTGTGAATGATCTGCCTTCTCTGTTTGAAATCTCATCAGTGATCTGTCATTCAAAGAACGGAGGCAGACGAGGGGCCGGGAATCACAGACAGGGAGGAGAAGACCCAGTGCACAGTCCAGCCCTTGTACACCGAAATCTAATTAGCAGAAAACTTCAAATGGTGATTAATGAAGAACCACAAAGCGGATTTCTTCACCAAACATAGCAACATAATCAGTATTACAGCACCAATTCATCCTTTTATTTACTTTACATTATAAAATAGTGCTGACAAATTCTCTTTAAGTTCTTGTAGCTTGAAAATTGAAGTTAAATCACTTGAGTCAAACATGTCGATAGTGATTTCTTCTTTTACACTGCTTTCATATGTTGGGGACACATTCGTTTTTTTGTAAAAAACAAAAAAACTGACCAACATCTCCATATAGTGTTAACAGGTGCAAGCTGCAATGACTGCATAACATACAAAAAAAGAACACAGCAGTATCCTGTATGGGCCAAGATACAGTACAGACCAATAGTTTGGACACACCTTCTCATTTAAAGATTTTTCTGTATTTTCATGACTTTGAAAATTGTACATTCACACTGAATGCATCAAAACTATGAATTAACACATGTGGAATTATATACTTAACAAAAAAGTGTGAAACAACTGAAAATATGTCTTATATTCTAGGTTCTTCAAAGTAGCCACCTTTTGCTTTGATGACTGCTTTGCACACTCTTGGCATTCTCTTGATGAGCTTCAAGAGCTAGTCACCGGAAATGGTTTTCACTTCACAGGTGTGCCCTGTCAGGTTTAATAAGTGGGATTTCTTGCCTTATAAATGGGGTTGGGACCATCAGTTGTGTTGTGCAGAAGTCTGGTGGATACACAGCTGATAGTCCTACTGAATAGACTGTTAGAATTTGTATTATGGCAAGAAAAAAGCAGCTAAGTAAAGAAAAACGAGTGGCCATCATTACTTTAAGAAATGAAGCTCAGTCAGTCCGAAAAATTTGGCAAACTTTGAAAGTGTCCCCAAGTGCAGTTGCAAAAACCATCAAGCGCTACAAAGAAACTGGCTCACATGAGGACCGCCCCAGGAAATGAAGACCAAGAGTCACCTCTGCTTCTGAGGATAAGTTTAGCCGAGTCACCAGCCTCAGAAATCGCAGGTAAGCAGCAGCTCAGATTAGAGACCAGGTCAATGCCACACAGAGTTCTAGCAGTAGACACATCTCTTCAACAACTGTTAAGAGGAGACTTTGTGCAGCAGGCCTTCATGGTAAAATAGCTGCTAGAAAACCACTGCTAAGGACAGGCAACAAGCAGAAGAGACTTGCTTGGGCTAAAGAACACAAGGAATGGACATTAGACCAGTGGAAATCTGTGCTTTGGTCTGATGAGTCCAAATTTGATATCTTTGGTTCCAACCACCGTGTCTTTGTGCAACGCCGAAAAGGTGAACGGATGGACTCTACATGCCTGGTTCCCACCGTGAAGCATGGAGGAGGAGGTGTGATGGTGTGGGGGTGCTTTGCTGGTGACACTGTTGGGGATTTATTCAAAATTGAAGGCATGCTGAACCAGCATGGCTACAAAAGCATCTTGCAGCGGCATGCTATTCTATCCGGTTTGCGTTTAGTTGGACCATCATTTATTTTTCAACAGGACAATGACCCCAAACACACCTCCAGGCTGTGTAAGGGCTATTTGACCAAGAAGGAGAGTGATGGGGTCACCGGACCTGAACCCCATCGAGATGGTTTGGGGTGAGCTGGACCGCAGAGTGAAGGCAAAAGGGCCAACAAGTGCTAAGCATCTCTGGGAACTCCTTCAAGACTGTTGGAAGATCATTTCCGGTGACTACCTCTTGAAGCTCATCAAGAGAATGCCAAGAGTGTGCAAAGCAGTCATCAAAGCAACCTAGAATATAAGACATATTTTCAGTTGGTTCACACGTTTTTGTTAAGTATATAATTCCACATGTGTTAATTCATAGTTTTGATGCCTTCAGTGTGAATGTACAATTTTCATAGTCATGAAAATACAGAAAAATCTTTCAATGAGAAGGTGTGTCCAAACCTTTGGTCTGTACTGTATATGCAAACACTGAATGCATGAAATCTAAATTGCATTGTAGCTACATAAAATGTACTTACAAAAAATGAAGATTCTTAGCGCATAAATTGACCAATTCATGTAGGCCCATCAACCATTGGAAGGTTTAGATCTCATGTATTCAGTGTTTTCATATATATTGGCCCTTACAGAGTGCTGCTGTTTTCTTTTTTGTATGTTATGCCTCATTGCAGTTTGCACCTATTCACACTATATGGCGGTGCTGGTCAGTTTTTTGTTTTTTAAAGTATACTTTTGGAGATTGTGACTGCCTCCTTTCTGACTCTGCACTCCTCCCATCAGCCCAAGGGTGCTTTTAATTAGTGCTGGTTCCTACCTGTCTATTTAAATTGTAGGCTTACAGCCTGAGAGAGCCATGTTTGCCCATTTAAATCGTAGGCTTCTAGCCCAAAAAAGGAATGTTTTATGAATAGTAGGATAGGTATCCATCAGAGGGAGGTCACCTTGCCGTGGTTAATGGGCATATATGAATTGGCCAATTTGAGCTAAGAACCTTCATTTTTTGTAAGTACATTTTATTTAGCAACAATGCAGTTTAGATCTCATGCATTCAGTGTTTAAATATATCTTGGCCCTTACAGAGTTCTGCTGTGTTTTTTTTGTACATTAGTTTTACAGTTCTACCAATATTATAGCATAAAAAATGCAATATGTGAACATAGCCAATGTTGTAGCAATATCTCAAAGACAATCAATGAGCTGAACTTTTGAGTGTCATTGCCAAGTAGCAGAATACATGTGTAATACAATGCCAGAGTAGAAGTGCAGCTCCCATATGTGGCATAGATCAACACTCTTGGGCCATAAGTTTATTAATATTAATTTGCACAAATTTGAACAAACCTGCCCTGTCATTATGAGTTATTTAGAAACTGGCTGAAATCTATCAAAATGTGGAAAAAGTGAAGGGGCCTGAATACTTGCAAAATGCCCTATAGATGATACATATATACAGTGTCTATGACCTTGAGGGTACTGAGGATACTTACAATCATTTCCATGCTCATGTAAATCAGAATTTTACTTTTCTGGTTTTAACAAATCTCACTCTATTTCATGGTAACAAGGCAGCTCACTGTTGTCTGTCCTTAGTCCAGACACTGACTGTCCTTCCATTTTACGCTGGGTTCAGCTCCATGACAACAGATGGAATTCTAGAAAGAACACTTTTAGCACAAATGGAAAAAAGAGCAAATATGCAAATTACATGAATGTGAATGTAAATTGGTGTCATGTTCTTTGCTGTTCATAAAATCAATGGTCCCTTACATAGTTATTTTTACTTGGGATTTACAAGACATATTATTTTACTATTAGAGTAATTCATTCATTTAAAACTTGAATGTTTTCTTTGTAAAATTCTAATACTCTTTGAAAACCTGTAAATGACTTCCTGAAGGACCTGTTCACCAAAATGGGGTCAAATACGGCCATGGATTTAGCCATTATTGTGGTGAGCACAAAAACTTAATTAGCAAAGAAATTAAAGAGTTTGAGTCCACACAATTCTTGAATAGATTGCCTACAAAACTTTATGGCCCTGATTCATCATTGCTTTTTCTCCATTTTTCTGGTGTAATTTGCTCCTTTTTAGTAGCTTAACTCGTTCACCCCCAAGCCAGTTTACACCTTCATGATCAGGCCACATTTCTGACCAGTGTTACTTTATGTGGTAATAACTCTGTAACGCTTCAACATATCCAGTGATTCTGTTATTATTTTTGGTGACATATTGTACTTCATGATAGTGGTAAAATTTCTTCGATACGACTTGTGTTTATTTGTGAAAATATCAGAAATTTGGTGAAAATGTAAAAAATGTTACAATTTTCAAACTTTTAATTCTTATGCCCTTAAACCAGAGATTTATGTCACATAAAATAGTTAATAAATAAAATTTACCACATGTCTAATTTGCATCTGCATCATTTTTGAAACAATCATTTTTTATTAGGAAGCTAGAAGGGTTAAAAGTTTAGCAATTTCTAATTTTTTCACCAAAATTTACAAAACCATTTTTTTAGGGACCACATCACATTTGAAGTGACTTTGGGGGGACTATATGATAGAAAATACCCCAAAAATGCGACCATTCTAAAAACTGCACCATCAAAGTGCTCAAAACCCCATTCGAGAAGTTTATTAACTCTTCAGGTGCTTCACAGGAATGAAAGTAATGTTGAAGGAAAAAATGAACATTTTACTTTTTATAACAAAAATGTTAATTTAGCCCCAATTTTTTTATTTTCACAAGAGTAAAAGGAGAAAATGGACACCAAAATTTGTTGTGCAATTTCTCCTGAGTACGCCGATACCCTATATGTGAGGAAGACGACTATTTTGGCGCACAGCAGGGCTCGGAAGGGAAGGAGCACCTTATAACTTTTTGAATGCAAAATTGGCTGGAATCGCGAGCGGACGCCTTGTTGCATTTGGAGAGCCCTTTATGGGCCTAAACAGTGGAAACCCCCAGCAAGTAACCCCATTTTGGAAACTAGACCACTCAAGAAATGTATCTAGATGTGTGGTAAGCACCTTGAACCCCCATGTGCCTCACATAAGTTTATAACGTTGAGCCGTGTAAATAAAAAATCACATTTTAACTACAAAACTGTTGTTTTAGCCCCAAATTTTTCATTTTCACAAGAAAAATAGGACAATTTGTACCACAAAATTTGTTGTGCAATTTCTCCTGAGTATGCCGATACCTCATATGTGGGTTAAAAGTACTGTTTCGGTGCATGGCAAGGCTGGGAAAGAAAGAAGCAACGTTTGACTTTTTGAACACAAAATTGACTGGAATAGAAAGCGGACACCATGTTGGAATGCCCCTGATGTGCCTAAACAGTGGAAACCTCCCACAAGTGACTCCACTTTTAAAACTAGACCTATCAAGGAATTTATCTAGTTATATATATATATAAAAAACATTTATTTTGTGTTTTTTCTAAAAACATATTTTTTTTTTACTTAGTCCCTTTATGGGACTTTCACTATTAGCAGTCTGATTGCTGGTATAAAGCATTGCAGTGCATAAGCATATGCTTAATACCTGTCTGTGCTGCACTGACAGAAGCCTTTGGGACAATATCCACGAGATAGAAATACGACAATCTTACACATCGCCAAAGAGTAGCTCAGTCATTTGACGATGTAGTGTTCAAAGCAGCGGACAAGGAGGGGGGGAATTGTAATCTGGCCAAATAACAAATATGAAAGAGAGGCATTTGGCAGTTGAGGGACAAAAATACCTATTCCCTATTACCATCTAGTCTATTGTCCTCATTTTCAGGTCAGCTCCAAAAGATTCTAACGAGTGCATTTGCTGAAGGAATTATCAGTAAAAAAAAGTTCTGGAGGGCCTCACATAGTTAGTTTCCCCAGAATATCGACTTTTTACTTGCTCCATAAAGATTCTGTTACCCGTCCGGAATGTCTGATTGTGTCTAGTATTGATGGTCTTTAAAACCCAATATGTAAATTCATTGATTTTTACTTAAAACCTTTAGTCAAAACCTTATCTTCTAATGTCCAAGAAACAACGAATGTCCTTAACAGGATTTTTATGGACCCTAACATGATTATAGTGACAGCGGACATTGAGTCCCTTTACATCGGGGACATAGGGGGTTTTCTCTCATGCTGGCTTTTTCTATGGTGCCCTAATATTGGCATGTTACATATGGTTACTATATAAATATATGCAATATTAACCGATAGATATCTGCTCGCTCCATAGTAAGGACTAGGAGGTCATAATTGTTTTGTATCACATGGTGTGTTAGTTCTGGTTAGTGCATATAAAACACTTACCCACTAATATTTGGTTACTTTACAATAAGGGTGTTGATGATATGAGCATATTTGTTTTATGTGGGTCAAGGCTTGATATTTTTGCACCTGACAACTTGCCAGTATTTTTATTGCTGTTGTCATTTTTTTATATATTGTTCTAATGTATTTTGTCATTCATATTGTGGTGTAGTAATAAAAAATGTGTATTTTTGAAGTATCCCAAAGACTCAATTTTTCTCCTTTTCTCTAAACTGACAGAGGCCTGTTAGACCATGCTCTGGGCATGGTCTAACAGGCTCTCCGTAGCCTGGTGACCTGGATGTCATCATGACGACCTTGGGTCATCATGGCAACAATCAGGCCCCCACAATGAAGTTGTGGAAGTGCCAATCGGCGGGGAGAGAAACCCCTCCGCCCTCCCCATGCATTCTAAATGCTGTAATCGATATTGATCACAACATAAAGGGGTTAAACAGCTGGGGGTGGTGTGGGCGCCACTCCTGGCAGTGAGAGTCGCGTGTCAGCTTTCATGTTAGCTGAACACCCAAGCGGCGAACCCATTCCCAGACAGGATATATGGATACGTCTAAGGTCGTGAAGGGATTAAAGAGTACCCCTTGTTTTAATTTTTATTTTATAAATCAATAGTAAATGTGAAAATAAGCAACTTTGTAATATACCTTATCAGAGAAATCTCCTATCTCAGTAATGGGAAAGTCTGTCTTCACTGAATACACATTTTACCTCAGAATTGAGAATTTTAATAATGACAGATTAATTCTGGCAGAGAAAGAAGCCGATTTCTCTGATAAGATATATTACTAAGTTGCTCATTTTCATGTGTACTATTAATTTGTGAAATAAAAATTAAAACAATTGTCACACTTTAATAATCTAGCAAACTATAATCTGTAAAGAAATGTGCACATACAGTTTTTGAAGGAGTTTTTTTTTATTTGGTCTGCTTCCAAAAAATTGCTTAAAAACACTTAAAAGACTTTCCTAATCATTTTTCATGTAAAACCACTTTGCTGTTCATATGTTCAGTGCTCTGTGCATTTTTCCCCACTTCAGGTTTTGAAAAAAGAATAGTAAAAAAAAGAAAGTGCCTGTCACATCTGTGAAGCCGCTCCTGATGGATAAGGCTCCAAACTAGGTACTGTCCAATCAAAAGGCTGCTAAGAAACATTTCTGGAATAAACTCTCCAAAAATGCTTCAAAAACTTTTCAACACCACTTTAGCAAACAAAAACTCTTACAAAAACTCCCCAAGAAAGAGCATTTCCTGAAAAATTTTAGAACACACTAAAAAGCTTCAGTGTGCTCCTTTCCTTTGGGTCCAAAGAGGAAGACATTGGTTATAAAAAAGTTAATTGCTAGTTTACATCTGGACTAGTGTTGAGCGAGTATGTTCTATTAACCCTTTTGCCGAGTATGCTCGGGCCGAGCTCCGAGTATTTATAGCTGCTCGGTGATATGGTTGAATTGCTCCCGTGTGCATGATTTGCAACTGTTTGACAGTTTTATTACATGTGAGGAATGTCTATTTCTTACACATTCCTCACATGTAATAAAACTGTCAAACAGTTGCAAATCATGCACACGGGAGCGATTCAACCATATCACCGAGCAGCTATAAATACTCGGAGCTCGGCCCGAGCATGCTCGGACGGAACATACTCGCTTTACACTAATCTGGACAATTCAAGTAATAGACAGCAAGAAGATTATTGCCAGAGAAATCTGTTAACTCAAATTGTAGTCTTTTCATAAATTACTTAAAAGGGTTGTCCACTACTAGAACAACCCCTTCTCGATCTGAATATTTGGCGCTAATAAAATAAAAACACTTATACTCACCTACGGTGCCAACACTCACGTTCCCGGGGCTCTTGTACAGCCCTGTGTCCAATCAGCGCTGGCGTCACTGTCCCCTCATTCGGACAAATCAAATATAAAGAGTAAGACACAGAGGAGGAGCAGCCCTGGCTTCCTGTTGATGTTCGATTTCTCCGAAGGACGCGACAGTGACACTGGTAATGATTGGGCACAGGGCTCATGTGTCATGACAACCGCACGAGAGCCATGGGAACCCGAGTGCCAAAACTGCTGGAACGGTGCTGGCACAGGAGGTGAGTATAAGTGTTTTTATGTTATTGGTGGCAAACATTCAGATCAAGAAGGGGTTTTCCTAATAGGGGACAACCCCTTTAACGGGTCCCAACAAGGGCTCCCTGATGTTCACCCTTTCACCACTCTACAGTGATCTCCCTCCACTGCAGGGACCCCTAAATTGTATATTGGACCTTTAATTTAAATATCATAAGTCCATTTCTATTGTGATATTACGTCCCAGTATTAACTTCTATAGCATCCTGATGTATGTATGTGCATGTTGGATTAGCAGTTTTTTCGAATATAAAGAGCATAAAAAATAGATAATGCAAAGTACCATAGTGCTGCAGTATCTGTATGGAGAACTAATGACGTTTGCAGTTCTCAGCACCTTGGTCAGCTCAGTAGAATAAAAGTACAAATGGCTTTAATACATTAATGAACAAATGATTGGTTCTGGGCTTTAACACCCGCCATACTAGATGTACGGTGCAGGGTTAAAGCTCCTGCTCCTCTTTCTTTATTTGTGTTGCAAAAAAAATATATAAATTACATGGTATTTTATATACAGTACAGACCAAAAGTTTGGACACACCTTCTCATTGAAAGATTTTTCTGTATTTTCATGACTATAAAAATTGTACATTCACACTGAAGGCATCAAAACTATGAATTAACACATGTGGAATTATATACTTAACAAAAAAGTGTGAAACAACTGAAAATATGTCTTATATTCTAGGTTCTTCAAAGTAGCCACCTTTTGCTTTGATGACCGCCGACTACCTCTTGAAGCTCATCAAGAGAATGCCAAGAGTGTGCAAAGCAGTCATCAAAGCAAAAGGTGGCTACTTTGAAGAACCTAGAATATAAGACATATTTTCAGTTGTTTCACACTTTTTTGTTAAGTATATAATTCCACATGTGTTAATTCATAGTTTTGATGCCTTCAGCATGAATGTACAATTTTCATAGTCATGAAAATACAGAAAAATCTTTAAATGAGAAGGTGTGTCCAAACTTTTGGTCTGTGATGTATATCTCAAAAATAATACAATTTGTCCTGCATTAAAGAAAGCGTCATACAACAACATCAGTGAAAAAAAAGTTATGGCAGCTGAAAAGGTGGTAAGGAAAAATTCCAAGAAATCAGCGGGTCATTAAAGGGGTTGTCCAGTCTAAATTGATAAGTCAGCAATCAAGTGTATAAGCTCTGGCCGGGGGTATGTACATCACCGCCGTTCCGCGCTCAGAATCCTGCGAATCCCTGTAGCGCACAGTGCATGCACTGGGAGGATTCATAAGTGTGCAGTCACACAGAGTGATTGCTGACTTATCAATTTAGACCGGACAACCCCTTTAAGGCCCTTTCAGACCTGGCCATTAAAGGGTTAAGGTACACTGGAACAGGGTTACTTTTATTTGAATAGGAGTCATCAATATAATGGGTTCATTCAGGAATATATGTTACTAGCTACTGAGCCTGTTCTACGCCCGGGTGGCGAGCATTTTGATTGGTATATGGTCTCCCATGCTGGTATGTGCTGCCCCCATCCTGGTGTTTGTGCTGCCCCCATCCTGGTATTTGTGCTGCCCCCATCCTGGTATTTGTGCTCCCTAATCCTGTTCCCCCATCCTGTTATGTGCTGCCTTCATCCCTATCCTGGTATACATGGCACGCCTCATCCCTATCCCAGTATGCATGGTACCCCTCACCCCCAATCCTGGTATGTATGGCACCCCTCACCCTCAATCCTGGTACGCATGGCACCCCTCACACTCAATCCTGGTATGCATGGCACCCCTCACCCTCAATCCTGGTATGCATGGCACCCCTCATCCCCAATCCTGGTATGCATGGTACCCCTCACACTCAATCCTGGTATGCATGGTACCCCTCATCCCTATCCTGGTATATATGGTACCCCTTATCCCTATCCTGGTATGCATGGCCCCTCATCCGAATCCTGGTATGCATACCCCCCCAGATCCCTATCCTGGTACGCATGGTACCCCTCATACCCCTATCCTGGTATACATGGTACCCCTCATCCCTCAATCCTGGTATGCATGGTACCCCTCATCCCCCAATCCTGATATGCATGCCCCCCCAGATCCCAATCCTGGTATGCATGGTACCCCTCATCCCCCAATCCTGGTATGTATGGTACCCCTCATCCCTCAATCCTGGTATGCATGGTACCCCTCATCCCTCAATCCTGGTATGCATGGTACCCCTCATCCCCCAATCCTGGTATGCATGGTATCCCTCACCCATCAGTCCTGGTATGCATGGTGCCCCTCTTCCCCCAATCCTGGTATGCATGGCACCCCTCATTTCAAATCTGGTATATATGGCACCCCTCATCCCAATCCTGGTATGCATGGCACCCCTCACCCCCAATCCTGATATGTATGGCACCCCTCACCCTCAATCCTGGTACGCATGGCACCCCTCACCCTCAATTCTGGTATGCATGGCACCCCTCACCCTCAATCCTGATATGCATGGCACCCCTCATCCCTATCCTGGTATACATGGTACCCCTCATCCCTATCCTGGTATGCATGGCCCCTCATCCGAATCCTGGTATGCATGCCCCCCCCAGATCCCAATCCTGGTACGCATGGTACCCCTCATCCCCCTATCTTGGTATACATGGTACCCCTCATCCCTCAATCCTGGTATGCATGGTAACCCTTATCCCCCAATCCTGGTATGCATGCCCCCCCAGATCCCAATCCTGGTATGCATGGTACCCCTCATCCCCCAATCCTGGTATGCATGGTACCCCTCATCCCTCAATCCTGGTATGCATGGTACCCCTCACCCCTCAGTCCTGGTATGCATGGTACCCCTCTTCCCCCAATCCTGGTATGCATGGCACCCCTCAATTCAAATCTGGTATATATGGCAGGCCTCATCCCAATCCTGGTATGCATGGCACCCCATCTCTCATCCTGATATGCATGGCAACACTCATCCCAAATTTGATATACATGGCACCCCTCATCCCAATCCTGGTATGCATGGCACCCCTCATCCCCCAATCCTGGTATGCATGGTACCCCTCATCCCCCAATCCTGGTATGCATGGAAGCCCTCATCCTCCAATCCTGGTATGCATGGTCCCCTCATCCCCCAATTCTGGTATGCATGGTCCCCTCACCCCCAATCCTGGTATGCGTGGTCCCCTCATCCCCCCAATCCTGATATGCATGGTCCCCTCATCCCTCCAATCCTGGTATGTGTGGACCCCTCATCCCTCAATCCTGTTATGTATGGTACCCCTCATCCCCCAATCCTGGTATGTATGGTACCCCTCATCCCCCAATCCTGGTATGTGTGGCCCCCCTCATCCCCCAATCCTGGTATGTGTGGCCCCTCATCCCTCAATCCTGTTATGTGTGGCCCCCTCATCCCTCAATCCTGGTATGTGGTCCGTTGCTGGAAAAGTATCATAGTCTTTAGAAAGTGGGCAGCTCCTCACAGTGTGGCCCCCTCATCCCTCAATGATGGTATGTGTGGCCCCCACATCCCCCAATCCTGGTATGTATGGTACCCCTTATCCCCCAATCCTGGTATGTGTGGCCCCCTTATCCCCAAATCCTGGTATGTGTGGCCCCTTCATCCCTCAATTCAGTTATGTGTGGCCCCCTCATCCCTCAATCCTGGTATGTGTGACCCCCTCATCCCCCAATCCTGGTATGTATGGTACCCCTCAATCCCCAATCCTGGTATGTATGGTACCCCTCATCCCCAATCCTGGTATGTGTGGCCCACTCATCCCTCAATCCTGGTATGTGTGGCCCCCTCATCCCTCAATCCTGGTATGTGTGGCCCCCACATCCCCCAATCCTGGTATGTATGGTAACCCTCATTCCCCAATCCTGGTATGTGTGGCCCCCTCATCCCCCAATCCTGGTATGTGTGGCCCCCTCATCCCTCAATCCTGGTATGTGTGGCCTCCTCATCCCTCAATCCTGGTATGTGTGGCCCCCACATCCCCCAATACTGGTATGTATAGTAACCCTCATTCCCCAATCCTGGTATGTGTGGCCCCCTCATCCCCCAATCCTGGTATGTGTGGCCCCCTCATCCCTCAATCCTGGTATGTGTGGCCTCCTCATCCCTCAATCCTGGTATGTGTGGCCCCCTCATCCCTCAATCCTGGTATGTGTGGCCCCCTCATCCCCCAATCCTGGTATGTGTGGCCCCCACATCCCCCAATCCTGGTATGTATGGTAACCCTCATTCCCAATCCTGGTATGTGTGGCCCCCTCATCCCCCAATCCTGGTATGTGTGGCCCCCTCATCCCTCAATCCTGGTATGTGTGGCCCCCTCATCCCTCAATCCTGGTATGTGTGGCCCCCTCATCCCCCAATACTGGTATGTATAGTACCCCTCATCCCCCAATCCTGGTATGTGTGGCCCCCGTATCCCCCAATCCTGGTATGTGTGGCCCCCTCATCCCTCAATCCTGGTATGTGTGGCCCTCTCATCCCTCAATCCTGGTATGTGTGGCCCCCTCATCCCTCAATCCTGGTATTTGTGGCCCCCTCATCCCCCAATCCTGGCACGTGTGGCCTCCTCACCCCCCAATCCTGGTATGTATGGCACCCCTCATCCCTTTCACGATGCACACATACAAAAAAATAAACACTTATACTCACCTTTCTTCCCTGTGCTCTAACGCTGCTGTGTCCTGTTCTGCCGGAGGTCGGGGGAGGAGTGCGTCACCGGAGCACCACGCTGTCCGGCTCCATTTTGCTGAACACACACTGCAAATGTGTCTTCAGTAAAATGGCGGCAGATAACGCTATGCTCATGCGCCGACTCCGACGCCTTCACTCCGCCCCCGGTCTCCAGCCAGAAGAGAGGCGCTGCGGCAACGCTCCTCCCGGTCAGGTAAGTATGTAAGTATGGCGCCGGAGATCGCAGTATGCATTCAGTGTCTACGCATACCGTGATCTCCGGCACCATACACACTCCTCTTACCTATTACGTCTCCATGCGTTCTTCTGTCTGGAGCCAGACTACGCGTCGCGCATGCGCAGTCTATAAAGGCTTCAGACAGAGGGATGCTTTGCCGATTATATTACAGATAATAACTGTAGCCTAGGTATATAGTTGCTTTATTTAAACTCATAGTTGATATTTTGTCTATAGGCACAAGAATTATAAATCGTTCTGTATAGATTAGTATTAGTGTTGAGCGAGAACTAAAATGCTCGGGTGCTCGAAGCTCGGGCCGAGCTCACCGTGATACTCGGGTGCTCGACCCGAGCAACAAGCCCAATGTTAGTCTAAGGGAGACCCGAGCATTTTTGCCGCGGCACCCCTTCGGCAGTCTGTAGAAAGTCTAAAAAGTGCCCAAAACGATAGTGACAGTGTTCAAATGACATGGGGACTGCATGGGGATCGCCCCAGGAAGCATTTCTGACCCCCAGGTCACTGCTGTCAACAACGTGGTCAGTGGTATTAAGCCACTTTTACGGGCTCACAATAAAACGTTCAAAAACTAAACTGAAACGGTTTTCCTGTGAAATATGTTAAGGAACTTCCTTTCCAGGGTAAAAACTTGTGTATAAGGTAAAATAAATAACTAAAAATAAAAATACTCCTCCACACCTTAGGCTATGTTCACAAGTAGCTTTTTTTATGCGTTTTTGCACTTTTGTATTGCTTTCAACCGTGACAAATGCATTCACTGGGAAATGTCATTTTAACATTTTACAACCTTATCTGGCCATGTGCTGTGTGACCAATGCATGCAGTGCTGAAAAGACATGGGAACAGCATGGGGAAGACCCCTGGAAGCATCTCTGACACCCAGGTCACTGCCTAAAAGTGTGCCCATCAGAAGTGATCCTTACCGCATCAGAAGATGCAGACTTGCAACTATCCCCGTGCAAGTCCTTGTCCCAGGGCAGTGTTCAATTGTACCTCCCCCATTCCTTGCAATGCAAGTGCGAGTATGCAGCCTGCCACCCACCCACCCCCGGTCTGCAATACCATACTGCTTGCTTGCACTTGAAATTGGGCCTTTTAGACATGTGGAGGCGGAATCTGGCCACCACGTCATGGCTGCGTCGGCGGCCTGGTGTCCATACTCGGTCCCCAGCCGCCCCAAGGCTGGGTGCCCACACACGGTCCCCAGCCGCATGGGGGCAGCCGGGTGTCCATAAACGGTCCCCAGCCGCCCCTATTTGAAGGACTGCCTAACCACAAACACGTGGACAAGTGAATGTGGCCAGAGATGGTCCATCTGATTGACGCCTTCACACTGGGTTAATATTGTGGAAGCCAGGACACAGTTGGACACTGGGAAGCAACACGTCCTCCAGACATAGAGGATTGCGGGTCCTGGGTCAATCAGGCTTCAACACAAAGTTCAGAAGGTAGACAGCAGCAGTGGTCGGCCTCCTACACAACGAGTATATTATTCATGATCATGAGGCCATCCATCTCCTTAGCTTTCTGTTCCTTGGAATGCAAGCGCATGTATGTAGTAGCGGCTAGGCCTGAGGTGGTCAGCGTTTTGGCGCATATCCAACCTCCTCTGAGGATTGCTGGATGTTTTCCTGCTACTATCCCAGTTCTATAACTCCCGTTAAAACAAAGCTTCAGGTGATGAATGATGGATGACGTGGTGGCAAAGGAGAAAGAGCAGCAGGAACAGGGACCATTCACATCAATATCATGCCAGTCAACCACACATGTCTTGTAGGATATGTTTCTGTACCAAAAGGAGCGGTTCGGCTACACAGTTATAGGGCATACAGTGAGTGCAATGCCTACCAAAAATTTCGAGGCACTCCAATGCCCCTTGGAAGTGACATGGAGGTCAGAGGGCCTTAACTAAACCATTTTTTCCATTTATAGCAACTGGGTCTTCTGTACACTGTTGGCCTAAGCAGTGAATGGAAGGCTTTCCTAAAATTATGAGGAACTGCAATGCCCCTTGAAACAGACGTGGATTACATCGTACTAAAAACCTTCTACCCATTATTGGGGAGTGGGTCTCCCTTAGTTTTCGCCTATGCATTTGACGCGCCCCCTGGGCCATATTCTTTAGGGGAATGCCCGGAGCCGGATCAGATGGGGGTTGTAGTCTCCGAGTGGCTGTGACCCGGTCCGTGCCCAGGGTGTCAAACTCAGTGTGTGGCAGTCCTTACTGATGTTACTAAAGTTCTTTATGTCGACTACGCCACCCGTTGAATTGCGGTCACTACGGCCGCCGCTGCAGCAGGGTCCGCTGAGGCTGATGGTGTTTGTGCAGCTTAGGTAGTATAACCCCCAACGGGAGGGGTATAGCCTCAGGGGGTCAGGTGCAGAGGATGGTGGTTGTGGAGGTGCAGGGATGATGGTAATGAGAGTCAGAGTCGGGTTGTGCAGTTCAGGGTTCTTTACTTACTGCAGATGTTCCGGTCACTCCGGCCTTGAGTGACCACCCGAGCCGTGCTGCGTCCACCAGGTCCTGGACTCGGCCAACCCCCAAGTAGTTCTGGAGCGTGATTCTGAGCTCCCGTTCTGTCCTGTCCTCGTCTCTGGCCTTCCCCACCAGGGATCCACCTAAGTCCGGCTCCCTCGGGCCTCTTGTTGGCGAACCCTTGCCTCTGGGTTCCCTGACCCTATGCGTGGTCTGCCTTCTGGGTGGATATGGTGGGTGGCCGTGGCAGATGCTGCCCACGGCCTCCGGTCTCTGGCTGAGGTATGTTGTAGCCCCCCACCAGTTTGGGATCCGGTACCCTGTTGCCAACTCTTCACCCTGTGATTATATTTGGGCTCTCAGAGTTCCTTCTTTCTCCCCCTCTGGGTCTTTCGTTCTCCTCTCTCTCTCTCTTTTGGGCCTGGGGCTGCTCTGCTCTTCTGCTCTCTTCCTCTGACTTCTCTGCAAAGACTGGCTGACTGACTGACTGACTGACCCTGATCTTAGATGGTGCCCACCTTATATACTCCCTCTATGTGTGAGCTCAGGTGACCAGCACCCAATGAGCTCCTATCTTTACCCAGGCTGCTCCCCCTATCTGCCCCTACACTACTGGGATGTACCACCCCCCTCCCACTCCAGCCAGGAACAGACTCGGTCGTACCTGCACATTTCTAAGTGGGAGTACCGTTGGTCTGTTCCTCGGAAATGGGATGTGTGTAGTGCATGCAGCTTACTGAGCTCAGTTCCACACTCCATCCTTACCCGGGAGTGGAATATCACACCTCTGGCTGAGGTGCAATACCCCTGTAGCAGCCGAATCCTCAGGGTGCTACATTCCCCCCTGGTAAATCACAGCACGTCCTCGGGCTGTAAGATATAAACAACACCAAACATACAATTTTTGCATAACCAACATAATAAAACATCATATAAAACTTTTCATTAGAAACATTCTTGTCTTCTGGTACCTCCGGTCACGGTGCAACTTGTGACCGGGTAAAGTGCGACAGTCTCTTGAAGAAAAATCAGTTCTTCTATAAAACCAGTAGGGGGCGCTTTAGGAAGCGCAACTATATACAAAGGGAAGGTATGGCCGCTCTCAGTCCTCGGCCAGGTATTAGGAAAGGGATGACCGCTCTCAGTCCTCGGTCAGTGGGAATAGGGACACACGGGTTAACAGTTCAGTTCTCTGGTCCCAACGGGGACTATATTAGCAGCAACGGTTCACTGTGCCCCGACGGGCAACTATATACAGCTTCTACTCTGCTGTACTCAACGACGACGTCCTCCTGCTCTTTCTTTGTGATTAACTTTAGCTTCAGACCCGTCCGGGTCCTCTTGCTCCTCCTCACACCGCAGCTCCTCCTCCGTCAGGCGATGCACATGGAGGGCGTAGGGTCCTTTGGCACACTTGTGCCGGGTGAAGGTGACCTCGTCCCCTATATAAAGGTCACGACCTCTGTGTCCCTCCGGTAGGTGGGACTCAACGTCTCTTCTTGTCACGAAGACGTCGCCTGGGGTGCGGTGATCTCGGATGAAGCCCCACCCGTGCTGCATATTAAACTTGATCACAGTCCCGGTGGAAGGGGGACCATGAGCTGCACGGGGACTCCTCCTGGCCCGGCTCTTCTGCTCCGCGCTCTTTATTTGGGCTTGTTGTTCCCGGACCCGCCTCTCTCTCCGCTCCCTCTCAAAGACCTCGAGCTGCTGCCGGCAGCACTCTGCACGCTCCGCTGCGGCTGCCCGAGTCTCCTGAGTGAACCCCATGAGGTCTTCTCCGGTGGGGTCCCACTCAAACTGTGCCTCCTCTAGCGGGGGCGAGATCCTCTTCATGGGCTTTGGAGCCGGGATCAGGGGTTCGTCTAGGGGTCTCTCTTTCCGGAGTCGAGGATGGTGAAACTCCGGTGGCCATATAAAGGGTTGCCCATCCGGGCACGTGTGTTGGGCGAACAGATCTTCTCCCAGATGCGGCACTCTTGGTTTTATGGGCGCGGTGGTGGTGGCGCCCGGGTTGCCCAGGCCTTGCGGCCAGGCCTGGGGCACCTGGAAAGTGAAGGGCACCGTAAGGACGGCGGCGCCCTGGGCTACTTGGCCCTGCGACCAGGCCGGTGGCTCCGCGGAGGTAGGGGGCGCTGTTGGTATTGCGGCGCCCGGGGGTACTAGGCCTTGCGACCAGGCTGGTGGTACTTCCTGCTTGGTCACGCTCGGGGTCGAGGCGTGTGACGTCACAGGGGTCGCGGCTCCCGTTTGAGGCCTAGTCTGCGGCGGTGACGTTGCAGCGACGGGCACGGCAGGGGATACTTCGGGCTCTGCGACGGGGAGCTGGGGCAGGTATGCGGTTTCCCGGTTTGGGGTAGAGACGTCCCCTTTACCTGCCTCCTTTCGTTCGGCTCCCTTCTCGGCGCCGTCTCCGGCCTTCAGTCCTCCTGCGCCATCCTCAGAGGCGGTCTGTCTCCTCGTCTCGGGTGGCGTGCTCCGCTGACGGGTTCTTGTCTGCTGGGCCATCTCACGGCTCCATTCTGCTAACGTCTCTCGCTGCACCCGGGCCATCCTCCGTGCGAGGCCCTCCAGCGCAGTCTGTGCACACTCCCGATCTCGGGGGAGCTGTGCCAAGACCTCCACTAAGCCTAGTGGGGTCGTTGCTTCTAGCAGGCTCCTGACCAACGGGTCGGTGCTGCTCTGCTCTCCTCCCGTTGTCTCCAGCAGGCCTTCTAGAGTGGCGACCGGCAATAGGCTCCTGACCACTGGGTCGGTGCTGCCTGGAGTGGCGGCCCGCATCAGGCTCCTGACCACTGGGTCGGTGCTGCCTGGCTCTCCCTCCATCTCCGGGTAGGCTCTTTCTGGACTCTGCTCCAGGCTTCTTGTCTCCGGGTGCGCTCTCTCCAGACTGCTCCAGGCGACACCCATCTTTGTTCTCTTGTTCTCAGTCCTCCCACTTCGAGGGCGGTCCCGGGGCCACTTGGTGATTGTCAGCTCCAGGGGCAGTTCTTTCACGCTGACAGACACCTCTAGCATCACAGTCTCTGTTGGTGGGGGCGGTTTCCACTTTTGGCGCCATTTTCGGTCCTGGCCCACGATGGGAGGCGGCCTCTTGCCACCCTCTGGCACGCCCATAATGGCGTCCGCTCTTCCAAGGCGGGAAATCTTCGGAAATGGCGGGAATTGTCTCCCAGTGGCGGGAAACTCCATGGATGGCGGGAAAAAGCTGCAAATGGCGGACAACCGGCGGGAAACGACCTGTGATGGGGCCCGATGGCGGGGACCCTCCGGAACCGGCAGGAGACTTCTTTTTAAGGTAACGATGTACTTTTCTTCAGGCACGCAGTACCCGGTTGTTGCGGGCACGGTATCCTGCCGACTACGCCAAAGTTGACGCGCCCCCTGGGCCATATTCTTTAGGGGAATACCCGGAGCCGGATCAGATGGGGGTTGTAGTCTCCGAGTGGCTGTGACCCGGTCCGTGCCCAGGGTGTCAAACTCAGTGTGTGGCAGTCCTTACTGATGTTACTAAAGTTCTTTATGTCGACTACGCCACCCGTTGAATTGCGGTCACTACGGCCGCCGCTGCAGCAGGGTCCGCTGAGGCTGATGGTGTTTGTGCAGCTTAGGTAGTATAACCCCCAACGGGAGGGGTATAGCCTCAGGGGGTCAGGTGCAGAGGATGGTGGTTGTGGAGGTGCAGGGATGATGGTAATGAGAGTCAGAGTCGGGTTGTGCAGTTCAGGGTTCTTTACTTACTGCAGATGTTCCGGTCACTCCGGCCTTGAGTGACCACCCGAGCCGTGCTGCGTCCACCAGGTCCTGGACTCGGCCAACCCCCAAGTAGGTCTGGAGCGTGATTCTGAGCTCCCGTTCTGTCCTGTCCTCGTCTCTGGCCTTCCCCACCAGGGATCCACCTAAGTCCGGCTCCCTCGGGCCTCTTGTTGGCGAACCCTTGCCTCTGGGTTCCCTGACCCTATGCGTGGTCTGCCTTCTGGGTGGATATGGTGGGTGGCCGTGGCAGATGCTGCCCACGGCCTCCGGTCTCTGGCTGAGGTATGTTGTAGCCCCCCACCAGTTTGGGATCCGGTACCCTGTTGCCAACTCTTCACCCTGTGATTATATTTGGGCTCTCAGAGTTCCTTCTTTCTCCCCCTCTGGGTCTTTCGTTCTCCTTTCTCTCTCTCTTTTGGGCCTGGGGCTGCTCTGCTCTTCTGCTCTCTTCCTCTGACTTCTCTGCAAAGACTGGCTGACTGACTGACTGACTGACCCTGATCTTAGATGGTGCCCACCTTATATACTCCCTCTATGTGTGAGCTCAGGTGACCAGCACCCAATGAGCTCCTATCTTTACCCAGGCTGCTCCCCCTATCTGCCCCTACACTACTGGGATGTACCACCCCCCTCCCACTCCAGCCAGGAACAGACTCGGTCGTACCTGCACATTTCTAAGTGGGAGTACCGTTGGTCTGTTCCTCGGAAATGGGATGTGTGTAGTGCATGCAGCTTACTGAGCTCAGTTCCACACTCCATCCTTACCCGGGAGTGGAATATCACACCTCTGGCTGAGGTGCAATACCCCTGTAGCAGCCGAATCCTCAGGGTGCTACACATTGAAAAGCAAAAGCTGACTAAAATTAGGAGGAAATGCAATGCCCATTGGAAGAGTCGTGGAGGTTAGAGGTAATTAAAAACAACATTTCAATGCCCCTTGGAAGAGTTGTGGAGTTCAGAGTGGTTTAACAAGACGGTTTTAATGCCCCTTGGAAGAGACGTGGAGGTCACAGTGGACTAAAAAGACAATATCAATGATCTTTGGAAGAGACGCGGAGGTCACAGTAGCTTAACAAGATGATTTTAATGCCCCTTACAAGAGTCATGCAGTACAGCATATTAAAAACATTATTCCAATTATTGGGGAGTGGGTCTCCCATAGTCTTTGCCTATGCCTTCCAAACAAAAGCTGCCAAAAATTAGGATGGAGGAACTTGCAATTCCCCTTACAAGAGCTATGCAGTACAGCATATTAAAAACATTAGTCCCATTATTGGGGAGTGGGTCTCCCATAGTCTTTGCCTATGCCTTCCAAGCAAAAGCTGCCAAAAATTAGGACGGAGGAACTTGCAATGCTGGCAACATGGACCACGGTCACCCTGGTGGTATAGTGGTGGGGGAGTCTGAGGATAAGGAGAAGAGTAAAATACAGCCGAAATGAGGAAGCGTATACCCATGTGTGGGTGTGAAGTGGTGCATGGGAATACACCTCCCGAAATAACACAGTGGATTTGACTTTATGTTACTCTGCTGTCATTTGGTGGTGATGAGAAGTCTGGCCCAATCCAGCCCTTGCTCATTTTGATAAGGGTCAGCTTGTCAGCATTGTCAGTTGACAGGTGAGTGCGCTTATCAGCTATAATTCCCCAAGCGGCACTAAAAACACGCTCCGATAACACGCTAGCGGCAGGGCAGGCCAGGACCTCCAAGGCGTACAGAGCGAGTTCATTCCAAGTGTCCAGCTTGGATACCCAATAATTAAAAGGCACAGAGGAATCACGGAGGACGCTGGTACGGTCGGCAAGGTACTCCCTCACCATCTTTTGAAACTTTCCACTCTTTGTGAGAGTACCCCGCGCCTCAGGGCCTGTAAGCTGGGCGGGTCTCAGAAAACTGTCCCAGAACATTGACAGTGTTCCCCTGCCTCTGCTGGATTGGAGTTGCGTCTCTCTCGCCTGTACACCTTGGTTGGGCAACGAACTGTGACCTCTGCCGCTAGAGTGTTCAGATGGGAATTTTTTGAACAGTTCTGCAGCAAGGGCCTTCTGGTACTGCCCCATTTTTGTAGACCTCTCCACCTCAGGAATAAGAGAGTGAAAGTTCTCCTTGTAGCGGGGGTCTAAAAGTGTCACCAACCAGTAATGACTGTCACCCAACATTTTGACAATGCGAGGGTCACGGTTAAGGCAGCGTAACATAAAGTCAGCCATGCATGCCAGACTGGTAACGGGCAAGACTTCCGTGTCCTCACCAAGATGACGACTGACCATGCTCTCCTCCTCCTCCTCCTCCCCCCTTGTCCTCAGGCCACCCACGCTGAACCGACGGTATGACAGTTGTACAGGTACTACCGTCTACAACGCATGATACCAGCTCCTGTTCTTCCTCCTCCTCTCCCTCATTGTCCCCCAATGCACGTTGGGATGAGATGAGGCTGGGCTGTGTGTAATGGCCCGCTACGGCTTCTTAATCCATCTCATCATTCTCTGGCTGCAATGCCTCCTCTTTAATTCTCTGCAGAGAGCTTTGCAAAAGACAGACAAGTGGGATGCTGACACTAATGATGGCGTCATCGTCACTCACCATCTTGGTGGCCTCCTCAAAGTTTGTCAGGATGGTACATATGTCAGACATCCAGGTCCACTCCTGAGGTCTTATGTGTGGAGTCTGACCTGAATATCGACGGCCTTGTTGCAGCTGGTACTCCACAACTGCTCTCTTCTGCTCACAAATCCTTTGCAACATGTGGAGGGTAGAGTTCCAACGTGTGGGGACATCACACACCAGTCGGTGTGCCGGAAGCTGCAAACGCTGCTGCAACACAGCAAGGGCGGCGAAAGCTGTAGCCGACTTGCGAAAATGAGTTGACAGGCGGCGTACTTTGACGAGCAGATCTGGCAACTCGGGGTACGATTTAGGAAACCACTGAACCACAAGGTTAAGCACATGAGCCAGGCATGGTACGTGTGTGATCTCGCCTCGCCTCAGAGCCGCCACCATTTTACGGCCATTGTCACACACGACCATGCCTGGATGTAGGTTCAGCGGTCTCAGCCACAGATCTGCCTGCTCTTTTACAGCTGTCCACAACTCACAAGCAGTGTGAGGTTTATCACCTAAGCTTATGAGTTTCAGCACAGCCTGTTGCCTCTTGGCTGAGGCAGTACTGCAGTGTTTCCAGCTTGTAACTGATGTGGTGATATCTGAAATGGAGGCTGAACATGAGGAGGAGGAGGAGGTTGATGCGCAGGAGCTGTACACTGTGGGGGCAACTGTGACTGACATAGGGCCCGCAATCCTCGGTGTGGGGCGGATGTGTTCCATCCCAAGGTCCGACTGGGTCCACTATGTTTATTCAGTGTGCCATCAGGGAGATGTACTGTCCCTGGCCACAAGCACTTGTCCACGTGTCCGTTGTCAGGTGGACTCTCCCAGTAACTGCTGTAACATACCTGGCAGCGTCCTTGCATAGTGGTCCATCTCCCACTGTGCAAGAGTGCGCACTTGGTCTCCAGTCCAGACTGTCTCTCTGGCTTCTTTCCATGTTGTCTGCTTTGCTTTGCTCTTGCTGTTTAGTGCAACGCCCGCTGAACTTCCTGTTTCTTGTAGCTGCTGCTGACACTCCCCTGATGCGTCCTCAGTCTATTGCTGTCTGTCACCTGGTATTTAACCCAGCTCCTACTTGGAATCCTTGCCTGAGCATCTTGTTCTGTCAGTTGGCTTCTGGTCGCTGACATGCCAGGTCCTGTCTATGTTTCCTGCCTATCGGTATCAGCTCCCGTGTCTGAACTGTGTCCTGTCTGTGCACTCTAGCCAGCTGTCTCTCTGCCTTCCTGGAGGTTGTATTTCCAGGCCAGTCTGAACACGCTCCTAGCCTGTTTGTCTCGCCCTCTGGGGGCCGCATACCCAGACTCGCTCCTGTATTTGTTGCAGTACAGTTCCTGTCTGAACTGTCTCCTAGCTTCCTACCTGTTTTGTCTTTATGTCTGTTTGTTCCCTTTTTCTGCAGTGTCTCAACCAGCACTTGGCTTTACCTAGGCTCGTTCTTGCATTTTGTTGCACTAACTGTTCTTGTCTGAACTGTCTCCTAATTTCTTACCTGTTTTTGTCTTTATTAGTGTTGAGCGAACATGCTCGACACTGCACGGTACTCGCCCGAGCATCACGCAACTCGGGATGTTCGGCAAGCACCGAGCATTTCCGGGTTACTCGGGCGGGAGCTCGGGTCTCCGCCCTGCATGTTTGGCGCTCTTTACAGAGCCAATGAACATGCAGGGATGGCCAGCCAGTCACTGTAATGCTGCAGCCATGTTGGTAGTGGGCATTACAGTGATTGTCTGGCCGCACAGCGTCACCTCGAGTATTTAAAACCGGGCACCGCCATCTTGGACACAGTCGCTCCGGATTAGACAGTGTAGGGACAGCGCTGCTGATTTAAGGAGAGATATAAACTGCAAAATAGTTAGTGTAGGGTCTGTAAAGGCTGCCAGAACAAACAGTCCTTTTCAGGACTAATATCCATCCCAGATACCAGGCAGGCAGGCTGTATAGGAGACACAGTGGTTATACCAGCAAACGCTGCATTACAGTCCTGTGTGCTCCTGTTGCTGAAATTGCTGGACTTAGCACCAGGTGTCGGGGGCCAGGAAAAATCCTTTTTTTTTCATCTAAATCCTCCTTTTTTTTTCCTCCTTCACACTGTACAAATACTCGTCTTATTAACCTTTGGGTGTCGTCCCCCCCCCCCCAAAAAAAGCGTGTCTCTGATTTTTCAGACACAAATATAACTGTTGAACATAGTCTGGTGTAGGTTAGAGAAACAGAACTGTTGTTTTGCACTTCCACGGCTCAAACCTCTGTATTATCCATTTTGGGCCTTTTGTATCTTAAAAAAAAACAGTTTGAGTGTGTCGCTCACTGTTCAGCCGCAAATCTATATATTTAAAAAAGTCTGGTATACCCCAGTAAACAATAACTGTGGTTTT
The DNA here is from genome assembly GCF_046119375.1 of Phyllobates terribilis. Classification (NCBI taxonomy): domain Eukaryota; kingdom Metazoa; phylum Chordata; class Amphibia; order Anura; family Dendrobatidae; genus Phyllobates; species Phyllobates terribilis. Next base: position 219,285,097 of record NW_027362771.1, read on the forward strand.
GCCATCCCACGGTAAAAAATCTCTATTATTCAGGTTTTGGTATATTTTCCTTAAAGAAAAACAGTAGTGTCTCCTGACTGTTGTGACACAAAAATATATCTGTTGAAAAGAGTCTTGTGTAGGCCCGACATCCCAGTGTGGTTTTGCAGTTCCATGGGTCAAATCGCTGTACTATCCAGTTTTGGGCCTTTGGTATCTTATAAAAAAGCAGTTTGAGTGTGTCGCTCACTGTTCAGCCACAAATATCTCTATTTAAAAAAGTGTGGTATACTCCGGTAAACAATAACTGTGGTTTTGCCATCCCACGGTAAAAAATCTCTATTATTCATGTTTTGGTATTTTTTCCGTAAAGAAAAACAGTAGTGTCTCCTGATTGTTGTGACACAAAAATATATCTGTTGAAAATAGTCTTGTATAGGCCCGACATCCCAGTGTGGTTTCGCAGTTCCACGGGTCAAATCGCTGTACTATCCAGTTTTGGGCCTTTGGTATCTAATAAAAAAGCAGTTTGAGTGTGTTGCTCACTGTTCAGCCGCAAATATCTCTATTTAAAAAAGTGTAGTATACCCCAGTAAACAATAACTGTGGTTTTGCCATGCCACGGTAAAAAATCTCTATTATTCAGCTTTTGGTATTTTTTTCCGTGAAGAAAAATGTAACATAGCTGGCGGCGTCCTTGCATGGTGGTCCATCTCCCACTGTGCAAGAGCGCGCACTTGATCTCCAGTCCAGAATGTCTCTCTGGCTTCCCTCCTTGCTGTCTGTTTGTCTGTTTTGGCTGCATAGGGCGACGCCCGCTGAACTTCCTGTTTCTTGTACCTGCTGCGGACACGCCCCTGTTGCACCTTCAGCCTATTGCTGTCCATCTTTGGGTATTTATACCACCTTCTTCCTCAAGATGGCGCCTGAGCATTGTGTCCTGTCAGTCGGCTTTTTGTCTCTGACGTGCCAGGTCCTATCCTGTTTTCCTGCCTGTTTTCCAGTTCTGTGTCTGAACTGTGGTCTGTTCTTGTGAACACGCTTCTAGCCTGTTCTTTCGCCTTCTAGGGGCTGTATTCCTAGATCTGCCTGTCTGTGCCTTGCGGTATCTGTTCCCGTCTGAACAGAGTCCTGTTTGTGTCCCAGCCTTGCTGTATTTGTTCCCGTTTCTCTGTATCCAGTTGTCTGTGCCTTGCGGTATCTGTTCCCGTCTGAACAGAGTCCTGTTTGTGTCCCAGCCTTGCTGTATTTGTTCCCTTTCCTCGGTTCCTAGTTGTCTGTGCCTCGTTTCTACTTTTGCCTTTTCTCCCTTTTCCCTCTTTGTCTGTTTTCTGCGTCTTTCTGCAGAGTCTGAACTTGCTCCTAAATTCCTTCTCGTCGTCTCTGTACCTCTGTTGTGAATTTAGTGTATGCTCGCTACTTCTTTGTAAGTACTGTGTGTGCTTATGGTTCTGCCTTTCCTTCTCCGTCTGTTCTTTGTGAACAGAGTCCTATCCCCCTGCCTTGTCTGCCGCTCTGCGGTTTCCGCTCTGCTCCTGCCTTGTCTGCTGCTCTGCGGTTTCCGCTCTGCTCCTGCCTTGTTCGCCGCTCTGCGGTTTCCGCTCTGCTCCTGCCTTGTTTGCCGCTCTGCGGTTTCCGCTCTGCTCCTGCCTTCTTAGCCGCTCTGCGGTTTCCGCTCTGCTCCTGCTTAGCTTGCCGCTCTTGCGGTTTCTGCTCTGCTCTTGCCTTGCTTGCCGCTCCTGCGGTTTCCGCTCTGCTCCTGCCTTGTTTACCGCTCTGCGGTTTCCGCTCTGCTCCTGCCTTGTTTACCGCTCTGCGGTTTCCGCTCTGCTCCTGCCTTGTTTGTCGCTCTGCGGTTTCCGCTCTGCTCCTGCCTTGTTTATCGCTCTGCGGTTTCCGCTCTGCTCCTGCCTTGTTTATCGCTCTGCGGTTTCCGCTCTGCTGCGGCCTTCTTAGCCGCTCTGTGGTTTCCGCTCTGCTCCTGCCTTGTTTACGGCTCTGCGGTTTCCACTCTGCTCCTGCCTTGTTTGCCGCTCTGCGGTTTCCGCTCTGCTGCGGCCTTCTTAGCCGCTCTGCGGTTTCCGCTCTGCTCCTGCCTTGTTTACCGCTCTTGCGGTTTCCACTCTGCTCTTGCCTTGCTTGCCGCTCCTGCGGTTTCTGCTCTGTATCTGCTCGCTGCTCCGGCAGTCCTGTCCTGCTCTGCTTCTACTCGCTGCTCCGGCAGCCCCGTCCTGCTCTGCATCTGCTCGTTGCTCCGGCAGTCCTGTCCTGCTCTGCTTGTGCTCGCTGCTCCGGCAGTCCCGTCCTGCTCTGCTCTTGCCCACCGCTTCGGGCGTTCCCTCTCTGCTGTGTTTGGCTACCGCATCTGCGGTTCTGTTTCTGTGACCCAGTCTATACTGGGTCTTGTCCTCTCTGTGCTCCAGCCCGTCCTTTCGGCCAGTACCTCCCTGCCTGCATATTCGCCTGTATCCACCCGTCTGCATACCTGCCGTGTTCGCTTATATCCACCAGTCTGTGCCAGCCTAACCTGCGTGTTCCAGTAATCCCTGTGTGGGTCAACCCCTGTGTCCGGAGTTTGACCTGGAGTAGCACCTGGTCCCTCTGCCCGGTTTCTCCCTGGTGCACTGGCGTCGTAAGCCGTCGTGCCATCTTGGTCGGATCAGCCAGATACTTAGTCACGCCCCTCCAGGCACTCTCCGGTTCATGGTCCAGTGGAACCACTTCTCCCGCACACGGCAGTCAGTCCGGGCGTGTGCATAACAAAAAACAGTAGTGTCTCCTGACTGTTGTGACACAAAAATATATCTGTTGAAAATAGTCTTGTGTAGGCCCGACATCCCAGTGTTGTTTCGCAGTTCCACGGGTCAAATCGCTGTACTATCCAGTTTTGGGCCTTTGGTATCTAAAAAAAAAGCAGTTTGAGTGTGTCGCTCACTGTTCAGCCGCAAATATCTCTATTTAAAAAAGTGTGGTATACCCCAGTAAACAATAACTGTGGTTTTGCCATCCCACGGTAAAAAATCTCTATTATTCAGGTTTTGGTATATTTTCCGTAAAGAAAAACAGTAGTGTCTCCTGACTGTTGTGACGCAAAAATATATCTGTTGAAAATAGTCTTGTGTAGGCCCGACATCCCAGTGTGGTTTCGCAGTTCCATGGGTCAAATCGCTGTACTATCCAGTTTTGGGCCTTTGGTATCTAAAAAAAAAGCAGTTTGAGTGTGTCGCTCACTGTTCAGCCGCAAATGTCTCTATTTAAAAAAGTGTGGTATACCCCAGTAAACAATAACTGTGGTTTTGCCATCCCATGGTAAAAAATCTCTATTATTCAGCTTTTGGTAGTTTTTTCTGTAAAGAAAAACAGTAGTGTCTCCTGACTGTTGTGACACAAAAATATATCTGTTGAAAATAGTCGTGTGTAGGCCCGACATCCCAGTGTGGTTTCGCAGTTCCATGGGTCAAATCGCTGTACTCTCCAGTTTTGGGCCTTTGGTATCTAAAAAAAAAAGCAGTTTGAGTGTGTCTCTCACTGTTCAGCAGCAAATATCTCTATTTAAAAAAGTATGGTATACCCCAGTAAATAATAACTGTGGTTTTGCCATCCCAGGGTAAAAAATCTCTATTATTCAGGTTTTGGTAGTTTTTTCCGTAAAGAAAAACAGTAGTGTCTCCTGACTGTTGTGACACAAAAATATATCTGTTGAAAGTAGTCTTGTGTAGGCCTGACATCCCAGTGTGGTTTCGCAGTTCCATGGGTCAAATCGCTGTACTATCCAGTTTTGGGCCTTTCTTATCTAAAAAAAAAGCAGTTTGAGTGTGTCGCTCACTGTTCAGTCTCAAATATCTCTATTTAAAAAAGTGTGGTACACCCCAGTAAACAATAACTATGGTTTTGCCATCCCACGGTAAAAAATCTCTATTATTCAGGTTTTGGTATATTTTCTGTAAAGAAAAACAGTAGTGTCTCCTGATTGTTGTGACACAAAAATATATCTGTTGAAAATAGTCTTGTGTAGGCCCGACATCCCAGTGTGGTTTCGCAGTTCCATGGGTCAAATCGCTGTACTATCCAGTTTTGGGCCTTTGGTATCTAAAAAAAAAGCAGTTTGAGTGTTTCGCTCACTGTTCAGCCGCAAATATCTCTATTTAAAAAAGTGTGGTATACCCCAGTAAACAATAACTGTGGTTTTGCCATCCCACGGTAAAAAATCTCTATTATTCAGGTTTTGGTATTTTTTTCCGTAAAGAAAAACAGTAGTGTCTCCTGACTGTTGTGACACAAAAATATATCTGTTGAAAATAGTCTTGTGTAGGCCCGACATCCCAGTGTGGTTTCGCAGTTCCACGGGTCAAATCGCTGTACTATCCAGTTTTGGGCCTTTGGTATCTTAAAAAAAAGCAGTTTGAGTGTGTCGCTCACTGTACAGCCTCAAATATCTCTATTTAAAAAAGTGTGGTACACCCCAGTAAACAATAACTATGGTTTTGCCATCCCACGGTAAAAAATCTCTATTATTCAGGTTTTGGTATATTTTCTGTAAAGAAAAACAGTAGTGTCTCCTGATTGTTGTGACACAAAAATATATCTGTTGAAAATAGTCTTGTGTAGGCCCGACATCCCAGTGTGGTTTCGCAGTTCCATGGGTCAAATCGCTGTACTATTCAGTTTTGGGCCTTTGGTATCTAAAAAAAAAGCAGTTTGAGTGTGTCGCTCACTGTTCAGCCGCAAATATCTCTATTTAAAAAAGTGTGGTATACCCCAGTAAACAATAACTGTGGTTTTGCCATCCCACGGTAAAAAATCTCTATTATTCAGGTTTTGGTATATTTTCCGCAAAGAAAAACAGTAGTGTCTCCTGACTGTTGTGACACAAAAATATATCTGTTGAAGATAGTCTTGTGTAGGCCCGACATCCCAGTGTGGTTTCGCAGTTCCATGGGGAAATCGCTGTACTATCCAGTTTTGGGCCTTTGGTATCTAAAAAAAAGCAGTTTGAGTGTGTCTCTCACTGTTCAGCTGCAAATATCTCTATTTAAAAAAGTATGGTATACCCCAGTAAACAATAACTGTGTTTTTTGCCATCCCACGGTAAAAAATCTCTGTTATTCAGGTTTTGGTAGTTTTTTCCGTAAAGAAAAACAGTAGTGTCTCCTGACTGTTGTGACACAAAAATATATCTGTTGAAAATAGTCTTATGTAGGCCCGACATCCCAGTGTGATTTCGCAGTTCCACGGGTCAAATCGCTGTACTATCCAGTTTTGGGCCTTTGGTATCTTAAAAAAAAGCAGTTTGAGTGTGTCGCTCACTGTTCAGCCTCAAATATCTCTATTTAAAAAAGTGTGGTATACCCCAGTAAACAATAACTATGGTTTTGCCATCCCACGGTAAAAAATCTCTATTATTCAGGTTTTGCTATATTTTCCGTAAAGAAAAACAGTAGTGTCTCCTGATTGTTGTGACACAAAAATATATCTGTTGAAAATAGTCTTGTGTAGGCCCGACATCCCAGTGTGGTTTCGCAGTTCCATGGGTCAAATCGCTGTACTATCCAGTTTTGGGCCTTTGGTATCTAATAAAAAAGCAGTTTGAGTGTGTCGCTCACTGTTCAGCCGCAAATATCTCTATTTAAAAAAGTGTAGTATACCCCAGTAAACAATAACTGTGGTTTTGCCATGCCACGGTAAAAAATCTCTATTATTCAGCTTTTGGTATTTTTTTCCGTGAAGAAAAACAGTAGTGTCTCCTGACTGTTGTGACACAAAAATATATCTGTTGAAAATAGTCTTGTGTAGGCCCGACATCCCAGTGTGGTTTCGCAGTTCCATTGGTCAAATCGCTGTACTATCCAGTTTTGGGCCTTTGGTATCTAAAAAAAAAGCAGTTTGAGTGTGTCGCTCACTGTTCAGCCGCAAATATCTCTATTTAAAAAAGTGTGGTATACCCAAGTAAACAATAACTGTGGTTTTGCCATCCCACGGTAAAAAATCTCTATTATTCAGGTTTTGGTATATTTTCCGTAAAGAAAAACAGTAGTGTCTCCTGACTGTTGTGACGCAAAAATATATCTGTTGAAAATAGTCTTGTGTAGGCCCGACATCCCAGTGTGGTTTCGCAGTTCCATGGGTCAAATCGCTGTACTCTCCAGTTTTGGGCCTTTGGTATCTAAAAAAAAAAGCAGTTTGAGTGTGTTTCTCACTGTTCAGCCGCAAATATCTCTATTTAAAAAAGTATGGTATACCCCAGTAAACAATAACTGTGGTTTTGCCATCCCACGGTAAAAAATCTCTATTTTTCAGGTTTTGGTAGTTTTTTCCGTAAAGAAAAACAGTAGTGTCTCCTGACTGTTGTGACACAAAAATATATCTGTTGAAAGTAGTCTTGTGTAGGCCTGACATCCCAGTGTGGTTTCGCAGTTCCACGGGTCAAATCGCTGTACTATCCAGTTTTGGGCCTTTGGTATCTAAAAAAAAAGCAGTTTGAGTGTGTCGCTCACCGTTCAGCCGCAAATATTTCTATTTTAAAAAAGTTTAGTATACCCCAGTAAACAATAGCTGTGGTTTTGCCATGCCACAGTAAAAAATCTCTATTATTCAGGTTTTGGTATATTTTCCGTAAAGAAAACAGTAGTGTCTCCTGACTGTTGTGACGCAAAAATATATCTGTTGAAAATAGTCTTGTGTAGGCCCGACATCCCAGTGTGGTTTCGCAGTTCCACGGGTCAAATCGCTGTACTATCCAGTTTTGGGCCTTTGGTATCTAAAAAAAAAGCAGTTTGAGTGTGTCGCTCACTGTTCAGCCGCAAATATCTCTTTTTAAAAAAGTGTGGTATACCCCAATAAATAATAACTGTGGTTTTGCCATCCCATGGTAAAAAATCTCTATTATTCAGCTTTTGGAAGTTTTTTCCGTAAAGAAAAACAGTAGTGTCTCCTGACTGTTGTGACACAAAAAAATATGTGTTGAAGATAGTCTTGTGTAGGCCCGACATCCCAGTGTGGTTTCGCAGTTCCATGGGGAAATCGCTGTACTATCCAGTTTTGGGCCTTTGGTATCTAAAAAAAAGCAGTTTGCGTGTGTCGCTCACTGTTCAGCCTCAAATATCTCTATTTAAAAAAGTGTGGTATACCCCAGTAAACAATAACTATGGTTTTGCCATCCCACGGTAAAAAATCTCTATTATTCAGGTTTTGCTATATTTTCCGTAAAGAAAAACAGTAGTGTCTCCTGATTGTTGTGACACAAAAATATATCTGTTGAAAATAGTCTTGTGTAGGCCCGACATCCCAGTGTGGTTTCGCAGTTCCATGGGTCAAATCACTGTACTATCCAGTTTTGGGCCTTTGGTATCTAATAAAAAAGCAGTTTGAGTGTGTCGCTCACTGTTCAGCCGCAAATATCTCTATTTAAAAAAGTGTAGTATACCCCAGTAAACAATAACTGTGGTTTTGCCATGCCACGGTAAAAAATTTCTATTATTCAGCTTTTGGTATTTTTTTCCGTGAAGAAAAACAGTAGTGTCTCCTGACTATTGTGACACAAAAATATATCTGTTGAAAATAGTCTTGTGTAGGCCCGACATCCCAGTGTTGTTTCGCAGTTCCACGGGTCAAATCGCTGTACTATCCAGTTTTGGGCCTTTGGTATCTAAAAAAAAAGCAGTTTGAGTGTGTCGCCCACTGTTCAGCCACAAATATCTCTATTTAAAAAAGTGTGGTATACCCCAGTAAACAATAACTGTGGTTTTGCCATCCCACGGTAAAAAATCTCTATTACTCAGGTTTTGGTATATTTTCCGTAAAGAAAAACAGTAGTGTCTCCTGACTGTTGTGACGCAAAAATATATCTGTTAAAAATAGTCTTGTGTAGGCCCGACATCCCAGTGTGGTTTCGCAGTTCCATGGGTCAAATCGCTGTACTCTCCAGTTTTGGGCCTTTGGTATCTAAAAAAAAAAGCAGTTTGAGTGTGTCTCTCACTGTTCAGCCGCAAATATCTCTATTTAAAAAAGTATGGTATACCCCAGTAAACAATAACTGTGGTTTTGCCATCCCACGGTAAAAAATCTCTATTATTCAGGTTTTGGTAGTTTTTTCCGTAAAGAAAAACAGTAGTGTCTCCTGACTGTTGTGACACAAAAATATATCTGTTGAAAGTAGTCTTGTGTAGGCCTGACATCCCAGTGTGGTTTCGCAGTTCCACGGGTCAAATCGCTGTACTATCCAGTTTTGGGCCTTTGGTATCTAAAAAAAAAGCAGTTTGAGTGTGTCGCTCACTGTTCAGCCGCAAATATCTCTATTTAAAAAAGTTTAGTATACCCCAGTAAACAATAACTGTGGTTTTGCCATGCCACGGTAAAAAATCTCTATTATTCAGCTTTTGGTATTTTTTTCTGTGAAGAAAAACAGTAGCATCTCCTGACTGTTGTGACACAAAAATATATCTGTTGAAAATAGTCTTGTGTAGGCCCGACATTTCAGTGTGGTTTCGCAGTTCCACGGGTCAAATCGCTGTACTATCCAGTTTTGGGCCTTTGGTATCTAAAAAAAAAGCAGTTTGAGTGTGTCGCTCACTGTTCAGCCGCAAATATCTCTATTTAAAAAAGTGTGGTATACCCCAGTAAACAATAACTGTGGTTTTGCCATCCCACTGTAAAAAATCTCTATTATTCAGGTTTTGGTATATTTTCCGTAAAGAAAACAGTAGTGTCTCCTGACTGTTGTGACACAAAAATATATCTGTTGAAAATAGTCTTGTGTAGGCCCGACATCCCAGTGTGGTTTCGCAGTTCCACGGGTCAAATCGCTGTACTATCCAGTTTTGGGCCTTTGGTATCTTAAAAAAAAGCAGTTTGAGTGTGTCGCTCACTGTTCAGCCGCAAATTTCTCTATTTAAAAAAGTGTGGTATACCCCAATAAACAATAACTGTGGTTTTGCCATCCCACGGTAAAAAATCTCTATTATTCAGCTTTTGGTAGTTTTTTCCGTAAAGAAAAACAGTAGTGTCTCCTGACTGTTGTGACACAAAAATATATCTGTTGAAAATAGTCTTGTGTAGGCCCGACATCCCAGTGTGTTTTCGCAGTTCCACAGGTCAAATCGCTGTACTATCCAGTTTTGGGCCTTTGGTATCTAAAAAAAAACCAGTTTGAGTGTGTCGCTCACTGTTCAGCCTCAAATATCTCTATTTAAAAAAGTGGTGTTCACCCCAGTAAACAATAACTATAGTTTTGCCATCCCACGGTAATAAATCTCTCTTATTCAGGTTTTGGTACATTTTCTGTAAAGAAAAACAGTAGTGTCTCCTGATTGTTGTGACACAAAAATATATCTGTTGAAAATAGTCTTGTGTAGGCCCGACATCCCAGTGTGGTTTCGCAGTTCCATGGGTCAAATCGCTGTGCTATCCAGTTTTGGGCCTTTGGTATCTAAAAAAAAAGCAGTTTGAGTGTGTCGCTCACTGTTCAGCCGCAAATATCTCTATTTAAAAAAGTGTGGTATACCCCAGTAAACAATAACTGTGGTTTTGCCATCCCACGGTAAAAAATCTCTATTATTCAGGTTTTGGTATCTTTTCCGCAAAGAAAAACAGTAGTGTCTCCTGACTGTTGTGACACAAAAATATATCTGTTGAAAATTGTCTTGTGTAGGCCCGACATCCCAGTGTGGTTTCGCAGTTCCACGGGGCAAATCGCTGTACTATCCAGTTTTGGGCCTTTGATATCTAAAAAAAAAGCATTTTGAGTGTGTCGCTCACTGTTCAGCCGCAAATATCTCTATTTAAAAAAGTGTGGTATACCCCAGTAAACAATAACTGTGGTTTTGCCATCCCACGGTAAAAAATCTCTATTATTCAGCTTTTGGTAGTTTTTTCCGTAAAGAAAAACAGTAGTGTCTCCTGATTGTTGTGACACAAAAATATATCTGTTGAAAATAGTCTTGTGTAGGCCCGACATCCCAGTGTGGTTTCGCAGTTCCACGGGTCAAATCGCTGTACTATCCAGTTTTGGGCCTTTGGTATCTTAAAAAAAAGCAGTTTGAGTGTGTCGCTCACTGTTCAGCCTCAAATATCTCTATTTAAAAAAGTGTGGTATACCCCAGTAAACAATAACTGTGGTTTTGCCATCCCACTGTAAAAAATCTCTATTATTCAGGTTTTGGTATATTTTCCGTAAAGAAAACAGTAGTGTCTCCTGACTGTTGTGACGCAAAAATATATCTGTTGAAAATAGTCTTGTGTAGGCCCGACATCCCAGTGTGGTTTCGCAGTTCCACGGGTCAAATCGCTGTACTATCCAGTTTTGGGCCTTTGGTATCTAAAAAAAAAGCAGTTTGAGTGTGTCGCTCACTGTTCAGCCGCAAATATCTCTATTTAAAAAAGTGGGGTATACCCCAGTAAACAATAACTGTGGTTTTGCCATCCCATGGTAAAAAATCTCTATTATTCAGCTTTTGGTAGTTTTTTCCGTAAAGAAAAACAGTAGTGTCTCCTGACTGTTGTGACACAAAAATATATCTGTTCAAAATAGTCTTGTGTAGGCCCGACATCCCAGTGTGGTTACGCAGTTCCATGGGTCAAATCGCTATACTCTCCAGTTTTGGGCCTTTGGTATCTAAAAAAAAAAGCAGTTTGAGTGTGTCTCTCACTGTTCAGCCGCAAATATCTCTATTTAAAAAAGTATGGTATACCCCAGTAAACAATAACTCTGGTTTTGCCATCCCACGGTAAAAAATCTCTATTATTCAGGTTTTGGTAGTTTTTTCCGTAAAGAAAAACAGTAGTGTCTCCTGACTGTTGTGACACAAAAATATATCTGTTGAAAGTAGTCTTGTGTAGGCCTGACATCCCAGTGTGGTTTCGCAGTTCCACGGGTCAAATCGCTGTACTATCCAGTTTTGGGCCCTTGGTATCTAAAAAAAAAGCAGTTTGAGTGTGTCGCTCACTGTTCAGCCGCAAATATCTCTATTTAAAAAAGTTTAGTATACCCCAGTAAACAATAACTGTGGTTTTGCCATGCCACTGTAAAAAATCTCTATTATTCAGCTTTTGGTATTTTTTTCTGTGAAGAAAAACAGTAGCATCTCCTGACTGTTGTGACACAAAAATATATCTGTTGAAAATAGTCTTGTGTAGGCCCGACATTTCAGTGTGGTTTCGCAGTTCCACGGGTCAAATCGCTGTACTATCCAGTTTTGGGCCTTTGGTATCTAAAAAAAAAGCAGTTTGAGTGTGTCGCTCACTGTTCAGCCGCAAATATCTCTATTTAAAAAAGTGTGGTATACCCCAGTAAACAATAACTGTGGTTTTGCCATCCCACTGTAAAAAATCTCTATTATTCAGGTTTTGGTATATTTTCCGTAAAGAAAACAGTAGTGTCTCCTGACTGTTGTGACGTAAAAATATATCTGTTGAAAATAGTCTTGTGTAGGCCCGACATCCCAGTGTGGTTTCGCAGTTCCACGGGTCAAATCGCTGTACTATCCAGTTTTGGGCCTTTGGTATCTAAAAAAATAGCAGTTTGAGTGTGTCGCTCACTGTTCAGCCGCAAATATCTCTATTTAAAAAAGTGTGGTATACCCCAATAAACAATAACTGTGGTTTTGCCATCCCATGGTAAAAAATCTCTATTATTCAGCTTTTGGTAGTTTTTTCCGTAAAGAAAAACAGTAGTGTCTCCTGACTGTTGTGACACAAAAATATATCTGTTGAAAATAGTCTTGTGTAGGCCCGACATCCCAGTGTGTTTTCGCAGTTCCACAGGTCAAATCGCTGTACTATCCAGTTTTGGGCCTTTGGTATCTAAAAAAAAACCAGTTTGAGTGTGTGGCTCACTGTTCAGCCTCAAATATCTCTATTTAAAAAAGTGGTGTTCACCCCAGTAAACAATAACTATGGTTTTGCCATCCCACGGTAAAAAATCTCTCTTATTCAGGTTTTGGTACATTTTCTGTAAAGAAAAACAGTAGTGTCTCCTGATTGTTGTGACACAAAAATATATCTGTTGAAAATAGTCTTGTGTAGGCCCGACATCCCAGTGTGGTTTCGCAGTTCCATGGGTCAAATCGCTGTACTATCCAGTTTTGGGCCTTTGGTATCTAAAAAAAAAGCAGTTTGAGTGTGTCGCTCACTGTTCAGCCGCAAATATCTCTATTTAAAAAAGTGTGGTATACCCCAGTAAACAATAACTGTGGTTTTGCCATCCCACGGTAAAAAATCTCTATTATTCCGGTTTTGGTATCTTTTCCGCAAAGAAAAACAGTAGTGTCTCCTGACAGTTGTGACACAAAAATATATCTGTTGAAAATAGTCTTGTGTAGGCCCGACATCCCAGTGTGGTTTCGCAGTTCCACGGGGCAAATCGCTGTACTATCCAGTTTTGTGCCTTTGATATCTAAAAAAAAAGAATTTTGAGTGTGTCGCTCACTGTTCAGCCGCAAATATCTCTATTTAAAAAAGTGTGGTATACCCCAGTAAACAATAACTGTGGTTTTGCCATCCCACGGTAAAAAATCTCTATTATTCAGCTTTTGGTAGTTTTTTCCGTAAAGAAAAACAGTAGTGTCTCCTGATTGTTGTGACACAAAAATATATCTGTTGAAAATAGTCTTGTGTGGGCCCGACATCCCAGTGTGGTTTCGCAGTTCCACGGGTCAAATCGCTGTACTATCCAGTTTTGGGCCTTTGGTATCTTAAAAAAAAGCAGTTTGAGTGTGTCGCTCACTGTTCAGCCTCAAATATCTCTATTTAAAAAAGTGTGGTATACCCCAGTAAACAATAACTGTGGTTTTGCCATCCCACTGTAAAAAATCTCTATTATTCAGGTTTTGGTATATTTTCCGTAAAGAAAACAGTAGTGTCTCCTGACTGTTGTGACGCAAAAATATATCTGTTGAAAATAGTCTTGTGTAGGCCCGACATCCCAGTGTGGTTGCGCAGTTCCATGGGTCAAATCACTGTACTATCCAGTTTTGGGCCTTTGGTATCTAAAAAAAAAGCAGTTTGAGTGTGTCGCTCACTGTTCAGCCGCAAATATCTCTATTTAGAAAAGTGTGGTATACCCCAATAAACAATAACTGTGGTTTTGCCATACCACGGTAAAAAATCTCTATTATTCAGCTTTTGGTAGTTTTTTCCGTAAAGAAAAACAGTAGTGTCTCCTGACTGTTGTGACACAAAAATATATCTGTTGAAAATAGTCTTGTGTAGGCCCGACATCCCAGTGTGGTTTCGCAGTTCCACGGGTCAAATCGCTGTACTATCCAGTTTTGGGCCTTTGGTATCTAAAAAAAAACCAGTTTGAGTGTGTCGCTCACTGTTCAGCTGCAAATATCTCTATTTTAAAAAGTGTGGTATACCCCAGTAAACAATAACTGTGGTTTTGCCATCCCACGGTAAAAAATCTCTATTATTCAGCTTTTGGTAGTTTTTTCCGTAAAGAAAAACAGTAGTGTCTCCTGATTGTTGTGACACAAAAATATATCTGATGAAAATAGTCTTGTGTAGGCCCGACATCCCAATGTGGTTTCGCAGTTCCATTGGTCAAATCGCTGTACTCTCCAGTTTTGGGCCTTTGGTATCTAAAAAAAAAAGCAGTTTGAGTGTGTCGCTCACTGTTCAGCCTCAAATATCTCTATTTAAAAAAGTGTGGTACACCCCAGTAAACAATAACTATGGTTTTGCCATCCCACGGTAAAAAATCTCTATTATTCAGGTTTTGGTATATTTTCTGTAAAGAAAAACAGTAGTGTCTCCTGACTGTTGTGACACAAAAATATATCTGTTGAAAATAGTCTTGTGTAGGCCCGACATCCCAGTGTGGTTTCGCAGTTCCACAGGTCAAATCGCTGTACTATCCAGTTTTGGGCCTTTGGTATCTAAAAAAAAAACAGTTTGAGTGTGTCGCTCACTGTTCAGCCGCAAATATCTCTATTTAAAAAAGTGTGGTATACCCCAGTAAACAATAACTGTGGTTTTGCCATCCCACGGTAAAAAATCTCTATTATTCAGCTTTTGGTAGTTTTTTCCGTAAAGAAAAACAGTAGTGTCTCCTGATTGTTGTGACACAAAAATATATCTGTTGAAAATAGTCTTGTGTAGGCCCGACATCCCAGTGTGGTTTCGCAGTTCCATGGATCAAATCGCTGTACTATCCAGTTTTGGGCCTTTGGTATCTAAAAAAAAAGCAGTTTGAGTGTGTCGCTCACTGTTCAGCCTCAAATATCTCTATTTAAAAAAGTGTTGTTCACCCCAGTAAACAATAACTATGGTTTTGCCATCCCACGGTAAAAAATCTCTCTTATTCAGGTTTTGGTACATTTTCTGTAAAGAAAAACAGTAGTGTCTCCTCATTGTTGTGACACAAAAATATATCTGTTGAAAATAGTCTTGTGTAGGCCCGACATCCCAGTGTGGTTTCGCAGTTCCATGGGTCAAATCGCTGTACTATCCAGTTTTGGGCCTTTGGTATCTAAAAAAAAAGCAGTTTGAGTGTGTCGCTCACTGTTCAGCCGCAAATATCTCTATTTAAAAAAGTGTGGTATACCCCAGTAAACAATAACTGTGGTTTTGCCATCCCACGGTAAAAAATCTCTATTATTCAGGTTTTGGTATCTTTTCCGCAAAGAAAAACAGTAGTGTCTCCTGACTGTTGTGACACAAAAATATATCTGTTGAAAATAGTCTTGTGTAGGCCTGACATCCCAGTGTGGTTTCGCAGTTCCACGGGGCAAATCGCTGTACTATCCAGTTTTGGGCCTTTGATATCTAAAAAAAAAGCATTTTGAGTGTGTCGCTCACTGTTCAGCCGCAAATATCTCTATTTAAAAAAGTGTGGTATACCCCAGTAAACAATAACTGTGGTTTTGCCATCCCACGGTAAAAAAATCTCTATTATACAGCTTTTGGTAGTTTTTTCCGTAAAGAAAAACAGTAGTGTCTCCTGATTGTTGTGACACAAAAATATATCTGTTGAAAATAGTCTTGTGTAGGCCCGACATCCCAGTGTGGTTTCGCAGTTCCACGGGTCAAATCGCTGTACTATCCAGTTTTTTGCCTTTGGTATCTTAAAAAAAAGCAGTTTGAGTGTGTCGCTCACTGTTCAGCCTCAAATATCTCTATTTAAAAAAGTGTGGTATACCCCAGTAAACAATAACTGTGGTTTTGCCATCCCACTGTAAAAAATCTCTATTATTCAGGTTTTGGTATATTTTCCGTAAAGAAAACAGTAGTGTCTCCTGACTGTTGTGACGCAAAAATATATCTGTTGAAAATAGTCTTGTGTAGGCCCGACATCCCAGTGTGGTTTCGCAGTTCCACGGGTCAAATCGCTGTACTATCCAGTTTTGGGCCTTTGGTATCTAAAAAAAAAGCAGTTTGAGTGTGTCGCTCACTGTTCAGCTGCAAATATCTCTATTTAAAAAAGTGTGGTATACCCCAATAAACAATAACTGTGGTTTTGCCATCCCACGGTAAAAAATCTCTATTATTCAGCTTTTGGTAGTTTTTTCCGTGAAGAAAAACAGTAGTGTCTCCTGACTGTTGTGACACAAAAATATATCTGTTGAAAATAGTCTTGTGTAGGCCCGACATCCCAGTGTGGTTTCGCAGTTCCACGGGCCAAATCGCTGTACTATCCAGTTTTGGGCCTTTGGTATCTAAAAAAAAAACAGTTTGAGTGTGTCGCTCACTGTTCAGCTGCAAATATCTCTATTTAAAAAATTGTGGTATACCCCAGTAAACAATAACTGTGGTTTTGCCATCCCACGGTAAAAAATCTCTATTATTCAGGTTTTGGTATATTTTCTGTAAAGAAAAACAGTAGTGTCTCCTGATTGTTGTGACACAAAAATATATCTGTTGAAAATAGTCTTGTGTAGGCCCGACATCCCAGTGTGGTTTCGCAGTTCCATGGGTCAAATCGCTGTACTATCCAGTTTTGGGCCTTTGGTATCTAAAAAAAAAGCAGTTTGAGTGTGTCGCTCACTGTTCAGCCGCAAATATCTCTATTTAAAAAAGTGTGGTATACCCCAGTAAACAATAACTGTGGTTTTGCCATCCCACGGTAAAAAATCTCTATTATTCAGGTTTTGGTATATTTTCCGCAAAGAAAAACAGTAGTGTCTCCTGACTGTTGTGACACAAAAATATATCTGTTGAAAATAGTGTTGTGTAGGCCCGACATCCCAGTGTGGTTTCGCAGTTCCATTGGTCAAATCGCTGTACTATCCAGTTTTGGGCCTTTGGTATCTAAAAAAAAAGCAGTTTGAGTGTGTCGCTCACTGTTCAGCCTCAAATATCTCTATTTAAAAAAGTGTGGTACACCCCAGTAAACAATAACTATGGTTTTGCCATCCCACGGTAAAAAATCTCTATTATTCAGGTTTTGGTATATTTTCTGTAAAGAAAAACAGTAGTGTCTCCTGATTGTTGTGACACAAAAATATATCTGTTGAAAATAGTCTTGTGTAGGCCCGACATCCCAGTGTGGTTTCGCAGTTCCATGGGTCAAATCGCTATACTATCCAGTTTTGGGCCTTTGGTATCTAAAAAAAAAGCAGTTTGAGTGTGTCGCTCACTGTTCAGCCGCAAATATCTCTATTTAAAAAAGTGTGGTATACCCCAGTAAACAATAACTGTGGTTTTGCCATCCCACGGTAAAAAATCTCTATTATTCAGGTTTTGGTATATTTTCCGCAAAGAAAAACAGTAGTGTCTCCTGACTGTTGTGACACAAAAATATATCTGTTGAAAATAGTGTTGTGTAGGCCCGACATCCCAGTGTGGTTTCGCAGTTCCATTGGTCAAATCGCTGTACTATCCAGTTTTGGGCCTTTAGTATCTAAAAAAAAAGCAGTTTGAGTGTGTCTCTCACTGTTCATCTGCAAATATCTCTATTTAAAAAAGTATGGTATACCCCAGTAAACAATAACTGTGGTTTTGCCATCCCATGGTAAAAAATCTCTATTATTCAGGTTTTGGTAGTTTTTTCCGTAAAGAAAAACAGTAGTGTCTCCTGACTGTTGTGACACAAAAATATATCTGTTGAAAATAGTCTTGTGTAGGCCTGACATCCCAGTGTGGTTTCGCAGTTCCATGGGTCAAATCGCTGTACTATCCAGTTTTGGGCCTTTGGTATCTTAAAAAAAAGCAGTTTGAGTGTGTCGCTCACTGTTCAGCCTCAAATATCTCTATTTAAAAAAGTGTGGTATACCCCAGTAAACAATAACTATGGTTTTGCCATCCCACGGTAAAAAATCTCTATTATTCAGGTTTTGGTATATTTTCCGTAAAGAAAAACAGTAGTGTCTCCTGATTGTTGTGACACAAAAATATATCTGTTGAAAATAGTCTTGTGTAGGCCCGACATCCCAGTGTGGTTTCGCAGTTCCATGGGTCAAATCGCTGTACTATCCAGTTTTGGGCCTTTGGTATCTAAAAAAAAAGCAGTTTGAGTGTGTCGCTCACTGTTCAGCCGCAAATATCTCTATTTTAAAAAGTGTGGTATACCCCAGTAAACAATAACTGTGGTTTTGCCATCCCATGGTAAAAAATATCTATTATTCAGGTTTTGGTATATTTTCCGTAAAGAAAAACAGTAGTGTCTCCTGACTGTTGGGACACAAAAATATATCTGTTGAAAATAGTCTTGTGTAGGCCCGACATCCCAGTGTGGTTTCGCAGTTCCATGGGTCAAATCGCTGTACTATCCAGTTTTGGCCCATTGGTATCTAAAAAAAAAGCAGTTTGAGTGTGTCGCTCACTGTTCAGCCGCAAATATCTCTATTTAAAAAAGTGTGGTATACCCCAGTAAACAATAACTGTGGTTTTGCCATCCCACGGTAAAATATCTCTATTATTCAGCTTTTGGTCGTTTTTTCCGTAAAGAAAAACAGTAGTGTCTCCTGACTGTTGTAACACAAAAATATATCTGTTGAAAATAGTCTTGTGTAGGCCCGACATCCCAGTGTGGTTTCGCAGTTCCACGGGTCAAATCGCTGTACTATCCAGTTTTGGGCCTTTGGTATCTAAAAAAAAAGCAGTTTCAGTGTGTCGCTCACTGTTCAGCCGCAAATATCTCTATTTAAAAAAGTGTGGTATACCCCAGTAAGCAATAACTGTGGTTTTGCCATCCCACTGTAAAAAATCTCTATTATTCAGGTTTTGGTAGTTTTTTCCGTAAAGAAAAACAGTAGTGTCTCCTGACTGTTGTGACACAAAAATATATCTGTTGAAAATAGTCTTGTGTAGGCCCGACATCCCAGTGTGGTTTCGCAGTTCCACGGGTCAAATCGCTGTACTATCCAGTTTTGGGCCTTTGGTATCTTAAAAAAAAGTAGTTTGAGTGTGTCGCTCACTGCTCAGCCTCAAATATCTCTATTTAAAAAAGTGTGGTATACCCCAGTAAACAATAACTATGGTTTTGCCATCCCACGGTAAAAAATCTCTATTATTCAGGTTTTGGTATATTTTCCGTAAAGAAAAACAGTAGTGTCTCCTGACTGTTGGGACACAAAAATATATCTGTTGAAAATAGTCTTGTGTAGGCCCGACATCCCAGTGTGGTTTCGCAGTTCCATGGGTAAAATCGCTGTACTATCCAGTTTTGGCCCGTTGGTATCTAAAAAAAAAGCAGTTTGAGTGTGTCGCTCACTGTTCAGCCGCAAATATCTCTATTTAAAAAAGTGTGGTATACCCCAGTAAACAATAACTGTGGTTTTGCCATCCCACGGTAAAAAATCTCTATTATTCAGCTTTTGGTCGTTTTTTCCGTAAAGAAAAACAGTAGTGTCTTCTGACTGTTGTAACACAAAAATATATCTATTGAAAATAGTCTTGTGTAGGCCCGACATCCCAGTTTGGTTTCGCAGTTCCACGGGTCAAATCGCTGTACTATCCAGTTTTGGGCCTTTGGTATCTAAAAAAAAAGCAGTTTCAGTGTGTCGCTCACTGTTCAGCCGCAAATATCTCTATTTAAAAAAGTGTGGTATACCCCAGTAAACAATAACTGTGGTTTTGCCTTCCCACTGTAAAAAATCTCTATTATTCAGGTTTTGGTAGTTTTTTCCGTAAAGAAAAACAGTAGTGTCTCCTGACTGTTGTGACACAAAAATATATCTGTTGAAAATAGTCTTGTGTAGGCCCGACATCCCAGTGTGGTTTCGCAGTTCCACGGGTCAAATCGCTGTACTATCCAGTTTTGGGCCTTTGGTATCTTAAAAAAAAGCAGTTTGAGTGTGTCGCTCACTGCTCAGCCTCAAATATCTCTATTTAAAAAAGTGTGGTATACCCCAGTAAACAATAACTGTGGTTTTGCCGTCCCACGGTAAAAAATCTCTATTATTCAGGTTTTGGTATATTTTCCATAAAGAAAAACAGTAGTGTCTCCTGACTGTTGGGACACAAAAATATATCTGTTGAAAATAGTCTTGTGTAGGCCCGACATCCCAGTGTGGTTTCGCAGTTCCATGGGTCAAATCGCTGTACTATCCAGTTTTGGGCCGTTGGTATCTTAAAAAAAAGCAGTTTGAGTGTGTCGCTCACTGTTCAGCCGCAAATATCTCTATTTAAAAAAGTGTGGTATACCCAGTAAACAATAACTGTGGTCTTGCCATCCCACGGTAAAAAATCTCTTTTATTCAGGTTTTGGTATATTTTCGGTTAAGAAAAACAGTAGTGTCTCCTGACTGTTGTGACGCAAAAATATATCTGTTGAAAATAGTCTTGTGTAGGCCCGACATCCCAGTGTGGTTTCGCAGTTCCACGGGTCAAATCGCTGTACTATCCAGTTTTGGGCCTTTGGTATCTAAAAAAAAAGCAGTTTGAGTGTGTCGCTCACTGTTCAGCCGCAAATATCTCTATTTAAAAAAGTGTGGTATACCGCAATAAACAATAACTGTGGTTTTGCCATCCCACGGTAAAAAATCTCTATTATTCAGCTTTTGGTAGTTTTTTCCGTAAAGAAAAACAGTAGTGTCTCCTGACTGTTGTGACACAAAAATATATCTGTTGAAAATAGTCTTGTGTAGGCTCGACATCCCAGTGTGGTTTCGCAGTTCCACGGGTCAAATCGCTGTACTATCCAGTTTTGGGCCTTTGGTATCTAAAAAAAAAACAGTTTGAGTGTGTTGCTCACTGTTCAGCCGCAAATATCTATATTTAAAAAAGTGTGGTATACCCCAGTAAACAATAACTGTGGTTTTGCCATCCCACGGTAAAAAATCTCTATTATTCAGTGTAACGGGTCTGGGAGGCGGAACCTCTGAGCTACTATACAAGGGGGCGGTCCTTGTAAGGGAGCGGGTGGCGACCAGGCAGGCAGTCACAGCAGGTGACCGGGACAGTCTCTAGAAGAACGGGCAGGAGGTCACGGCAAGTGACCGGGGCAGTCTCTGGATGAACGGGCAGATGGTCACGGCAAGTGACCGGGGCAGTCTCTGGGTGAACGGGCAGATGGTCACGGCAAGTGACCGGGGCAGTCTCTGGGTGAACGGGCAGATGGTCACGGCAAGTGACCGGGGCAGTCTCTGGGTAAAGGGTTGGTACGACCTGTGGCGGCTGATGGTAGACGTGAGCTCCCAGGTGAGCAGGCGAGAGTCTCTGGATAAACGGGTGGTCACAGCATGTGACGGCGGAGCCTCCAGGAAGACCAACAGACAGGCGGCAGATGAGCGCTCCCAGGTGAGCGGGCAGAAGTCTCTGGACAGGCGGGTGGTCACAGCACGTGACGGCAGAGCCTCCAGGTAGGCTAGCAGACAGGCAGCAGATGAGCGCTCCCAGGTGAGCGGGCAGGAGTCACTGGACAGGCAGGTGGTCACAGCACGTGACGGCAGAGCCTCCAGGTAGGCTAGCAGGCAGGTAGCAGATGTGCGCTCCCAGGTGAGCGGGCAAGCTGGTCCATAGACAGACTGACAAGAGTTGGAAGGCAGACCGTCGGACCTCAGGCTAGCAGGCAGGTAGCAGAATATCAGGCAGGAATAAGACAGCAAGCTGGCAGGAATCTGGCAGGTATCTGGCAGGTAACTGGCAACGGGACCTGAGGGCTGAAGCAGAGTAGTGAACAGTGCAACAACATTGCTCGGGCACCTCCATTTTGGAGGAGGTGCCTTATATATGGTGAAGTCCTCCGGCCATTGGCCGGGGACTCCTTAGGACGGCGCGCGCGGCCACTTTAAGAGGGAGGGAGCACGCGCGCGCCCTAAGCACAGTGGCCGGGAAGGAGCGCGCGCTGCCAGCAGAGCGGGAGGAGGACGCCGGGCACGGAGCAGAAAGGTGAGGGGAACAGCATCCCTGCCTAGCAGAGGGCAGGGACGCCGGCGCTACAGTACCCCCCCCTTTAGGCCCCTCCTTTTTTAGGCCAGACAGAAATTTAGCAAGGATTGAGCGGGGCATGGATGTTCTCCCGGGGCTCCCACGTTCTCTCCTCAGGACCAAACCCCTTCCAATCTACTAGAAAAAAGGTCTTTCCTCTTACCCTTTTGGTGGCAAGAATGTTCTCTACCTCAAACTCGTCCTCAGCAGAAACCGGAGCAGGAGGCGTACCTGTAGACTTGGAAAAAGAGTTAAGTACCACAGGTTTGAGGAGAGATACATGGAAGGAGTTAGGGATCCGTAAGTTGGCCGGGAGTTTCAATTTATAGGCCACCGGGTTGATCTGACTGATGACCTCCAGAGGACCGATGAACCGAGGCCCTAACTTGTAAGAAGGTATCTTGAGTCGGACATATTTAGATGAGAGCCAGACTTTATCTCCAGGACGAAATTGTGGAGGATCCAGGCGTTTTTTGTCAGCGTGTCTTTTCATCCGTTCGGACGACTGAAGGAGTGCGGATCGGGTACTCTCCCAAATGGAGGAAAATTTGCTAACGAGAGATTCCGCAGCCGGGTTGTCCACAGAGGTGGAGACAGGAAAAGGAATCCGAGGATGCTGACCGAAGACTACAAAAAACGGGGATTTGGAGGAGGATTCGCTCTCGTGATTGTTATAAGAGAACTCGGCCCATGGTAGGAGATCCACCCAGTCTGAATGATGGGCATTAACGAAGTGCCGCAGGTAACTGGTCAGGTTCTGATTGATCCGCTCCACTTGACCATTGGACTGTGGGTGGTAAGCGGAAGAGAAGTCCAGGGTGACGTCTAGCAGTTTACAAGTGGCTCTCCAGAAGCGTGAGGTGAACTGTACCCCACGATCCGACACGATGTGGAGGGGCAGGCCATGAAGACGAAAGATGTGACGAATAAAGTCTTTAGCTAGCTCGGGTGCAGACGGGAGGCCTGGCAGGGGAACGAAATGAGCCATCTTGGAGAAGCGGTCAGCGACCACCCAAATGACCGTACAACCGGCAGAGACTGGGAGGTCAGTTATAAAGTCCATTGCTATATACTGCCAGGGGGCAGCAGGTACAGAAAGCGGAAGGAGGCGACCGGCTGGCAGATGTCTCGGAACCTTGTTGCGGGCGCAGGACACACAGGCAGAAACAAAGTCTATTACGTCCTTGTGCAGGGTAGGCCACCAGTAGTGCCGGGTAATAAGCTGGAGGGTCTTTTTCTGACCGGCGTGGCCAGCCAGTTTAGACGAGTGACCCCAGTGAAGGATCTTCTCCCGATCAGGTACTGATACGAACGTCTTTCCGGGAGGGAGACGATTTAGACTCACGGGAGCCACCTGCATTACTCTGGCGGGATCGATGATGTGTTTCGGATCTTCCTCGAGATCAGACACCAGAAAGGATCGAGACAAGGCGTCCGCCTTGACGTTTTTGTCAGCCGGGCGAAAATGAAGAACAAAATCAAAGTGAGCAAAAAACAAGGACCACCGGGCTTGGCGCGGGTTAAGTCTCTGGGCATGCTGGAGGTAAGCCAAGTTCTTGTGGTCAGTGTAAATTATTACCGGGTGAAGAGCCCCCTCGAGCAGGTAACGCCACTCCTCCAATGCCAGTTTGATGGCCAATAACTCTCGGTCTCCTATGGAATAATTGCGCTCTGAGGAGGAGAAGAGTTTAGAGAAGAAGCCGCAAGTTACCATCCTCCCGGAAGATGATTTTTGAGTAAGTACCGCTCCGGCTCCAGAGGAGGAGGCGTCAACTTCCAGGAAGAACTGCTTGTTGCCGTCCGGGCGATGCAGCACCGGGGCGGAAGAGAAGGCCTGTTTTAAGGAAAGAAAGGCCTCCTCTGCTTCGGGCGGCCACTCTTTGGGATTAGTACCCTTAAGGGTGAGCGCGGAAATTGGGGTAGTCCGGGAAGAGAAGTGCGGTATGAAGAGGCGGTAGTAGTTGGCGAAGCCCAGGAACCGCTGAATGGCCTTCAACCCCTCCGGTCGAGGCCATTTCTTGATGGCAGACAGTTTCTCTGGATCCATTCGTAGGCCGGTCTGAGAAATAATGTAGCCCAAAAACGGAAGCGAGGTCTGCTCAAAGAGGCACTTCTCGTATTTAGCGAAGAGGTGATTCTGCCTGAGCCTGAGCAGGACCTGACGAACGTCCCTCCGGTGAGTCTGGAGATCCGGAGAGAAGACCAAGATGTCGTCCAGGTACACCACTACGCAGGAGTAGAGAAGGTCCCGGAAGATGTCATTGACCAACTCTTGAAAGACGGCAGGAGCGTTACAGAGACCAAAGGGCATTACCAGATATTCATAGTGGCCGTCCCGGGTGTTGAATGCCGTCTTCCATTCATCCCCCTGACGGATACGAACCAGGTTGTACGCCCCACGGAGGTCCAGTTTGGTGAAGACTCTAGCCCCCCTCAGACGATCAAATAACTCCGGAATGAGCGGAAGGGGGTACTAATTCTTCACCGTGATCTGGTTAAGGCCTCTATAGTCTATACAGGGACGGAGAGAGCCGTCCTTCTTTTTGACGAAAAAGAAGCCTGCTCCCGCCGGGGAGGTAGATTTCCGGATGAATCCCCTGGCCAGATTCTCCTCAATATATTCGGACATCGACCGGGTCTCAGCAGCGGATAATGGATAAATACGCCCACGGGGAGGAGTAGTACCAGGTAACAGGTCGATAGGGCAGTCGTATGGTCTATGAGGGGGTAGTGTCTCTGCCTCCTTTTTATTAAAGACATCAGCATAAGACCAATAAGGAATCGGAAGTCCAGGTAGATTAGCTGGGGTAGGAGAAGGACGGACGGGATGGACGGGAACCAGACAGGTCTTATGGCAGTTCTGTCCCCAGCGAAGGACTTCTCCGGTCTGCCAGTCAAGCACGGGTGCATGTCTCTGGAGCCAAGGTAGACCTAGCAAGAGGGCGTGAGAGAGTCCAGGCAGAACATGAAAGGAGATACTCTCAGAATGCAGCATTCCCACCTGCAGAGTAATGGATTCGGTGATGAGTTGGATGGGGCGTGGTAAGAGACCCCCATCCACGGCAGCAACAGACAAGGGTACAGCCAGAGGTTTGGTGGGGATGCGGTTTTTCTCTACCAGGGACTGTGAAATAAGATTCCCGGCTGCTCCAGAGTCAAGTTGGGCTAGTTGGAAATAACGGTTCTCCCCGCAGACGATTGAGACTGACAGCAGCAGAGATGGAGAGGATTTATTCTTGTCTAGGTCGACCTCTCTGAGCGAACGTAGACACAGGCGTTTCCCGACCTCTTCGGGCAGGCACGGATCCGGTGCTCCTTACTAGTGTTGAGCCACCCCCGTAGTGTTCGGGTTCGGTTCGGTTCGTCGAACACCGGGATGTTAGAGGAACTGTTCGTCGAACTGTTCGTCGAACACCTTAGAACACCGTCGAACACCGTTAAAACCAATGACAGGCAAACAAAAACACATAGAAACACATAGAAAACACCTTCAAAGGTGTCCAAAAGCTGACAAACTGCTCAGAAGACACTTTCTTTAAAAAAGCCGGCCGGCAATTCAGCAGCGGCATACACCGGTACCCGACAATTTAGACAAGAAGGAATAGAGCCTCACACATAGATTAGATAGATAGAAACATGTCAGTCACATATATATGAAGTACAGTGACAGTGTTGCTTACTGTACTTGTCATTTAGTGTAAAGGATTTATTAAAAAATATAAGAGTGTTTTCATGCACTGTCTCTTTAAAAAAGCCGGCCGGCAATTCAGCATCTGTACCCGACAATTTATAACAGACAGAATAGAGCTTCACACACAGATTAGATAGATAGAAACATGTCAGTCACATATATATGAAGTACAGTGACAATGTTGCTTACTGTACTTGTCATTTAGTGTAAAGGATTTATTAAAAAAAATAATAGTGTTTTCATGCACCGTCTCTTTAAAAAAGCCGGCCGGCAATTCAGCATCTGTACCCGACAATTTATAACAGACAGAATAGAGCTTCACACATAGATTAGATAGATAGAAACATGTCAGTCACATATATATGAAGTACAGTGATAGTGTTGGTTACTGTACTTGTCATTTAGTATTAATATAAAGGATTTATTATTAAAAAAAATTGGCGTGGGGTTCCCCTTAATTTTAGTCTCTAGCGGAGGTTAAGCAGACAGCTGGGGCAGATGTTTGAAGCCTGGGAAGGGGGTAATACCCACGGAGCTTCCAAGGCTACTAATATGAGCCCCCAGCTGAATACATAGCCTTTACTAGCTATTAAAATGGGGGACCCCCCCAAAAAAATGACGTGGGGTCCCCCCTAATTTAATAGCTAGCAAAGGCTAGGCAGACAGCTGGGGGCTGATATTAATAGCCCAGGAAGGGAGCCATGAATATTGGCCCCCTCCCAGGCTAGAAACACCAGCCGTCAGCCGCCCCAGAAATGGCGCATTCATAGGATGCGCCAATTCTGGCACTTAGCCTCGCTCTTCCACGCTGCCCTGTAGCGGTGGCAGGGGGTAATAGGGCTGGGGTTGATGTTAGCTTATAATGCCAGCTGACATCAAGCCCAGGTTAGTAATGGAGAGGCGTCTATAAGACACCCCCATTACTAACCCCATAGTCAAAGTTAAAAGAAAACACAAACACCCAGAATAAAGTCCTTTAATTGAAATAAAGACACAATCCTTTATTGTTCTAAATTAAACCATACTTACCATCACGCCCATTCCAGCTGAAGCCAACGATCTCCTGCAATAAAAGAAAAATAATAAAGCAACATCATCCTTACCTTTCCATGGTTCCCATGACAGCTTCAGCTCTGCTACATCGAGATGACAGGCTGGACCGCAGCAGAACGCTGCCATCCAGACTGTCATCCCGCAGACACTGAGAAGCGCAGGCATGCTTGCGCTCTGCAGTGTCTGGCTGTGACGGCATAAAGATGAGACGAGTTCATGTCCAATGAACTCGGCGCACCTCATGCACGTCACTGACAGCGTGGGAAAATTCTCACGCTGAAGCGCTGAGTGCAGGAGAATTCTCCCACGCTGTCAGTGACGTGCATAAGGTGAGCTCATGTCCAATGAACTCAGCTCACCTCCTGCACGTCACTGACAGCGTGGGAGAATTCTCCTGCACTCAGCGCTTCAGCGTGAGAATTCTCCCACGCTGAAGCGCTGAGTGCAGGAGAATTTTCCCACGCTGTCAGTGACGTGCATAAGGTGAGCTCATGTCCAATGAACTCAGCTCACCTCCTGCACGTCACTGACAGCGTGGGAGAATTCTCCTGCACTCAGCGCTTCAGTGTGAGAATTCTCCCACGCTGAAGCGCTGAGTGCAGGAGAATTTTCCCACGCTGTCAGTGACGTGCATAAGGTGAGCTCATGTCCAATGAACTCAGCTCACCTCCTGCACGTCACTGACAGCGTGGGAGAATTCTCCTGCACTCAGCGCTTCAGTGTGAGAATTCTCCCACGCTGAAGCGCTGAGTGCAGGAGAATTTTCCCACGCTGTCAGTAACGTGCATGAGGTGAGCCGAGTTCATTGGACATTAACTCGGCTCATCTGGATGCCCTCACAGAGAGACACTGTGGAGCGCAAGCAAGCCTGCGCTTCTCAGTGTCTGCGGGATTACAGGCTGGATGGCAGCGTTCTGCTGCGGTCCAGCCTGTCATCTCGATGTAGCAGAGCTGAAGCTGTCATGGGAACCATGGAAAGGTAAGGATGATGTTGCTTTATTATTTTTCTTTTATTTCAGGAGATCGTTGGCTTCAGCTGGAATGGGCGTGACGGTAAGTATGGTTTAATTTAGAACAATAAAGAATTGTGTGTTTATTTCAATTAAAGGACTTTTTTCTGGGTGTTGTGTTTTTTTTAAATACTTTACTAGAAATTCATGGTGGTCATGTCTAATATTGGCGTGACCCCATGAATTTTGGGCTTAGGGCCAGCTGATAATGCCAAGCTGGCCCTAACCCCTTTATTACCCAGTGAGCCACCGCATCAGGGCCCTGGATGAGTTGGGTACAGCGCCAGAAGATGGCGCTTCTATGAACGCGCCATTTTCCGGGGTGGCTGCGGACTGCAATTTGCAGCGGGGGTGGCCCAGAAAGCTTGGGCCTCCCTGCGCTGCGGATTCCAGCCCCCAGCTGCCTAGTTGTACCTGGCTGGACACAAAAACAGGGCGAAGCCCCACGTCAATTTTCTTTAAATTATTTCATGAAATAATTAAGAAATAAAGGGCTTCCCTATATTGTTGTGTCCGGCCAGGTACAAATAGGCAGCTGGTGGTTGGGGGCAGCCCGTTCCTGCCTGCTGCACCTGACTGGACACAAATATAGTGCGCATCCTATGAATGCGCCATTTCTGGGGCGGCTGACGGCTGGTGTTTCTAGCCTGGGAGGGGGCCAATATTCATGGCTCCCTTCCTGGGCTATTAATATCAGCCCCCAGCTGTCTGCCTAGCCTTTGCTAGCTATTAAATTAGGGGGGACCCCACGTCATTCTTTTGGGGGGGTCCCCCATTTTAATAGCTAGTAAAGGCTATGTATTCAGCTGGGGGCTGATATTAGTAGCCTGGGAAGCTCCGTGGGTATTACCCCCTTCCCAGGCTTCAAACATCTGCCCCAGCTGTCTGCTTAACCTCCGCTAGAGCCTAAAATTAAGGGGAACCCCACGCCAATTTTTTTAATAATAAATCCTTTATTTTAATACTAAATAACAAGTACAGTAACCAACACTATCACTGTACTTCATATATATGTGACTGACATGTTTCTATCTATCTAATCTATGTGTGAAGCTCTATTCTGTCTGTTATAAATTGTCGGGTACAGATGCTGAATTGCCGGTCGGCTTTCTTAAAGAGACGGTGCATGAAAACACTATTATTTTTTTTAATAAATCCTTTACACTAAATGACAAGTACAGTAAGCAACACTGTCACTGTACTTCATATATATGTGACTGACATGTTTCTATCTATCTAATCTATGTGTGATTCTCTATTCCTTCTATTCTAAATTGTTGGGTACAGATGCTGAATTGCCGGCCGGCTTTCTTAAAGAGACGGTGCATGAAAACACTATTATTTTTTTTGATAAATCCTTTACGCTAAATGACAAGTACAGTAAGCAGCACTTTCACTGTACTTATTATATATGTGACTGACATGTTTCTATCTATCTAATCTATGTGTGATGCTCTATTCTTTCGGTTCTAAATTGTCGGGTACCGGTGTATGCCGCTGCTGAATTGCCGGCTTTTCATGTTTCACTGTTGGCACTGTTCCCATCGATTTGGGCAATCACTGTAATGCCACAACCACCATGGCTGTGGCATTACAGTGAGTGGCAGACAATCCCTGCATGATTGGTGCTCTAAATAGCACCAGACATGCAGGACACGCTTTTGGTGCACGAACAGTTATCGAACATAACCTCGAACAGCCGAATTTTTTGCAAATCGTTCGGGTTCGTCGAACAACTCGAACACCGCCCAAAACAGCTCGAATTTGAGATTGGCGAACAGTTCTAGTCGAACACCGCTCATCTCTACTCCTTACTGCCACAGTAGAAGCAGCTCCCCTCGGCACGGCGTAAGTCCTGACGGGTTTTGACCATCTTGGTCTGGTCGACCTGCATAGGCTCAGGAGAGTGTACCTGGGGAGAGACGGATTTCTGAAAAGTAGGAGCTAGACGTGGAAACCTCCTCTCACGGGTGACCTCTTTGGCACGCTCCTGGAACCGTAGGTCAATCCGGTGGCAAGAGTTATTAGGTCATCGAGAGTGGTAGGAATGTCCCGACCGGCAAGTTCATCTTTAATACGGCCGGACAGACCCTCCCAGAAGACGGATACCAGAGCGTCGTTATCCCAGGCCAGCTCCGAGGCAAGGGTACGGAACCGTATGGCATATTGGCCCACGGTGAGACTTCCCTGACGGAGGCGTAGCAGTGATGATGCGGATGAGGTCTTCCATCCGGGTTCGTCGAAGACTTTCCGGAAAGCCATGAGAAAGGCAGGCAAGTCGGACACCAGGGGGTCTCCTCTCTCCCATAGAGGATTTAGCCAGGCCAGGGCCTCCCCGGTGAGATGGGACATGATGAAGGCAATTTTGGCCCGGTCGGAGTTAAACTGGTGGGACAGGAGTTCAAAGTGCAGGGTGCACTGATTTATGAAGCCCCGAGCCTGGGCGGAGTCGCCTCCGAAGCGAGGAGGTGCAGAAAGCCGGGGTCCGGGGTAGGATACCATGGTATTAGTGGACAGCGGAGCTGCCGGATTGCGAGTCATGGCACTGGCGGAGGTTGCTGGCGGAGCAGTCAGAGTGTCCAGGCGAGAATTGACATTCCGCAGGTGACCCAGGATGGACTCCTGTTGGGACCTCTGACGGGACAGTTCATGACACAGGTCCGAGAGCGAGGGAGCTTGGGTGCCACCGGGTTCCATGGCCCGAGCAAACTGTAACGGGTCTGGGAGGCGGAACCTCTGAGCTACTATACAAGGGGGCGGTCCTTGTAACGGAGCGGGTGGCGACCAGGCAGGCAGTCACAGCAGGTGACCGGGACAGTCTCTAGAAGAACAGGCAGGAGGTCACGGCAAGTGACCGCTGCAGTCTCTGGATGAACGGGCAGATGGTCACGGCAAGTGACCGGGGCAGTCTCTGGGTGAACGGGCAGATGGTCACGGCAAGTGACCGGGGCAGTCTCTGGGTGAACGGGCAGATGGTCACGGCAAGTGACCGGGGCAGTCTCTGGGTAAAGGGTTGGTACGACCTGTGGCGGCTGATGGTAGACGTGAGCTCCCAGGTGAGCAGGCGAGAGTCTCTGGATAAACGGGTGGTCACAGCATGTGACGGCGGAGCCTCCAGGAAGACCAACAGACAGGCGGCAGATGAGCGCTCCCAGGTGAGCGGGCAGAAGTCTCTGGACAGGCGGGTGGTCACAGCACGTGACGGCAGAGCCTCCAGGTAGGCTAGCAGACAGGCAGCAGATGAGCGCTCACAGGTGAGCGGGCAGGAGTCACTGGACAGGCAGGTGGTCACAGCACGTGACGGCAGAGCCTCCAGGTAGGCTAGCAGGCAGGTAGCAGATGTGCGCTCCCAGGTGAGCGGGCAAGCTGGTCCATAGACAGACTGACAAGAGATGGAAGGCAGACCGTCGGACCTCAGGCTAGCAGGCAGGTAGCAGAATATCAGGCAGGAATAAGACAGCAAGCTGGCAGGAATCTGGCAGGTATCTGGCAGGTAACTGGCAACGGGACCTGAGGGCTGAAGCAGAGTAGTGAACAGTGCAACAACATTGCTCGGGCACCTCCATTTTGGAGGAGGTGCCTTATATATGGTGAAGTCCTCCGGCCATTGGCCGGGGACTCCTTAGGACGGCGCGCGCGCGGCCCCTTTAAGAGGGAGGGAGCGCGCGCTCGCGTGCCCTAAGCACAATGGCCGGGAAGGAGCGCGCGCTGCCAGCAGAGCGGGAGGAGGACGCCGGGCACGGAGCAGAGAGGTGAGGGGAACAGCGTCCCTGCCTAGCAGAGGGCAGGGACGCCGGCGCTACATTCAGCGATTGGTAGTTTTTTCCGTAAAGAAAAACAGTAGTGTCTCCTGACTGTTGTGACACAAAAATATATCTGTTGAAAATAGTCTTGTGTAGGCCCGACATCCCAGTGTGGTTTCGCAGTTCCATTGGTCAAATCGCTGTACTCTCCAGTTTTGGGCCTTTGGTATCTAAAAAAAAAAGCAGTTTGAGTGTGTCACTCACTGTTCAGCCTCAAATATCTCTATTTAAAAAAGTGTGGTACACCCCAGTAAACAATAACTATGGTTTTGCCATCCCACGGTAAAAAATCTCTATTATTCAGGTTTTGGTATATTTTCTGTAAAGAAAAACAGTAGTGTCTCCTGATTGTTGTGACACAAAAATATATCTGTTGAAAATAGTCTTGTGTAGGCCCGACATCCCAGTGTGGTTTCGCAGTTCCATGGGTCAAATCGCTGTACTATCCAGTTTTGGGCCTTTGGTATCTAAAAAAAAAGCAGTTTGAGTGTGTCGCTCACTGTTCAGCCGCAAATATCTCTATTTAAAAAAGTGTGGTATACCCCAGTAAACAATAACTGTGGTTTTGCCATCCCACGGTAAAAAATCTCTATTATTCAGGTTTTGGTATATTTTCCGCAAAGAAAAACAGTAGTGTCTCCTGACTGTTGTGACACAAAAATAAATCTGTTGAAAATAGTCTTGTGTAGGCCCGACATCCCAGTGTGGTTTCGCAGTTCCATGGGTCAAATCGCTGTACTATCCAGTTTTGGGCCTTTGGTATCTTAAAAAAAAGCAGTTTGAGTGTGTCGCTCACTGTTCAGCCTCAAATATCTCTATTTAAAAAAGTGTGGTATACCCCAGTAAACAATAACTATGGTTTTGCCATCCCACGGTAAAAAATCTCTATTATTCAGGTTTTGGTATATTTTCCGTAAAGAAAAACAGTAGTGTCTCCTGATTGTTGTGACACAAAAATATATCTGTTGAAAATAGTCTTGTGTAGGCCCAACATCCCAGTGTGGTTTCGCAGTTCCATGGGTCAAATCGCTGTACTATCCAGTTTTGTGCCTTTGGTATCTAAAAAAAAAGCAGTTTGAGTGTGTCGCTCACTGTTCAGCCGCAAATATCTCTATTTTAAAAAGTGTGGTATACCCCAGTAAACAATAACTGTGGTTTTGCCATCCCATGGTAAAAAATATCTATTATTCAGGTTTTGGTATATTTTCCGTAAAGAAAAACAGTAGTGTCTCCTGACTGTTGGGACACAAAAATATATCTGTTGAAAATAGTCTTGTGTAGGCCCAACATCCCAGTGTGGTTTCGCAGTTCCATGGGTCAAATCGCTGTACTATCCAGTTTTGGCCCGTTGGTATCTAAAAAAAAAGCAGTTTGAGTGTGTCGCTCACTGTTCAGCCGCAAATATCTCTATTTAAAAAAGTGTGGTATACCCCAGTAAACAATAACTGTGGTTTTGCCATCCCACTGTAAAAAATCTCTATTATTCAGCTTTTGGTCGTTTTTTCCGTAAAGAAAAACAGTAGTGTCTCCTGACTGTTGTAACACAAAAATATATCTGTTGAAAATAGTCTTGTGTAGGCCCGACATCCCAGTGTGGTTTCGCAGTTCCACGGGTCAAATCGCTGTACTATCCAGTTTTGGGCCTTTGGTATCTAAAAAAAAAAGCAGTTTCAGTGTGTCGCTCACTGTTCAGCCGCAAATATCTCTATTTAAAAAAGTGTGGTATACACCAGTAAACAATAACTGTGGTTTTGCCATCCCACGGTAAAAAATCTCTATTATTCAGGTTTTGGTATATTTTCCGTAAAGAAAAACAGTAGTGTCTCCTGATTGTTGTGACACAAAAATATAGCTGTTGAAAATAGTCTTGTGTAGGCCCGACATCCCAGTGTGGTTTCGCAGTTCCATGGGTCAAATCGCTGTACTATCCAGTTTTGGGCCTTTGGTATCTAAAAAAACTGCAGTTTGAGTGTGTCGCTCACTGTTCAGCCGCAAATATCTCTATTTTAAAAAGTGTGGTATACCCCAGTAAACAATAACTGTGGTTTTGCCATCCCACGGTAAAAAATCTCTATTATTCAGGTTTTGGTATATTTTCTATAAAGAAAAACAGTAGTGTCTCCTGACTGTTGTGACACAAAAATATATCTGTTGAAAATAGTCTTGTGTAGGCCCGACATCCCAGTGTGGTTTCGCAGTTCCACGGGTCAAATCGCTGTACTATCCAGTTTTGGGCCTTTGGTATCTAAAAAAAAAGCAGTTTGAGTGTGTCGCTCACTGTTCAGCCGCAAATATCTCTATTTAAAAAAGTGTGATATACCCCAGTAAACAATAACTGTGGTTTTGCCATCCCACGGTAAAAAATCTCTATTATTCAGGTTTTGGTATATTTTCCATAAAGAAAAACAGTAGTGTCTCCTGACTGTTGTGACACAAAAATATATCTGTTGAAAATAGTCTTGTGTAGGCCCGACATCCCAGTGTGGTTTCGCAGTTCCACGGGTCAAATCGCTGTGCTATCCAGTTTTGGGCCTTTGGTATCTAAAAAAAAAGGAGTTTGAGTGTGTCACTCACTGTTCAGCCGCAAATATCTCTATTTAAAAAAGTGTGGTATACCCCAGTAAACAATAACTGTGGTTTTGCCATCCCACGGTAAAAAATCTCTATTATTCAGCTTTTGGTAGTTTTGTCCGTAAAGAAAAACAGTAGTGTCTCCTGACTGTTGTGACACAAAAATATATCTGTTGAAAATAGTCTTGTGTAGGCCCGACATCCCAGTGTGGTTTCGCAGTTCCACGGGTCAAATCGCTGTACTATCCAGTTTTGGGCCTTTGGTATCTAAAAAAAAAGCAGTTTGAGTGTGTCGCTCACTGTTCAGCCGCAAATATCTCTATTTAAAAAAGTGTGGTATACCCCAGTAAACAATAACTGTGGTTTTGCCATCCCACGGTAAAAAATCTCTATTATTCAGGATTTGGTATATTTTCCATAAAGAAAAACAGTAGTGTCTCCTGACTGTTGTGACACAAAAATATATCTGTTCAAAATAGTCTTGTGTAGGCCCGACATCCCAGTGTGGTTTCGCAGTTCCACGGGTCAAATCGCTGTACTATCCAGTTTTGGGCCTTTGGTATCTAAAAAAAAAGCAGTTTGAGTGTGTCGCTCACTGTTCAGCCGCAAATATCTCTATTTAAAAAAGTGTGGTATACCCCAGTAAACAATAACTGTGGTTTTGCCATCCCACGGTAAAAAATCTCTATTATTCAGCTTTTGGTAATTTTGTCCGTAAAGAAAAACAGTAGTGTCTCCTGACTGTTGTGACACAAAAATATATCTGTTGAAAATAGTCTTGTGTAGGCCCGACATCCCAGTGTGGTTTCGCAGTTCCACGGGGCAAATCGCTGTACTATCCAGTTTTGGGCCTTTGGTATCTAAAAAAAAAGCATTTTGAGTGTGTCGCTCACTGTTCAG
This sequence comes from Phyllobates terribilis, assembly GCF_046119375.1. Taxonomy (NCBI): domain Eukaryota; kingdom Metazoa; phylum Chordata; class Amphibia; order Anura; family Dendrobatidae; genus Phyllobates; species Phyllobates terribilis. The sequence continues at coordinate 219,319,407 of NW_027362771.1, forward strand.
CCGCAAATATCTCTATTTAAAAAAGTGTGGTATACCCCAGTAAACAATAACTGTGGTTTTGCCATCCCACGGTAAAAAATCTCTATTATTCAGGTTTTGGTATATTTTCCGTAAAGAAAAACAGTAGTGTCTCCTGACTGTTGGGACACAAAAATATATCTGTTGAAAATAGTCTTGTGTAGGCCCGACATCCCAGTGTGGTTTCGCAGTTCCATGGGTCAAATCGCTGTACTATCCAGTTTTGGGCCGTTGGTATCTAAAAAAAAAGCAGTTTGAGTGTGTCGCTCACTGTTCAGCCGCAAATATCTCTATTTAAAAAAGTGTGGTATACCCCAGTAAACAATAACTGTGGTTTTGCGATCCCACGGTAAAAAATCTCTATTATTCAGGTTTTGGTATATGTTCCGTAAAGAAAAACAGTAGTGTCTCCTGACTGTTGTGACACAAAAATATATCTGTTGAAAATAGTCTTGTGTAGGCCCGACATCCCAGTGTGGTTTCGCAGTTCCACGGGTCAAATCGCTGTACTATCCAGTTTTGGGCCTTTGGTATCTAAAAAAAAAGCAGTTTGAGTGTGTCGCTCACTGTTCAGCCGCAAATATCTCTATTTAAAAAAGTGTGGTATACCCCAGTAAACAATAACTGTGGTTTTGCCATCCCACGGTAAAAAATCTCTATTATTCAGGTTTTGGTATATTTTCCATAAAGAAAATCAGTAGTGTCTCCTGACTGTTGTGACACAAAAATATATCTGTTGAAAATAGTCTTGTGTAGGCCCGACATCCCAGTGTGGTTTCGCAGTTCCACGGGTCAAATCGCTGTGCTATCCAGTTTTGGGCCTTTGGTATCTAAAAAAAAGGAGTTTGAGTGTGTCACCCACTGTTCAGCCGCAAATATCTCTATTTAAAAAAGTGTGGTATACCCCAGTAAACAATAACTGTGGTTTTGCCATCCCACGGTAAAAAATCTCTATTATTCAGCTTTTGGTAGTTTTGTCCGTAAAGAAAAACAGTAGTGTCTCCTGACTGTTGTGACACAAAAATATATCTGTTGAAAATAGTCTTGTGTAGGCCCGACATCCCAGTGTGGTTTCGCAGTTCCACGGGTCAAATCGCTGTACTATCCAGTTTTGGGCCTTTGGTATCTAAAAAAAAAGCAGTTTGAGTGTGTCGCTCACTGTTCAGCTGCAAATATCTCTATTTAAAAAAGTGTGGTATACCCCAGTAAACAATAACTGTGGTTTTGCCTTCCCACGGTAAAAAATCTCTATTATTCAGGATTTGGTAGTTTTTTCCATAAAGAAAAACAGTAGTGTCTCCTGACTGTTGTGACACAAAAATATATCTGTTGAAAATAGTCTTGTGTAGGCCCGACATCCCAGTGTGGTTTCGCAGTTCCACGGGTCAAATCGCTGTACTATCCAGTTTTGGGCCTTTGGTATCTAAAAAAAAAGCAGTTTGAGTGTGTCGCTCACTGTTCAGCCGCAAATATCTCTATTTAAAAAACTGTGGTATACCCCAGTAAACAATAACTGTGGTTTTGCCATCCCACGGTAAAAAATCTCTATTATTCAGCTTTTGGTAATTTTGTCCGTAAAGAAAAACAGTAGTGTCTCCTGACTGTTGTGACACAAAAATATATCTGTTGAAAATAGTCTTGTGTAGGCCCGACATCCCAGTGTGGTTTCGCAGTTCCACGGGGCAAATCGCTGTACTATCCAGTTTTGGGCCTTTGGTATCTAAAAAAAAAGCATTTTGAGTGTGTCGCTCACTGTTCAGCCGCAAATATCTCTATTTAAAAAAGTGTGGTATACCCCAGTAAACAATAACTGTGGTTTTGCCATCCCATGGTAAAAAATCTCTATTATTCAGGTTTTGGTATATTTTCCGTAAAGAAAAACAGTAGTGTCTCCTGACTGTTGGGACACAAAAATATATCTGTTGAAAATAGTCTTGTGTAGGCCCGACATCCCAGTGTGGTTTCGCAGTTCCATGGGTCAAATCGCTGTACTATCCAGTTTTGGGCCGTTGGTATCTAAAAAAAAAGCAGTTTGAGTGTGTCGCTCACTGTTCAGCCGCAAATATCTCTATTTAAAAAAGTGTGGTATACCCCAGTAAACAATAACTGTGGTTTTGCGATCCCACGGTAAAAAATCTCTATTATTCAGGTTTTGGTATATGTTCCGTAAAGAAAAACAGTAGTGTCTCCTGACTGTTGTGACACAAAAATATATCTGTTGAAAATAGTCTTGTGTAGGCCCGACATCCCAGTGTGGTTTCGCAGTTCCACGGGTCAAATCGCTGTGCTATCCAGTTTTGGGCCTTTAGTATCTAAAAAAAAAGCAGTTTGAGTGTGTCTCTCACTGTTCATCTGCAAATATCTCTATTTAAAAAAGTATGGTATACCCCAGTAAACAATAACTGTGGTTTTGCCATCCCATGGTAAAAAATCTCTATTATTCAGGTTTTGGTAGTTTTTTCCGTAAAGAAAAACAGTAGTGTCTCCTGACTGTTGTGACACAAAAATATATCTGTTGAAAATAGTCTTGTGTAGGCCTGACATCCCAGTGTGGTTTCGCAGTTCCATGGGTCAAATCGCTGTACTATCCAGTTTTGGGCCTTTGGTATCTTAAAAAAAAACAGTTTGAGTGTGTCGCTCACTGTTCAGCCTCAAATATCTCTATTTAAAAAAGTGTGGTATACCCCAGTAAACAATAACTATGGTTTTGCCATCCCACGGTAAAAAATTTCTATTATTCAGGTTTTGGTATATTTTCCGTAAAGAAAAACAGTAGTGTCTCCTGATTGTTGTGACACAAAAATATATCTGTTGAAAATAGTCTTGTGTAGGCCCGACATCCCAGTGTGGTTTCGCAGTTCCATGGGTCAAATCGCTGTACTATCCAGTTTTGGGCCTTTGGTATCTAAAAAAAAAGCAGTTTGAGTGTGTCGCTCACTGTTCAGCCGCAAATATCTCTATTTTAAAAAGTGTGGTATACCCCAGTAAACAATAACTGTGGTTTTGCCATCCCATGGTAAAAAATATCTATTATTCAGGTTTTGGTATATTTTCCGTAAAGAAAAACAGTAGTGTCTCCTGACTGTTGTGACACAAAAATATATCTGTTGAAAATAGTCTTGTGTAGGCCCGACATCCCAGTGTGGTTTCGCAGTTCCATGGGTCAAATCGCTGTACTATCCAGTTTTGGCCCATTGGTATCTAAAAAAAAAGCAGTTTGAGTGTGTCGCTCACTGTTCAGCCGCAAATATCTCTATTTAAAAAAGTGTGGTATACCCCAGTAAACAATAACTGTGGTTTTGCCATGCCACGGTAAAATATCTCTATTATTTAGCTTTTGGTCGTTTTTTCCGTAAAGAAAAACAGTAGTGTCTCCTGACTGTTGTAACACAAAAATATATCTGTTGAAAATAGTCTTGTGTAGGCCCGACATCCCAGTGTGGTTTCGCAGTTCCACGGGTCAAATCGCTGTACTATCCAGTTTTGGGCCTTTGGTATCTAAAAAAAAAGCAGTTTCAGTGTGTCGCTCACTGTTCAGCCGCAAATATCTCTATTTAAAAAAGTGTGGTATACCCCAGTAAACAATAACTGTGGTTTTGCCATCCCACTGTAAAAAATCTCTATTATTCAGGTTTTGGTAGTTTTTTCCGTAAAGAAAAACAGTAGTGTCTCCTGACTGTTGTGACACAAAAATATATCTGTTGAAAATAGTCTTGTGTAGGCCCCACATCCCAGTGTGGTTTCGCAGTTCCACGGGTCAAATCGCTGTACTATCCAGTTTTGGGCCTTTGGTATCTTAAAAAAAAGTAGTTTGAGTGTGTCGCTCACTGCTCAGCCTCAAATATCTCTATTTAAAAAAGTGTGGTATACCCCAGTAAACAATAACTATGGTTTTGCCATCCCACGGTAAAAAATCTCTATTATTCAGGTTTTGGTATATTTTCCGTAAAGAAAAACAGTAGTGTCTCCTGATTGTTGTGACACAAAAATATATCTGTTGAAAATAGTCTTGTGTAGGCCCGACATCCCAGTGTGGTTTCGCAGTTCCATGGGTCAAATCGCTGTACTATCCAGTTTTGGGCCTTTGGTATCTAAAAAAAAAGCAGTTTGAGTGTGTCGCTCACTGTTCAGCCGCAAATATCTCTATTTTAAAAAGTGTGGTATACCCCAGTAAACAATAACTGTGGTTTTGCCATCCCATGGTAAAAAATATCTATTATTCAGGTTTTGGTATATTTTCCGTAAAGAAAAACAGTAGTGTCTCCTGACTGTTGGGACACAAAAATATATCTGTTGAAAATAGTCTTGTGTAGGCCCGACATCCCAGTGTGGTTTCGCAGTTCCATGGGTAAAATCGCTGTACTATCCAGTTTTGGCCCGTTGGTATCTAAAAAAAAAGCAGTTTGAGTGTGTCGCTCACTGTTCAGCCGCAAATATCTCTATTTAAAAAAGTGTGGTATACCCCAGTAAACAATAACTGTGGTTTTGCCATCCCACGGTAAAAAATCTCTATTATTCAGCTTTTGGTCGTTTTTTCCGTAAAGAAAAACAGTAGTGTCTTCTGACTGTTGTAACACAAAAATATATCTATTGAAAATAGTCTTGTGTAGGCCCGACATCCCAGTTTGGTTTCGCAGTTCCACGGGTCAAATCGCTGTACTATCCAGTTTTGGGCCTTTGGTATCTAAAAAAAAAGCAGTTTCAGTGTGTCGCTCACTGTTCAGCCGCAAATATCTCTATTTAAAAAAGTGTGGTATACCCCAGTAAACAATAACTGTGGTTTTGCCTTCCCACTGTAAAAAATCTCTATTATTCAGGTTTTGGTAGTTTTTTCCGTAAAGAAAAACAGTAGTGTCTCCTGACTGTTGTGACACAAAAATATATCTGTTGAAAATAGTCTTGTGTAGGCCCGACATCCCAGTGTGGTTTCGCAGTTCCACGGGTCAAATCGCTGTACTATCCAGTTTTGGGCCTTTGGTATCTTAAATAAAAGCAGTTTGAGTGTGTCGCTCACTGCTCAGCCTCAAATATCTCTATTTAAAAAAGTGTGGTATACCCCAGTAAACAATAACTGTGGTTTTGCCGTCCCACGGTAAAAAATCTCTTTTAATCAGGTTTTGGTATATTTTCGGTTAAGAAAAACAGTAGTGTCTCCTGACTGTTGTGACGCAAAAATATATCTGTTGAAAATAGTCTTGTGTAGGCCCGACATCCCAGTGTGGTTTCGCAGTTCCACGGGTCAAATCGCTGTACTATCCAGTTTTGGGCCTTTGGTATCTAAAAAGAAAGCAGTTTGAGTGTGTCGCTCACTGTTCAGCCGCAAATATCTCTATTTAAAAAAGTGTGGTATACCCCAATAAACAATAACTGTGGTTTTGCCATCCCACGGTAAAAAATCTCTATTATTCAGCTTTTGGTAGTTTTTTCCGTAAAGAAAAACAGTAGTGTCTCCTGACTGTTGTGACACAAAAATATATCTGTTGAAAATAGTCTTGTGTAGGCTCGACATCCCAGTGTGGTTTCGCAGTTCCACGGGTCAAATCGCTGTACTATCCAGTTTTGGGCCTTTGGTATCTAAAAAAAAAACAGTTTGAGTGTGTCGCTCACTGTTCAGCCGCAAATATCTATATTTAAAAAAGTGTGGTATACCCCAGTAAACAATAACTGTGGCTTTGCCATCCCACGGTAAAAAATCTCTATTATTCAGTGTAACGGGTCTGGGAGGCGGAACCTCTGAGCTACTATACAAGGGGGCGGTCCTTGTAAGGGAGCGGGTGGCGACCAGGCAGGCAGTCACAGCAGGTGACCGGGACAGTCTCTAGAAGAACGGGCAGGAGGTCACGGCAAGTGACCGGGGCAGTCTCTGGATGAACGGGCAGATGGTCACGGCAAGTGACCGGGGCAGTCTCTGGGTGAACGGGCAGATGGTCACGGCAAGTGACCGGGGCAGTCTCTGGGTGAACGGGCAGATGGTCACGGCAAGTGACCGGGGCAGTCTCTGGGTAAAGGGTTGGTACGACCTGTGGCGGCTGATGGTAGACGTGAGCTCCCAGGTGAGCAGGCGAGAGTCTCTGGATAAACGGGTGGTCACAGCATGTGACGGCGGAGCCTCCAGGAAGACCAACAGACAGGCGGCAGATGAGCGCTCCCAGGTGAGCGGGCAGAAGTCTCTGGACAGGCGGGTGGTCACAGCACGTGACGGCAGAGCCTCCAGGTAGGCTAGCAGACAGGCAGCAGATGAGCGCTCCCAGGTGAGCGGGCAGGAGTCACTGGACAGGCAGGTGGTCACAGCACGTGACGGCAGAGCCTCCAGGTAGGCTAGCAGGCAGGTAGCAGATGTGCGCTCCCAGGTGAGCGGGCAAGCTGGTCCATAGACAGACTGACAAGAGTTGGAAGGCAGACCGTCGGACCTCAGGCTAGCAGGCAGGTAGCAGAATATCAGGCAGGAATAAGACAGCAAGCTGGCAGGAATCTGGCAGGTATCTGGCAGGTAACTGGCAACGGGACCTGAGGGCTGAAGCAGAGTAGTGAACAGTGCAACAACATTGCTCGGGCACCTCCATTTTGGAGGAGGTGCCTTATATATGGTGAAGTCCTCCGGCCATTGGCCGGGGACTCCTTAGGACGGCGCGCGCGGCCACTTTAAGAGGGAGGGAGCGCGCGCGCGCCCTAAGCACAGTGGCCGGGAAGGAGCGCGCGCTGCCAGCAGAGCGGGAGGAGGACGCCGGGCACGGAGCAGAAAGGTGAGGGGAACAGCATCCCTGCCTAGCAGAGGGCAGGGACGCCGGCGCTACAGTACCCCCCCCTTTAGGCCCCTCCTTTTTTAGGCCAGACAGAAATTTAGCAAGGATTGAGCGGGGCATGGATGTTCTCCCGGGGCTCCCACGTTCTCTCCTCAGGACCAAACCCCTTCCAATCTACTAGAAAAAAGGTCTTTCCTCTTACCCTTTTGGTGGCAAGAATGTTCTCTACCTCAAACTCGTCCTCAGCAGAAACCGGAGCAGGAGGCGTACCTGTAGACTTGGAAAAAGAGTTAAGTACCACAGGTTTGAGGAGAGATACATGGAAGGAGTTAGGGATCCGTAAGTTGGCCGGGAGTTTCAATTTATAGGCCACCGGGTTGATCTGACTGATGACCTCCAGAGGACCGATGAACCGAGGCCCTAACTTGTAAGAAGGTATCTTGAGTCGGACATATTTAGATGAGAGCCAGACTTTATCTCCAGGACGAAATTGTGGAGGATCCAGGCGTTTTTTGTCAGCGTGTCTTTTCATCCGTTCGGACGACTGAAGGAGTGCGGATCGGGTACTCTCCCAAATGGAGGAAAATTTGCTAACGAGAGATTCCGCAGCCGGGTTGTCCACAGAGGTGGAGACAGGAAAAGGAATCCGAGGATGCTGACCGAAGACTACAAAAAACGGGGATTTGGAGGAGGATTCGCTCTCGTGATTGTTATAAGAGAACTCGGCCCATGGTAGGAGATCCACCCAGTCTGAATGATGGGCATTAACGAAGTGCCGCAGGTAACTGGTCAGGTTCTGATTGATCCGCTCCACTTGACCATTGGACTGTGGGTGGTAAGCGGAAGAGAAGTCCAGGGTGACGTCTAGCAGTTTACAAGTGGCTCTCCAGTGTTATGCACACGCCCGGGCTGAGCGGCGTGTGCGTGTGATTGTAGTGATTCCACTGGACCATGAACCGGAGAGTGCCTGGAGGGGCGTGACTAAGTATCTGGCCGATCCGACCAAGATGGCACGACGGCATACGACGCCAGTGCACCAGGGAGAAACCGGGCAGAGGGACCAGGTGCTACTCCAGGTCAAACTCCGGACACGGGGGTTGACCCACACAGGGATTACTGGATCAGGCTGGTTAGGCTGGCGCACAGACTGGAGGGTATAGGCAGGCACGACTGGTATGCAGGCAGGCGGGTAAAGGCAAGCGCAGCTAGAGTGCAGACAGGGAGGCACTAGCAGGTAGGAACACAGGCGGGATAGGACCCAGTACACACTGGGACTCAGGAACAATACAGGTAGAGGGGTACAGGCAAGCACAGCTAGAGTGCAGACAGGGAGGCACTAGCAGGTAGGAACACAGGCGGGATAGGACCCAGTACACACTGGGACTCAGGAACAGGCAGGTTAGGCTGGCACAGACTGGTGGATATAAGCAAACACGGCAGGTATGCAGATGGGTGGATACAGGCGAGTATGCAGGCAGGGAGGTACTGGCCGAAAGGACAGGCTGGAGCACAGAAAGGTTAAGACCCAGTACAGACTGGGTCACAGAACCGCAGATGCGGTAGACAACCACAGCAGAGAGGGAACGCCCGAAGCGGTGGGCAAGAACAGAGCAGGACAGGACTGCCGGAGCAGCGGGCAGAAGCAGGGCAGGACAGGACTGCCGGAGCAGCGGGCAGAAGCAGGGCAGGACAGGACTGCCGGAGCAGCGGGCAGAAGCAGGGCAGGACAGGACTGCCGGAGCAGCGGGCAGAAGCAGGGCAGGACAGGACTGCCGGAGCAGCGGGCAGAAGCAGGGCAGGACAGGACTGCCGGAGCAGCGGGCAGAAGCAGGGCAGGACAGGACTGCCGGAGCGGAGAGCAAAGGAGTCAGAGCAGGCTAGAACCGCCGGAGCGGTGAGCAAAGGAGTCAGAGCAGGCTAGGCTGAGTAGGGGGGACAGGGCTCTGTTCACACGGAACAGACAGGAAGGGAAAGGCAGAGCCAGACACCCACAGGGTACTTGCAGTGAAGTAGCGAGTGGACCACAAACTCACAAACGGGAGTACAGAGACAACAAGCAGGAGTTAGGTACGAGTTCAGACTCTGCAGAAAAAGGAAGGGAACAGACATAGAGGCAAAACAGGTAAAGGATAGGAGAGAGTTCAGACTGGAACTGAGTGTACGGAGGAGACCGACACTGCAGCGGGATACAGGAGCGGGTCTGGGAATACGGCCCCCAGAGAGGCAGGACGAACAGGCAAGGAGCGTGTTCAGACAGGACAGACAAGATACAGGAGCGGGTCTAGGTAATCAGCCCCTAGAAGGCGAGAGGAACAGGCTAGGAGCGTGTTCAGACAGGTCAGACAAGATACAGGAACAGGTCTAGGTAATCGGCCCCTAGAAGGCAGGAGGAACAGGCTAGGAGCGTGTTCAGACAGGTCAGACAAGATACAGGAACAGGTCTAGGTAATCGGCCCCTAGAAGGCAGGAGGAACAGGCTAGGAGCGTGTTCAGACAGGCCTGGAAATACAGCCTCCAGGATAGGCAGACAAGAGAACACAGAACGGGACCTGGCACCTTCAGAGTGCAAGCACACACTGAAAGAAACACTATGCTCAGGCAGGGATAGATGGGCGCAGCTGAGCTATATACCAGGTGACAGACAGCAATAGGCTGAGGACGCACAAGAGGTGTGACCCACAGCAGGTACAAAAAGCAGGAAGTGATCGGGCGCCGCCCTTAAGCAGCAGAAACAGACACAAACAGACAGCATGGAGGGAAGCCAGAGAGACATTCTGGACAGGAGATCAAGTGCGCGCTCTTGCACAGTGGGAGATGGACCACTATGCAAGGACGCCGCCAGGTATGTTACATCCAGAAGCGTGAGGTGAACTGTACCCCACGATCCGACACGATGTGGAGGGGCAGGCCATGAAGACGAAAGATGTGACGAATAAAGTCTTTAGCTAGCTCGGGTGCAGACGGGAGGCCTGGCAGGGGAACGAAATGAGCCATCTTGGAGAAGCGGTCAGCGACCACCCAAATGACCGTACAACCGGCAGAGACTGGGAGGTCAGTTATAAAGTCCATTGCTATATGCTGCCAGGGGGCAGCAGGTACAGAAAGCGGAAGGAGGCGACCGGCTGGCAGATGTCTCGGAACCTTGTTGCGGGCGCAGGACACACAGGCAGAAACAAAGTCTATTACGTCCTTGTGCAGGGTAGGCCACCAGTAGTGCCGGGTAATAAGCTGGAGGGTGTTTTTCTGACCGGCGTGGCCAGCCAGTTTAGACGAGTGACCCCAGTGAAGGATCTTCTCCCGATCAGGTACTGATACGAACGTCTTTCCGGGAGGGAGACGATTTAGACTCACGGGAGCCACCTGCATTACTCTGGCGGGATCGATGATGTGTTTCGGATCTTCCTCGAGATCAGACACCAGAAAGGATCGAGACAAGGCGTCCGCCTTGACGTTTTTGTCAGCCGGGCGAAAATGAAGAACAAAATCAAAGCGAGCAAAAAACAAGGACCACCGGGCTTGGCGCGGGTTAAGTCTCTGGGCATGCTGGAGGTAAGCCAAGTTCTTGTGGTCAGTGTAAATTATTACCGGGTGAAGAGCCCCCTCGAGCAGGTAACGCCACTCCTCCAATGCCAGTTTGATGGCCAATAACTCTCGGTCTCCTATGGAATAATTGCGCTCTGAGGAGGAGAAGAGTTTAGAGAAGAAGCCGCAAGTTACCATCCTCCCGGAAGATGATTTTTGAATAAGTACCGCTCCGGCTCCAGAGGAGGAGGCGTCAACTTCCAGGAAGAACTGCTTGTTGCCGTCCGGGCGATGCAGCACCGGGGCGGAAGAGAAGGCCTGTTTTAAGGAAAGAAAGGCCTCCTCTGCTTCGGGCGGCCACTCTTTGGGATTAGTACCCTTACGGGTGAGCGCGGAAATTGGGGTAGTCCGGGAAGAGAAGTGCGGTATGAAGAGGCGGTAGTAGTTGGCGAAGCCCAGGAACCGCTGAATGGCCTTCAACCCCTCCGGTCGAGGCCATTTCTTGATGGCAGACAGTTTCTCTGGATCCATTCGTAGGCCGGTCTGAGAAATAATGTAGCCCAAAAACGGAAGCGAGGTCTGCTCAAAGAGGCACTTCTCGTATTTAGCGAAGAGGTGATTCTGCCTGAGCCTGAGCAGGACCTGACGAACGTCCCTCCGGTGAGTCTGGAGATCCGGAGAGAAGACCAAGATGTCGTCCAGGTACACCACTACGCAGGAGTAGAGAAGGTCCCGGAAGATGTCATTGACCAACTCTTGAAAGACGGCAGGAGCGTTACAGAGACCAAAGGGCATTACCAGATATTCATAGTGGCCGTCCCGGGTGTTGAATGCCGTCTTCCATTCATCCCCCTGACGGATACGAACCAGGTTGTACGCCCCACGGAGGTCCAGTTTGGTGAAGACTCTAGCCCCCCTCAGACGATCAAATAACTCCGGAATGAGCGGAAGGGGGTACTTATTCTTCACCGTGATCTGGTTAAGGCCTCTATAGTCTATACAGGGACGGAGAGAGCCGTCCTTCTTTTTGACGAAAAAGAAGCCTGCTCCCGCCGGGGAGGTAGATTTCCGGATGAATCCCCTGGCCAGATTCTCCTCAATATATTCGGACATCGACCGGGTCTCAGCAGCGGATAATGGATAAATACGCCCACGGGGAGGAGTAGTACCAGGTAACAGGTCGATAGGGCAGTCGTATGGTCTATGAGGGGGTAGTGTCTCTGCCTCCTTTTTATTAAAGACATCAGCATAAGACCAATAAGGAATCGGAAGTCCAGGTAGATTAGCTGGGGTAGGAGAAGGACGGACGGGATGGACGGGAACCAGACAGGTCTTATGGCAGTCCTGTCCCCAGCGAAGGACTTCTCCGGTCTGCCAGTCAAGCACGGGTGCATGTCTCTGGAGCCAAGGTAGACCTAGCAAGAGGGCGTGAGAGAGTCCAGGCAGAACATGAAAGGAGATACTCTCAGAATGCAGCATTCCCACCTGCAGAGTAATGGATTCGGTGATGAGTTGGATGGGGCGTGGTAAGAGACCCCCATCCACGGCAGCAACAGACAAGGGTACAGCCAGAGGTTTGGTGGGGATGCGGTTTTTCTCTACCAGGGACTGTGAAATAAGATTCCTGGCTGCTCCAGAGTCAAGTTGGGCTAGTTGGAAATAACGGTTCTCCCCGCAGACGATTGAGACTGACAGCAGCAGAGATGGAGAGGATTTATTCTTGTCTAGGTCGACCTCTCTGAGCGAACGTAGACACAGGCGTTTCCCGACCTCTCCGGGCAGGCACGGATCCGGTGCTCCTTACTAGTGTTGAGCCACCCCCGTAGTGTTCGGGTTCGGTTCGGTTCGTCGAACACCGGGATGTTAGAGGAACTGTTCGTCGAACTGTTCGTCGAACACCTTAGAACACCGTCGAACACCGTTAAAACCAATGACAGGCAAACAAAAACACATAGAAACACATAGAAAACACCTTCAAAGGTGTCCAAAAGCTGACAAACTGCTCAGAAGACGCTTTCTTTAAAAAAGCCGGCCGGCAATTCAGCAGCGGCATACACCGGTACCCGACAATTTAGACAAGAAGGAATAGAGCCTCACACATAGATTAGATAGATAGAAACATGTCAGTCACATATATATGAAGTACAGTGACAGTGTTGCTTACTGTACTTGTCATTTAGTGTAAAGGATTTATTAAAAAATATAAGAGTGTTTTCATGCACTGTCTCTTTAAAAAAGCCGGCCGGCAATTCAGCATCTGTACCCGACAATTTATAACAGACAGAATAGAGCTTCACACACAGATTAGATAGATAGAAACATGTCAGTCACATATATATGAAGTACAGTGACAATGTTGCTTACTGTACTTGTCATTTAGTGTAAAGGATTTATTAAAAAAAATAATAGTGTTTTCATGCACCGTCTCTTTAAAAAAGCCGGCCGGCAATTCAGCATCTGTACCCGACAATTTATAACAGACAGAATAGAGCTTCACACATAGATTAGATAGATAGAAACATGTCAGTCACATATATATGAAGTACAGTGATAGTGTTGGTTACTGTACTTGTCATTTAGTATTAAAATAAAGGATTTATTATTAAAAAAAATTGGCGTGGGGTTCCCCTTAATTTTAGTCTCTAGCGGAGGTTAAGCAGACAGCTGGGGCAGATGTTTGAAGCCTGGGAAGGGGGTAATACCCACGGAGCTTCCCAGGCTACTAATATGAGCCCCCAGCTGAATACATAGCCTTTACTAGCTATTAAAATGGGGGACCCCCCCAAAAAAATGACGTGGGGTCCCCCCTAATTTAATAGCTAGCAAAGGCTAGGCAGACAGCTGGGGGCTGATATTAATAGCCCAGGAAGGGAGCCATGAATATTGGCCCCCTCCCAGGCTAGAAACACCAGCCGTCAGCCGCCCCAGAAATGGCGCATTCATAGGATGCGCCAATTCTGGCACTTAGCCTCGCTCTTCCACGCTGCCCTGTAGCAGTGGCAGGGGGTAATAGGGCTGGGGTTGATGTCAGCTTATAATGCCAGCTGACATCAAGCCCAGGTTAGTAATGGAGAGGCGTCTATAAGACACCCCCATTACTAACCCCATAGTCAAAGTTAAAAGAAAACACAAACACCCAGAATAAAGTCCTTTAATTGAAATAAAGACACAATCCTTTATTGTTCTAAATTTAACCATACTTACCATCACGCCCATTCCAGCTGAAGCCAACGATCTCCTGCAATAAAAGAAAAATAATAAAGCAACATCATCCTTACCTTTCCATGGTTCCCATGACAGCTTCAGCTCTGCTACATCGAGATGACAGGCTGGACCGCAGCAGAATGCTGCCATCCAGACTGTCATCCCGCAGACACTGAGAAGCGCAGGCATGCTTGCGCTCTGCAGTGTCTGGCTGTGACGGCATAAAGATGAGACGAGTTCATGTCCAATGAACTCGGCGCACCTCATGCACGTCACTGACAGTGTGGGAAAATTCTCACGCTGAAGCGCTGAGTGCAGGAGAATTCTCCCACGCTGTCAGTGACGTGCATAAGGTGAGCTCATGTCCAATGAACTCAGCTCACCTCCTGCACGTCACTGACAGCGTGGGAGAATTCTCCTGCACTCAGCGCTTCAGCGTGAGAATTCTCCCACGCTGAAGCGCTGAGTGCAGGAGAATTTTCCCACGCTGTCAGTGACGTGCATAAGGTGAGCTCATGTCCAATGAACTCAGCTCACCTCCTGCACGTCACTGACAGCGTGGGAGAATTCTCCTGCACTCAGCGCTTCAGTGTGAGAATTCTCCCACGCTGAAGCGCTGAGTGCAGGAGAATTTTCCCACGCTGTCAGTGACGTGCATAAGGTGAGCTCATGTCCAATGAACTCAGCTCACCTCCTGCACGTCACTGACAGCGTGGGAGAATTCTCCTGCACTCAGCGCTTCAGTGTGAGAATTCTCCCACGCTGAAGCGCTGAGTGCAGGAGAATTTTCCCACGCTGTCAGTAACGTGCATGAGGTGAGCCGAGTTCATTGGACATTAACTCGGCTCATCTGGATGCCCTCACAGAGAGACACTGTGGAGCGCAAGCAAGCCTGCGCTTCTCAGTGTCTGCGGGATTACAGGCTGGATGGCAGCGTTCTGCTGCGGTCCAGCCTGTCATCTCGATGTAGCAGAGCTGAAGCTGTCATGGGAACCATGGAAAGGTAAGGATGATGTTGCTTTATTATTTTTCTTTTATTTCAGGAGATCGTTGGCTTCAGCTGGAATGGGCGTGACGGTAAGTATGGTTTAATTTAGAACAATAAAGAATTGTGTGTTTATTTCAATTAAAGGACTTTTTTCTGGGTGTTGTGTTTTTTTTAAATACTTTACTAGAAATTCATGGTGGTCATGTCTAATATTGGCGTGACCCCATGAATTTTGGGCTTAGGGCCAGCTGATAATGCCAAGCTGGCCCTAACCCCTTTATTACCCAGTGAGCCACCGCATCAGGGCCCTGGATGAGTTGGGTACAGCGCCAGAAGATGGCGCTTCTATGAACGCGCCATTTTCCGGGGTGGCTGCGGACTGCAATTTGCAGCGGGGGTGGCCCAGAAAGCTTGGGCCTCCCTGCGCTGCGGATTCCAGCCCCCAGCTGCCTAGTTGTACCTGGCTGGACATAAAAACAGGGCGAAGCCCCACGTCAATTTTCTTTAAATTATTTCATGAAATAATTAAGAAATAAAGGGCTTCCCTATATTGTTGTGTCCGGCCAGGTACAAATAGGCAGCTGGTGGTTGGGGGCAGCCCGTTCCTGCCTGCTGCACCTGACTGGACACAAATATAGTGCGCATCCTATGAATGCGCCATTTCTGGGGCGGCTGACGGCTGGTGTTTCTAGCCTGGGAGGGGGCCAATATTCATGGCTCCCTTCCTGGGCTATTAATATCAGCCCCCAGCTGTCTGCCTAGCCTTTGCTAGCTATTAAATTAGGGGGGACCCCACGTCATTCTTTTGGGGGGGTCCCCCATTTTAATAGCTAGTAAAGGCTATGTATTCAGCTGGGGGCTGATATTAGTAGCCTGGGAAGCTCCGTGGGTATTACCCCCTTCCCAGGCTTCAAACATCTGCCCCAGCTGTCTGCTTAACCTCCGCTAGAGCCTAAAATTAAGGGGAACCCCACGCCAATTTTTTTAATAATAAATCCTTTATTTTAATACTAAATAACAAGTACAGTAACCAACACTATCACTGTACTTCATATATATGTGACTGACATGTTTCTATCTATCTAATCTATGTGTGAAGCTCTATTCTGTCTGTTATAAATTGTCGGGTACAGATGCTGAATTGCCGGCCGGCTTTCTTAAAGAGACGGTGCATGAAAACACTATTATTTTTTTTAATAAATCCTTTACACTAAATGACAAGTACAGTAAGCAACACTGTCACTGTACTTCATATATATGTGACTGACATGTTTCTATCTATCTAATCTATGTGTGATTTTCTATTCCTTCTATTCTAAATTGTTGGGTACAGATGCTGAATTGCCGGCCGGCTTTCTTAAAGAGACGGTGCATGAAAACACTATTATTTTTTTTGATAAATCCTTTACACTAAATGACAAGTACAGTAATCAACACTGTCACTGTACTTCATATATATGTGACTGACATGTTTCTATCTATCTAATCTATGTGTGATTCTCTATTCCTTCTATTCTAAATTGTCGGGTACCGCTGCTGAATTGCCGGCCGGCTTTTTTAAAGAGACGGTGCATGAAAACACTATTATTTTTTTTGATAAATCCTTTACGCTAAATGACAAGTACAGTAAGCAGCACTTTCACTGTACTTATTATATATGTGACTGACATGTTTCTATCTATCTAATCTATGTGTGATGCTCTATTCTTTCGGTTCTAAATTGTCGGGTACCGGTGTATGCCGCTGCTGAATTGCCGGCTTTTCATGTTTCACTGTTGGCACTGTTCCCATCGATTTGGGCAATTACTGTAATGCCACAACCACCATGGCTGTGGCATTACAGTGAGTGGCAGACAATCCCTGCATGATTGGTGCTCTAAATAGCACCAGACATGCAGGACACGCTTTTGGTGCACGAACAGTTATCGAACATAACCTCGAACAGCCGAATTTTTTGCAAATCGTTCGGGTTTGTCGAACAACTCGAACACCGCCCAAAACAGCTCGAATTTGAGATTGGCGAACAGTTCTAGTCGAACACCGCTCATCTCTACTCCTTACTGCCACAGTAGAAGCAGCTCCCCTCGGCACGGCGTAAGTCCTGACGGGTTTTGACCATCTTGGTCTGGTCGACCTGCATAGGCTCAGGAGAGTGTACCTGGGGAGAGACGGATTTCTGAAAAGTAGGAGCTAGACGTGGAAACCTCCTCTCACGGGTGACCTCTTTGGCACGCTCCTGGAACCGTAGGTCAATCCGGGTGGCAAGAGTTATTAGGTCATCGAGAGTGGTAGGAATGTCCCGACCGGCAAGTTCATCTTTAATACGGCCGGACAGACCCTCCCAGAAGACGGATACCAGAGCGTCGTTATCCCAGGCCAGCTCCGAGGCAAGGGTACGGAACCGTATGGCATATTGGCCCACGGTGAGACTTCCCTGACGGAGGCATAGCAGTGATGATGCGGATGAGGTCTTCCGTCCGGGTTCGTCGAAGACTTTCCGGAAAGCCATGAGAAAGGCAGGCAAGTCGGACACCAGGGGGTCTCCTCTCTCCCATAGAGGATTTAGCCAGGCCAGGGCCTCCCCGGTGAGATGGGACATGATGAAGGCAATTTTGGCCCGGTCAGAGTTAAACTGGTGGGACAGGAGTTCAAAGTGCAGGGTGCACTGATTTATGAAGCCCCGAGCCTGGGCGGAGTTGCCTCCGAAGCGAGGAGGTGCAGAAAGCCGGGGTCCGGGGTAGGATACCATGGTATTAGTGGACAGCGGAGCTGCCGGATTGCGAGTCATGGCACTGGCGGAGGTTGCTGGCGGAGCAGTCAGAGTGTCCAGGCGAGAATTGACATTCCGCAGGTGACCCAGGATGGACTCCTGTTGGGACCTCTGACGGGACAGTTCATGACACAGGTCCGAGAGCGAGGGAGCTTGGGTGCCACCGGGTTCCATGGCCCGAGCAAACTGTAACGGGTCTGGGAGGCGGAACCTCTGAGCTACTATACAAGGGGGCGGTCCTTGTAACGGAGCGGGTGGCGATCAGGCAGGCAGTCACAGCAGGTGACCGGGACAGTCTCTAGAAGAACGGGCAGGAGGTCACGGCAAGTGACCGCTGCAGTCTCTGGATGAACGGGCAGATGGTCACGGCAAGTGACCGGGGCAGTCTCTGGGTGAACGGGCAGATGGTCACGGCAAGTGACCGGGGCAGTCTCTGGGTGAACGGGCAGATGGTCACGGCAAGTGACCGGGGCAGTCTCTGGGTAAAGGGTTGGTACGACCTGTGGCGGCTGATGGTAGACGTGAGCTCCCAGGTGAGCAGGCGAGAGTCTCTGGATAAACGGGTGGTCACAGCATGTGACGGCGGAGCCTCCAGGAAGACCAACAGACAGGCGGCAGATGAGCGCTCCCAGGTGAGCGGGCAGAAGTCTCTGGACAGGCGGGTGGTCACAGCACGTGATGGCAGAGCCTCCAGGTAGGCTAGCAGACAGGCAGCAGATGAGCGCTCACAGGTGAGCGGGCAGGAGTCACTGGACAGGCAGGTGGTCACAGCACGTGACGGCAGAGCCTCCAGGTAGGCTAGCAGGCAGGTAGCAGATGTGCGCTCCCAGGTGAGCGGGCAAGCTGGTCCATAGACAGACTGACAAGAGATGGAAGGCAGACCGTCGGACCTCAGGCTAGCAGGCAGGTAGCAGAATATCAGGCAGGAATAAGACAGCAAGCTGGCAGGAATCTGGCAGGTATCTGGCAGGTAACTGGCAACGGGACCTGAGGGCTGAAGCAGAGTAGTGAACAGTGCAACAACATTGCTCGGGCACCTCCATTTTGGAGGAGGTGCCTTATATATGGTGAAGTCCTCCGGCCATTGGCCGGGGACTCCTTAGGACGGCGCGCGCGCGGCCCCTTTAAGAGGGAGGGAGCGCGCGCTCGCGTGCCCTAAGCACAATGGCCGGGAAGGAGCGCGTACTGCCAGCAGAGCGGGAGGAGGACGCCGGGCACGGAGCAGAGAGGTGAGGGGAACAGCGTCCCTGCCTAGCAGAGGGCAGGGACGCCGGCGCTACATTCAGCTTTTGGTAGTTTTTTCCGTAAAGAAAAACAGTAGTGTCTCCTGACTGTTGTGACACAAAAATATATCTGTTGAAAATAGTCTTGTGTAGGCCCGACATCCCAGTGTGGTTTCGCAGTTCCATTGGTCAAATCGCTGTACTCTCCAGTTTTGGGCCTTTGGTATCTAAAAAAAAAAGCAGTTTGAGTGTGTCGCTCACTGTTCAGCCTCAAATATCTCTATTTAAAAAAGTGTGGTACACCCCAGTAAACAATAACTATGGTTTTGCCATCCCACGGTAAAAAATCTCTATTATTCAGGTTTTGGTATATTTTCTGTAAAGAAAAACAGTAGTGTCTCCTGATTGTTGTGACACAAAAATATATCTGTTGAAAATAGTCTTGTGTAGGCCCGACATCCCAGTGTGGTTTCGCAGTTCCATGGGTCAAATCGCTGTACTATCCAGTTTTGGGCCTTTGGTATCTAAAAAAAAAGCAGTTTGAGTGTGTCGCTCACTGTTCAGCCGCAAATATCTCTATTTAAAAAAGTGTGGTATACCCCAGTAAACAATAACTGTGGTTTTGCCATCCCATGGTAAAAAATCTCTATTATTCAGGTTTTGGTATATTTTCCGCAAAGAAAAACAGTAGTGTCTCCTGACTGTTGTGACACAAAAATAAATCTGTTGAAAATAGTCTTGTGTAGGCCCGACATCCCAGTGTGGTTTCGCAGTTCCATGGGTCAAATCGCTGTACTATCCAGTTTTGGGCCTTTGGTATCTTAAAAAAAAGCAGTTTGAGTGTGTCGCTCACTGTTCAGCCTCAAATATCTCTATTTAAAAAAGTGTGGTATACCCCAGTAAACAATAACTATGGTTTTGCCATCCCACGGTAAAAAATCTCTATTATTCAGGTTTTGGTATATTTTCCGTAAAGAAAAACAGTAGTGTCTCCTGATTGTTGTGACACAAAAATATATCTGTTGAAAATAGTCTTGTGTAGGCCCAACATCCCAGTGTGGTTTCGCAGTTCCATGGGTCAAATCGCTGTACTATCCAGTTTTGTGCCTTTGGTATCTAAAAAAAAAGCAGTTTGAGTGTGTCGCTCACTGTTCAGCCGCAAATATCTCTATTTTAAAAAGTGTGGTATACCCCAGTAAACAATAACTGTGGTTTTGCCATCCCATGGTAAAAAATATCTATTATTCAGGTTTTGGTATATTTTCCGTAAAGAAAAACAGTAGTGTCTCCTGACTGTTGGGACACAAAAATATATGTTGAAAATAGTCTTGTGTAGGCCCAACATCCCAGTGTGGTTTCGCAGTTCCATGGGTCAAATCGCTGTACTATCCAGTTTTGGCCCGTTGGTATCTAAAAAAAAAGCAGTTTGAGTGTGTCGCTCACTGTTCAGCCGCAAATATCTCTATTTAAAAAAGTGTGGTATACCCCAGTAAACAATAACTGTGGTTTTGCCATCCCACTGTAAAAAATCTCTATTATTCAGCTTTTGGTTGTTTTTTCCGTAAAGAAAAACAGTAGTGTCTCCTGACTGTTGAAACACAAAAATATATCTGTTGAAAATAGTCTTGTGTAGGCCCGACATCCCAGTGTGGTTTCGCAGTTCCATGGGTCAAATCGCTGTACTATCCAGTTTTGGGCCTTTGGTATCTAAAAAAAACGCAGTTTGAGTGTGTCGCTCACTGTTCAGCCGCAAATATCTCTATTTTAAAAAGTGTGGTATACCCCAGTAAACAATAACTGTGGTTTTGCCATCCCACGGTAAAAAATCTCTATTATTCAGGTTTTGGTATATTTTCCATAAAGAAAAACAGTAGTGTCTCCTGACTGTTGGGACACAAAAATATATCTGTTGAAAATAGTCTTGTGTAGGCCCGACATCCCAGTGTGGTTTCGCAGTTCCATGGGTCAAATCGCTGTACTATCCAGTTTTGGGCCGTTGGTATCTAAAAAAAAAGCAGTTTGAGTGTGTCACTCACTGTTCAGCCACAAATATCTCTATTTAAAAAAGTGTGGTATACCCCAGTAAACAATAACTGTGGTTTTGCCATCCCACGGTAAAAAATCTCTATTATTCAGCTTTTATTAGTTTTGTCCGTAAAGAAAAACAGTAGTGTCTCCTGACTGTTGTGACACAAAAATATATCTGTTGAAAATAGTCTTGTGTAGGCCCGACATCCCAGTGTGGTTTCGCAGTTCCACGGGTCAAATCGCTGTACTATCCAGTTTTGGGCCTTTGGTATCTAAAAAAAAAGCAGTTTGAGTGTGTCTCTCACTGTTCAGCCGCAAATATCTCTATTTAAAAAGGTGTGATATACCCCAGTAAACAATAACTGTGGTTTTGCCATCCCACGGTAAAAAATCTCTATTATTCAGGTTTTGGTATATTTTCCATAAAGAAAAACAGTAGTGTCTCCTGACTGTTGTGACACAAAAATATATCTGTTGAAAATAGTCTTGTGTAGGCCCGACATCCCAGTGTGGTTTCGCAGTTCCACGGGTCAAATCGCTGTGCTATCCAGTTTTGGGCCTTTGGTATCTAAAAAAAAAGGAGTTTGAGTGTGTCACTCACTGTTCAGCCGCAAATATCTCTATTTAAAAAAGTGTGGTATACCCCAGTAAACAATAACTGTGGTTTTGCCATCCCACGGTAAAAAATCTCTATTATTCAGCTTTTGGTAGTTTTGTCCGTAAAGAAAAACAGTAGTGTCTCCTGACTGTTGTGACACAAAAATATATCTGTTGAAAATAGTCTTGTGTAGGCCCGACATCCCAGTGTGGTTTCGCAGTTCCACGGGTCAAATCGCTGTACTATCCAGTTTTGGGCCTTTGGTATCTAAAAAAAAAGCAGTTTGAGTGTGTCGCTCACTGTTCAGCCGCAAATATCTCTATTTAAAAAAGTGTGGTGTACCCCAGTAAACAATAACTGTGGTTTTGCCATCCCACGGTAAAAAATCTCTATTATTCAGGATTTGGTATATTTTCCATAAAGAAAAACAGTAGTGTCTCCTGACTGTTGTGACACAAAAATATATCTGTTCAAAATAGTCTTGTGTAGGCCCGACATCCCAGTGTGGTTTCGCAGTTCCACGGGTCAAATCGCTGTACTATCCAGTTTTGGGCCTTTGGTATCAAAAAAAAAGCAGTTTGAGTGTGTCGCTCACTGTTCAGCCGCAAATATCTCTATTTAAAAAAGTGTGGTATACCCCAGTAAACAATAACTGTGGTTTTGCCATCCCACGGTAAAAAATCTCTATTATTCAGCTTTTGGTAATTTTGTCCGTAAAGAAAAACAGTAGTGTCTCCTGACTGTTGTGACACAAAAATATATCTGTTGAAAATAGTCTTGTGTAGGCCCGACATCCCAGTGTGGTTTCGCAGTTCCACGGGGCAAATCGCTGTACTATCCAGTTTTGGGCCTTTGGTATCTAAAAAAAAAGCATTTTGAGTGTGTCGCTCACTGTTCAGCCGCAAATATCTCTATTTAAAAAAGTGTGGTATACCCCAGTAAACAATAACTGTGGTTTTGCCATCCCACGGTAAAAAATCTCTATTATTCAGGTTTTGGTATATTTTCCGTAAAGAAAAACAGTAGTGTCTCCTGACTGTTGGGACACAAAAATATATCTGTTGAAAATAGTCTTGTGTAGGCCCGACATCCCAGTGTGGTTTCGCAGTTCCATGGGTCAAATCGCTGTACTATCCAGTTTTGGGCCGTTGGTATCTAAAAAAAAAGCAGTTTGAGTGTGTCGCTCACTGTTCAGCCGCAAATATCTCTATTTAAAAAAGTGTGGTATACCCCAGTAAACAATAACTGTGGTTTTGCGATCCCACGGTAAAAAATCTCTATTATTCAGGTTTTGGTATATGTTCCGTAAAGAAAAACAGTAGTGTCTCCTGACTGTTGTGACACAAAAATATATCTGTTGAAAATAGTCTTGTGTAGGCCCGACATCCCAGTGTGGTTTCGCAGTTCCACGGGTCAAATCGCTGTACTATCCAGTTTTGGGCCTTTGGTATCTAAAAAAAAAGCAGTTTGAGTGTGTCGCTCACTGTTCAGCCGCAAATATCTCTATTTAAAAAAGTGTGGTATACCCCAGTAAACAATAACTGTGGTTTTGCCATCCCACGGTAAAAAATCTCTATTATTCAGGTTTTGGTATATTTTCCATAAAGAAAAACAGTAGTGTCTCCTGACTGTTGTGACACAAAAATATATCTGTTGAAAATAGTCTTGTGTAGGCCCGACATCCCAGTGTGGTTTCGCAGTTCCACGGGTCAAATCGCTGTGCTATCCAGTTTTGGGCATTTGGTATCTAAAAAAAAGGAGTTTGAGTGTGTCACCCACTGTTCAGCCGCAAATATCTCTATTTAAAAAAGTGTGGTATACCCCAGTAAACAATAACTGTGGTTTTGCCATCCCACGGTAAAAAATCTCTATTATTCAGCTTTTGGTAGTTTTGTCCGTAAAGAAAAACAGTAGTGTCTCCTGACTGTTGTGACACAAAAATATATCTGTTGAAAATAGTCTTGTGTAGGCCCGACATCCCAGTGTGGTTTCGCAGTTCCACGGGTCAAATCGCTGTACTATCCAGTTTTGGGCCTTTGGTATCTAAAAAAAAAGCAGTTTGAGTGTGTCGCTCACTGTTCAGCCGCAAATATCTCTATTTAAAAAAGTGTGGTATACCCCAGTAAACAATAACTGTGGTTTTGCCATCCCACGGTAAAAAATCTCTATTATTCAGGTTTTGGTATATTTTCCGTAAAGAAAAACAGTAGTGTCTCCTGACTGTTGGGACACAAAAATATATCTGTTGAAAATAGTCTTGTGTAGGCCCGACATCCCAGTGTGGTTTCGCAGTTCCATGGGTCAAATCGCTGTACTATCCAGTTTTGGGCCGTTGGTATCTAAAAAAAAAGCAGTTTGAGTGTGTCGCTCACTGTTCAGCCGCAAATATCTCTATTTAAAAAAGTGTGGTATACCCCAGTAAACAATAACTGTGGTTTTGCGATCCCACGGTAAAAAATCTCTATTATTCAGGTTTTGGTATATGTTCCGTAAAGAAAAACAGTAGTGTCTCCTGACTGTTGTGACAAAAAAATATATCTGTTGAAAATAGTCTTGTGTAGGCCCGACATCCCAGTGTGGTTTCGCAGTTCCACGGGTCAAATCGCTGTGCTATCCAGTTTTGGGCCTTTGGTATCTAAAAAAAAAGCAGTTTGAGTGTGTCACTCACTGTTCAGCCGCAAATATCTCTATTTAAAAAAGTGTGGTATACCCCAGTAAACAATAACTGTGGTTTTGCCATCCCACGGTAAAAAATCTCTATTATTCAGCTTTTGGTACTTTTTTCCATAAAGAAAAACAGTAGTGTCTCCTGACTGTTGTGACACAAAAATATATCTGTTGAAAATAGTCTTGTGTAGGCCTGACATCCCAGTGTGGTTTCGCAGTTCCACGGGTCAAATCGCTGTACTATCCAGTTTTGGGCCTTTGGTATCTAAAAAAAAGCAGTTTGAGTGTGTCGCTCACTGTTTAGCCGCATATATCTCTATTTAAAAAAGTGTGGTATACCCCAGTAAACAATAACTGTGGTTTTGCCATCCCACGGTAAAAAAATCTCTGTTATTAAGGTTTGGTAGTTTTGTCCGTAAAGAAAAACAGTAGTGTCTCCTGACTGTTGTGACACAAAAATATATCTGTTGAAAATAGTCTTGTGTAGGCCCGACATCCCAGTGTGGTTTCGCAGTTCCACGGGTCAAATCGCTGTACTATCCAGTTTTGGGCCTTTGGTATCTAAAAAAAAAGCAGTTTGAGTGTGTCGCTCACTGTTCAGCCGCAAATATCTCTATTTAAAAAAGTGTGGTATACCCCAGTAAACAATAACTGTGGTTTTGCCATCCCACGGTAAAAAATCTCTATTATTCAGGTTTTGGTATATTTTCCATACAGAAAAACAGTAGTGTCTCCTGACTGTTGTGACACAAAAATATATCTGTTGAAAATAGTCTTGTGTAGGCCCAACATCCCAGTGTGGTTTCGCAGTTCCACGGGTCAAATCGCTGTACTATCCAGTTTTGGGCCTTTGGTATCTAAGAAAAACCAGCTTGAGTGTGTCGCTCACTGTTCAGCCGCAAATATCTCTATTTAAAAAAGTGTGGTATACCCCAATAAACAATAACTGTGGTTTTGCCATCCCACGGTAAAAAATCTCTATTATTCAGCTTTTGGTAGTTTTGTCCATAAAGAAAAACAGTAGTGTCTCCTGACTGTTGTGACACAAAAATATATCTGTTGAAAATAGTCTTGTGTAGGCCCGACATCCCAGTGTGGTTTCGCAGTTCCTTTGGTCAAATCGCTGTACTCTCCAGTTTTGGGCCTTTGGTATCTAAAAAAAAAAGCAGTTTGAGTGTGTCTCTCACTGTTGAGCTGCAAATATCTCTATTTAAAAAAGTATGGTATACCCCAGTAAACAATACCTGTGGTTTTGCCATCCCACGGTAAAAAATCTCTATTATTAAGGTTTTGGTAGTTTTTTCCGTAAAGAAAAACAGTAGTGTCTCCTGACTGTTGTGACACAAAAATATATCTGTTGAAAATCGTCTTGTGTAGGCCCGACATCCCAGTATGGTTTCGCAGTTCCACGGGTCAAATCGCTGTACTATCCAGTTTTGGGCCTTTGGTATCTAAAAAAAAATCAGTTTGAGTGTGTCGCTCACTGTTCAGCCGCAAATATCTCTATTTAAAAAAGTGTGGTATACCCCAGTAAACAATAGCTGTGGTTTTGCCATCCCACGGTAAAAAATCTCTATTATTCAGCTTTTTTTAGTTTTTTCCGTAAAGAAAACAGTAGTGTCTCCTGACTGTTGTGACACAAAAATATATCTGTTGAAAATAGTGTTGTGTAGGCCCGACATCCCAGTGTGGTTTCGCAGTTCCACGGGTCAAATCGCTGTACTATCCAGTTTTGGGCCTTTGGTATCTAAAAAAAAAGCAGTTTGAGTGTGTCGCTCACTGTTCAGCCGCAAATATCTCTATTTAAAAAAGTGTGGTATACCCCAGTAAAGGATAACTGTGGTTTTGCCATCCCACAGTAAAAAATCTCTATTATTCAGCTTTTGGTAGTTTTTTCCGTAAAGAAAAACAGTAGTGTCTCCTGACTGTTGTGACACAAAAATATATCTGTTGAAAATAGTCTTGTGTAGGCCTGACATCCCAGTGTGGTTTCGCAGTTCCACGGGTCAAATCGCTGTACTATCCAGTTTTGGGCCTTTGGTATCTAAAAAAAAAGCAGTTTGAGTGTGTCGCTCACTGTTCAGCCGCAAACATCTCTATTTAAAAAAGTGTGGTATACCCCAGTAAACAATAACTGTGGTTTTGCCATCCCACGGTAAAAAATCTCTATTATTCAGCTTTTGGTAATTTTGTCCGTAAAGAAAAACATTAGTGTCTCCTGACTGTTGTGACACAAAAATATATCTGTTGAAAATAGTCTTGTGTAGGCCCGACATCCCAGTGTGGATTCGCAGTTCCACGGGGCAAATCGCTGTACTATCCAGTTTTGGGCCTTTGGTATCTAAAAAAAAAGCATTTTGAGTGTGTGGCTCACTGTTCAGCCGCAAATATCTCTATTTAAAAAAGTGTGGTATACCCCAGTAAACAATAACTGTGGTTTTGCCATCCCACGGTAAAAAATCTCTATTATTCAGGTTTTGGTATATTTTCCGTAAAGAAAAACAGTAGTGTCTCCTGACTGTTGGGACACAAAAATATATCTGTTGAAAATAGTCTTGTGTAGGCCCGACATCCCAGTGTGGTTTCGCAGTTCCATGGGTCAAATCGCTGTACTATCCAGTTTTGGGCCGTTGGTATCTAAAAAAAAAGCAGTTTGAGTGTGTCGCTCACTGTTCAGCCGCAAATATCTCTATTTAAAAAAGTGTGGTATACCCCAGTAAACAATAACTGTGGTTTTGCCATCCCACGGTAAAAAATCTCTATTATTCAGGTTTTGGTATATGTTCCGTAAAGAAAAACAGTAGTGTCTCCTGACTGTTGTGACACAAAAATATATCTGTTGAAAATAGTCTTGTGTAGGCCCGACATCCCAGTGTGGTTTCGCAGTTCCACGGGTCAAATCGCTGTGCTATCCAGTTTTGGGCCTTTGGTATCTAAAAAAAAAGCAGTTTGAGTGTGTCACTCACTGTTCAGCCGCAAATATCTCTATTTAAAAAAGTGTGGTATACCCCAGTAAGCAATAACTGTGGTTTTGCCATCCCACGGTAAAAAATCTCTATTATTCAGCTTTTGGTAGTTTTTTTAATAAAGAAAAACAGTAGTGTCTCCGGACTGTTGTGACACAAAAATATATCTGTTGAAAATAGTCTTGTGTAGGCCTGACATCCCAGTGTGGTTTCGCAGTTCCACGGGTCAAATCGCTGTACTATCCAGTTTTGGGCCTTTGGTATCCAAAAAAAAGCAGTTTGAGTGTGTCGCTCACTGTTCAGCCGCATATATCTCTATTTAAAAAAGTGTGGTATACCCCAGTAAACAATAACTGTGGTTTTGCCATCCCACGGTAAAAAAATCTCTATTATTCAGGTTTTGGTAGTTTTGTCTGTAAAGAAAAACAGTAGTGTCTCCTGACTGTTGTGACACAAAAATATATCTGTTGAAAGTAGTCTTGTGTAGGCCCGACATCCCAGTGTGGTTTCGCAGTTCCACGGGTCAAATCGCTGTACTATCCAGTTTTGGGCCTTTGGTATCTAAAAAAAAAGCAGTTTGAGTGTGTCGCTCACTGTTCAGCCGCAAATATCTCTATTTAAAAAAGTGTGGTATACCCCAGTAAACAATAACTGTGGTTTTGCCATCCCACGGTAAAAAATCTCTATTATTCAGGATTTGGTATATTTTCCATAAAGAAAAACAGTAGTGTCTCCTGACTGTTGTGACACAAAAATATATCTGTTGAAAATAGTCTTGTGTAGGCCCGACATCCCAGTGTGGTTTCGCAGTTCCACGGGTCAAATCGCTGTACTATCCAGTTTTGGGCCTTTGGTATCTAAAAAAAAAGCAGTTTGAGTGTGTCGCTCACTGTTCAGCCGCAAATATCTCTATTTAAAAAAGTGTGGTATACCCCAGTAAACAATAACTGTGGTTTTGCCATCCCACGGTAAAAAATCTCTATTATTCAGGTTTTGGTATATTTTCCATAAAGAAAAACAGTAGTGTCTCCTGACTGTTGTGAAACAAAAATATATCTGTTGAAAATAGTCTTGTGTAGGCCCAACATCCCAGTGTGGTTTCGCAGTTCCACGGGTCAAATCGCTGTACTATCCAGTTTTGGGCCTTTGGTATCTAAAAAAAACCAGCTTGAGTGTGTCGCTCACTGTTCAGCCGCAAATATCTCTATTTAAAAAAGTGTGGTATACCCCAATAAACAATAACTGTGGTTTTGCCATCCCACGGTAAAAAATCTCTATTATTCAGCTTTTGGTAGTTTTGTCCGTAAAGAAAAACAGTAGTGTCTCCTGACTGTTGTGACACAAAAATATATCTGTTGAAAATAGTCTTGTGTAGGCCCGACATCCCAGTGTGGTTTCGCAGTTCCTTTGGTCAAATCGCTGTACTCTCCAGTTTTGGGCCTTTGGTATCTAAAAAAAAAAGCAGTTTGAGTGTGTCTCTCACTGTTGAGCTGCAAATATCTCTATTTAAAAAAGTATGGTATACCCCAGTAAACAATACCTGTGGTTTTGCCATCCCACGGTAAAAAATCTCTATTATTAAGGTTTTGGTAGTTTTTTCCGTAAAGAAAAACAGTAGTGTCTCCTGACTGTTGTGACACAAAAATATATCTGTTGAAAATAGTCTTGTGTAGGCCCGACATCCCAGTATGGTTTCGCAGTTCCACGGGTCAAATCGCTGTACTATACAGTTTTGGGCCTTTGGTATCTAAAAAAAAATCAGTTTGAGTGTGTCGCTCACTGTTCAGTCGCAAATATCTCTATTTAAAAAAGTGTGGTATACCCCAGTAAACAATAGCTGTGGTTTTGCCATCCCACGGTAAAAAATCTCTATTATTCAGCTTTTGGTAGTTTTTTCCGTAAAGAAAACAGTAGTGTCTCCTGACTGTTGTAACACAAAAATATATCTGTTGAAAATAGTGTTGTGTAGGCCCAACATCCCAGTGTGGTTTCGCAGTTCCACGGGTCAAATCGCTGTACTATCCAGTTTTGGGCCTTTGGTATCTAAAAAAAAAGCAGTTTGAGTGTGTCGCTCACTGTTCAGCCGCAAATATCTCTATTTAAAAAAGTGTGGTATACCCCAGTAAAGGATAACTGTGGTTTTGCCATCCCACAGTAAAAAATCTCTATTATTCAGCTTTTGGTAGTTTTTTCCGTAAAGAAAAACAGTAGTGTCTCCTGACTGTTGTGACACAAAAATATATCTGTTGAAAATAGTCTTGTGTAGGCCTGACATCCCAGTGTGGTTTCGCAGTTCCACGGGTCAAATCGCTGTACTATCCAGTTTTGGGCCTTTGGTATCTAAAAAAAAAGCAGTTTGAGTGTGTCGCTCACTGTTCAGCCGCAAATATCTCTATTTAAAAAAGTGTGGTATACCCCAGTAAACAATAACTGTGGTTTTGCGATCCCACGGTAAAAAATCTCTATTATTCAGGTTTTGGTATATGTTAGGTAAAGAAAAACAGTAGTGTCTCCTGACTGTTGTGACACAAAAATATATCTGTTGAAAATAGTCTTGTGTAGGCCCGACATCCCAGTGTGGTTTCGCAGTTCCACGGGTCAAATCGCTGTGCTATCCAGTTTTGGGCCTTTGGTATCTAAAAAAAAAGCAGTTTTAGTGTGTCACTCACTGTTCAGCCGCAAATATCTCTATTTAAAAAAGTGTGGTATACCCCAGTAAACAATAACTGTGGTTTTGCCATCCCACGGTAAAAAATCTCTATTATTCAGGTTTTGGTAGTTTTTTCCGTAAAGAAAAACAGTAGTGTCTCCTGACTGTTGTGACACAAAAATATATCTGTTGAAAATAGTCTTGTGTAGGCCCGACATCCCAGTGTGGTTTCGCAGTTCCACGGGTCAAATCACTGTACTATCCAGTTTTGGGCCTTTGGTATCTAAAAAAAAAGCAGTTTGAGTGTGTCGCTCACTGTTCAGCCGCAAATATCTCTATTTAAAAAAGTGTGATATACCCCAGTAAACAATAACCGTGGTTTTGCCATCCCACAGTAAAAAATCTCTATTATTCAGCTTTTGGTAGTTTTTTCCGTAAAAAAAAACAGTAGTGTCTCCTGACTGTTGTGACACCAAAATATATCTGTTGAAAATAGTCTTGTGTAGGCCCGACATCCCAGTGTGGTTTCGCAGTTCCACGGGTCAAATCGCTGTGCTATCCAGTTTTGGGCCTTTGGTATCTAAAAAAAAAGCAGTTTGAGTGTGTCACTCACTGTTCAGCCGCAAATATCTCTATTTAAAAAAGTGTGGTATACCCCAGTAAACAATACCTGTGGTTTTGCCATCCCACGGTAAAAAATCTCTATTATTCAGCTTTTGGTAGTTTTTTCCGTAAAGAAAACAGTAGTGTCTCCTGACTGTTGTGACACAAAAATATATCTGTTGAAAATAGTGTTGTGTAGGCCCGACATCCCAGTGTGGTTTCGCAGTTCCACGGGTCAAATCGCTGTACTATCCAGTTTTGGGCCTTTGGTATCTAAAAAAAAAGCAGTTTGAGTGTGTCGCTCACTGTTCAGCCGCAAATATCTCTATTTAAAAAAGTGTGGTATACCCCAGTAAAGGATAACTGTGGTTTTGCCATCCCACAGTAAAAAATCTCTATTATTCAGCTTTTGGTAGTTTTTTCCGTAAAGAAAAACAGTAGTGTCTCCTGACTGTTGTGACACAAAAATATATCTGTTGAAAATAGTCTTGTGTAGGCCTGACATCCCAGTGTGGTTTCGCAGTTCCACGGGTCAAATCGCTGTACTATCCAGTTTTGGGCCTTTGGTATCTAAAAAAAAAGCAGTTTGAGTGTGTCGCTCACTGTTCAGCCGCAAATATCTCTATTTAAAAAAGTGTGGTATACCCCAGTAAACAATAACTGTGGTTTTGCCATCCCACGGTAAAAAATCTCTATTATTCAGCTTTTGGTAATTTTGTCCGTAAAGAAAAACAGTAGTGTCTCCTGACTGTTGTGACACAAAAATATATCTGTTGAAAATAGTCTTGTGTAGGCCCGACATCCCAGTGTGGATTCACAGTTCCACGGGGCAAATCGCTGTACTATCCAGTTTTGGGCCTTTGGTATCTAAAAAAAAAGCATTTTGAGTGTGTGGCTCACTGTTCAGCCGCAAATATCTCTATTTAAAAAAGTGTGGTATACCCCAGTAAACAATAACTGTGGTTTTGCCATCCCACGGTAAAAAATCTCTATTATTCAGGTTTTGGTATATTTTCCGTAAAGAAAAACAGTAGTGTCTCCTGACTGTTGGGACACAAAAATATATCTGTTGAAAATAGTCTTGTGTAGGCCCGACATCCCAGTGTGGTTTCGCAGTTCCATGGGTCAAATCGCTGTACTATCGAGTTTTGGGCCGTTGGTATCTAAAAAAAAAGCAGTTTGAGTGTGTCGCTCACTGTTCAGCCGCAAATATCTCTATTTAAAAAAGTGTGGTATACCCCAGTAAACAATAACTGTGGTTTTGCGATCCCACGGTAAAAAATCTCTATTATTCAGGTTTTGGTATATGTTCCGTAAAGAAAAACAGTAGTGTCTCCTGACTGTTGTGACACAAAAATATATCTGTTGAAAATAGTCTTGTGTAGGCCCGACATCCCAGTGTGGTTTCGCAGTTCCACGGGTCAAATCGCTGTGCTATCCAGTTTTGGGACTTTGGTATCTAAAAAAAAAGCAGTTTGAGTGTGTCACTCACTGTTCAGCCGCAAATATCTCTATTTAAAAAAGTGTGGTATACCCCAGTAAACAATAACTGTGGTTTTGCCATCCCACGGTAAAAAATCTCTATTATTCAGCTTTTGGTAGTTTTTTCCATAAAGAAAAACAGTAGTGTCTCCGGACTGTTGTGACACAAAAATATATCTGTTGAAAATAGTCTTGTGTAGGCCTGACATCCCAGTGTGGTTTCGCAGTTCCACGGGTCAAATCGCTGTACTATCCAGTTTTGGGCCTTTGGTATCCAAAAAAAAGCAGTTTGAGTGTGTCGCTCACTGTTCAGCCGCATATATCTCTATTTAAAAAAGTGTGGTATACCCCAGTAAACAATAACTGTGGTTTTGCCATCCCACGGTAAAAAAATCTCTATTATTCAGGTTTTGGTAGTTTTGTCCGTAAAGAAAAACAGTAGTGTCTCCTGACTGTTGTGACACAAAAATATATCTGTTGAAACTAGTCTTGTGTAGGCCCGACATCCCAGTGTGGTTTCGCAGTTCCACGGGTCAAATCGCTGTACTATCCAGTTTTGGGCCTTTGGTATCTAAAAAAAAAGCAGTTTGAGTGTGTCGCTCACTGTTCAGCCGCAAATATCTCTATTTAAAAAAGTGTGGTATACCCCAGTAAACAATAACTGTGGTTTTGCCATCCCACGGTAAAAAATCTCTATTATTCAGGATTTGGTATATTTTCCATAAAGAAAAACAGTAGTGTCTCCTGACTGTTGTGACACAAAAATATATCTGTTCAAAATAGTCTTGTGTAGGCCCGACATCCCAGTGTGGTTTCGCAGTTCCACGGGTCAAATCGCTGTACTATCCAGTTTTGGGCCTTTGGTATCTAAAAAAAAAGCAGTTTGAGTGTGTCGCTCACTGTTCAGCCGCAAATATCTCTATTTAAAAAAGTGTGGTATACCCCAGTAAACAATAACTGTGGTTTTGCCATCCCACGGTAAAAAATCTCTATTATTCAGGTTTTGGTATATTTTCCATAAAGAAAAACAGTAGTGTCTCCTGACTGTTGTGACACAAAAATATATCTGTTGAAAATAGTCTTGTGTAGGCCCAACATCCCAGTGTGGTTTCGCAGTTCCACGGGTCAAATCGCTGTACTATCCAGTTTTGGGCCTTTGGTATCTAAAAAAAACCAGCTTGAGTGTGTCGCTCACTGTTCAGCCGCAAATATCTCTATTTAAAAAAGTGTGGTATACCCCAATAAACAATAACTGTGGTTTTGCCATCCCACGGTAAAAAATCTCTATTATTCAGCTTTTGGTAGTTTTGTCCGTAAAGAAAAACAGTAGTGTCTCCTGACTGTTGTGACACAAAAATATATCTGTTGAAAATAGTCTTGTGTAGGCCCGACATCCCAGTGTGGTTTCGCAGTTCCTTTGGTCAAATCGCTGTACTCTCCAGTTTTGGGCCTTTGGTATCTAAAAAAAAAAGCAGTTTGAGTGTGTCTCTCACTGTTGAGCTGCAAATATCTCTATTTAAAAAAGTATGGTATACCCCAGTAAACAATACCTGTGGTTTTGCCATCCCACGGTAAAAAATCTCTATTATTAAGGTTTTGGTAGTTTTTTCCGTAAAGAAAAACAGTAGTGTCTCCTGACTGTTGTGACACAAAAATATATCTGTTGAAAATAGTCTTGTGTAGGCCCGACATCCCAGTATGGTTTCGCAGTTCCACGGGTCAAATCGCTGTACTATACAGTTTTGGGCCTTTGGTATCTAAAAAAAAATCAGTTTGAGTGTGTCGCTCACTGTTCAGTCGCAAATATCTCTATTTAAAAAAGTGTGGTATACCCCAGTAAACAATAGCTGTGGTTTTGCCATCCCACGGTAAAAAATCTCTATTATTCAGCTTTTGGTAGTTTTTTCCGTAAAGAAAACAGTAGTGTCTCCTGACTGTTGTAACACAAAAATATATCTGTTGAAAATAGTGTTGTGTAGGCCCAACATCCCAGTGTGGTTTCGCAGTTCCACGGGTCAAATCGCTGTACTATCCAGTTTTGGGCCTTTGGTATCTAAAAAAAAAGCAGTTTGAGTGTGTCGCTCACTGTTCAGCCGCAAATATCTCTATTTAAAAAAGTGTGGTATACCCCAGTAAAGGATAACTGTGGTTTTGCCATCCCACAGTAAAAAATCTCTATTATTCAGCTTTTGGTAGTTTTTTCCGTAAAGAAAAACAGTAGTGTCTCCTGACTGTTGTGACACAAAAATATATCTGTTGAAAATAGTCTTGTGTAGGCCTGACATCCCAGTGTGGTTTCGCAGTTCCACGGGTCAAATCGCTGTACTATCCAGTTTTGGGCCTTTGGTATCTAAAAAAAAAGCAGTTTGAGTGTGTCGCTCACTGTTCAGCCGCAAATATCTCTATTTAAAAAAGTGTGGTATACCCCAGTAAACAATAACTGTGGTTTTGCGATCCCACGGTAAAAAATCTCTATTATTCAGGTTTTGGTATATGTTAGGTAAAGAAAAACAGTAGTGTCTCCTGACTGTTGTGACACAAAAATATATCTGTTGAAAATAGTCTTGTGTAGGCCCGACATCCCAGTGTGGTTTCGCAGTTCCACGGGTCAAATCGCTGTGCTATCCAGTTTTGGGCCTTTGGTATCTAAAAAAAAAGCAGTTTTAGTGTGTCACTCACTGTTCAGCCGCAAATATCTCTATTTAAAAAAGTGTGGTATACCCCAGTAAACAATAACTGTGGTTTTGCCATCCCACGGTAAAAAATCTCTATTATTCAGGTTTTGGTAGTTTTTTCCGTAAAGAAAAACAGTAGTGTCTCCTGACTGTTGTGACACAAAAATATATCTGTTGAAAATAGTCTTGTGTAGGCCCGACATCCCAGTGTGGTTTCGCAGTTCCACGGGTCAAATCACTGTACTATCCAGTTTTGGGCCTTTGGTATCTAAAAAAAAAGCAGTTTGAGTGTGTCGCTCACTGTTCAGCCGCAAATATCTCTATTTAAAAAAGTGTGATATACCCCAGTAAACAATAACCGTGGTTTTGCCATCCCACAGTAAAAAATCTCTATTATTCAGCTTTTGGTAGTTTTTTCCGTAAAAAAAAACAGTAGTGTCTCCTGACTGTTGTGACACCAAAATATATCTGTTGAAAATAGTCTTGTGTAGGCCCGACATCCCAGTGTGGTTTCGCAGTTCCACGGGTCAAATCGCTGTGCTATCCAGTTTTGGGCCTTTGGTATCTAAAAAAAAAGCAGTTTGAGTGTGTCACTCACTGTTCAGCCGCAAATATCTCTATTTAAAAAAGTGTGGTATACCCCAGTAAACAATACCTGTGGTTTTGCCATCCCACGGTAAAAAATCTCTATTATTAAGGTTTTGGTAGTTTTTTCCGTAAAGAAAAACAGTAGTGTCTCCTGACTGTTGTGACACAAAAATATATCTGTTGAAAATAGTCTTGTGTAGGCCCGACATCCCAGTATGGTTTCGCAGTTCCACGGGTCAAATCGCTGTACTATACAGTTTTGGGCCTTTGGTATCTAAAAAAAAATCAGTTTGAGTGTGTCGCTCACTGTTCAGCCGCAAATATCTCTATTTAAAAAAGTGTGGTATACCCCAGTAAACAATAGCTGTGGTTTTGCCATCCCACGGTAAAAAATCTCTATTATTCAGCTTTTGGTAGTTTTTTCCGTAAAGAAAACAGTAGTGTCTCCTGACTGTTGTGACACAAAAATATATCTGTTGAAAATAGTGTTGTGTAGGCCCGACATCCCAGTGTGGTTTCGCAGTTCCACGGGTCAAATCGCTGTACTATCCAGTTTTGGGCCTTTGGTATCTAAAAAAAAAGCAGTTTGAGTGTGTCGCTCACTGTTCAGCCGCAAATATCTCTATTTAAAAAAGTGTGGTATACCCCAGTAAAGGATAACTGTGGTTTTGCCATCCCACAGTAAAAAATCTCTATTATTCAGCTTTTGGTAGTTTTTTCCGTAAAGAAAAACAGTAGTGTCTCCTGACTGTTGTGACACAAAAATATATCTGTTGAAAATAGTCTTGTGTAGGCCTGACATCCCAGTGTGGTTTCGCAGTTCCACGGGTCAAATCGCTGTACTATCCAGTTTTGGGCCTTTGGTATCTAAAAAAAAAGCAGTTTGAGTGTGTCGCTCACTGTTCAGCCGCAAATATCTCTATTTAAAAAAGTGTGGTATACCCCAGTAAACAATAACTGTGGTTTTGCCATCCCACGGTAAAAAATCTCTATTATTCAGCTTTTGGTAATTTTGTCCGTAAAGAAAAACAGTAGTGTCTCCTGACTGTTGTGACACAAAAATATATCTGTTGAAAATAGTCTTGTGTAGGCCCGACATCCCAGTGTGGATTCGCAGTTCCACGGGGCAAATCGCTGTACTATCCAGTTTTGGGCCTTTGGTATCTAAAAAAAAAGCATTTTGAGTGTGTGGCTCACTGTTCAGCCGCAAATATCTCTATTTAAAAAAGTGTGGTATACCCCAGTAAACAATAACTGTGGTTTTGCCATCCCACGGTAAAAAATCTCTATTATTCAGGTTTTGGTATATTTTCCGTAAAGAAAAACAGTAGTGTCTCCTGACTGTTGGGACACAAAAATATATCTGTTGAAAATAGTCTTGTGTAGGCCCGACATCCCAGTGTGGTTTCGCAGTTCCATGGGTCAAATCGCTGTACTATCGAGTTTTGGGCCGTTGGTATCTAAAAAAAAAGCAGTTTGAGTGTGTCGCTCACTGTTCAGCCGCAAATATCTCTATTTAAAAAAGTGTGGTATACCCCAGTAAACAATAACTGTGGTTTTGCGATCCCACGGTAAAAAATCTCTATTATTCAGGTTTTGGTATATGTTCCGTAAAGAAAAACAGTAGTGTCTCCTGACTGTTGTGACACAAAAATATATCTGTTGAAAATAGTCTTGTGTAGGCCCGACATCCCAGTGTGGTTTCGCAGTTCCACGGGTCAAATCGCTGTGCTATCCAGTTTTGGGACTTTGGTATCTAAAAAAAAAGCAGTTTGAGTGTGTCACTCACTGTTCAGCCGCAAATATCTCTATTTAAAAAAGTGTGGTATACCCCAGTAAACAATAACTGTGGTTTTGCCATCCCACGGTAAAAAATCTCTATTATTCAGCTTTTGGTAGTTTTTTCCATAAAGAAAAACAGTAGTGTCTCCGGACTGTTGTGACACAAAAATATATCTGTTGAAAATAGTCTTGTGTAGGCCTGACATCCCAGTGTGGTTTCGCAGTTCCACGGGTCAAATCGCTGTACTATCCAGTTTTGGGCCTTTGGTATCCAAAAAAAAGCAGTTTGAGTGTGTCGCTCACTGTTCAGCCGCATATATCTCTATTTAAAAAAGTGTGGTATACCCCAGTAAACAATAACTGTGGTTTTGCCATCCCACGGTAAAAAAATCTCTATTATTCAGGTTTTGGTAGTTTTGTCCGTAAAGAAAAACAGTAGTGTCTCCTGACTGTTGTGACACAAAAATATATCTGTTGAAACTAGTCTTGTGTAGGCCCGACATCCCAGTGTGGTTTCGCAGTTCCACGGGTCAAATCGCTGTACTATCCAGTTTTGGGCCTTTGGTATCTAAAAAAAAAGCAGTTTGAGTGTGTCGCTCACTGTTCAGCCGCAAATATCTCTATTTAAAAAAGTGTGGTATACCCCAGTAAACAATAACTGTGGTTTTGCCATCCCACGGTAAAAAATCTCTATTATTCAGGATTTGGTATATTTTCCATAAAGAAAAACAGTAGTGTCTCCTGACTGTTGTGACACAAAAATATATCTGTTCAAAATAGTCTTGTGTAGGCCCGACATCCCAGTGTGGTTTCGCAGTTCCACGGGTCAAATCGCTGTACTATCCAGTTTTGGGCCTTTGGTATCTAAAAAAAAAGCAGTTTGAGTGTGTCGCTCACTGTTCAGCCGCAAATATCTCTATTTAAAAAAGTGTGGTATACCCCAGTAAACAATAACTGTGGTTTTGCCATCCCACGGTAAAAAATCTCTATTATTCAGGTTTTGGTATATTTTCCATAAAGAAAAACAGTAGTGTCTCCTGACTGTTGTGACACAAAAATATATCTGTTGAAAATAGTCTTGTGTAGGCCCAACATCCCAGTGTGGTTTCGCAGTTCCACGGGTCAAATCGCTGTACTATCCAGTTTTGGGCCTTTGGTATCTAAAAAAAACCAGCTTGAGTGTGTCGCTCACTGTTCAGCCGCAAATATCTCTATTTAAAAAAGTGTGGTATACCCCAATAAACAATAACTGTGGTTTTGCCATCCCACGGTAAAAAATCTCTATTATTCAGCTTTTGGTAGTTTTGTCCGTAAAGAAAAACAGTAGTGTCTCCTGACTGTTGTGACACAAAAATATATCTGTTGAAAATAGTCTTGTGTAGGCCCGACATCCCAGTGTGGTTTCGCAGTTCCTTTGGTCAAATCGCTGTACTCTCCAGTTTTGGGCCTTTGGTATCTAAAAAAAAAAGCAGTTTGAGTGTGTCTCTCACTGTTGAGCTGCAAATATCTCTATTTAAAAAAGTATGGTATACCCCAGTAAACAATACCTGTGGTTTTGCCATCCCACGGTAAAAAATCTCTATTATTAAGGTTTTGGTAGTTTTTTCCGTAAAGAAAAACAGTAGTGTCTCCTGACTGTTGTGACACAAAAATATATCTGTTGAAAATAGTCTTGTGTAGGCCCGACATCCCAGTATGGTTTCGCAGTTCCACGGGTCAAATCGCTGTACTATACAGTTTTGGGCCTTTGGTATCTAAAAAAAAATCAGTTTGAGTGTGTCGCTCACTGTTCAGTCGCAAATATCTCTATTTAAAAAAGTGTGGTATACCCCAGTAAACAATAGCTGTGGTTTTGCCATCCCACGGTAAAAAATCTCTATTATTCAGCTTTTGGTAGTTTTTTCCGTAAAGAAAACAGTAGTGTCTCCTGACTGTTGTAACACAAAAATATATCTGTTGAAAATAGTGTTGTGTAGGCCCAACATCCCAGTGTGGTTTCGCAGTTCCACGGGTCAAATCGCTGTACTATCCAGTTTTGGGCCTTTGGTATCTAAAAAAAAAGCAGTTTGAGTGTGTCGCTCACTGTTCAGCCGCAAATATCTCTATTTAAAAAAGTGTGGTATACCCCAGTAAAGGATAACTGTGGTTTTGCCATCCCACAGTAAAAAATCTCTATTATTCAGCTTTTGGTAGTTTTTTCCGTAAAGTAAAACAGTAGTGTCTCCTGACTGTTGTGACACAAAAATATATCTGTTGAAAATAGTCTTGTGTAGGCCTGACATCCCAGTGTGGTTTCGCAGTTCCACGGGTCAAATCGCTGTACTATCCAGTTTTGGGCCTTTGGTATCTAAAAAAAAAGCAGTTTGAGTGTGTCGCTCACTGTTCAGCCGCAAATATCTCTATTTTAAAAAGTGTGGTATACCCCAGTAAACAATAACTGTGGTTTTGCGATCCCACGGTAAAAAATCTCTATTATTCAGGTTTTGGTATATGTTAGGTAAAGAAAAACAGTAGTGTCTCCTGACTGTTGTGACACAAAAATATATCTGTTGAAAATAGTCTTGTGTAGGCCCGACATCCCAGTGTGGTTTCGCAGTTCCACGGGTCAAATCGCTGTGCTATCCAGTTTTGGGCCTTTGGTATCTAAAAAAAAAGCAGTTTGAGTGTGTCACTCACTGTTCAGCCGCAAATATCTCTATTTAAAAAAGTGTGGTATACCCCAGTAAACAATAACTGTGGTTTTGCCATCCCACGGTAAAAAATCTCTATTATTCAGGT
This sequence comes from Phyllobates terribilis, assembly GCF_046119375.1. NCBI lineage: Eukaryota > Metazoa > Chordata > Amphibia > Anura > Dendrobatidae > Phyllobates > Phyllobates terribilis. Next base: position 219,358,692 of record NW_027362771.1, read on the forward strand.
TTTGGTAGTTTTTTCCGTAAAGAAAAACAGTAGTGTCTCCTGACTGTTGTGACACAAAAATATATCTGTTGAAAATAGTCTTGTGTAGGCCCGACATCCCAGTGTGGTTTCGCAGTTCCACGGGTCAAATCGCTGTACTATCCAGTTTTGGGCCTTTGGTATCTAAAAAAAAAGCAGTTTGAGTGTGTCGCTCACTGTTCAGCCGCAAATATCTCTATTTAAAAAAGTGTGATATACCCCAGTAAACAATAACCGTGGTTTTGCCATCCCACAGTAAAAAATCTCTATTATTCAGCTTTTGGTAGTTTTTTCCGTAAAGAAAAACAGTAGTGTCTCCTGACTGTTGTGACACCAAAATATATCTGTTGAAAATAGTCTTGTGTAGGCCCGACATCCCAGTGTGGTTTCGCAGTTCCACGGGTCAAATCGCTGTGCTATCCAGTTTTGGGCCTTTGGTATCTAAAAAAAAAGCAGTTTGAGTGTGTCACTCACTGTTCAGCCGCAAATATCTCTATTTAAAAAAGTGTGGTATACCCCAGTAAACAATAACTGTGGTTTTGCCATCCCACAGTAAAAAATCTCTATTATTCAGCTTTTGGTAGTTTTTTCCGTAAAGAAAACAGTAGTGTCTCCTGACTGTTGTGACACAAAAATATATCTGTTGAAAATAGTCTTGTGTAGGCCCGACATCCCAGTGTGGTTTCGCAGTTCCACGGGTCAAATCGCTGTATTATCCAGTTTTGGGCCTTTGGTATCTAAAAAAAAAGCAGTTTGAGTGTGTCGCTCACTGTTCAGCAGCAAATATCTCTATTTAAAAAAGTGTGATATACCCAAGTAAACAATAACCGTGGTTTTGCCATCCCACAGTAAAAAATCTCTATTATTCAGCTTTTGGCAGTTTTTTCCGTAAAGAAAAACAGTAGTGTCTCCTGACTGTTGTGACACAAAAATATATCTGTTGAAAATAGTCTTGTGTAGGCCCGACATCCCAGTGTGGTTCCACGGGTCAAATCGCTGTACTATCCAGTTTTGGGCCTTTGGTATCTAAAAAAAAAGCAGTTTGAGTGTGTCGCTCACTGTTCAGCCGCAAATATCTCTATTTAAAAAAGTGTGGTATACCCCAGTAAACAATAACTGTGATTTTGCCATGCCACGGTAAAAAATCTCTATTATTCAGCTTTTGGTAGTTTTGTCCGTAAAGAAAAACAGTAGTGTCTCCTGACTGTTGTGACACAAAAATATATCTGTTGAAAATAGTCTTGTGTAGGCCCGACATCCCAGTGTGGTTTCGCAGTTCCACGGGTCAAATCGCTGTACTATCCAGTTTTGGGCCTTTGGTATCTAAAAAAAAAGCAGTTTGAGTGTGTCGCTCACTGTTCAGCCGCAAATATCTCTGTTTAAAAAAGTGTGGTATACCCCAGTAAACAATAACTGTGGTTTTGCCATCCCACGGTAAAAAATCTCTATTATTCAGGTTTTGGTACATTTTCCATAAAGAAAAACAGTAGTGTCTCCTGACTGTTGTGACACAAAAATATATCTGTTGAACATAGTCTTGTGTAGGCCCGACATCCCAGTGTGGTTTCGCAGTTCCACGGGTCAAATCGCTTTACTATCCAGTTTTGGGCCTTTGGTATCTAAAAAAAAGCAGTTTGAGTGTGTCGCTCACTGTTCAGCCGCAAATATCTCTATTTAAAAAAGTGTGGTATACCCCAGTAAACAATAACTGGTTTTGCCATCCCACGGTAAAAAATCTCTATTATTCAGCTTTTGGTAGTTTTGTCCGTAAAGAAAAACAGCAGTGTCTCCTGACTGTTGTGACACAAAAATATATCTGTTGAAAATAGTCTTGTGTAGGCCTGACATCCCAGTCTGGTTTCGCAGTTCCACGGGGCAAATCGCTGTACTATCCAGTTTTGGGCCTTTGGTATCTAAAAAAAAAAGCATTTTGAGTGTGTCGCTCACTGTTCAGCCGCAAATATCTCTATTTAAAAAAGTGTGGTATACCCCAGTAAACAATAACTGTGGTTTTGCCATCCCACGGTAAAAAATCTCTATTATTCAGGTTTTGGTAGTTTTGTCCGTAAAGAAAAACAGTAGTGTCTCCTGACTGTTGTGACACAAAAATATATCTGTTGAAAATAGTCTTGTGTAGGCCCGACATCCCAGTGTGGTTTCGCAGTTCCACGGGTCAAATCGCTGTACTATCCAGTTTTGGGCCTTTGGTATCTAAAAAAAAAGCAGTTTGAGTGTGTCGCTCACTGTTCAGCCGCAAATATCTCTATTTAAAAAAGTGTGGTATACCCCAGTAAAGGATAACTGTGGTTTTGCCATCCCACAGTAAAAAATCTCTATTATTCAGCTTTTGGTAGTTTTTTCCGTAAAGAAAAACAGTAGTGTCTCCTGACTGTTGTGACACAAAAATATATCTGTTGAAAATAGTCTTGTGTAGGCCTGACATCCCAGTGTGGTTTCACAGTTCCACGGGTCAAATCGCTGTACTATCCAGTTTTGGGCCTTTGGTATCTAAAAAAAAAGCAGTTTGAGTGTGTCGCTCACTGTTCAGCCGCAAATATCTCTATTTAAAAAAGTGTGGTATACCCCAGTAAACAATAACTGTGGTTTTGCGATCCCACGGTAAAAAATCTCTATTATTCAGGTTTTGGTATATGTTACGTAAAGAAAAACAGTAGTGTCTCCTGACTGTTGTGACACAAAAATATATCTGTTGAAAATAGTCTTGTGTAGGCCCGACATCCCAGTGTGGTTTCGCAGTTCCACGGGTCAAATCGCTGTGCTATCCAGTTTTGGGCCTTTGGTATCTAAAAAAAAAGCAGTTTGAGTGTGTCACTCACTGTTCAGCCGCAAATATCTCTATTTAAAAAAGTGTGGTATACCCCAGTAAACAATAACTGTGGTTTTGCCATCCCACGGTAAAAAATCTCTATTATTCAGCTTTTGGTAGTTTTTTCCATAAAGAAAAACAGTAGTGTCTCCGGACTGTTGTGACACAAAAATATATCTGTTGAAAATAGTCTTGTGTAGGCCTGACATCCCAGTGTGGTTTCGCAGTTCCACGGGTCAAATCGCTGTACTATCCAGTTTTGGGCCTTTGGTATCCAAAAAAAAGCAGTTTGAGTGTGTCGCTCACTGTTCAGCCGCATATATCTCTATTTAAAAAAGTGTGGTATACCCCAGTAAACAATAACTGTGGTTTTGCCATCCCACGGTAAAAAAATCTCTATTATTCAGGTTTTGGTAGTTTTGTCCGTAAAGAAAAACAGTAGTGTCTCCTGACTGTTGTGACACAAAAATATATCTGTTGAAAGTAGTCTTGTGTAGGCCCGACATCCCAGTGTGGTTTCGCAGTTCCACGGGTCAAATCGCTGTGCTATCCAGTTTTGGGCCTTTGGTATCTAAAAAAAAAGCAGTTTGAGTGTGTCACTCACTGTTCAGCCGCAAATATCTCTATTTAAAAAAGTGTGGTATACCCCAGTAAACAATAACTGTGGTTTTGCCATCCCACAGTAAAAAATCTCTATTATTCAGCTTTTGGTAGTTTTTTCCGTAAAGAAAACAGTAGTGTCTCCTGACTGTTGTGACACAAAAATATATCTGTTGAAAATAGTCTTGTGTAGGCCCGACATCCCAGTGTGGTTTCGCAGTTCCACGGGTCAAATCGCTGTATTATCCAGTTTTGGGCCTTTGGTATCTAAAAAAAAAGCAGTTTGAGTGTGTCGCTCACTGTTCAGCAGCAAATATCTCTATTTAAAAAAGTGTGATATACCCAAGTAAACAATAACCGTGGTTTTGCCATCCCACAGTAAAAAATCTCTATTATTCAGCTTTTGGCAGTTTTTTCCGTAAAGAAAAACAGTAGTGTCTCCTGACTGTTGTGACACAAAAATATATCTGTTGAAAATAGTCTTGTGTAGGCCCGACATCCCAGTGTGGTTCCACGGGTCAAATCGCTGTACTATCCAGTTTTGGGCCTTTGGTATCTAAAAAAAAAGCAGTTTGAGTGTGTCGCTCACTGTTCAGCCGCAAATATCTCTATTTAAAAAAGTGTGGTATACCCCAGTAAACAATAACTGTGATTTTGCCATGCCACGGTAAAAAATCTCTATTATTCAGCTTTTGGTAGTTTTGTCCGTAAAGAAAAACAGTAGTGTCTCCTGACTGTTGTGACACAAAAATATATCTGTTGAAAATAGTCTTGTGTAGGCCCGACATCCCAGTGTGGTTTCGCAGTTCCACGGGTCAATTCGCTGTACTATCCAGTTTTGGGCCTTTGGTATCTAAAAAAAAAGCAGTTTGAGTGTGTCGCTCACTGTTCAGCCGCAAATATCTCTGTTTAAAAAAGTGTGGTATACCCCAGTAAACAATAACTGTGGTTTTACCATCCCACGGTAAAAAATCTCTATTATTCAGGTTTTGGTACATTTTCCATAAAGAAAAACAGTAGTGTCTCCTGACTGTTGTGACACAAAAATATATCTGTTGAACATAGTCTTGTGTAGGCCCGACATCCCAGTGTGGTTTCGCAGTTCCACGGGTCAAATCGCTTTACTATCCAGTTTTGGGCCTTTGGTATCTAAAAAAAAGCAGTTTGAGTGTGTCGCTCACTGTTCAGCCGCAAATATCTCTATTTAAAAAAGTGTGGTATACCCCAGTAAACAATAACTGGTTTTGCCATCCCACGGTAAAAAATCTCTATTATTCAGCTTTTGGTAGTTTTGTCCGTAAAGAAAAACAGCAGTGTCTCCTGACTGTTGTCACACAAAAATATATCTGTTGAAAATAGTCTTGTGTAGGCCTGACATCCCAGTCTGGTTTCGCAGTTCCACGGGGCAAATCGCTGTACTATCCAGTTTTGGGCCTTTGGTATCTAAAAAAAAAAGCATTTTGAGTGTGTCGCTCACTGTTCAGCCGCAAATATCTCTATTTAAAAAAGTGTGGTATACCCCAGTAAACAATAACTGTGGTTTTGCCATCCCACGGTAAAAAATCTCTATTATTCAGGTTTTGGTAGTTTTGTCCGTAAAGAAAAACAGTAGTGTCTCCTGACTGTTGTGACACAAAAATATATCTGTTGAAAATAGTCTTGTGTAGGCCCGACATCCCAGTGTGGTTTCGCAGTTCCACGGGTCAAATCGCTGTACTATCCAGTTTTGGGCCTTTGGTATCTAAAAAAAAAGCAGTTTGAGTGTGTCGCTCACTGTTCAGCCGCAAATATCTCTATTTAAAAAAGTGTGGTATACCCCAGTAAAGGATAACTGTGGTTTTGCCATCCCACAGTAAAAAATCTCTATTATTCAGCTTTTGGTAGTTTTTTCCGTAAAGAAAAACAGTAGTGTCTCCTGACTGTTGTGACACAAAAATATATCTGTTGAAAATAGTCTTGTGTAGGCCTGACATCCCAGTGTGGTTTCACAGTTCCACGGGTCAAATCGCTGTACTATCCAGTTTTGGGCCTTTGGTATCTAAAAAAAAAGCAGTTTGAGTGTGTCGCTCACTGTTCAGCCGCAAATATCTCTATTTAAAAAAGTGTGGTATACCCCAGTAAACAATAACTGTGGTTTTGCGATCCCACGGTAAAAAATCTCTATTATTCAGGTTTTGGTATATGTTACGTAAAGAAAAACAGTAGTGTCTCCTGACTGTTGTGACACAAAAATATATCTGTTGAAAATAGTCTTGTGTAGGCCCGACATCCCAGTGTGGTTTCGCAGTTCCACGGGTCAAATCGCTGTGCTATCCAGTTTTGGGCCTTTGGTATCTAAAAAAAAAGCAGTTTGAGTGTGTCACTCACTGTTCAGCCGCAAATATCTCTATTTAAAAAAGTGTGGTATACCCCAGTAAACAATAACTGTGGTTTTGCCATCCCACGGTAAAAAATCTCTATTATTCAGCTTTTGGTAGTTTTTTCCATAAAGAAAAACAGTAGTGTCTCCGGACTGTTGTGACACAAAAATATATCTGTTGAAAATAGTCTTGTGTAGGCCTGACATCCCAGTGTGGTTTCGCAGTTCCACGGGTCAAATCGCTGAACTATCCAGTTTTGGGCCTTTGGTATCCAAAAAAAAGCAGTTTGAGTGTGTCGCTCACTGTTCAGCCGCATATATCTCTATTTAAAAAAGTGTGGTATACCCCAGTAAACAATAACTGTGGTTTTGCCATCCCACGGTAAAAAAATCTCTATTATTCAGGTTTTGGTAGTTTTGTCCGTAAAGAAAAACAGTAGTGTCTCCTGACTGTTGTGACACAAAAATATATCTGTTGAAAGTAGTCTTGTGTAGGCCCGACATCCCAGTGTGGTTTCGCAGTTCCACGGGTCAAATCGCTGTACTATCCAGTTTTGGGCCTTTGGTATCTAAAAAAAAAGCAGTTTGAGTGTGTCGCTCACTGTTCAGCCGCAAATATCTCTATTTAAAAAAGTGTGGTATACCCCAGTAAACAATAACTGTGGTTTTGCCATCCCACGGTAAAAAATCTCTATTATTCAGGATTTGGTATATTTTCCATAAAGAAAAACAGTAGTGTCTCCTGACTGTTGTGACACAAAAATATATCTGTTCAAAATAGTCTTGTGTAGGCCCGACATCCCAGTGTGGTTTCGCAGTTCCACGGGTCAAATCGCTGTACTATCCAGTTTTGGGCCTTTGGTATCTAAAAAAAAAGCAGTTTGAGTGTGTCGCTCACTGTTCAGCCGCAAATATCTCTATTTAAAAAAGTGTGGTATACCCCAGTAAACAATAACTGTGGTTTTGCCATCCCACGGTAAAAAATCTCTATTATTCAGGTTTTGGTATATTTTCCATAAAGAAAAACAGTAGTGTCTCCTGACTGTTGTGACACAAAAATATATCTGTTGAAAATAGTCTTGTGTAGGCCCAACATCCCAGTGTGGTTTCGCAGTTCCACGGGTCAAATCGCTGTACTATCCAGTTTTGGGCCTTTGGTATCTAAAAAAAACCAGCTTGAGTGTGTCGCTCACTGTTCAGCCGCAAATATCTCTATTTAAAAAAGTGTGGTATACCCCAATAAACAATAACTGTGGTTTTGCCATCCCACGGTAAAAAATCTCTATTATTCAGCTTTTGGTAGTTTTGTCCGTAAAGAAAAACAGTAGTGTCTCCTGACTGTTGTGACACAAAAATATATCTGTTGAAAATAGTCTTGTGTAGGCCCGACATCCCAGTGTGGTTTCGCAGTTCCTTTGGTCAAATCGCTGTACTCTCCAGTTTTGGGCCTTTGGTATCTAAAAAAAAAAGCAGTTTGAGTGTGTCTCTCACTGTTGAGCTGCAAATATCTCTATTTAAAAAAGTATGGTATACCCCAGTAAACAATACCTGTGGTTTTGCCATCCCACGGTAAAAAATCTCTATTATTAAGGTTTTGGTAGTTTTTTCCGTAAAGAAAAACAGTAGTGTCTCCTGACTGTTGTGACACAAAAATATATCTGTTGAAAATAGTCTTGTGTAGGCCCGACATCCCAGTATGGTTTCGCAGTTCCACGGGTCAAATCGCTGTACTATACAGTTTTGGGCCTTTGGTATCTAAAAAAAAATCAGTTTGAGTGTGTCGCTCACTGTTCAGTCGCAAATATCTCTATTTAAAAAAGTGTGGTATACCCCAGTAAACAATAGCTGTGGTTTTGCCATCCCACGGTAAAAAATCTCTATTATTCAGCTTTTGGTAGTTTTTTCCGTAAAGAAAACAGTAGTGTCTCCTGACTGTTGTAACACAAAAATATATCTGTTGAAAATAGTGTTGTGTAGGCCCAACATCCCAGTGTGGTTTCGCAGTTCCACGGGTCAAATCGCTGTACTATCCAGTTTTGGGCCTTTGGTATCTAAAAAAAAAGCAGTTTGAGTGTGTCGCTCACTGTTCAGCCGCAAATATCTCTATTTAAAAAAGTGTGGTATACCCCAGTAAAGGATAACTGTGGTTTTGCCATCCCACAGTAAAAAATCTCTATTATTCAGCTTTTGGTAGTTTTTTCCGTAAAGAAAAACAGTAGTGTCTCCTGACTGTTGTGACACAAAAATATATCTGTTGAAAATAGTCTTGTGTAGGCCTGACATCCCAGTGTGGTTTCGCAGTTCCACGGGTCAAATCGCTGTACTATCCAGTTTTGGGCCTTTGGTATCTAAAAAAAAAGCAGTTTGAGTGTGTCGCTCACTGTTCAGCCGCAAATATCTCTATTTAAAAAAGTGTGGTATACCCCAGTAAACAATAACTGTGGTTTTGCGATCCCACGGTAAAAAATCTCTATTATTCAGGTTTTGGTATATGTTACGTAAAGAAAAACAGTAGTGTCTCCTGACTGTTGTGACACAAAAATATATCTGTTGAAAATAGTCTTGTGTAGGCCCGACATCCCAGTGTGGTTTCGCAGTTCCACGGGTCAAATCGCTGTGCTATCCAGTTTTGGGCCTTTGGTATCTAAAAAAAAAGCAGTTTGAGTGTGTCACTCACTGTTCAGCCGCAAATATCTCTATTTAAAAAAGTGTGGTATACCCCAGTAAACAATAACTGTGGTTTTGCCATCCCACGGTAAAAAATCTCTATTATTCAGCTTTTGGTAGTTTTTTCCGTAAAGAAAAACAGTAGTGTCTCCTGACTGTTGTGACACAAAAATATATCTGTTGAAAATAGTCTTGTGTAGGCCCGACATCCCAGTGTGGTTTCGCAGTTCCACGGGTCAAATCGCTGTGCTATCCAGTTTTGGGCCTTTGGTATCTAAAAAAAAAGCAGTTTGAGTGTGTCACTCACTGTTCAGCCGCAAATATCTCTATTTAAAAAAGTGTGGTATACCCCAGTAAACAATAACTGTGGTTTTGCCATCCCACAGTAAAAAATCTCTATTATTCAGCTTTTGGTAGTTTTTTCCGTAAAGAAAAACAGTAGTGTCTCCTGACTGTTGTGACACAAAAATATATCTGTTGAAAATAGTCTTGTGTAGGCCCGACATCCCAGTGTGGTTCCACGGGTCAAATCGCTGTACTATCCAGTTTTGGGCCTTTGGTATCTAAAAAAAAAGCAGTTTGAGTGTGTCGCTCACTGTTCAGCCGCAAATATCTCTATTTAAAAAAGTGTGGTATACCCCAGTAAACAATAACTGTGATTTTGCCATGCCACGGTAAAAAATCTCTATTATTCAGCTTTTGGTAGTTTTGTCCGTAAAGAAAAACAGTAGTGTCTCCTGACTGTTGTGACACAAAAATATATCTGTTGAAAATAGTCTTGTGTAGGCCCGACATCCCAGTGTGGTTTCGCAGTTCCACGGGTCAAATCGCTGTACTATCCAGTTTTGGGCCTTTGGTATCTAAAAAAAAAGCAGTTTGAGTGTGTCGCTCACTGTTCAGCCGCAAATATCTCTGTTTAAAAAAGTGTGGTATACCCCAGTAAACAATAACTGTGGTTTTGCCATCCCACGGTAAAAAATCTCTATTATTCAGGTTTTGGTACATTTTCCATAAAGAAAAACAGTAGTGTCTCCTGACTGTTGTGACACAAAAATATATCTGTTGAACATAGTCTTGTGTAGGCCCGACATCCCAGTGTGGTTTCTCAGTTCCACGGGTCAAATCGCTGTACTATCCAGTTTTGGGCCTTTGGTATCTAAAAAAAAAGCAGTTTGAGTGTGTCGCTCACTGTTCAGCCGCAAATATCTCTATTTAAAAAAGTGTGGTATACCCCAGTAAACAATAACTGTGGTTTTGCGATCCCACGGTAAAAAATCTCTATTATTCAGGTTTTGGTATATGTTACGTAAAGAAAAACAGTAGTGTCTCCTGACTGTTGTGACACAAAAATATATCTGTTGAAAATAGTCTTGTGTAGGCCCGACATCCCAGTGTGGTTTCGCAGTTCCACGGGTCAAATCGCTGTGCTATCCAGTTTTGGGCCTTTGGTATCTAAAAAAAAAGCAGTTTGAGTGTGTCACTCACTGTTCAGCCGCAAATATCTCTATTTAAAAAAGTGTGGTATACCCCAGTAAACAATAACTGTGGTTTTGCCATCCCACGGTAAAAAATCTCTATTATTCAGCTTTTGGTAGTTTTTTCCATAAAGAAAAACAGTAGTGTCTCCGGACTGTTGTGACACAAAAATATATCTGTTGAAAATAGTCTTGTGTAGGCCTGACATCCCAGTGTGGTTTCGCAGTTCCACGGGTCAAATCGCTGTACTATCCAGTTTTGGGCCTTTGGTATCCAAAAAAAAGCAGTTTGAGTGTGTCGCTCACTGTTCAGCCGCATATATCTCTATTTAAAAAAGTGTGGTATACCCCAGTAAACAATAACTGTGGTTTTGCCATCCCACGGTAAAAAAATCTCTATTATTCAGGTTTTGGTAGTTTTGTCCGTAAAGAAAAACAGTAGTGTCTCCTGACTGTTGTGACACAAAAATATATCTGTTGAAAGTAGTCTTGTGTAGGCCCGACATCCCAGTGTGGTTTCGCAGTTCCACGGGTCAAATCGCTGTACTATCCAGTTTTGGGCCTTTGGTATCTAAAAAAAAAGCAGTTTGAGTGTGTCGCTCACTGTTCAGCCGCAAATATCTCTATTTAAAAAAGTGTGGTATACCCCAGTAAACAATAACTGTGGTTTTGCCATCCCACGGTAAAAAATCTCTATTATTCAGGATTTGGTATATTTTCCATAAAGAAAAACAGTAGTGTCTCCTGACTGTTGTGACACAAAAATATATCTGTTCAAAATAGTCTTGTGTAGGCCCGACATCCCAGTGTGGTTTCGCAGTTCCACGGGTCAAATCGCTGTACTATCCAGTTTTGGGCCTTTGGTATCTAAAAAAAAAGCAGTTTGAGTGTGTCGCTCACTGTTCAGCCGCAAATATCTCTATTTAAAAAAGTGTGGTATACCCCAGTAAACAATAACTGTGGTTTTGCCATCCCACGGTAAAAAATCTCTATTATTCAGGTTTTGGTATATTTTCCATAAAGAAAAACAGTAGTGTCTCCTGACTGTTGTGACACAAAAATATATCTGTTGAAAATAGTCTTGTGTAGGCCCAACATCCCAGTGTGGTTTCGCAGTTCCACGGGTCAAATCGCTGTACTATCCAGTTTTGGGCCTTTGGTATCTAAAAAAAACCAGCTTGAGTGTGTCGCTCACTGTTCAGCCGCAAATATCTCTATTTAAAAAAGTGTGGTATACCCCAATAAACAATAACTGTGGTTTTGCCATCCCACGGTAAAAAATCTCTATTATTCAGCTTTTGGTAGTTTTGTCCGTAAAGAAAAACAGTAGTGTCTCCTGACTGTTGTGACACAAAAATATATCTGTTGAAAATAGTCTTGTGTAGGCCCGACATCCCAGTGTGGTTTCGCAGTTCCTTTGGTCAAATCGCTGTACTCTCCAGTTTTGGGCCTTTGGTATCTAAAAAAAAAAGCAGTTTGAGTGTGTCTCTCACTGTTGAGCTGCAAATATCTCTATTTAAAAAAGTATGGTATACCCCAGTAAACAATACCTGTGGTTTTGCCATCCCACGGTAAAAAATCTCTATTATTAAGGTTTTGGTAGTTTTTTCCGTAAAGAAAAACAGTAGTGTCTCCTGACTGTTGTGACACAAAAATATATCTGTTGAAAATAGTCTTGTGTAGGCCCGACATCCCAGTATGGTTTCGCAGTTCCACGGGTCAAATCGCTGTACTATACAGTTTTGGGCCTTTGGTATCTAAAAAAAAATCAGTTTGAGTGTGTCGCTCACTGTTCAGTCGCAAATATCTCTATTTAAAAAAGTGTGGTATACCCCAGTAAACAATAGCTGTGGTTTTGCCATCCCACGGTAAAAAATCTCTATTATTCAGCTTTTGGTAGTTTTTTCCGTAAAGAAAACAGTAGTGTCTCCTGACTGTTGTAACACAAAAATATATCTGTTGAAAATAGTGTTGTGTAGGCCCAACATCCCAGTGTGGTTTCGCAGTTCCACGGGTCAAATCGCTGTACTATCCAGTTTTGGGCCTTTGGTATCTAAAAAAAAAGCAGTTTGAGTGTGTCGCTCACTGTTCAGCCGCAAATATCTCTATTTAAAAAAGTGTGGTATACCCCAGTAAAGGATAACTGTGGTTTTGCCATCCCACAGTAAAAAATCTCTATTATTCAGCTTTTGGTAGTTTTTTCCGTAAAGAAAAACAGTAGTGTCTCCTGACTGTTGTGACACAAAAATATATCTGTTGAAAATAGTCTTGTGTAGGCCTGACATCCCAGTGTGGTTTCGCAGTTCCACGGGTCAAATCGCTGTACTATCCAGTTTTGGGCCTTTGGTATCTAAAAAAAAAGCAGTTTGAGTGTGTCGCTCACTGTTCAGCCGCAAATATCTCTATTTAAAAAAGTGTGGTATACCCCAGTAAACAATAACTGTGGTTTTGCGATCCCACGGTAAAAAATCTCTATTATTCAGGTTTTGGTATATGTTACGTAAAGAAAAACAGTAGTGTCTCCTGACTGTTGTGACACAAAAATATATCTGTTGAAAATAGTCTTGTGTAGGCCCGACATCCCAGTGTGGTTTCGCAGTTCCACGGGTCAAATCGCTGTGCTATCCAGTTTTGGGCCTTTGGTATCTAAAAAAAAAGCAGTTTGAGTGTGTCACTCACTGTTCAGCCGCAAATATCTCTATTTAAAAAAGTGTGGTATACCCCAGTAAACAATAACTGTGGTTTTGCCATCCCACGGTAAAAAATCTCTATTATTCAGCTTTTGGTAGTTTTTTCCGTAAAGAAAAACAGTAGTGTCTCCTGACTGTTGTGACACAAAAATATATCTGTTGAAAATAGTCTTGTGTAGGCCCGACATCCCAGTGTGGTTTCGCAGTTCCACGGGTCAAATCGCTGTGCTATCCAGTTTTGGGCCTTTGGTATCTAAAAAAAAAGCAGTTTGAGTGTGTCACTCACTGTTCAGCCGCAAATATCTCTATTTAAAAAAGTGTGGTATACCCCAGTAAACAATAACTGTGGTTTTGCCATCCCACAGTAAAAAATCTCTATTATTCAGCTTTTGGTAGTTTTTTCCGTAAAGAAAAACAGTAGTGTCTCCTGACTGTTGTGACACAAAAATATATCTGTTGAAAATAGTCTTGTGTAGGCCCGACATCCCAGTGTGGTTCCACGGGTCAAATCGCTGTACTATCCAGTTTTGGGCCTTTGGTATCTAAAAAAAAAGCAGTTTGAGTGTGTCGCTCACTGTTCAGCCGCAAATATCTCTATTTAAAAAAGTGTGGTATACCCCAGTAAACAATAACTGTGATTTTGCCATGCCACGGTAAAAAATCTCTATTATTCAGCTTTTGGTAGTTTTGTCCGTAAAGAAAAACAGTAGTGTCTCCTGACTGTTGTGACACAAAAATATATCTGTTGAAAATAGTCTTGTGTAGGCCCGACATCCCAGTGTGGTTTCGCAGTTCCACGGGTCAAATCGCTGTACTATCCAGTTTTGGGCCTTTGGTATCTAAAAAAAAAGCAGTTTGAGTGTGTCGCTCACTGTTCAGCCGCAAATATCTCTGTTTAAAAAAGTGTGGTATACCCCAGTAAACAATAACTGTGGTTTTGCCATCCCACGGTAAAAAATCTCTATTATTCAGGTTTTGGTACATTTTCCATAAAGAAAAACAGTAGTGTCTCCTGACTGTTGTGACACAAAAATATATCTGTTGAACATAGTCTTGTGTAGGCCCGACATCCCAGTGTGGTTTCTCAGTTCCACGGGTCAAATCGCTGTACTATCCAGTTTTGGGCCTTTGGTATCTAAAAAAAAGCAGTTTGAGTGTGTCGCTCACTGTTCAGCCGCAAATATCTCTATTTAAAAAAGTGTGGTATACCCCAGTAAACAATAACTGGTTTTGCCATCCCACGGTAAAAAATCTCTATTATTCAGCTTTTGGTAGTTTTGTCCGTAAAGAAAAACAGCAGTGTCTCCTGACTGTTGTGACACAAAAATATATCTGTTGAAAATAGTCTTGTGTAGGCCTGACATCCCAGTCTGGTTTCGCAGTTCCACGGGGCAAATCGCTGTACTATCCAGTTTTGGGCCTTTGGTATCTAAAAAAAAAAGCATTTTGAGTGTGTCGCTCACTGTTCAGCCGCAAATATCTCTATTTAAAAAAGTGTGGTATACCCCAGTAAACAATAACTGTGGTTTTGCCATCCCACGGTAAAAAATCTCTATTATTCAGGTTTTGGTAGTTTTGTCCGTAAAGAAAAACAGTAGTGTCTCCTGAATGTTGTGACACAAAAATATATCTGTTGAAAATAGTCTTGTGTAGGCCCAACATCCCAGTGTGGTTTCGCAGTTCCACGGGTCAAATCGCTGTACTATCCAGTTTTGGGCCTTTGGTATCTAAAAAAAAAGCAGTTTGAGTGTGTCGCTCACTGTTCAGCCGCAAATATCTCTATTTAAAAAAGTGTGGTATACCCCAGTAAAGGATAACTGTGGTTTTGCCATCCCACAGTAAAAAATCTCTATTATTCAGCTTTTGGTAGTTTTTTCCGTAAAGAAAAACAGTAGTGTCTCCTGACTGTTGTGACACAAAAATATATCTGTTGAAAATAGTCTTGTGTAGGCCTGGCATCCCAGTGTGGTTTCGCAGTTCCACGGGTCAAATCGCTGTACTATCCAGTTTTGGGCCTTTGGTATCTAAAAAAAAAGCAGTTTGAGTGTGTCGCTCACTGTTCAGCCGCAAATATCTCTATTTAAAAAAGTGTGGTATACCCCAGTAAACAATAACTGTGGTTTTGCGATCCCACGGTAAAAAATCTCTATTATTCAGGTTTTGGTATATGTTACGTAAAGAAAAACAGTAGTGTCTCCTGACTGTTGTGACACAAAAATATATCTGTTGAAAATAGTCTTGTGTAGGCCCGACATCCCAGTGTGGTTTCGCAGTTCCACGGGTCAAATCGCTGTGCTATCCAGTTTTGGGCCTTTGGTATCTAAAAAAAAAGCAGTTTGAGTGTGTCACTCACTGTTCAGCCGCAAATATCTCTATTTGAAAAAGTGTGGTATACCCCAGTAAACAATAACTGTGGTTTTGCCATCCCACGGTAAAAAATCTCTATTATTCAGCTTTTGGTAGTTTTTTCCGTAAAGAAAAACAGTAGTGTCTCCTGACTGTTGTGACACAAAAATATATCTGTTGAAAATAGTCTTGTGTAGGCCCGACATCCCAGTGTGGTTTCGCAGTTCCACGGGTCAAATCGCTGTACTATCCAGTTTTGGGCCTTTGGTATCTAAAAAAAAAGCAGTTTGAGTGTGTCGCTCACTGTTCAGCCGCAAATATCTCTATTTAAAAAAGTGTGATATACCCCAGTAAACAATAACCGTGGTTTTGCCATCCCACAGTAAAAAATCTCTATTATTCAGCTTTTGGTAGTTTTTTCCGTAAAGAAAAACAGTAGTGTCTCCTGACTGTTGTGACACAAAAATATATCTGTTGAAAATAGTCTTGTGTAGGCCCGACATCCCAGTGTGGTTTCGCAGTTCCACGGGTCAAATCGCTGTGCTATCCAGTTTTGGGCCTTTGGTATCTAAAAAAAAAGCAGTTTGAGTGTGTCACTCACTGTTCAGCCGCAAATATCTCTATTTAAAAAAGTGTGGTATACCCCAGTAAACAATAACTGTGGTTTTGCCATCCCACAGTAAAAAATCTCTATTATTCAGCTTTTGGTAGTTTTTTCCGTAAAGAAAAACAGTAGTGTCTCCTCACTGTTGTGACACAAAAATATATCTGTTGAAAATAGTCTTGTGTAGGCCCGACATCCCAGTGTGGTTTCGCAGTTCCACGGGTCAAATCGCTGTACTATCCAGTTTTGGGCCTTTGGTATCTAAAAAAAAAGCAGTTTGAGTCTGTCGCTCACTGTTCAGCAGCAAATATCTCTATTTAAAAAAGTGTGATATACCCCAGTAAACAATAACCGTGGTTTTGCCATCCCACAGTAAAAAATCTCTATTATTCAGCTTTTGGTAGTTTTTTCCGTAAAGAAAAACAGTAGTGTCTCCTGACTGTTGTGACACAAAAATATATCTGTTGAAAATAGTCTTGTGTAGGCCCGACATCCCAGTGTGGTTCCACGGGTCAAATCGCTGTACTATCCAGTTTTGGGCCTTTGGTATCTAAAAAAAAAGCAGTTTGAGTGTGTCGCTCA
This sequence comes from Phyllobates terribilis, assembly GCF_046119375.1. Taxonomy (NCBI): domain Eukaryota; kingdom Metazoa; phylum Chordata; class Amphibia; order Anura; family Dendrobatidae; genus Phyllobates; species Phyllobates terribilis. The sequence continues at coordinate 219,374,860 of NW_027362771.1, forward strand.
CTGTTCAGCCGCAAATATCTCTATTTAAAAAAGTGTGGTATACCACAGTAAACAATAACTGTGATTTTGCCATCCCATGGTAAAAAATCTCTATTATTCAGGTTTTGGTATATTTTCCATAAAGAAAAACAGTAGTGTCTCCTGACTGTTGTGACACAAAAATATATCTGTTGAACATAGTCTTGTGTAGGCCCGACATCCCAGTGTGGTTTCGCAGTTCCACGGGTCAAATCGCTGTACTATCCAGTTTTGGGCCTTTGGTATCTAAAAAAAAGCAGTTTGAGTGTGTCGCTCACTGTTCAGCCACAAATATCTCTATTTAAAAAAGTGTGGTATACCCCAGTAAACAATAACTGGTTTTGCCATCCCACGGTAAAAAATCTCTATTATTCAGCTTTTGGTAGTTTTGTCCGTAAAGAAAAACAGCAGTGTCTCCTGACTGTTGTGACACAAAAATATATCTGTTGAAAGTAGTCTTGTGTAGGCCCGACATCCCAGTCTGGTTTCGCAGTTCCACGGGGCAAATCGCTGTACTATCCAGTTTTGGGCCTTTGGTATCTAAAAAAAAGCATTTTGAGTGTGTCGCTCACTGTTCAGCCGCAAATATCTCTATTTAAAAAAGTGTGGTATACCCCAGTAAACAATAACTGTGGTTTTGCCATCCCACGGTAAAAAATCTCTATTATTCAGGTTTTGGTAGTTTTGTCCGTAAAGAAAAACAGTAGTGTCTCCTGACTGTTGTGACACAAAAATATATCTGTTTAAAATAGTCTTGTGTAGGCCCGACATCCCAGTGTGGTTTCGCAGTTCCACGGGTAAAATCGCTGTACTATCCAGTTTTGGGCCTTTGGTATCTAAAAAAAAACAGTTTGAGTGTGTCGCTCACTGTTCAGCCGCAAATATCTCTATTTAAAAAAGTGTGGTATACCCCAGTAAACAATAACTGTGGTTTTGCCATCCCACGGTAAAAAATCTCTATTATTCAGGTTTTGGTATATTTTCCATAAAGAAAAACAGTAGTGTCTCCTGACTGTTGTGACACAAAAATATATCTGTTGAAAATAGTCTTGTGTAGGCCCAACATCCCAGTGTGGTTTCGCAGTTCCACGGGTCAAATCGCTGTACTATCCAGTTTTGGGCCTTTGGTATCTAAAAAAAAACAGCTTGAGTGTGTCGCTCACTGTTCAGCCGCAAATATCTCTATTTAAAAAAGTGTGGTATACCCCAGTAAACAATAACTGTGGTTTTGCCATCCCACGGTAAAAAATCTCTATTATTCAGCTTTTGGTAGTTTTGTCCGTAAAGAAAAACAGTAGTGTCTCCTGACTGTTGTGACACAAAAATATATCTGTTGAAAATAGTCTTGTGTAGGCCCGACATCCCAGTGTGGTTTCGCAGTTCCATTGGTCAAATCGCTGTACTCTCCAGTTTTGGGCCTTTGGTATCTAAAAAAAAAGCAGTTTGAGTGTGTCTCTCACTGTTGAGCTGCAAATATCTCTATTTAAAAAAGTATGGTATACCCCAGTAAACAATACCTGTGGTTTTGCCATCCCACGGTAAAAAATCTCTATTATTAAGGTTTTGGTAGTTTTTTCCGTAAAGAAAAACAGTAGTGTCTCCTGACTGTTGTGACACAAAAATATATCTGTTGAAAATAGTCTTGTGTAGGCCCGACATCCCAGTATGGTTTCGCAGTTCCACGGGTCAAATCGCTGTACTATACAGTTTTGGGCCTTTGGTATCTAAAAAAAAATCAGTTTGAGTGTGTCGCTCACTGTTCAGCCGCAAATATCTCTATTTAAAAAAGTGTGGTATACCCCAGTAAACAATAACTGTGGTTTTGCCATCCCACGGTAAAAAATCTCTATTATTCAGCTTTTGGTAGTTTTTTCCGTAAAGAAAACAGTTGTGTCTCCTGACTGTTGTGACACAAAAATATATCTGTTGAAAATATTGTTGTGTAGGCCCGACATCCCAGTGTGGTTTCGCAGTTCCACGGGTCAAATCGCTGTACTATCCAGTTTTGGGCCTTTGGTATCTAAAAAAAAAGCAGTTTGAGTGTGTCGCTCACTGTTCAGCCGCAAAAATCTCTATTTAAAAAAGTGTGGTATACCCCAGTAAACAATAACTGTGGTTTTGCCATCCCACGGTAAAAAATCTCTATTATTCAGCTTTTGGTAGTTTTGTCCGTAAAGAAAAACAGTAGTGTCTCCTGACTGTTGTGACACAAAAATATATCTGTTGAAAATAGTCTTGTGTAGGCCCGACATCCCAGTGTGGTTTCGCAGTTCCACGGGTCAAATCGCTGTACTATCCAGTTTTGGGCCTTTGGTATCTAAAAAAAAAGCAGTTTGAGTGTGTCGCTCACTGTTCAGCCGCAAATATCTCTATTTAAAAAAGTGTGGTATACCCCAGTAAACAATAACTGTGGTTTTGCCATCACACGGTAAAAAATCTCTCTTATTTAGGTTTTGGTATATTTTCCGAAAAGAAAAACAGTAGTGTCTCCTGACTGTTGGGACACAAAAATATATCTGTTGAAAATAGTCTTGTGTAGGCCCGACATCCCAGTGTGGTTTCGCAGTTCCACGGTCAAATCGCTGTACTATCCAGTTTTGGGCCTTTGGTATCTAAAAAAAAACAGTTTGAGTGTTTCGCTCACTGTTCAGCCGCAAATATCTCTATTTAAAAAAGTGTGGTATACCCCAGTAAACAATAACTGTGGTGTTGCGATCCCACAGTAAAAAATCTCTATTATTCAGCTTTTGGTAGTTTTGTCCGTAAAGAAAAACATTAGTGTCTCCTGACTGTTGTGACACAAAAATATATCTGTTGAAAATAGTCTTGTGTAGGCCCGACATCCCAATGTGGTTTCGCAGTTCCACGGGGCAAATCGCTGTACTATCCAGTTTTGGGCCTTTGGTATCTAAAAAAAAAGCATTTTGAGTGTGTCGCTCACTGTTCAGCCGCAAATATCTCTATTTAAAAAAGTGTGGTATACCACAGTAAACAATAACTGTGGTTTTGCCATGCCACGGTAAAAAATCTCTATTATTCAGCTTTTGGTAGTTTTTTCCGTAAAGAAAAACAGTAGTGTCTCCTGACTGTTGTGACACAAAAATATATCTGTTGAAAATAGTCTTGTGTAGGCCCGACATCCCAGTGTGGTTTCGCAGTTCCACGGGTCAAATCGCTGTACTATACAGTTTTGGGCCTTTGGTATCTAAAAAAAAAGCAGTTTGAGTGTGTCGCTCACTGATCAGCCGCAAATATCTCTATTTAAAAAAGTGTAGTATACCCCAGTAAACAATAACTGTGGTTTTGCCATCACACGGTAAAAAATCTCTATTATTCAGGTTTTGGTATATTTTCCGTAAAGAAAAACAGTAGTGTCTCCTGACTGTTGTGACACAAAAATATATCTGTTGAAAATAGTCTTGTGTAGGCCCGACATCCCAGTGTGGTTTCGCAGTTCCATGGGTCAAATCGCTGTACTATCCAGTTTTGGGCCGTTGGTATATAAAAAAAAAGCAGTTTGAGTGTGTCGCTCTCTGTTCAGCCGCAAATATCTCTATTTAAAAAAGTGTGGTATACCCCAGTAAACAATAACTGTGGTTTTGCGATCCCACGGTAAAAAATCTCTATTATCCAGGTGTTGGTATATGTTCCGTAAAGAAAAACAGTAGTGTCTCCTGACTGTTCTGACACAAAAATATATCTGTTGAAAATAGTCTTGTGTAGGCCCGACATCCCAGTGTGGTTTCGCAGTTCCACGGGCAAATCGCTGTACTATCCAGTTTTGGGCCTTTGGTATCTAAAAAAAAAGCATTTTGAGTGTGTCGCTCACTGTTCAGCCGCAAATATCTCTATTTAAAAAAGTGTGGTATACCACAGTAAACAATAACTGTGGTTTTGCCATGCCACGGTAAAAAATCTCTATTATTCAGCTTTTGGTAGTTTTTTCCGTAAAGAAAAACAGTAGTGTCTCCTGATTGTTGTGACACAAAAATATATCTGTTGAAAATAGTCTTGTGTAGGCCCGACATCCCAGTGTGGTTTCGCAGTTCCACGGGTCAAATCGCTGTACTATACAGTTTTGGGCCTTTGGTATCTAAAAAAAAAGCAGTTTGAGTGTGTCGCTCACTGATCAGCCGCAAATATCTCTATTTAAAAAAGTGTGGTATACCCCAGTAAACAATAACTGTGGTTTTGCCATCACACGGTAAAAAATCTCTATTATTCAGGTTTTGGTATATTTTCCGTAAAGAAAAACAGTAGTGTCTCCTGACTGTTGTGACACAAAAATATATCTGTTGAAAATAGTCTTGTGTAGGCCCGACATCCCAGTGTGGTTTCGCAGTTCCATGGGTCAAATCGCTGTACTATCCAGTTTTGGGCCGTTGGTATCTAAAAAAAAAGCAGTTTGAGTGTGTCGCTCTCTGTTCAGCCGCAAATATCTCTATTTAAAAAAGTGTGGTATACCCCAGTAAACAATAACTGTGGTTTTGCGATCCTACGGTAAAAAATCTCTATTATCCAGGTGTTGGTATATGTTCCGTAAAGAAAAACAGTAGTGTCTCCTGACTGTTCTGACACAAAAATATATCTGTTGAAAATAGTCTTGTGTAGGCCCGACATCCCAGTGTGGTTTCGCAGTTCCACGGGTCAAATCGCTGTGCTATCCAGTTTTGGGCCTTTGGTATCTAAAAAAAAGCAGTTTGAGTGTGTCACTGACTGTTCAGCCGCAAATATCTCTATTTAAAAAAGTGTGGTATACCCCAGTAAACAATAACTGTGGTTTTGCCATCACATGGTAAAAAATCTCTATTATTTATGTTTTGGTATATTTTCCGTAAAGAAAAACAGTAGTGTCTCCTGACTGTTGGGACACAAAAATATATCTGTTGAAAATAGTCTTGTGTAGGCCCGACATCCGAGTGTGGTTTCGCAGTTCCACGGGTCAAATCGCTGTACTATCCAGTTTTGGGCCTTTGGTATCTAAAAAAAACCAGTTTGAGTGTGTCGCTCACTGTTCAGCCGCAAATATCTCTATTTAAAAAAGTGTGGTATACCCCAGTAAACAATAACTGTGGTTTTGCCATCCCATGGTAAAAATCTCTATTATTCAGCTTTTGGTAGTTTTGTCCGTAAAGAAAAACAGTAGTGTCTCCTGACTGTTGTGGCACAAAAATATATCTGTTGAAAATAGTCTTGTGTAGGCCCGACATCCCAGTGTGGTTTCGCAGTTCCATGGGTCAAACCGCTGTACTATCCAGTTTTGGGCCGTTGGTATCTAAAAAAAAAGCAGTTTGAGTGTGTCGCTCTCTGTTCAGCCGCAAATATCTCTATTTAAAAAAGTGTGGTATACCCCAGTAAACAATAACTGTGGTTTTGCCATCCCACGGTAAAAAATATCTATTATTCAGCTTTTGGTAGTTTTTTCCATAAAGAAAAACAGTAGTGTCTCCTGACTGTTGTGACACAAAAATATATCTGTTGAAAATAGTCTTGTGTAGGCCCGACATCCCAGTGTGATTTCGCAGTTCCACGGGTCAAATCGCTGTACTATCCAGTTTTGGGCCTTTGGTATCTAAAAAAAAGCAGTTTGAGTGTGTCGCTCACTGTTCAGCCGCAAATATCTCTATTTAAAAAAGTGTGATATGCCCCAGTAAACAATAAGCGTGGTTTTGCCATCCCACAGTAAAAAATCTCTATTATTCAGCTTTTGGTAGTTTTTTCCGTAAAGAAAAACAGTAGTGTCTCCTGACTGTTGTGACACAAAAATATATCTGTTGAAAATAGTCTTGTGTAGGCCCGACATCCCAGTGTGATTTCGCAGGTCCACGGGTCAAATCGCTGTACTATCCAGTTTTGGGCCTTTGGTATCTGAAAAAAAGCAGTTTGAGTGTGTCGCTCACTGTTCAGCCGCAAATATCTGTATTTAAAAAAGTGTGGTATACCCCAGTAAGCAATAACTGTGGTTTTGCCATCCCACGGTAAAAAATCTCTATTATTCAGCTTTTGGTAGATTTTCCGTAAAGAAAAACAGTAGTGTCTCCTGACTGTTGTGACACAAAAATATATCTGTTGAAAATAGTCTTGTGTAGGCCCGACATCCCAGTGTGGTTTCGCACTTCCACCGGTCAAATCGCTGTACTATCCAGTTTTGGGCCTTTGGTATCTAAAAAAAAGCAGTTTGAGTGTGTCGCTCACTGTTCAGCCACAAATATCTCTATTTAAAAAAGTGTGGTATACCCCAGTAAACAATAACTGTGGTTTTGCCATCCCACGGTAAAAAATCTCTATTATTCAGGTTTTGGTATATTTTCCATAAAGAAAAACAGTAGTGTCTCCTGACTGTTGTGACACAAAAATATATCTGTTGAAAATAGTCTTGTGTAGGCCCGACATCCCAGTGTGGTTTCGCAGTTCCACGGGTCAAATCGCTGTACTATCCAGTTTTGGGCCTTTGGTATATAAAAAAAAACAGTTTGAGTGTGTCGCTCACTGTTCAGCCGCAAATATCTCTATTTAAAAAAGTGTGGTATACCCCAGTAAACAATAACTGTGGTTTTGCCATCCCATGGTAAAAATCTCTATTATTCAGCTTTTGGTAGTTTTGTCCGTAAAGAAAAACAGTAGTGTCTCCTGACTGTTGTGACACAAAAATATATCTGTTGAAAATAGTCTTGTGTAGGCCCGACATCCCAGTGTGGTTTCGCAGTTCCACGGGGCTAATCGCTGTACTATTCAGTTTTGGGCCTTTGGTATCTAAAAAAAAAGCATTTTGAGTGTGTCGCTCACTGTTCAGCCGCAAATATCTCTATTTAAAAAAGTGTGGTATACCCCAGTAAACAATAACTGTGGTTTTGCCATGCCACGGTAAAAAATCTCTATTATTCAGCTTTTGGTAGTTTTTTCCATAAAGAAAAACAGTAGTGTCTCCTGACTGTTGTGACACAAAAATATATCTGTTGAAAATAGTCTTGTGTAGGCCCGACATCCCAGTGTGGTTTCGCAGTTCCACGGGTCAAATCGCTGTACTATCCAGTTTTGGGCCTTTGGTATCTAAAAAAAAAGCAGTTTGAGAGTGTCGCTCACTGTACAGCCGCAAATATCTCTATTTAAAAAAGTGTGGTATACCCCAGTAAACAATAACTGTGGTTTTGCCATCACACGGTAAAAAATCTCTATTATTCAGGTTTTGGTATATTTTCCGTAAAGAAAAACAGTAGTGTCTCCTGACTGTTGGGACACAAAAATATATCTGTTGAAAATAGTCTTGTGTAGGCCCGACATCCCAGTGTGGTTTCGCAGTACCATGGGTCAAACCGCTGTACTATCCAGTTTTGGGCCGTTGGTATCTAAAAAAAAAGCAGTTTGAGTGTGTCGCTCTCTGTTCAGCCGCAAATATCTCTATTTAAAAAAGTGTGGTATACCCCAGTAAACAATAACTGTGGTTTTGCCATCCCACGGTAAAAAATCTCTATTATTCAGCTTTTGGTAGTTTTTTCCATAAAGAAAAACAGTAGTGTCTCCTGACTGTTGTGACACAAAAATATATCTGTTGAAAATAGTCTTGTGTAGGCCCGACATCCCAGTGTGATTTCGCAGTTCCACGGGTCAAATCGCTGTACTATCCAGTTTTGGGCCTTTGGTATCTAAAAAAAAGCAGTTTGAGTGTGTCGCTCACTGTTCAGCCGCAAATATCTCTATTTAAAAAAGTGTGATATACCCCAGTAAACAATAAGCGTGGTTTTGCCATCCCACAGTAAAAAATCTCTATTATTCAGCTTTTGGTAGTTTTTTCCGTAAAGAAAAACAGTAGTGTCTCCTGACTGTTGTGACACAAAAATATATCTGTTGAAAATAGTCTTGTGTAGGCCCGACATCCCAGTGTGATTTCGCAGTTCCACGGGTCAAATCGCTGTACTATCCAGTTTTGGGCCTTTGGTATCTAAAAAAAAGCAGTTTGAGTGTGTCGCTCACTGTTCAGCCGCAAATATCTGTATTTAAAAAAGTGTGGTATACCCCAGTAAGCAATAACTGTGGTTTTGCCATCCCACGGTAAAAAATCTCTATTATTCAGCTTTTGGTAGATTTTCCGTAAAGAAAAACAGTAGTGTCTCCTGACTGTTGTGACACAAAAATATATCTGTTGAAAATAGTCTTGTGTAGGCCCGACATCCCAGTGTGATTTCGCACTTCCACCGGTCAAATCGCTGTACTATCCAGTTTTGGGCCTTTGGTATCTAAAAAAAAGCAGTTTGAGTGTGTCGCTCACTGTTCAGCCACAAATATCTCTATTTAAAAAAGTGTGGTATACCCCAGTAAACAATAACTGTGGTTTTGCCATCCCACGGTAAAAAATCTCTATTATTCAGGTTTTGGTATATTTTCCATAAAGAAAAACAGTAGTGTCTCCTGACTGTTGTGACACAAAAATATATCTGTTGAAAATAGTCTTGTGTAGGCCCGACATCCCAGTGTGGTTTCGCAGTTCCACGGGTCAAATCGCTGTACTATCCAGTTTTGGGCCTTTGGTATATAAAAAAAAACAGTTTGAGTGTGTCGCTCACTGTTCAGCCGCAAATATCTCTATTTAAAAAAGTGTGGTATACCCCAGTAAACAATAACTGTGGTTTTGCCATCCCATGGTAAAAAATCTCTATTATTCAGCTTTTGGTAGTTTTGTCCGTAAAGAAAAACAGTAGTGTCTCCTGACTGTTGTGACACAAAAATATATCTGTTGAAAATAGTCTTGTGTAGGCCCGACATCCCAGTGTGGTTTCGCAGTTCCACGGGTCAAATCGCTGTACTATCCAGTTTTGGGCCTTTGGTATCTAAAAAAAAAGCAGTTTGAGTGTGTCGCTCACTGTTCAGCCGCAAATATCTCTATTTAAAAAAGTGTGGTATATCCCAGTAAACAATAACTGTGGTTTTGCCATCACACGGTAAAAAATCTCTATTATTTAGGTTTTGGTATATTTTCCGTAAAGAAAAACAGTAGTGTCTCCTGACTTTTGGGACACAAAAATATATCTGTTGAAAATAGTCTTGTGTAGGCCTGACATCCCAGTGTGGTTTCGCAGTTCCACGGTCAAATCGCTGTACTATCCAGTTTTGGGCCTTTGGTATCTAAAAAAAACCAGTTTGAGTGTGTCGCTCACTGTTCAGCCGCAAATATCTCTATTTAAAAAAGTGTGGTATACCACAGTAAACAATAACTGTGGTTTTGCCATCCCACGGTAAAAAATCTCTATTATTCAGCTTTTGGTAGTTTTGTCCGTAAAGAAAAACAGTAGTGTCTCCTGACTGTTGTGACACAAAAATATATCTGTTGAAAATAGTCTTGTGTAGGCCCGACATCCCAATGTGGTTTCGCAGTTCCACGGGGCAAATCGCTGTACTATCCAGTTTTGGGCCTTTGGTATCTAAAAAAAAAGCATTTTGAGTGTGTCGCTCACTGTTCAGCCGCAAATATCTCATTTAAAAACGTGTGGTATACCCCAGTAAACAATAACTGTGGTTTTGCCATGCCACGGTAAAAAATCTCTATTATTCAGCTTTTGGTAGTTTTTTCCGTAAAGAAAAACAGTAGTGTCTCCTGACTGTTGTGACACAAAAATATATCTGTTGAAAATAGTCTTGTGTAGGCCCGACATCCCAGTGTGGTTTCGCAGTTCCACGGGTCAAATCGCTGTACTATCCAGTTTTGGGCCTTTGGTATCTAAAAAAAAAGCAGTTTGAGTGTGTCGCTCACTGTTCAGCCGCAAATATCTCTATTTAAAAAAGTGTGGTATACCCCAGTAAACAATAACTGTGGTTTTGCTATCACACGGTAAAAAATCTCTATTATTCAGGTTTTGGTATATTTTCCGTAAAGAAAAACAGTAGTGTCTCCTGAATGTTGGGACACAAAAATATATCTGTTGAAAATAGTCTTGTGTAGGCCCGACATCCCAGTGTGGTTTCGCAGTTCCATGGATCAAATCGCTGTACTATCCAGTTTTGGGCCGTTGGTATCTAAAAAAAAAGCAGTTTGAGTGTGTCGCTCTCTGTTCAGCCGCAAATATCTCTATTTAAAAAAGTGTGGTATACCCCAGTAAACAATAACTGTGGTTTTGCCATCCCACGGTAAAAAATCTGTTAGAACCTTGCTCTTAGTTTTTTTTTCCTTTGCTGGTCACATGACCTTGTTGGCCTATTTAATCCTGCTCCGCCCTTCTGGCTTTGCTGGACTTCATTGTATATCTACTTTCTAGCTAGCCTGTGCTCTGTGTCTTGCTCTGTTAGTTTGCTTGGTCTACTGACCTCTATGTTCTATATATTTTGTTTGTTCGTCTGTCTGCTACTATTTCTGTTAGGAGGTGTCCCATATTCCTCCCAGTCCTTAGTACTTGTAGGGATTCCTTCCCCACATCTATAGGTCTCCGTACAGACTAGCTTAGGACTTTAGCAGGTCTGATCACAGGATCAGGTTCCCTGTTACATCGTAGGGATTAAGCTGAGTTCTATCGTAGGGACAGATCTCCTCTCTTTCCTTAGCTCTGGTAGCAGAACATAACAGTAAGTCCAGCCAGCAAATTCTCTAAGGAAAGATTTTTCTGTTCCATCATGGTGTCGGTTCAGGATTTGGTTCATCGCCTGCAGGGACTCTCTCTGGAGGTGGCCGAGCTCCGTCAGCACGTGAGTAACTGTCCTGGAGCACATTTCTTGGAGCCTAAGGTATGTTTGCCGGATTTATTTTTTGGTGAACACCGAGAATTTTTTTCATTCAAAAATGCTTGCTTATTGTATTTTCGTTTGAGACCTAAGTCCTCTGGGGATGAATCCCAGCGCGTAGGGTTCATAATGTCACTTTTGCGCAAAGAGCCTCAGGAGTGGGCCTTTTCTTTGCAACCTAGTGATACATGCTTCAGATCAGTGGATAGTTTTTTTTCTGCTTTGGGACTATTATATGATGATCCTGACCGTGTCGCATCAGCTGAGACTGAGTTGAGACGTTTAAAACAAGGATCAGCTAATGTGGAAAAATATTGTACTCATTTCCGTCGTTGGTCTACTCAAACAGGGTGGAACGATTCTGCTCTGAAAAGTCTATTTCTTGCTGGGCTCAGTGAAAGGGTTAAAGACCTGCTAATTGCTTATCCTACACCTGAAGATTTGCAACAGGCTATGCAATTAGCTATACGGGTGGATAGAAGACTGCGTGCAAGGGTTAATGAGAGCAAATCCTCTGCTATGTCAGTTTCTGGTTATGAGAATGTGTGTACTAACAGTGGTGAACCGATGGAGATTGGATCGGTGGCACCTCGCTCTCAAGAAAAAGACCGTCGATTTTTTGAAGGCTTGTGTTTCTATTGCGGAAAATCTGGTCATTTGATTAAAGGCTGTGAGCTTCGTATGAAGAAAGAAAAAAAAATGGTCAGTCATGCCCGTATTGCCTGTTTAAATTCCAAGGGTGTATTTTTAGCTGCTTCCACGATTGCTCAGGAAAAATTAATGGAATTTCGGGTGTTTGTCGATTGTGGGTCTACTCTGAATGTTATTGATGGGGGATTCGTGGAAAGACTCAATTTAAAACCTGAACCTTTATCATCCCCCATTGCTGTGGTTTCTGTGGATGGTTCCCCTTTGAAGAATATTACTCTCAAGGTCTGTGAATTTCCTCTCACTATTAATGGTGTTCACCATGAGAAATTGGATTTGGTAGTGTTGAATAACTTGCCTTCTCCAGTAATATTGGGATTGCCCTGGTTAAAATTTCACAATCCTGTACTGGATTGGTCTACCAGTGAAATTAAATCCTGGAGCCATAAATGTTATGACAAGTGTTGTAATGGGCGTATTGCAGCTTTGGATAGGGGAGAATTGCCTGTTCCTATTCAGGATTTTTGGAGAGTTTTTTCTGAGAAGGAATCGCAGGTTTTGCCTCCCCATAGAGACTATGATTGTTCTATTGAATTTGTCCCTGGAGCGACTCTTCCTAAAAGTCGTTTATTTAACCTTACTATTCCTGAGAGGAAGGCTTTGGAGGAATACATACAGACAAGTTTGGCCGCCGGTCACATTAGGCCCTCTAAGTCTCCTGTGGCGGTTGGATTTTTTTTTGTAAAAAAAAAGGACGGCGGTTTACGTCCTTGTCTGGATTTTCGTGAGATTAACAAAATTACTGTACGCAATCCTTACCCACTGCCATTGATTCCTGATCTGTTTAACCAGTTAATGGGGGCCAAGTGGTTCTCTAAAATTGACCTTAAGGGGGCATACAATCTGTTGCGCATGAAGGAGGGTGACGAATGGAAGACTGCTTTTAACACTCCTGTGGGTCATTTTGAGAATCTGGTTATGCCTTTTGGTCTTACTAATGCTCCTGCATTTTTTCAGAATCTGATTAATGACATCCTTAGACCTTTGATCGGTAAAAATGTGGTTGTGTATTTGGATGACATTTTGATTTATTCGCTGGATCTGGAGCCTCATTGGCGGAGCGTGCGTGAGGTATTACAGTTATTAATGGACAATTCGCTTTTTGCTAAGCTGGAGAAATGTGAGTTCGCTGTACAGAGAATTAGTTTTTTGGGCTACATTATCTCCAGCAAAGGTTTTGAGATGGATCCGGTTAAGGTTCAGGCTGTGCAGGAATGGCCTAGGCCTATTGGTTTGAAATCGATACAGAGGTTTTTGGGTTTCGCCAAATACTATAGAAAATTCATAAAAAAATTTTCTAGTATTGTCAAACCTCTGACTGATCTCACCAGGAAAGGTGCTGATGCGGTTCAGTGGTCTTCTGAGGCCATTGAAGCTTTTGTGTATCTCAAGAAAGGTTCACCTCTGCTCCCATCCTTATGCAGCCTGATGTTACTAGGCCGTTTTTGGTTGAGGTTGATGCTTCCTCTGTGGGGGTTGGCGCAGTATTGTCTCAGGATAACGGGGATGGATTACATCCCTGTGCCTTTTTTTCAAAAAAATTTTCGGAGACTGAACTGAATTACGATATTGGTAATCGGGAATTATTGGCTATTAAACTCGCATTTGAACACTGGCGCCACTTCTTGGAAGGTGCGGAATTTCCCGTTCAGGTTCTTACGGATCATAAAAATCTGATATATCTTGATGCTGCCAAGCGCCTGAATGCCCGTCAGGCTAGGTGGGCACTGTTTTTCTCGCGGTTTAATTTCTCCGTTACTTACATCCCTGGTACTAAGAATGTTAAGGCGGATGCCTTGTCTCGCAGTTTTTCTCCCATAGTCGGTGCTGAGAAAGAGGAGAACATTTTACAAGAAGGTGTTGTGATAGCTGCTTTGGACTCCGTTTTGGAAAATGAGATTCTTAAAGCACAGGAGAATGCCCCTTCTAACACTCCTCATGGGAGGTTGTTTGTGCCTGGGACCTTTAGGAGAGATTTGTTTGTTGAGTGTCACGAATCTCGGTTGGCAGGTCATCCCGGAATCTCTGAGACCAAGAGACTGGTGGGTCGCAGTTTTTGGTGGCCTGGATGGCAGAAGGAAGTCATTAAGTAGGTGCGTCAATGTACTATATGTGCTAGATCTAAGTCCTCACATACTCCTGCTGCGGGGTTGCTTTGTCCTTTGGAGGTTCCCAGTGCTCCTTGGACACATTTGGCTATGGACTTTATAACTGACCTTCCCCCCTCTGAGGGTTTTACTGTCATCTGGGTGGTCGTGGACCATTTTAGCAAGATGTGTCACTTGGTTCCTTTCGTCAAACTGCCCTGCGCTAAAACTCTCGCTAAGGCCTTTGTCAAGGAAATTGTCAGACTTCATGGCGTTCCTACTGACATTGTTTCTGATAGGGGTCCTCAGTTCGTGGCTCGTTTTTGGCGTGCCTTTTGTGATAGGTTGGGAGTTCATTTGTCGTTCTCGTCCGGATATCATCCTGAATCTAATGGCCAGACAGAAAGGAAAAACCAGGATGTTGAGCAGTTCTTGCGTTGTTTTGTGGCAGACAATCAAGAGGGGTGGTCTGAGTTTCTGCCACTTGCTGAATTTGCTCTGAACAATCATACATCTTCTTCTGCTGGTTGTTCGCCTTTTTTTTGTTGTTCTGGGAGACATCCGTCGTTTGGGTCGTTCTCCAAGTTGGGATCTGCCGTGCCTGAGGAGGAGAATTTTTCCGGTGATTTGGAGAGAGTTTGGACGGATGTGCGTGGTAATCTTCAGGAGGCCAACAGAAAATCTAAAGACTACTTTGATAGAAAACGACAGGAGGTTTTGTTCGCTGTTGGTGACATGGTTTGGTTGTCCTCTAGGAATCTGCGGTTGAGGATTCCTTCAAAGAAAGTGGGTCCCAAGTTTGTAGGGCCCTTTAAGGTGCTTCAGGTTGTCAACCAATCTGCTGTTAGGTTGGAGGTTCCTACCTCCTGGAGAATTAATCCGGTATTTCATGTCTCTCTGTTGAAAAAAGCTGTTGTATCGGATTGTGACGCCTCTGCCTCTGTTCCTCTGGTGGTGGAGGACGGGGAATATGAAATTTCTCGCATCCTTAACTCTAGACGGTATAGAGGTAGTTTGCAGTATCTTGTGGCCTGGAAAGGCTTCGGTCCCGAGGATAACTCTTGGGTGAGGTCGGATGATGTTTCCGCGTCCAGACTTATCAGAGCGTTTCACAGGAGATTTCCTGATAAGCCTGGTCCTAGGGGATCCGGAGGATCCTCTTAGAAGGGGGGGTACTGTTAGAACCTTGCTCTTAGTTTTTTTTCCTTTGCTGGTCACATGACCTTGTTGGCCTATTTAATCCTGCTCCGCCCTTCTGGCTTTGCTGGACTTCATTGTATATCTACTTTCTAGCTAGCCTGTGCTCTGTGTCTTGCTCTGTTAGTTTGCTTGGTCTACTGACCTCTATGTTCTATATATTTTGTTTGTTCGTCTGTCTGCTACTATTTCTGTTAGGAGGTGTCCCATATTCCTCCCAGTCCTTAGTACTTGTAGGGATTCCTTCCCCACATCTATAGGTCTCCGTACAGACTAGCTTAGGACTTTAGCAGGTCTGATCGCAGGATCAGGTTCCCTGTTACATCGCAGGGATTAAGCTGAGTTCTATCGTAGGGACAGATCTCCTCTCTTTCCTTAGCTCTGGTAGCAGAACATAACAAAATCTCTATTATTCAGCTTTTGGTAGTTTTTTCCATAAAGAAAAACAGTAGTGTCTCCTGACTGTTGTGACACAAAAATATATCTGTTGAAAATAGTCTTGTGTAGGCCCGACATCCCAGTGTGATTTCGCAGTTCCACGGGTAAAATCGCTGTACTATCCAGTTTTGGGCCTTTGGTATCTAAAAAAAAGCAGTTTGAGTGTGTCGCTCACTGTTCAGCCGCAAATATCTCTATTTAAAAAAGTGTGATATACCCCAGTAAACAATAACCGTGATTTTGCCATCCCACAGTAAAAAATCTCTATTATTCAGCTTTTGGTAGTTTTTTCCGTAAAGAAAAACAGTAGTGTCTCCTGACTGTTGTGACACAAAAATATATCTGTTGAAAATAGTCTTGTGTAGGCCCGACATCCCAGTGTGGTTTCGCAGTTCCACGGGTCAAATCGCTGTACTATCCAGTTTTGGGCCTTTGGTATCTAAAAAAAAAGCAGTTTGAGTGTGTCGCTCACTGTTCAGCCGCAAATATCTGTATTTAAAAAAGTGTGGTATACCCCAGTAAACAATAACTGTGGTTTTGCCATCCCACGGTAAAAAATCTCTATTATTCAGCTTTTGGTAGATTTTCCGTAAAGAAAAACAGTAGTGTCTCCTGACTGTTGTGGCACAAAAATATATCTGTTGAAAATAGTCTTGTGTAGGCCCGACATCCCAGTGTGGTTTCGCAGTTCCACGGGTCAAATCGCTGTACTATCCAGTTTTGGGCCTTTGGTATCTAAAAAAAAGCAGTTTGAGTGTGTCGCTCACTGTTCAGCCGCAAATATCTGTATTTAAAAAAGTGTGGTATACCCCAGTAAACAATAACTGTGGTTTTGTCATCCCACGGTAAAAAATCTCTATTATTCAGCTTTTGGTAGATTTTCCGTAAAGAAAAACAGTAGTGTCTCCTGACTGTTGTGACACAAAAATATATCTGTTGAAAATAGTCTTGTGTAGGCCCGACATCCCAGTGTGGTTTCGCAGTTCCACGGGGCAAATCGCTGTACTATCCAGTTTTGGGCCTTTAGTATCTAAAAAAAAACAGTTTGAGTGTGTCGCTCACTGTTCAGCCGCAAATATCTGTATTTAAAAAAGTGTGGTATACCCCAGTAAACAATAACTGTGGTTTTGCCATGCCACGGTAAAAAATCTCTATTATTCAGCTTTTGGTAGTTTTGTCCGTAAAGAAAAACAGTAGTGTCTCCTGACTGTTGTGACACAAAAATATATCTGTTGAAAATAGTCTTGTGTAGGCCCGACATCCCAGTGTGGTTTCGCAGTTCCACGGGTCAAATCGCTGTACTATCCAGTTTTGGGCCTTTGGTATCTAAAAAAAAAGCAGTTTGAGTGTGTCGCTCACTGTTCAGCCGCAAATATCTGTATTTAAAAAAGTGTGGTATACCCCAGTAAACAATAACTGTGGTTTTGCCATGCCACAGTAAAAAATCTCTATTATTCAGCTTTTGGTAGTTTTGTCCGTAAAGAAAAACAGTAGTGTCTCCTGACTGTTGTGACACAAAAATATATCTGTTGAAAATAGTCTTGGGTAGGCCCGACATACCAGTGTGGTTTCGCAGTTCCACGGTCAAATCGCTGTACTATCCAGTTTTGGGCCTTTGGTATCTAAAAAAAAACAGTTTGAGTGTGTCGCTCACTGTTCAGCCGCAAATATCTCTATTTAAAAAAGTGTGGTATACCCCAGTAAACAATAACTGTGGTTTTGCCATGCCACGGTAAAAAATCTCTATTATTCAGCTTTTGGTAGTTTTTTCCGTAAAGAAAAACAGTAGTGTCTCCTGACTGTTGTGACACAAAAATATATCTGTTGAAAATAGTCTTGTGTAGGCCCGACATCCCAGTGTGGTTTCACAGTTCCACGGGTCAAATCGCTGTACTATCCAGTTTTGGGCCTTTGGTATCTAAAAAAAAAGCAGTTTGAGTGTGTCGCTCACTGTTCAGCCGCAAATATCTCTATTTATAAAAGTGTGTTATACCCCAGTAAACAATAACTGTGGTTTTGCCATGCCACGGTAAAAAATCTTTATTATTCAGCTTTTGGTAGTTTTTTCCGTAAAGAAAAACAATAGTGTCTCCTGACTGTTGTGACACAAAAATATATCTTTTGAAAATAGTCTTGTGTAGGCCCGACATCCCAGTGTGGTTTCGCAGTTCCACGGGTCAAATCGCTGTACTATCCAGTTTTGGGCCTTTGGTATCTAAAAAAAAAGCAGTTTGAGTGTGTTGCTCACTGTTCAGCCGCAAATATCTCTATTTAAAAAAGTGTGGTATACCCCAGTAAACAATAACTGTGGTTTTGCCATCACACGGTAAAAAATCTCTATTATTCAGGTTTTGGTATATTTTCCGTAAAGAAAAACAGTAGTGTCTCCTGACTGTTGGGACACAAAAATATATCTGTTGAAAATAGTCTTGTGTATGCCCAACATCCCAGTGTGGTTTCGCAGTTCCATGGGTCAAATCGCTGTACTATCCAGTTTTGGGCCGTTGGTATCTAAAAAAAAGCAGTTTGAGTGTGTCGCTCACTGTTCAGCCGCAAATATCTCTATTTAAAAAAGTGTGGTATACCCCAGTAAACAATAACTGTGGTTTTGCCATTCCATGGTAAAAAATCTCTATTATTCAGCTTTTGGTAGTTTTGTCCGTAAAGAAAAACAGTAGTGTCTCCTGACTGTTGTGACACAAAAATATATCTGTTGAAAATAGTCTTGTGTAGGCCCGACATCCCAGTGTGGTTTCGCAGTTCCACGGGTCAAATCGCTGTACTATCCAGTTTTGGGCCTTTGGTATCTAAAAAAAACGCAGTTTGAGTGTGTTGCTCACTGTTCAGCCGCAAATATCTCTATTTAAAAAAGTGTGGTATACCCCAGTAAACAATAACTGTGGTTTTGCCATCCCTTGGTAAAAAATCTCTATTATTCAGCTTTTGGTAGTTTTGTCCGTAAAGAAAAACAGTAGTGTCTCCTGACTGTTGTGACACAAAAATATATCTGTTGAAAATAGTCTTGTGTAGGCCCGACATCCCAATGT
This sequence comes from Phyllobates terribilis, assembly GCF_046119375.1. Lineage (NCBI taxonomy): Eukaryota > Metazoa > Chordata > Amphibia > Anura > Dendrobatidae > Phyllobates > Phyllobates terribilis. The sequence goes on from NW_027362771.1 coordinate 219,393,062, forward strand.
GGTTTCGCAGTTCCACGGGGCAAATCGCTGTACTATCCAGTTTTGGGCCTTTGGTATCTAAAAAAAAAGCATTTTGAGTGTGTCGCTCACTGTTCAGCCGCAAATATCTCTATTTAAAAAAGTGTGGTATACCCCAGTAAACAATAACTGTGGTTTTGCCATGCCATGGTAAAAAATCTCTATTATTCAGCTTTTGGTAGTTTTTCCGTAAAGAAAAACAGTAGTGTCTCCTGACTGTTGTGACACAAAAATATATCTGTTGAAAATAGTCTTGTGTAGGCCTGACATCCCAGTGTGGTTTCTCAGTTCCAAGGGTCAAATCGCTGTACTATCCAGTTTTGGGCCTTTGGTATCTAAAAAAAAAGCAGTTTGAGTGTGTCGCTCACTGTTCAGCCGCAAATATCTCTATTTAAAAAAGTGTGGTATACCCCAGTAAACAATAACTGTGGTTTTGCCATCACACGGTAAAAAATCTCTATTATTCAGGTTTTCGTATATTTTCCGTAAAGAAAAACAGTAGTGTCTCCTGACTGTTGGTACACAAAAATATATCTGTTGAAAATAGTCTTGTGTAGGCCCGACATCCCAGTGTGGTTTCGCAGTTCCATGGGTCAAATCGCTGTACTATCCAGTTTTGGGCCGTTGGTATCTAAAAAAAAAGCAGTTTGAGTGTGTCGCTCACTGTTTAGCCGCAAATATCTCTATTTAAAAAAGTGTGGTATACCCCAGTAAACAATAACTGTGGTTTTGCCATCCCATGGTAAAAAATCTCTATTATTCAGGTTTTGGTATATGTTCCGTAAAGAAAAACAGTAGTGTCTCCTGACTGTTGTGACACAAAAATATATCTGTTGAAAATAGTCTTGTGTAGGCGCGACATCCCAGTGTGGTTTCGCAGTTCCAGGGGTCAAATCGCTGTACTATCCAGTTTTGGGCCTTTGGTATCTAAAAAAAAACAGTTTGAGTGTGTCGCTCACTGTTCAGCCGCAAATATCTCTATTTAAAAAAGTGTGGTATACCCCAGTAAACAATAACTGTGGTTTTGCCATCCCACGGTAAAAAATCTCTATTATTCAGCTTTTGGTAGTTTTGTCCGTAAAGAAAAACAGTAGTGTCTCCTGACTGTTGTGACACAAAAATATATCTGTTGAAAATAGTCTTGTGTAGGCCCGACATCCCAGTGTGGTTTCGCAGTTCCACGGGGCAAATCGCTGTACTATCCAGTTTTGGGCCTTTGGTATCTAAAAAAAATGCAGTTTGAGTGTGTCGCTCACTGTTCAGCCGCAAATATCTCTATTTAAAAAAGTGTGGTATACCCCAGTAAACAATAACTGTGGTTTTGCCATCCCACGGTAAAAAATCTCTATTATTCAGCTTTTGGTAGTTTTGTCCGTAAAGAAAAACAGTAGTGTCTCCTGACTGTTGTGACACAAAAATATATCTGTTGAAAATAGTCTTGTGTAGGCCCGACATCCCAATGTGGTTTCGCAGTTCCACGGGGCAAATCGCTGTACTATCCAGTTTTGGGCCTTTGGTATCTAAAAAAAAAGCATTTTGAGTGTGTCGCTCACTGTTCAGCCGCAAATATCTCTATTTAAAAAAGTGTGGTATACCCCAGTAAACAATAACTGTGGTTTTGCCATCCCATGGTAAAAAATCTCTATTATTCAGGTTTTGGTATATGTTCCGTAAAGAAAAACAGTAGTGTCTCCTGACTGTTGTGACACAAAAATATATCTGTTGAAAATAGTCTTGTGTAGGCCCGACATCCCAGTGTGGTTTCGCAGTTCCAGGGGTCAAATCGCTGTACTATCCAGTTTTGGGCCTTTGGTATCTAAAAAAAAACAGTTTGAGTGTGTCGCTCACTGTTCAGCCGCAAATATCTCTATTTAAAAAAGTGTGGTATACCCCAGTAAACAATAACTGTGGTTTTGCCATCCCACGGTAAAAAATCTCTATTATTCAGCTTTTGGTAGTTTTGTCCGTAAAGAAAAACAGTAGTGTCTCCTGACTGTTGTGACACAAAAATATATCTGTTGAAAATATTGTTGTGTAGGCCCGACATCCCAGTGTGGTTTCGCAGTTCCACGGGTCAAATCGCTGTACTATCCAGTTTTGGGCCTTTGGTATCTAAAAAAAAAGCAGTTTGAGTGTGTCGCTCACTGTTCAGCCGCAAAAATCTCTATTTAAAAAAGTGTGGTATACCCCAGTAAACAATAACTGTGGTTTTGCCATCCCACGGTAAGAAATCTCTATTATTCAGCTTTTGGTATTTTTTTCCGTAAAGAAAAACAGTAGTGTCTCCTGACTGTTGTGACACAAAAATATATCTGTTGAAAATAGTCTTGTGTAGGCCCGACATCCCAGTGTGGTTTCGCAGTTCCACGGGTCAAATCGCTGTACTATCCAGTTTTGGGCCTTTGGTATCTAAAAAAAAAGCAGTTTGAGTGTGTCGCTCACTGTTCAGCCGCAAATATCTGTATTTAAAAAAGTGTGGTATACCCCAGTAAACAATAACTGTGGTTTTGCCATCCCACGGTAAAAAATCTCTATTATTCAGCTTTTGGTAGTTTTGTCTGTAAAGAAAAACAGTAGTGTCTCCTGACTGTTGTGACACAAAAATATATCTGTTGAAAATAGTCTTGTGTAGGCCCGACATCCCAGTGTGGTTTCGCAGTTCCACGGGTCAAATCGCTGTACTATCCAGTTTTGGGCCTTTGGTATCTAAAAAAAAAGCAGTTTGAGTGTGTCGCTCACTGTTCAGCCGCAAATATCTCTATTTAAAAAAGTGTGGTATACCCCAGTAAACAATAACTGTGGTTTTGCCATCACACGGTAAAAAATCTCTATTATTTAGGTTTTGGTATATTTTCCGAAAAGAAAAACAGTAGTGTCTCCTGACTGTTGGGACACAAAAATATATCTGTTGAAAATAGTCTTGTGTAGGCCCGACATCCCAGTGTGGTTTCGCAGTTCCACGGTCAAATCGCTGTACTATCCAGTTTTGGGCCTTTGGTATCTAAAAAAAAACAGTTTGAGTGTTTCGCTCACTGTTCAGCCGCAAATATCTCTATTTAAAAAAGTGTGGTATACCCCAGTAAACAATAACTGTGGTGTTGCCATCCCACAGTAAAAAATCTCTATTATTCAGCTTTTGGTAGTTTTGTCCGTAAAGAAAAACATTAGTGTCTCCTGACTGTTGTGACACAAATATATATCTGTTGAAAATAGTCTTGTGTAGGCCCGACATCCCAGTGTGGTTTCGCAGTTCCACGGGGCAAATCGCTGTACTATCCAGTTTTGGGCCTTTGGTATCTAAAAAAAAAGCATTTTGAGTGTGTCGCTCACTGTTCAGCCGCAAATATCTCTATTTAAAAAAGTGTGATATACCCCAGTAAACAATAACCGTGGTTTTGCCATGCCACGGTAAAAAATCTCTATTATTCAGCTTTTGGTAGTTTTTTCCGTAAAGAAAAACAGTAGTGTCTCCTGACTGTTGTGACACAAAAATATATCTGTTGCAAATAGTCTTGTGTAGGCCCGACATCCCAGTGTGGTTTCGCAGTTCCACGGGTCAAATCGCTGTACTATCCAGTTTTGGGCCTTTGGTATGTTAAAAAAAAGCAGTTTGAGTGTGTCGCTCACTGTTCAGCCGCAAATATCTGTATTTAAAAAAGTGTGGTATACCCCAGTAAGCAATAACTGTGGTTTTGCCATCCCACGGTAAAAAATCTCTATTATTCAGCTTTTGGTAGATTTTCCGTAAAGAAAAACAGTAGTGTCTCCTGACTGTTGTGACACAAAAATATATCTGTTGAAAATAGTCTTGTGTAGGCCCGACATCCCAGTGTGGTTTCGCACTTCCACCGGTCAAATCGCTGTACTATCCAGTTTTGGGCCTTTGGTATCTAAAAAAAAGCAGTTTGAGTGTGTCGCTCACTGTTCAGCCACAAATATCTCTATTTAAAAAAGTGTGGTATACCCCAGTAAACAATAACTGTGGTTTTGCCATCCCACGGTAAAAAATCTCTATTATTCAGGTTTTGGTATATTTTCCATAAAGAAAAACAGTAGTGTCTCCTGACTGTTGTGACACAAAAATATATCTGTTGAAAATAGTCTTGTGTAGGCCCGACATCCCAGTGTGGTTTCGCAGTTCCACGGGTCAAATCGCTGTACTATCCAGTTTTGGGCCTTTGGTATATAAAAAAAAACAGTTTGAGTGTGTCGCTCACTGTTCAGCCGCAAATATCTCTATTTAAAAAAGTGTGGTATACCCCAGTAAACAATAACTGTGGTTTTGCCATCCCACGGTAAAAAATCTCTATTATTCAGCTTTTGGTAGTTTTGTCCGTAAAGAAAAACAGTAGTGTCTCCTGACTGTTGTGACACAAAAATATATCTGTTGAAAATAGTCTTGTGTAGGCCCGACATCCCAGTGTGGTTTCGCAGTTCCACGGGTCAAATCGCTGTACTATCCAGTTTTGGGCCTTTGGTATCTAAAAAAAAACAGTTTGAGTGTGTCGCTCACTGTTCAGCCGCAAATATCTCTATTTAAAAAAGTGTGGTATACCCCAGTAAACAATAACTGTGGTTTTGCCATGCCACGGTAAAAAATCTCTATTATTCAGCTTTTGGTAGTTTTTTCCGTAAAGAAAAACAGTAGTGTCTCCTGACTGTTGTGACACAAAAATATATCTGTTGAAAATAGTCTTGTGTAGGCCCGACATCCCAGTGTGGTTTCGCAGTTCCATGGGTCAAATCGCTGTACTATCCAGTTTTGGGCCTTTGGTATCTAAAAAAAAAGCAGTTTGAGTGTGTCGCTCACTGTTCAGCCGCAAATATCTCTATTTAAAAAAGTGTGGTATACCCCAGTAAACAATAACTGTGGTTTTGCCATGCCACGGTAAAAAATCTCTATTATTCAGCTTTTGGTAGTTTTTTCCGTAAAGAAAAACAGTAGTGTCTCCTGACTGTTGTGACACAAAAATATATCTGTTGAAAATAGTCTTGTGTAGGCCCGACATCCCAGTGTGTCTTCGCAGTTCCACGGGTCAAATCGCTGTACTATCCAGCTTTGGGCCTTTGGTATCTAAAAAAAAAGCAGTTTGAGTGTGTCGCTCACTGTTCAGCCGCAAATATCTCTATTTAAAAAAGTGTGGTATACCCCAGTAAACAATAACTGTGGTTTTGCCATCACACGGTAAAAAATCTCTATTATTCAGGTTTTGGTATATTTTCCCTAAAGGAAAACAGTAGTGTCTCCTGACTGTTGGGACACAAAAATATATCTGTTGAAAATAGTCTTGTGTAGGCCCGACATCCCAGTGTGGTTTCGCAGTTCCATGGGTCAAATCGCTGTACTATCCAGTTTTGGGCCGTTGGTATCTAAAAAAAAAGCAGTTTGAGTGTGTCGCTCACTGTTCAGCCGCAAATATCTCTATTTAAAAAAGTGTTGCATACCCCAGTAAACAATAACTGTGGTTTTGCCATACAATGGTAAAAAATCTCTATTATTCAGCTTTTGGTAGTTTTGTCCGTAAAGAAAAACAGTAGTGTCTCCTGACTGTTGTGACACAAAAATATATCTGTTGAAAATAGTCTTGTGTAGGCCCGACATCCCAGTGTGGTTTCGCAGTTCCACGGGTCAAATCGCTGTACTATCCAGTTTTGGGCCTTTGGTATCTAAAAAAAAAGCAGTTTGAGTGTGTCGCTCACTGTTCAGCCGCAAATATCTCTATTTAAAAAAGTGTGGTATACCCCAGTAAACAATAACTGTGGTTTTGCCATCACACGGTAAAAAATCTCTATTATTTAGGTTTTGGTATATTTTCCGTAAAGAAAAACAGTAGTGTCTCCTGACTTTTGGGACACAAAAATATATCTGTTGAAAATAGTCTTGTGTAGGCCCGACATCCCAGTGTGGTTTCGCAGTTCCACGGTCAAATCGCTGTACTATCCAGTTTTGGGCCTTTGGTATCTAAAAAAAACCAGTTTGAGTGTGTCGCTCACTGTTCAGCCGCAAATATCTCTATTTAAAAAAGTGTGGTATACCCCAGTAAACAATAACTGTGGTTTTGCCATCCCACGGTAAAAAATCTCTATTATTCAGCTTTTGGTAGTTTTGTCCGTAAAGAAAAACAGTAGTGTCTCCTGACTGTTGTGACACAAAAATATATCTGTTGAAAATAGTCTTGTGTAGGCCCGACATCCCAATGTGGTTTCGCAGTTCCACGGGGCAAATCGCTGTACTATCCAGTTTTGGGCCTTTGGTATCTAAAAAAAAAGCATTTTGAGTGTGTCGCTCACTGTTCAGCCGCAAATATCTCTATTTAAAAAAGTGTGGTATACCCCAGTAAACAATAACTGTGGTTTTGCCATGCCACGGTAAAAAATCTCTATTATTCAGCTTTTGGTAGTTTTTTCCGTAAAGAAAAACAGTAGTGTCTCCTGACTGTTGTGACACAAAAATATATCTGTTGAAAATAGTCTTGTGTAGGCCCGACATCCCAGTGTGGTTTCGCAGTTCCACGGGGCAAATCGCTGTACTATCCAGTTTTGGGCCTTTGGTATCTAAAAAAAAAGCATTTTGAGTGTGTCGCTCACTGTTCAGCCGCAAATATCTCTATTTAAAAAAGTGTGGTATACCACAGTAAACAATAACTGTGGTTTTGCCATGCCACGGTAAAAAATCTCTATTATTCAGCTTTTGGTAGTTTTTTCCGTAAAGAAAAACAGTAGTGTCTCCTGACTGTTGTGACACAAAAATATATCTGTTGAAAATAGTCTTGTGTAGGCCCGACATCCCAGTGTGGTTTCGCAGTTCCACGGGTCAAATCGCTGTACTATACAGTTTTGGGCCTTTGGTATCTAAAAAAAAAGCAGTTTGAGTGTGTCGCTCACTGATCAGCCGCAAATATCTCTATTTAAAAAAGTGTGGTATACCCCAGTAAACAATAACTGTGGTTTTGCCATCACACGGTAAAAAATCTCTATTATTCAGGTTTTGGTATATTTTCTGTAAAGAAAAACAGTAGTGTCTCCTGACTGTTGTGACACAAAAATATATCTGTTGAAAATAGTCTTGTGTAGGCCCGACATCCCAGTGTGGTTTCGCAGTTCCATGGGTCAAATCGCTGTACTATCCAGTTTTGGGCCGTTGGTATCTAAAAAAAAAGCATTTTGAGTGTGTCGCTCTCTGTTCAGCCGAAAATATCTCTATTTAAAAAAGTGTGGTATACCCCAGTAAACAATAACTGTGGTTTTGCGATCCCACGGTAAAAAATCTCTATTATCCAGGTGTTGGTATATGTTCCGTAAAGAAAAACAGTAGTGTCTCCTGACTGTTCTGACACAAAAATATATCTGTTGAAAATAGTCTTGTGTAGGCCCGACATCCCAGTGTGGTTTCGCAGTTCCACGGGTCAAATCGCTGTGCTATCCAGTTTTGGGCCTTTGGAATCTAAAATAAAGCAGTTTGAGTGTGTCACTGACTGTTCAGCCGCAAATATCTCTATTTAAAAAAGTGTGGTATACCCCAGTAAGCAATAACTGTGGTTTTGCCATCCCACGGTAAAAAATCTCTATTATTCAGCTTTTGGTAGATTTTCCGTAAAGAAAAACAGTAGTGTCTCCTGACTGTTGTGACACAAAAATATATCTGTTGAAAATAGTCTTGTGTAGGCCCGACATCCCAGTGTGGTTTCGCACTTCCACCGGTCAAATCGCTGTACTATCCAGTTTTGGGCCTTTGGTATCTAAAAAAAAGCAGTTTGAGTGTGTCGCTCACTGTTCAGCCACAAATATCTCTATTTAAAAAAGTGTGGTATACCCCAGTAAACAATAACTGTGGTTTTGCCATCCCACGGTAAAAAATCTCTATTATTCAGGTTTTGGTATATTTTCCATAAAGAAAAACAGTAGTGTCTCCTGACTGTTGTGACACAAAAATATATCTGTTGAAAATAGTCTTGTGTAGACCCGACATCCCAGTGTGGTTTCGCAGTTCCACGGGTCAAATCGCTGTACTATCCAGTTTTGGGCCTTTGGTATATAAAAAAAAACAGTTTGAGTGTGTCGCTCACTGTTCAGCCGCAAATATCTCTATTTAAAAAAGTGTGGTATACCCCAGTAAACAATAACTGTGGTTTTGCCATCCCACGGTAAAAAATCTCTATTATTCAGCTTTTGGTAGTTTTGTCCGTAAAGAAAAACAGTAGTGTCTCCTGACTGTTGTGACACAAAAATATATCTGTTGAAAATAGTCTTGTGTAGGCCCGACATCCCAGTGTGGTTTCGCAGTTCCACGGGTCAAATCGCTGTACTATCCAGTTTTGGGCCTTTGGTATCTAAAAAAAAACAGTTTGAGTGTGTCGCTCACTGTTCAGCCGCAAATATCTCTATTTAAAAAAGTGTGGTATACCCCAGTAAACAATAACTGTGGTTTTGCCATGCCACGGTAAAAAATCTCTATTATTCAGCTTTTGGTAGTTTTTTCCGTAAAGAAAAACAGTAGTGTCTCCTGACTGTTGTGACACAAAAATATATCTGTTGAAAATAGTCTTGTGTAGGCCCGACATCCCAGTGTGGTTTCGCAGTTCCATGGGTCAAATCGCTGTACTATCCAGTTTTGGGCCTTTGGTATCTAAAAAAAAAGCAGTTTGAGTGTGTCGCTCACTGTTCAGCCGCAAATATCTCTATTTAAAAAAGTGTGGTGTACCCCAGTAAACAATAACTGTGGTTTTGCCATGCCACGGTAAAAAATCTCTATTATTCAGCTTTTGGTAGTTTTTTCCGTAAAGAAAAACAGTAGTGTCTCCTGACTGTTGTGACACAAAAATATATCTGTTGAAAATAGTCTTGTGTAGGCCCGACATCCCAGTGTGGCTTCGCAGTTCCACGGGTCAAATCGCTGTACTATCCAGCTTTGGGCCTTTGGTATCTAAAAAAAAAGCAGTTTGAGTGTGTCGCTCACTGTTCAGCCGCAAATATCTCTATTTAAAAAAGTGTGGTATACCCCAGTAAACAATAACTGTGGTTTTGCCATCACACGGTAAAAAATCTCTATTATTCAGGTTTTGGTATATTTTCCCTAAAGAAAAACAGTAGTGTCTCCTGACTGTTGGGACACAAAAATATATCTGTTGAAAATAGTCTTGTGTAGGCCCGACATCCCAGTGTGGTTTCGCAGTTCCATGGGTCAAATCGCTGTACTATCCAGTTTTGGGCCGTTGGTATCTAAAAAAAAAGCAGTTTGAGTGTGTCGCTCACTGTTCAGCCGCAAATATCTCTATTTAAAAAAGTGTTGCATACCCCAGTAAACAATAACTGTGGTTTTGCCATACAATGGTAAAAAATCTCTATTATTCAGCTTTTGGTAGTTTTGTCCGTAAAGAAAAACAGTAGTGTCTCCTGACTGTTGTGACACAAAAATATATCTGTTGAAAATAGTCTTGTGTAGGCCCGACATCCCAGTGTGGTTTCGCAGTTCCACGGGTCAAATCGCTGTACTATCCAGTTTTGGGCCTTTGGTATCTAAAAAAAAAGCAGTTTGAGTTTGTCGCTCACTGTTCAGCCGCAAATATCTCTATTTAAAAAAGTGTGGTATACCCCAGTAAACAATAACTGTGGTTTTGCCATCACACGGTAAAAAATCTCTATTATTTAGGTTTTGGTATATTTTCCGTAAAGAAAAACAGTAGTGTCTCCTGACTTTTGGGACACAAAAATATATCTGTTGAAAATAGTCTTGTGTAGGCCCGACATCCCAGTGTGGTTTCGCAGTTCCACGGTCAAATCGCTGTACTATCCAGTTTTGGGCCTTTGGTATCTAAAAAAAACCAGTTTGAGTGTGTCGCTCACTGTTCAGCCGCAAATATCTCTATTTAAAAAAGTGTGGTATACCCCAGTAAACAATAACTGTGGTTTTGCCATCCCACGGTAAAAAATCTCTATTATTCAGCTTTTGGTAGTTTTGTCCGTAAAGAAAAACAGTAGTGTCTCCTGACTGTTGTGACACAAAAATATATCTGTTGAAAATAGTCTTGTGTAGGCCCGACATCCCAATGTGGTTTCGCAGTTCCACGGGGCAAATCGCTGTACTATCCAGTTTTGGGCCTTTGGTATCTAAAAAAAAAGCATTTTGAGTGTGTCGCTCACTGTTCAGCCGCAAATATCTCTATTTAAAAAAATGTGGTATACCCCAGTAAACAATAACTGTGGTTTTGCCATGCCACGGTAAAAAATCTCTATTATTCAGCTTTTGGTAGTTTTTTCCGTAAAGAAAAACAGTAGTGTCTCCTGACTGTTGTGACACAAAAATATATCTGTTGAAAATAGTCTTGTGTAGGCCCGACATCCCAGTGTGGTTTCGCAGTTCCACGGGTCAAATTGCTGTACAATCCAGTTTTGGGCCTTTGGTATCTAAAAAAAAAGCAGTTTGAGTGTGTCGCTCACTGTTCAGCCGCAAATATCTCTATTTAAAAAAGTGTGGTATACCCCAGTAAACAATAACTGTGGTTTTGCTATCACACCGTAAAAAATCTCTATTATTCAGGTTTTGGTATATTTTCCGTAAAGAAAAACAGTAGTGTCTCCTGACTGTTGGGACACAAAAATATATCTGTTGAAAATAGTCTTGTGTAGGCCCGACATCCCAGTGTGGTTTCGCACTTCCACCGGTCAAATCGCTGTACTATCCAGTTTTGGGCCTTTGGTATCTAAAAAAAAGCAGTTTGAGTGTGTCGCTCACTGTTCAGCCACAAATATCTCTATTTAAAAAAGTGTGGTATACCCCAGTAAACAATAACTGTGGTTTTGCCATCCCACGGTAAAAAATCTCTATTATTCAGGTTTTGGTATATTTTCCATAAAGAAAAACAGTAGTGTCTCCTGACTGTTGTGACACAAAAATATATCTGTTGAAAATAGTCTTGTGTAGGCCCGACATCCCAGTGTGGTTTCGCAGTTCCACGGGTCAAATCGCTGTACTATCCAGTTTTGGGCCTTTGGTATATAAAAAAAAACAGTTTGAGTGTGTCGCTCACTGTTCAGCCGCAAATATCTCTATTTAAAAAAGTGTGGTATACCCCAGTAAACAATAACTGTGGTTTTGCCATCCCACGGTAAAAAATCTCTATTATTCAGCTTTTGGTAGTTTTGTCCGTAAAGAAAAACAGTAGTATCTCCTGACTGTTGTGACACAAAAATATATCTGTTGAAAATAGTCTTGTGTAGGCCCGACATCCCAGTGTGGTTTCGCAGTTCCACGGGTCAAATCGCTGTACTATCCAGTTTTGGGCCTTTGGTATCTAAAAAAAAACAGTTTGAGTGTGTCGCTCACTGTTCAGCCGCAAATATCTCTATTTCAAAAAGTGTGGTATACCCCAGTAAACAATAACTGTGGTTTTGCCATGCCACGGTAAAAAATCTCTATTATTCAGCTTTTGGTAGTTTTTTCCGTAAAGAAAAACAGTAGTGTCTCCTGACTGTTGTGACACAAAAATATATCTGTTGAAAATAGTCTTGTGTAGGCCCGACATCCCAGTGTGGTTTCGCAGTTCCATGGGTCAAATCGCTGTACTATCCAGTTTTGGGCCGTTGGTATCTAAAAAAAAAGCAGTTTGAGTGTGTCGCTCTCTGTTCAGCCGCAAATATCTCTATTTAAAAAAGTGTGGTATACCCCAGTAAACAATAACTGTGGTTTTGCGATCCCACGGTAAAAAATCTCTATTATCCAGGTGTTGGTATATGTTCCGTAAAGAAAAACAGTAGTGTCTCCTGACTGTTCTGACACAAAAATATATCTGTTGAAAATAGTCTTGTGTAGGCCCGACATCCCAGTGTGGTTTCGCAGTTCCACGGGTCAAATCGCTGTGCTATCCAGTTTTGGGCCTTTGGTATCTAAAAAAAAGCAGTTTGAGTGTGTCACTGACTGTTCAGCCGCAAATATCTCTATTTAAAAAAGTGTGGTATACCCCAGTAAACAATAACTGTGGTTTTGCCATCCCACGGTAAAAAATCTCTATTATTCAGCTTTTGGTAGTTTTTTCCATAAAGAAAAATAGTAGTGTCTCCTGACTGTTGTGACACAAAAATATATCTGTTGAAAATAGTCTTGTGTAGGCCCGACATCCCAGTGTGGTTTCGCAGTTCCATGGGTCAAATCGCTGTACTATCCAGTTTTGGGCCTTTGGTATCTAAAAAAAAAGCAGTTTGAGTGTGTCGCTCACTGTTCAGCCGCAAATATCTCTATTTAAAAAAGTGTGGTATACCCCAGTAAACAATAACTGTGGTTTTGCCATCACATGGTAAAAAATCTCTATTATTTATGTTTTGGTATATTTTCCGTAAAGAAAAACAGTAGTGTCTCCTGACTGTTGGGACACAAAAATATATCTGTTGAAAATAGTCTTGTGTAGGCCCGACATCCCAGTGTGGTTTCGCAGTTCCACGGGTCAAATCGCTGTACTATCCAGTTTTGGGCCTTTGGTATCTAAAAAAAACCAGTTTGAGTGTGTCGCTCACTGTTCAGCCGCAAATATCTCTATTTAAAAAAGTGTGGTATACCCCAGTAAACAATAACTGTGGTTTTGCCATCCCATGGTAAAAATCTCTATTATTCAGCTTTTGGTAGTTTTGTCCGTAAAGAAAAACAGTAGTGTCTCCTGACTATTGTGACACAAAAATATATCTGTTGAAAATAGTCTTGTGTAGGCCCGACATCCCAGTGTGGTTTCGCAGTTCCACGGGGCTAATCGCTGTACTATCCAGTTTTGGGCCTTTGGTATCTAAAAAAAAAGCATTTTGAGTGTGTCGCTCACTGTTCAGCCGCAAATATCTCTATTTAAAAAAGTGTGGTATACCCCAGTAAACAATAACTGTGGTTTTGCCATGCCACGCTAAAAAATCTCTATTATTCAGCTTTTGGTAGTTTTTTCCGTAAAGAAAAACAGTAGTGTCTCCTGACTGTTGTGACACAAAAATATATCTGTTGAAAATAGTCTTGTGTAGGCCCGACATCCCAGTGTGGTTTTGCAGTTCCACGGGTCAAATCGCTGTACTATCCAGTTTTGGGCCTTTGGTATCTAAAAAAAAAGCAGTTTGAGAGTGTCGCTCACTGTTCAGCCGCAAATATCTCTATTTAAAAAAGTGTGGTATACCCCAGTAAACAATAACTGTGGTTTTGCCATCACACGGTAAAAAATCTCTATTATTCAGGTTTTGGTATATTTTCCGTAAAGAAAAACAGTAGTGTCTCCTGACTGTTGGGACACAAAAATATATCTGTTGAAAATAGTCTTGTGTAGGCCCGACATCCCAGTGTGGTTTCGCAGTTCCATGGGTCAAACCGCTGTACTATCCAGTTTTGGGCCGTTGGTATCTAAAAAAAAAGCAGTTTGAGTGTGTCGCTCTCTGTTCAGCCGCAAATATCTCTATTTAAAAAAGTGTGGTATACCCCAGTAAACAATAACTGTGGTTTTGCCATCCCACGGTAAAAAATCTCTATTATTCAGCTTTTGGTAGTTTTTTCCATAAAGAAAAACAGTAGTGTCTCCTGACTGTTGTGACACAAAAATATATCTGTTGAAAATAGTCTTGTGTAGGCCCGACATCCCAGTGTGATTTCGCAGTTCCACGGGTCAAATCGCTGTACTATCCAGTTTTGGGCCTTTGGTATCTAAAAAAAAGCAGTTTGAGTGTGTCGCTCACTGTTCAGCCGCAAATATCTCTATTTAAAAAAGTGTGATATACCCCAGTAAACAATAAGCGTGGTTTTGCCATCCCACAGTAAAAAATCTCTATTATTCAGCTTTTGGTAGTTTTTTCCGTAAAGAAAAACAGTAGTGTCTCCTGACTGTTGTGACACAAAAATATATCTGTTGAAAATAGTCTTGTGTAGGCCCGACATCCCAGTGTGATTTCGCAGTTCCACGGGTCAAATCGCTGTACTATCCAGTTTTGGGCCTTTGGTATCTAAAAAAAAGCAGTTTGAGTGTGTCGCTCACTGTTCAGCCGCATATATCTCTATTTAAAAAAGTGTGATATACCCCAGTAAACAATAACCGTGGTTTTGCCATCCCACAGTAAAAAATCTCTATTATTCAGCTTTTGGTAGTTTTTTCCGTAAAGAAAAACAGTAGTGTCTCCTGACTGTTGTGACACAAAAATATATCTGTTGAAAATAGTCTTGTGTAGGCCCGACATCCCAGTGTGGTTTCGCAGTTCCACGGGTCAAATCGCTGTACTATCCAGTTTTGGGCGTTTGGTATGTTAAAAAAAAGCAGTTTGAGTGTGTCGCTCACTGTTCAGCCGCAAATATCTGTATTTAAAAAAGTGTGGTATACCCCAGTAAGCAATAACTGTGGTTTTGCCATCCCACGGTAAAAAATCTCTATTATTCAGCTTTTGGTAGATTTTCCGTAAAGAAAAACAGTAGTGTCTCCTGACTGTTGTGACACAAAAATATATCTGTTGAAAATAGTCTTGTGTAGGCCCGACATCCCAGTGTGGTTTCGCACTTCCACCGGTCAAATCGCTGTACTATCCAGTGTTGGGCCTTTGGTATCTAAAAAAAAGCAGTTTGAGTGTGTCGCTCACTGTTCAGCCACAAATATCTCTATTTAAAAAAGTGTGGTATACCCCAGTAAACAATAACTGTGGTTTTGCCATCCCACGGTAAAAAATCTCTATTATTCAGGTTTTGGTATATTTTCCATAAAGAAAAACAGTAGTGTCTCCTGACTGTTGTGACACAAAAATATATCTGTTGAAAATAGTCTTGTGTAGGCCCGACATCCCAGTGTGGTTTCGCAGTTCCACGGGTCAAATCGCTGTACTATCCAGTTTTGGGCCTTTGGTATATAAAAAAAAACAGTTTGAGTGTGTCGCTCACTGTTCAGCCGCAAATATCTCTATTTAAAAAAGTGTGGTATACCCCAGTAAACAATAACTGTGGTTTTGCCATCCCACGGTAAAAAATCTCTATTATTCAGCTTTTGGTAGTTTTGTCCGTAAAGAAAAACAGTAGTGTCTCCTGACTGTTGTGACACAAAAATATATCTGTTGAAAATAGTCTTGTGTAGGCCCGACATCCCAGTGTGGTTTCGCAGTTCCACGGGTCAAATCGCTGTACTATCCAGTTTTGGGCCTTTGGTATCTAAAAAAAAACAGTTTGAGTGTGTCGCTCACTGTTCAGCCGCAAATATCTCTATTTAAAAAAGTGTGGTATACCCCAGTAAACAATAACTGTGGTTTTGCCATGCCACGGTAAAAAATCTCTATTATTCAGCTTTTGGTAGTTTTTTCCGTAAAGAAAAACAGTAGTGTCTCCTGACTGTTGTGACACAAAAATATATCTGTTGAAAATAGTCTTGTGTAGGCCCGACATCCCAGTGTGGTTTCGCAGTTCCATGGGTCAAATCGCTGTACTATCCAGTTTTGGGCCTTTGGTATCTAAAAAAAAAGCAGTTTGAGTGTGTCGCTCACTGTTCAGCCGCAAATATCTCTATTTAAAAAAGTGTGGTGTACCCCAGTAAACAATAACTGTGGTTTTGCCATGCCACGGTAAAAAATCTCTATTATTCAGCTTTTGGTAGTTTTTTCCGTAAAGAAAAACAGTAGTGTCTCCTGACTGTTGTGACACAAAAATATATCTGTTGAAAATAGTCTTGTGTAGGCCCGACATCCCAGTGTGGCTTCGCAGTTCCACGGGTCAAATCGCTGTACTATCCAGCTTTGGGCCTTTGGTATCTAAAAAAAAAGCAGTTTGAGTGTGTCGCTCACTGTTCAGCCGCAAATATCTCTATTTAAAAAAGTGTGGTATACCCCAGTAAACAATAACTGTGGTTTTGCCATCACACGGTAAAAAATCTCTATTATTCAGGTTTTGGTATATTTTCCCTAAAGAAAAACAGTAGTGTCTCCTGACTGTTGGGACACAAAAATATATCTGTTGAAAATAGTCTTGTGTAGGCCCGACATCCCAGTGTGGTTTCGCAGTTCCATGGGTCAAATCGCTGTACTATCCAGTTTTGGGCCGTTGGTATCTAAAAAAAAAGCAGTTTGAGTGTGTCGCTCACTGTTCAGCCGCAAATATCTCTATTTAAAAAAGTGTTGCATACCCCAGTAAACAATAACTGTGGTTTTGCCATACAATGGTAAAAAATCTCTATTATTCAGCTTTTGGTAGTTTTGTCCGTAAAGAAAAACAGTAGTGTCTCCTGACTGTTGTGACACAAAAATATATCTGTTGAAAATAGTCTTGTGTAGGCCCGACATCCCAGTGTGGTTTCGCAGTTCCACGGGTCAAATCGCTGTACTATCCAGTTTTGGGCCTTTGGTATCTAAAAAAAAAGCAGTTTGAGTGTGTCGCTCACTGTTCAGCCGCAAATATCTCTATTTAAAAAAGTGTGGTATACCCCAGTAAACAATAACTGTGGTTTTGCCATCACACGGTAAAAAATCTCTATTATTTAGGTTTTGGTATATTTTCCGTAAAGAAAAACAGTAGTGTCTCCTGACTTTTGGGACACAAAAATATATCTGTTGAAAATAGTCTTGTGTAGGCCCGACATCCCAGTGTGGTTTCGCAGTTCCACGGTCAAATCGCTGTACTATCCAGTTTTGGGCCTTTGGTATCTAAAAAAAACCAGTTTGAGTGTGTCGCTCACTGTTCAGCCGCAAATATCTCTATTTAAAAAAGTGTGGTATACCCCAGTAAACAATAACTGTGGTTTTGCCATCCCACGGTAAAAAATCTCTATTATTCAGCTTTTGGTAGTTTTGTCCGTAAAGAAAAACAGTAGTGTCTCCTGACTGTTGTGACACAAAAATATATCTGTTGAAAATAGTCTTGTGTAGGCCCGACATCCCAATGTGGTTTCGCAGTTCCACGGGGCAAATCGCTGTACTATCCAGTTTTGGGCCTTTGGTATCTAAAAAAAAAGCATTTTGAGTGTGTCGCTCACTGTTCAGCCGCAAATATCTCTATTTAAAAAAATGTGGTATACCCCAGTAAACAATAACTGTGGTTTTGCCATGCCACGGTAAAAAATCTCTATTATTCAGCTTTTGGTAGTTTTTTCCGTAAAGAAAAACAGTAGTGTCTCCTGACTGTTGTGACACAAAAATATATCTGTTGAAAATAGTCTTGTGTAGGCCCGACATCCCAGTGTGGTTTCGCAGTTCCACGGGTCAAATTGCTGTACAATCCAGTTTTGGGCCTTTGGTATCTAAAAAAAAAGCAGTTTGAGTGTGTCGCTCACTGTTCAGCCGCAAATATCTCTATTTAAAAAAGTGTGGTATACCCCAGTAAACAATAACTGTGGTTTTGCTATCACACCGTAAAAAATCTCTATTATTCAGGTTTTGGTATATTTTCCGTAAAGAAAAACAGTAGTGTCTCCTGACTGTTGGGACACAAAAATATATCTGTTGAAAATAGTCTTGTGTAGGCCCGACATCCCAGTGTGGTTTCGCACTTCCACCGGTCAAATCGCTGTACTATCCAGTTTTGGGCCTTTGGTATCTAAAAAAAAGCAGTTTGAGTGTGTCGCTCACTGTTCAGCCACAAATATCTCTATTTAAAAAAGTGTGGTATACCCCAGTAAACAATAACTGTGGTTTTGCCATCCCACGGTAAAAAATCTCTATTATTCAGGTTTTGGTATATTTTCCATAAAGAAAAACAGTAGTGTCTCCTGACTGTTGTGACACAAAAATATATCTGTTGAAAATAGTCTTGTGTAGGCCCGACATCCCAGTGTGGTTTCGCAGTTCCACGGGTCAAATCGCTGTACTATCCAGTTTTGGGCCTTTGGTATATAAAAAAAAACAGTTTGAGTGTGTCGCTCACTGTTCAGCCGCAAATATCTCTATTTAAAAAAGTGTGGTATACCCCAGTAAACAATAACTGTGGTTTTGCCATCCCACGGTAAAAAATCTCTATTATTCAGCTTTTGGTAGTTTTGTCCGTAAAGAAAAACAGTAGTGTCTCCTGACTGTTGTGACACAAAAATATATCTGTTGAAAATAGTCTTGTGTAGGCCCGACATCCCAGTGTGGTTTCGCAGTTCCACGGGTCAAATCGCTGTACTATCCAGTTTTGGGCCTTTGGTATCTAAAAAAAAACAGTTTGAGTGTGTCGCTCACTGTTCAGCCGCAAATATCTCTATTTCAAAAAGTGTGGTATACCCCAGTAAACAATAACTGTGGTTTTGCCATGCCACGGTAAAAAATCTCTATTATTCAGCTTTTGGTAGTTTTTTCCGTAAAGAAAAACAGTAGTGTCTCCTGACTGTTGTGACACAAAAATATATCTGTTGAAAATAGTCTTGTGTAGGCCCGACATCCCAGTGTGGTTTCGCAGTTCCATGGGTCAAATCGCTGTACTATCCAGTTTTGGGCCGTTGGTATCTAAAAAAAAAGCAGTTTGAGTGTGTCGCTCTCTGTTCAGCCGCAAATATCTCTATTTAAAAAAGTGTGGTATACCCCAGTAAACAATAACTGTGGTTTTGCGATCCCACGGTAAAAAATC
Organism: Phyllobates terribilis; assembly: GCF_046119375.1. NCBI lineage: Eukaryota > Metazoa > Chordata > Amphibia > Anura > Dendrobatidae > Phyllobates > Phyllobates terribilis. The sequence goes on from NW_027362771.1 coordinate 219,411,597, forward strand.
TCTATTATCCAGGTGTTGGTATATGTTCCGTAAAGAAAAACAGTAGTGTCTCCTGACTGTTCTGACACAAAAATATATCTGTTGAAAATAGTCTTGTGTAGGCCCGACATCCCAGTGTGGTTTCGCAGTTCCACGGGTCAAATCGCTGTGCTATCCAGTTTTGGGCCTTTGGTATCTAAAAAAAAGCAGTTTGAGTGTGTCACTGACTGTTCAGCCGCAAATATCTCTATTTAAAAAAGTGTGGTATACCCCAGTAAACAATAACTGTGGTTTTGCCATCCCACGGTAAAAAATCTCTATTATTCAGCTTTTGGTAGTTTTTTCCATAAAGAAAAATAGTAGTGTCTCCTGACTGTTGTGACACAAAAATATATCTGTTGAAAATAGTCTTGTGTAGGCCCGACATCCCAGTGTGGTTTCGCAGTTCCATGGGTCAAATCGCTGTACTATCCAGTTTTGGGCCTTTGGTATCTAAAAAAAAAGCAGTTTGAGTGTGTCGCTCACTGTTCAGCCGCAAATATCTCTATTTAAAAAAGTGTGGTATACCCCAGTAAACAATAACTGTGGTTTTGCCATCACATGGTAAAAAATCTCTATTATTTATGTTTTGGTATATTTTCCGTAAAGAAAAACAGTAGTGTCTCCTGACTGTTGGGACACAAAAATATATCTGTTGAAAATAGTCTTGTGTAGGCCCGACATCCCAGTGTGGTTTCGCAGTTCCACGGGTCAAATCGCTGTACTATCCAGTTTTGGGCCTTTGGTATCTAAAAAAAACCAGTTTGAGTGTGTCGCTCACTGTTCAGCCGCAAATATCTCTATTTAAAAAAGTGTGGTATACCCCAGTAAACAATAACTGTGGTTTTGCCATCCCATGGTAAAAATCTCTATTATTCAGCTTTTGGTAGTTTTGTCCGTAAAGAAAAACAGTAGTGTCTCCTGACTGTTGTGACACAAAAATATATCTGTTGAAAATAGTCTTGTGTAGGCCCGACATCCCAGTGTGGTTTCGCAGTTCCACGGGGCTAATCGCTGTACTATCCAGTTTTGGGCCTTTGGTATCTAAAAAAAAAGCATTTTGAGTGTGTCGCTCACTGTTCAGCCGCAAATATCTCTATTTAAAAAAGTGTGGTATACCCCAGTAAACAATAACTGTGGTTTTGCCATGCCACGCTAAAAAATCTCTATTATTCAGCTTTTGGTAGTTTTTTCCGTAAAGAAAAACAGTAGTGTCTCCTGACTGTTGTGACACAAAAATATATCTGTTGAAAATAGTCTTGTGTAGGCCCGACATCCCAGTGTGGTTTTGCAGTTCCACGGGTCAAATCGCTGTACTATCCAGTTTTGGGCCTTTGGTATCTAAAAAAAAAGCAGTTTGAGAGTGTCGCTCACTGTTCAGCCGCAAATATCTCTATTTAAAAAAGTGTGGTATACCCCAGTAAACAATAACTGTGGTTTTGCCATCACACGGTAAAAAATCTCTATTATTCAGGTTTTGGTATATTTTCCGTAAAGAAAAACAGTAGTGTCTCCTGACTGTTGGGACACAAAAATATATCTGTTGAAAATAGTCTTGTGTAGGCCCGACATCCCAGTGTGGTTTCGCAGTTCCATGGGTCAAACCGCTGTACTATCCAGTTTTGGGCCGTTGGTATCTAAAAAAAAAGCAGTTTGAGTGTGTCGCTCTCTGTTCAGCCGCAAATATCTCTATTTAAAAAAGTGTGGTATACCCCAGTAAACAATAACTGTGGTTTTGCCATCCCACGGTAAAAAATCTCTATTATTCAGCTTTTGGTAGTTTTTTCCATAAAGAAAAACAGTAGTGTCTCCTGACTGTTGTGACACAAAAATATATCTGTTGAAAATAGTCTTGTGTAGGCCCGACATCCCAGTGTGATTTCGCAGTTCCACGGGTCAAATCGCTGTACTATCCAGTTTTGGGCCTTTGGTATCTAAAAAAAAGCAGTTTGAGTGTGTCGCTCACTGTTCAGCCGCAAATATCTCTATTTAAAAAAGTGTGATATACCCCAGTAAACAATAAGCGTGGTTTTGCCATCCCACAGTAAAAAATCTCTATTATTCAGCTTTTGGTAGTTTTTTCCGTAAAGAAAAACAGTAGTGTCTCCTGACTGTTGTGACACAAAAATATATCTGTTGAAAATAGTCTTGTGTAGGCCGGACATCCCAGTGTGATTTCGCAGTTCCACGGGTCAAATCGCTGTACTATCCAGTTTTGGGCCTTTGGTATCTAAAAAAAAGCAGTTTGAGTGTGTCGCTCACTGTTCAGCCGCATATATCTCTATTTAAAAAAGTGTGATATACCCCAGTAAACAATAACCGTGGTTTTGCCATCCCACAGTAAAAAATCTCTATTATTCAGCTTTTGGTAGTTTTTTCCGTAAAGAAAAACAGTAGTGTCTCCTGACTGTTGTGACACAAAAATATATCTGTTGAAAATAGTCTTGTGTAGGCCCGACATCCCAGTGTGGTTTCGCAGTTCCACGGGTCAAATCGCTGTACTATCCAGTTTTGGGCGTTTGGTATGTTAAAAAAAAGCAGTTTGAGTGTGTCGCTCACTGTTCAGCCGCAAATACCTGTATTTAAAAAAGTGTGGTATACCCCAGTAAGCAATAACTGTGGTTTTGCCATCCCACGGTAAAAAATCTCTATTATTCAGCTTTTGGTAGATTTTCCGTAAAGAAAAACAGTAGTGTCTCCTGACTGTTGTGACACAAAAATATATCTGTTGAAAATAGTCTTGTGTAGGCCCGACATCCCAGTGTGGTTTCGCACTTCCACCGGTCAAATCGCTGTACTATCCAGTGTTGGGCCTTTGGTATCTAAAAAAAAGCAGTTTGAGTGTGTCGCTCACTGTTCAGCCACAAATATCTCTATTTAAAAAAGTGTGGTATACCCCAGTAAACAATAACTGTGGTTTTGCCATCCCACGGTAAAAAATCTCTATTATTCAGGTTTTGGTATATTTTCCATAAAGAAAAACAGTAGTGTCTCCTGACTGTTGTGACACAAAAATATATCTGTTGAAAATAGTCTTGTGTAGGCCCGACATCCCAGTGTGGTTTCGCAGTTCCACGGGTCAAATCGCTGTACTATCCAGTTTTGGGCCTTTGGTATATAAAAAAAAACAGTTTGAGTGTGTCGCTCACTGTTCAGCCGCAAATATCTCTATTTAAAAAAGTGTGGTATACCCCAGTAAACAATAACTGTGGTTTTGCCATCCCACGGTAAAAAATCTCTATTATTCAGCTTTTGGTAGTTTTGTCCGTAAAGAAAAACAGTAGTGTCTCCTGACTGTTGTGACACAAAAATATATCTGTTGAAAATAGTCTTGTGTAGGCCCGACATCCCAGTGTGGTTTCGCAGTTCCACGGGTCAAATCGCTGTACTATCCAGTTTTGGGCCTTTGGTATCTAAAAAAAAACAGTTTGAGTGTGTCGCTCACTGTTCAGCCGCAAATATCTCTATTTAAAAAAGTGTGGTATACCCCAGTAAACAATAACTGTGGTTTTGCCATGCCACGGTAAAAAATCTCTATTATTCAGCTTTTGGTAGTTTTTTCCGTAAAGAAAAACAGTAGTGTCTCCTGACTGTTGTGACACAAAAATATATCTGTTGAAAATAGTCTTGTGTAGGCCCGACATCCCAGTGTGGTTTCACAGTTCCATGGGTCAAATCGCTGTACTATCCAGTTTTGGGCCTTTGGTATCTAAAAAAAAAGCAGTTTGAGTGTGTCGCTCACTGTTCAGCCGCAAATATCTCTATTTAAAAAAGTGTGGTATACCCCAGTAAACAATAACTGTGGTTTTGCCATGCCACGGTAAAAAATCTCTATTATTCAGCTTTTGGTAGTTTTTTCCGTAAAGAAAAACAGTAGTGTCTCCTGACTGTTGTGACACAAAAATATATCTGTTGAAAATAGTCTTGTGTAGGCCCGACATCCCAGTGTGGCTTCGCAGTTCCACGGGTCAAATCGCTGTACTATCCAGCTTTGGGCCTTTGGTATCTAAAAAAAAAGCAGTTTGAGTGTGTCGCTCACTGTTCAGCCGCAAATATCTCTATTTAAAAAAGTGTGGTATACCCCAGTAAACAATAACTGTGGTTTTGCCATCACACGGTAAAAAATCTCTATTATTCAGGTTTTGGTATATTTTCCCTAAAGAAAAACAGTAGTGTCTCCTGACTGTTGGGACACAAAAATATATCTGTTGAAAATAGTCTTGTGTAGGCCCGACATCCCAGTGTGGTTTCGCAGTTCCATGGGTCAAATCGCTGTACTATCCAGTTTTGGGCCGTTGGTATCTAAAAAAAAAGCAGTTTGAGTGTGTCGCTCACTGTTCAGCCGCAAATATCTCTATTTAAAAAAGTGTTGTATACCCCAGTAAACAATAACTGTGGTTTTGCCATACAATGGTAAAAAATCTCTATTATTCAGCTTTTGGTAGTTTTGTCCGTAAAGAAAAACAGTAGTGTCTCCTGACTGTTGTGACACAAAAATATATCTGTTGAAAATAGTCTTGTGTAGGCCCGACATCCCAGTGTGGTTTCGCAGTTCCACGGGTCAAATCGCTGTACTATCCAGTTTTGGGCCTTTGGTATCTAAAAAAAAAGCAGTTTGAGTGTGTCGCTCACTGTTCAGCCGCAAACATCTCTATTTAAAAAAGTGTGGTATACCCCAGTAAACAATAACTGTGGTTTTGCCATCACACGGTAAAAAATCTCTATTATTTAGGTTTTGGTATATTTTCCGTAAAGAAAAACAGTAGTGTCTCCTGACTTTTGGGACACAAAAATATATCTGTTGAAAATAGTCTTGTGTAGGCCCGACATCCCAGTGTGGTTTCGCAGTTCCACGGGTCAAATCGCTGTACTATCCAGTTTTGGGCCTTTGGTATCTAAAAAAAAAGCAGTTTGAGTGTGTCGCTCACTGTTCAGCCGCAAATATCTCTATTTAAAAAAGTGTGGTATACCCCAGTAAACAATAACTGTGGTTTTGCCATCACACGGTAAAAAATCTCTATTATTTAGGTTTTGGTATATTTTCCGTAAAGAAAAACAGTAGTGTCTCCTGACTTTTGGGACACAAAAATATATCTGTTGAAAATAGTCTTGTGTAGGCCCGACATCCCAGTGTGGTTTCGCAGTTCCACGGTCAAATCGCTGTACTATCCAGTTTTGGGCCTTTGGTATCTAAAAAAAAACAGTTTGAGTGTGTCGCTCACTGTTCAGCCGCAAATATCTCTATTTAAAAAAGTGTGGTATACCCCAGTAAACAATAACTGTGGTTTTGCCATCCCACGGTAAAAAATCTCTATTATTCAGCTTTTGGTAGTTTTGTCCGTAAAGAAAAACAGTAGTGTCTCCTGACTGTTGTGACACAAAAATATATCTGTTGAAAATAGTCTTGTGTAGGCCCGACATCCCAATGTGGTTTCGCAGTTCCACGGGGCAAATCGCTGTACTATCCAGTTTTGGGCCTTTGGTATCTAAAAAAAAAGCATTTTGAGTGTGTCGCTCACTGTTCAGCCGCAAATATCTCTATTTAAAAAAGTGTGGTATACCCCAGTAAACAATAACTGTGGTTTTGCCATGCCACGGTAAAAAATCTCTATTATTCAGCTTTTGGTAGTTTTTTCCGTAAAGAAAAACAGTAGTGTCTCCTGACTGTTGTGACACAAAAATATATCTGTTGAAAATAGTCTTGTGTAGGCCCGACATCCCAGTGTGGTTTCGCAGTTCCACGGGTCAAATCGCTGTACAATCCAGTTTTGGGCCTTTGGTATCTAAAAAAAAAAGCAGTTTGAGTGTGTCGCTCACTGTTCAGCCGCAAATATCTCTATTTAAAAAAGTGTGGTATACCCCAGTAAACAATAACTGTGGTTTTGCTATCACACGGTAAAAAATCTCTATTATTCAGGTTTTGGTATATTTTCCGTAAAGAAAAACAGTAGTGTCTCCTGACTGTTGGGACACAAAAATATATCTGTTGAAAATAGTCTTGTGTAGGCCCGACATCCCAGTGTGGTTTCGCACTTCCACCGGTCAAATCGCTGTACTATCCAGTTTTGGGCCTTTGGTATCTAAAAAAAAGCAGTTTGAGTGTGTCGCTCACTGTTCAGCCACAAATATCTCTATTTAAAAAAGTGTGGTATACCCCAGTAAACAATAACTGTGGTTTTGCCATCCCACGGTAAAAAATCTCTATTATTCAGGTTTTGGTATATTTTCCATAAAGAAAAACAGTAGTGTCTCCTGACTGTTGTGACACAAAAATATATCTGTTGAAAATAGTCTTGTGTAGGCCCGACATCCCAGTGTGGTTTCGCAGTTCCACGGGTCAAATCGCTGTACTATCCAGTTTTGGGCCTTTGGTATATAAAAAAAAACAGTTTGAGTGTGTCGCTCACTGTTCAGCCGCAAATATCTCTATTTAAAAAAGTGAGGTATACCCCAGTAAACAATAACTGTGGTTTTGCCATCCCACGGTAAAAAATCTCTATTATTCAGCTTTTGGTAGTTTTGTCCGTAAAGAAAAACAGTAGTGTCTCCTGACTGTTGTGACACAAAAATATATCTGTTGAAAATAGTCTTGTGTAGGCCCGACATCCCAGTGTGGTTTCGCAGTTCCACGGGTCAAATCGCTGTACTATCCAGTTTTGGGCCTTTGGTATCTAAAAAAAAACAGTTTGAGTGTGTCGCTCACTGTTCAGCCGCAAATATCTCTATTTAAAAAAATGTGGTATACCCCAGTAAACAATAACTGTGGTTTTGCCATGCCACGGTAAAAAATCTCTATTATTCAGCTTTTGGTAGTTTTTTCCGTAAAGAAAAACAGTAGTGTCTCCTGACTGTTGTGACACAAAAATATATCTGTTGAAAATAGTCTTGTGTAGGCCCGACATCCCAGTGTGGTTTCGCAGTTCCATGGGTCAAATCGCTGTACTATCCAGTTTTGGGCCTTTGGTATCTAAAAAAAAAGCAGTTTGAGTGTGTCGCTCACTGTTCAGCCGCAAATATCTCTATTTAAAAAAGTGTGGTATACCCCAGTAAACAATAACTGTGGTTTTGCCATGCCACGGTAAAAAATCTCTATTATTCAGCTTTTGGTAGTTTTTTCCGTAAAGAAAAACAGTAGTGTCTCCTGACTGTTGTGACACAAAAATATATCTGTTGAAAATAGTCTTGTGTAGGCCCGACATCCCAGTGTGGCTTCGCAGTTCCACGGGTCAAATCGCTGTACTATCCAGTTTTGGGCCTTTGGTATCTAAAAAAAAAGCAGTTTGAGTGTGTCGCTCACTGTTCAGCCGCAAATATCTCTATTTAAAAAAGTGTGGTATACCCCAGTAAACAATAACTGTGGTTTTGCCATCACACGGTAAAAAATCTCTATTATTCAGGTTTTGGTATATTTTCCCTAAAGAAAAACAGTAGTGTCTCCTGACTGTTGGGACACAAAAATATATCTGTTGAAAATAGTCTTGTGTAGGCCCGACATCCCAGTGTGGTTTCGCAGTTCCATGGGTCAAATCGCTGTACTATCCAGTTTTGGGCCGTTGGTATCTAAAAAAAAAGCAGTTTGAGTGTGTCGCTCACTGTTCAGCCGCAAATATCTGTATTTAAAAAAGTGTGGTATACCCCAGTAAACAATAACTGTGGTTTTGCCATCCCACGGTAAAAAATCTCTATTATTCAGCTTTTGGTAGTTTTGTCCGTAAAGAAAAACAGTAGTGTCTCCTGACTGTTGTGACACAAAAATATATCTGTTGAAAATAGTCTTGTGTAGGCCCGACATCCCAGTGTGGTTTCGCAGTTCCACGGGTCAAATCGCTGTACTATCCAGTTTTGGGCCTTTGGTATCTAAAAAAAAAGCATTTTGAGTGTGTCGCTCACTGTTCAGCCGCAAATATCTCTATTTAAAAAAGTGTGGTATACCCCAGTAAACAATAACTGTGGTTTTGCCATCACACGGTAAAAAATCTCTATTATTCAGGTTTTGGTATATTTTCCGTAAAGAAAAACAGTAGTGTCTCCTGACTGTTGGGACACAAAAATATAGCTGTTGAAAATAGTCTTGTGGAGGCCCGACATCCCAGTGTGGTTTCGCAGTTCCATGGGTCAAATCGCTGTACTATCCAGTTTTGGGCCGTTGGTATCTAAAAAAAAAGCAGTTTGAGTGTGTCGCTCACTGTTCAGCCGCAAATATCTCTATTTAAAAAAGTGTGGTATACCCCAGTAAACAATAACTGTGGTTTTGCCATCCCACGGTAAAAAATCTCTATTATTCAGCTTTTGGTAGTTTTGTCCGTAAAGAAAAACAGTAGTGTCTCCTGACTGTTGTGACACAAAAATATATCTGTTGAAAATAGTCTTGTGTAGGCCCGACATCCCAGTGTGGTTTCGCAGTTCCACGGGGCAAATCGCTGTACTATCCAGTTTTGGGCCTTTGGTATCTAAAAAAAAAGCATTTTGAGTGTGTCGCTCACTGTTCAGCCGCAAATATCTCTATTTAAAAAAGTGTGGTATACCCCAGTAAACAATAACTGTGGTTTTGCCATGCCACGGTAAAAAATCTCTATTATTCAGCTTTTGGTAGTTTTTTCCGTAAAGAAAAACAGTAGTGTCTCCTGACTGTTGTGACACAAAAATATATCTGTTGAAAATAGTTTTGTGTAGGCCCGACATCCCAGTGTGGTTTCGCAGTTCCACGGGTCAAATCGCTGTACTATCCAGTTTTGGGCCTTTGGTATCTAAAAAAAAAGCAGTTTGAGTGTGTCGCTCACTGTTCAGCCGCAAATATCTCTATTTAAAAAAGTGTGGTATACCCCAGTAAACAATAACTGTGGTTTTGCCATCACACGGTAAAAAATCTCTATTATTCAGGTTTTGGTATATTTTCCGTAAAGAAAAACAGTAGTGTCTCCTGACTGTTGGGACACAAAAATATATCTGTTGAAAATAGTCTTGTGGAGGCCCGACATCCCAGTGTGGTTTCGCAGTTCCATGGGTCAAATCGCTGTACTATCCAGTTTTGGACCGTTGGTATCTAAAAAAAAAGCAGTTTGAGTGTGTCGCTCACTGTTCAGCCGCAAATATCTCTATTTAAAAAAGTGTGGTATACCCCAGTAAACAATAACTGTGGTTTTGCCATCCCACGGTAAAAAATCTCTATTATTCAGCTTTTGGTAGTTTTGTCCGTAAAGAAAAACAGTAGTGTCTCCTGACTGTTGTGACACAAAAATATATCTGTTGAAAATAGTCTTGTGTAGGCCCGACATCCCAGTGTGGTTTCGCAGTTCCACGGGGCAAATCGCTGTACTATCCAGTTTTGGGCCTTTGGTATCTAAAAAAAAAGCATTTTGAGTGTGTCGCTCACTGTTCAGCCGCAAATATCTCTATTTAAAAAAGTGTGGTATACCCCAGTAAACAATAACTGTGGTTTTGCCATGCCACGGTAAAAAATCTCTATTATTCAGCTTTTGGTAGTTTTTTCCGTAAAGAAAAACAGTAGTGTCTCCTGACTGTTGTGACACAAAAATATATCTGTTGAAAATAGTCTTGTGTAGGCCCGACATCCCAGTGTGGTTTCGCAGTTCCACGGGTCAAATCGCTGTACTATCCAGTTTTGGGCCTTTGGTATCTAAAAAAAAAGCAGTTTGAGTGTGTCGCTCACTGTTCAGCCGCAAATATCTCTATTTAAAAAAGTGTGGTATACCCCAGTAAACAATAACTGTGGTTTTGCCATGCCACGGTAAAAAATCTCTATTATTCAGCTTTTGGTATATTTTCCGTAAAGAAAAACAGTAGTGTCTCCTGACTGTTGGGACACAAAAATATATCTGTTGAAAATAGTCTTGTGTAGGCCCGACATCCCAGTGTGGTTTCGCAGTTCCATGGGTCAAATCGCTGTACTATCCAGTTTTGGGCCTTTGGTATCTAAAAAAAAAGCAGTTTGAGTGTGTCACTCACTGTTCAGCCGCAAATATCTCTATTTAAAAAAGTGTGGTATACCCCAGTAAACAATAACTGTGGTTTTGCCATCCCATGGTAAAAAATCTCTATTATTCAGCTTTTGGTAGTTTTGTCCGTAAAGAAAAACAGTAGTGTCTCCTGACTGTTGTGACACAAAAATATATCTGTTGAAAATAGTCTTGTGTAGGCCCGACATCCCAGTGTGGTTTCGCAGTTCCACGGGTCAAATCGCTGTACTATCCAGTTTTGGGCCTTTGGTATCTAAAAAAAAACAGTTTGAGTGTGTCGCACACTGTTCAGCCGCAAATATCTCTATTTAAAAAAGTGTGGTATACCCCAGTAAACAATAACTGTGGTTTTGCCATGCCACGGTAAAAAATCTCTATTATTCAGCTTTTGGTAGTTTTTTCCGTAAAGAAAAATAGTAGTGTCTCCTGACTGTTGTGACACAAAAATATATCTGTTGAAAATAGTCTTGTGTAGGCCCGACATCCCAGTGTGGTTTCGCAGTTCCACGGGTCAAATCGCTGCACTATCCAGTTTTGGGCCGTTGGTATCTAAAAAAACCGCAGTTTGAGTGTGTCGCTCACTGTTCAGCCGCAAATATCTGTATTTAAAAAAGTGTGGTATACCCCAGTAAACAATAACTGTGGTTTTGCCATCCCACGGTAAAAAATCTCTATTATTCAGCTTTTGGTAGTTTTGTCCGTAAAGAAAAACAGTAGTGTCTCCTGACTGTTGTTACACAAAAATATATCTGTTGAAAATAGTCTTGTGTAGGCCCGACATCCCAGTGTGGTTTCGCAGTTCCACGGGTCAAATCGCTGTACTATCCAGTTTTGGGCCTTTGGTATCTAAAAATAAAGCAGTTTGAGTGTGTCGCTCACTGTTCAGCCGCAAATATCTCTATTTAAAAAAGTGTGGTATACCCCAGTAAACAATAACTGTGGTTTTGCCATCACACGGTAAAAAATTTCTATTATTCAGCTTTTGGTATATTTTCCGTAAAGAAAAACAGTAGTGTCTCCTGACTGTTGGGACACAAAAATATATCTGTTGAAAATAGTCTTGTGTAGGCCCGACATCCCAGTGTGGTTTCGCAGTTCCATGGGTCAAATCGCTGTACTATCCAGTTTTGGGCCTTTGGTATCTAAAAAAAAAGCAGTTTGAGTGTGTCAGTCACTGTTCAGCCGCAAATATCTCTATTTAAAAAAGTGTGGTATACCCCAGTAAACAATAACTGTGGTTTTGCCATCCCATGGTAAAAAATCTCTATTATTCAGCTTTTGGTAGTTTTGTCCGTAAAGAAAAACAGTAGTGTCTCCTGACTGTTGTGACACAAAAATATATCTGTTGAAAATAGTCTTGTGTAGGCCCGACATCCCATTGTGGTTTCGCAGTTCCACGGGTCAAATCGCTGTACTATCCAGTTTTGGGCCTTTGGTATCTAAAAAAAAACAGTTTGAGTGTGTCGCACACTGTTCAGCCGCAAATATCTCTATTTAAAAAAGTGTGGTATACCCCAGTAAACAATAACTGTGGTTTTGTCATGCCACGGTAAAAAATCTCTATTATTCAGCTTTTGGTAGTTTTTTCCGTAAAGAAAAACAGTAGTGTCTCCTGACTGTTGTGACACAAAAATATATCTGTTGAAAATAGTTTTGTGTAGGCCCGACATCCCAGTGTGGTTTCGCTGTTCCACGGGTCAAATCGCTGTACTATCCAGTTTTGGGCCTTTGGTATCTAAAAAAAAAGCAGTTTGAGTGTGTCGCTCACTGTTCAGCCGCAAATATCTCTATTTAAAAAAGTGTGGTATACCCCAGTAAACAATAACTGTGGTTTTGCCATCACACGGTAAAAAATCTCTATTATTCAGGTTTTGGTATATTTTCCGTAAAGAAAAACAGTAGTGTCTCCTGACTGTTGGGACACAAAAATATATCTGTTGAAAATAGTCTTGTGGAGGCCCGACATCCCAGTGTGGTTTCGCAGTTCCATGGGTCAAATCGCTGTACTATCCAGTTTTGGACCGTTGGTATCTAAAAAAAAAGCAGTTTGAGTGTGTCGCTCACTGTTCAGCCGCAAATATCTCTATTTAAAAAAGTGTGGTATACCCCAGTAAACAATAACTGTGGTTTTGCCATCCCACGGTAAAAAATCTCTATTATTCAGCTTTTGGTAGTTTTGTCCGTAAAGAAAAACAGTAGTGTCTCCTGACTGTTGTGACACAAAAATATATCTGTTGAAAATAGTCTTGTGTAGGCCCGACATCCCAGTGTGGTTTCGCAGTTCCACGGGGCAAATCGCTGTACTATCCAGTTTTGGGCCTTTGGTATCTAAAAAAAAAGCATTTTGAGTGTGTCGCTCACTGTTCAGCCGCAAATATCTCTATTTAAAAAAGTGTGGTATACCCCAGTAAACAATAACTGTGGTTTTGCCATGCCACGGTAAAAAATCTCTATTATTCAGCTTTTGGTAGTTTTTTCCGTAAAGAAAAACAGTAGTGTCTCCTGACTGTTGTGACACAAAAATATATCTGTTGAAAATAGTCTTGTGTAGGCCCGACATCCCAGTGTGGTTTCGCAGTTCCACGGGTCAAATCGCTGTACTATCCAGTTTTGGGCCTTTGGTATCTAAAAAAAAAGCAGTTTGAGTGTGTCGCTCACTGTTCAGCCGCAAATATCTCTATTTAAAAAAGTGTGGTATACCCCAGTAAACAATAACTGTGGTTTTGCCATGCCACGGTAAAAAATCTCTATTATTCAGCTTTTGGTATATTTTCCGTAAAGAAAAACAGTAGTGTCTCCTGACTGTTGGGACACAAAAATATATCTGTTGAAAATAGTCTTGTGTAGGCCCGACATCCCAGTGTGGTTTCGCAGTTCCATGGGTCAAATCGCTGTACTATCCAGTTTTGGGCCTTTGGTATCTAAAAAAAAAGCAGTTTGAGTGTGTCACTCACTGTTCAGCCGCAAATATCTCTATTTAAAAAAGTGTGGTATACCCCAGTAAACAATAACTGTGGTTTTGCCATCCCATGGTAAAAAATCTCTATTATTCAGCTTTTGGTAGTTTTGTCCGTAAAGAAAAACAGTAGTGTCTCCTGACTGTTGTGACACAAAAATATATCTGTTGAAAATAGTCTTGTGTAGGCCCGACATCCCAGTGTGGTTTCGCAGTTCCACGGGTCAAATCGCTGTACTATCCAGTTTTGGGCCTTTGGTATCTAAAAAAAACAGTTTGAGTGTGTCGCACACTGTTCAGCCGCAAATATCTCTATTTAAAAAAGTGTGGTATACCCCAGTAAACAATAACTGTGGTTTTGCCATGCCACGGTAAAAAATCTCTATTATTCAGCTTTTGGTAGTTTTTTCCGTAAAGAAAAATAGTAGTGTCTCCTGACTGTTGTGACACAAAAATATATCTGTTGAAAATAGTCTTGTGTAGGCCCGACATCCCAGTGTGGTTTCGCAGTTCCACGGGTCAAATCGCTGCACTATCCAGTTTTGGGCCGTTGGTATCTAAAAAAACCGCAGTTTGAGTGTGTCGCTCACTGTTCAGCCGCAAATATCTGTATTTAAAAAAGTGTGGTATACCCCAGTAAACAATAACTGTGGTTTTGCCATCCCACGGTAAAAAATCTCTATTATTCAGCTTTTGGTAGTTTTGTCCGTAAAGAAAAACAGTAGTGTCTCCTGACTGTTGTTACACAAAAATATATCTGTTGAAAATAGTCTTGTGTAGGCCCGACATCCCAGTGTGGTTTCGCAGTTCCACGGGTCAAATCGCTGTACTATCCAGTTTTGGGCCTTTGGTATCTAAAAATAAAGCAGTTTGAGTGTGTCGCTCACTGTTCAGCCGCAAATATCTCTATTTAAAAAAGTGTGGTATACCCCAGTAAACAATAACTGTGGTTTTGCCATCACACGGTAAAAAATCTCTATTATTCAGGTTTTGGTATATTTTCCGTAAAGAAAAACAGTAGTGTCTCCTGACTGTTGGGACACAAAAATATATCTGTTGAAAATAGTCTTGTGTAGGCCCGACATCCCAGTGTGGTTTCGCACTTCCACCGGTCAAATCGCTGTACTATCCAGTTTTGGGCCTTTGGTATCTAAAAAAAAGCAGTTTGAGTGTGTCGCTCACTGTTCAGCCACAAATATCTCTATTTAAAAAAGTGTGGTATACCCCAGTAAACAATAACTGTGGTTTTGCCATCCCACGGTAAAAAATCTCTATTATTCAGGTTTTGGTATATTTTCCATAAAGAAAAACAGTAGTGTCTCCTGACTGTTGTGACACAAAAATATATCTGTTGAAAATAGTCTTGTGTAGGCCCGACATCCCAGTGTGGTTTCGCAGTTCCACGGGTCAAATCGCTGTACTATCCAGTTTTGGGCCTTTGGTATATAAAAAAAAACAGTTTGAGTGTGTCGCTCACTGTTCAGCCGCAAATATCTCTATTTAAAAAAGTGTGGTATACCCCAGTAAACAATAACTGTGGTTTTGCCATCCCACGGTAAAAAATCTCTATTATTCAGCTTTTGGTAGTTTTGTCCGTAAAGAAAAACAGTAGTGTCTCCTGACTGTTGTGACACAAAAATATATCTGTTGAAAATAGTCTTGTGTAGGCCCGACATCCCAGTGTGGTTTCGCAGTTCCACGGGTCAAATCGCTGTACTATCCAGTTTTGGGCCTTTGGTATCTAAAAAAAAACAGTTTGAGTGTGTCGCTCACTGTTCAGCCGCAAATATCTCTATTTAAAAAATGTGGTATACCCCAGTAAACAATAACTGTGGTTTTGCCATGCCACGGTAAAAAATCTCTATTATTCAGGTTTTGGTATATTTTCCGTAAAGAAAAACAGTAGTGTCTCCTGACTGTTGGGACACAAAAATATAGCTGTTGAAAATAGTCTTGTGGAGGCCCGACATCCCAGTGTGGTTTCGCAGTTCCATGGGTCAAATCGCTGTACTATCCAGTTTTGGGCCGTTGGTATCTAAAAAAAAAGCAGTTTGAGTGTGTCGCTCACTGTTCAGCCGCAAATATCTCTATTTAAAAAAGTGTGGTATACCCCAGTAAACAATAACTGTGGTTTTGCCATCCCACGGTAAAAAATCTCTATTATTCAGCTTTTGGTAGTTTTGTCCGTAAAGAAAAACAGTAGTGTCTCCTGACTGTTGTGACACAAAAATATATCTGTTGAAAATAGTCTTGTGTAGGCCCGACATCCCAGTGTGGTTTCGCAGTTCCACGGGGCAAATCGCTGTACTATCCAGTTTTGGGCCTTTGGTATCTAAAAAAAAAGCATTTTGAGTGTGTCGCTCACTGTTCAGCCGCAAATATCTCTATTTAAAAAAGTGTGGTATACCCCAGTAAACAATAACTGTGGTTTTGCCATGCCACGGTAAAAAATCTCTATTATTCAGCTTTTGGTAGTTTTTTCCGTAAAGAAAAACAGTAGTGTCTCCTGACTGTTGTGACACAAAAATATATCTGTTGAAAATAGTTTTGTGTAGGCCCGACATCCCAGTGTGGTTTCGCAGTTCCACGGGTCAAATCGCTGTACTATCCAGTTTTGGGCCTTTGGTATGTAAAAAAAAAGCAGTTTGAGTGTGTCGCTCACTGTTCAGCCGCAAATATCTCTATTTAAAAAAGTGTGGTATACCCCAGTAAACAATAACTGTGGTTTTGCCATCACACGGTAAAAAATCTCTATTATTCAGGTTTTGGTATATTTTCCGTAAAGAAAAACAGTAGTGTCTCCTGACTGTTGGGACACAAAAATATATCTGTTGAAAATAGTCTTGTGGAGGCCCGACATCCCAGTGTGGTTTCGCAGTTCCATGGGTCAAATCGCTGTACTATCCAGTTTTGGACCGTTGGTATCTAAAAAAAAAGCAGTTTGAGTGTGTCGCTCACTGTTCAGCCGCAAATATCTCTATTTAAAAAAGTGTGGTATACCCCAGTAAACAATAACTGTGGTTTTGCCATCCCACGGTAAAAAATCTCTATTATTCAGCTTTTGGTAGTTTTGTCCGTAAAGAAAAACAGTAGTGTCTCCTGACTGTTGTGACACAAAAATATATCTGTTGAAAATAGTCTTGTGTAGGCCCGACATCCCAGTGTGGTTTCGCAGTTCCACGGGGCAAATCGCTGTACTATCCAGTTTTGGGCCTTTGGTATATAAAAAAAAAGCATTTTGAGTGTGTCGCTCACTGTTCAGCCGCAAATATCTCTATTTAAAAAAGTGTGGTATACCCCAGTAAACAATAACTGTGGTTTTGCCATGCCACGGTAAAAAATCTCTATTATTCAGCTTTTGGTAGTTTTTTCCGTAAAGAAAAACAGTAGTGTCTCCTGACTGTTGTGACACAAAAATATATCTGTTGAAAATAGTCTTGTGTAGGCCCGACATCCCAGTGTGGTTTCGCAGTTCCACGGGTCAAATCGCTGTACTATCCAGTTTTGGGCCTTTGGTATCTAAAAAAAAAGCAGTTTGAGTGTGTCGCTCACTGTTCAGCCGCAAATATCTCTATTTAAAAAAGTGTGGTATACCCCAGTAAACAATAACTGTGGTTTTGCCATGCCACGGTAAAAAATCTCTATTATTCAGCTTTTGGTATATTTTCCGTAAAGAAAAACAGTAGTGTCTCCTGACTGTTGGGACACAAAAATATATCTGTTGAAAATAGTCTTGTGTAGGCCCGACATCCCAGTGTGGTTTCGCAGTTCCATGGGTCAAATCGCTGTACTATCCAGTTTTGGGCCTTTGGTATCTAAAAAAAAAGCAGTTTGAGTGTGTCACTCACTGTTCAGCCGCAAATATCTCTATTTAAAAAAGTGTGGTATACCCCAGTAAACAATAACTGTGGTTTTGCCATCCCATGGTAAAAAATCTCTATTATTCAGCTTTTGGTAGTTTTGTCCGTAAAGAAAAACAGTAGTGTCTCCTGACTGTTGTGACACAAAAATATATCTGTTGAAAATAGTCTTGTGTAGGCCCGACATCCCAGTGTGGTTTCGCAGTTCCACGGGTCAAATCGCTGTACTATCCAGTTTTGGGCCTTTGGTATCTAAAAAAAAACAGTTTGAGTGTGTCGCACACTGTTCAGCCGCAAATATCTCTATTTAAAAAAGTGTGGTATACCCCAGTAAACAATAACTGTGGTTTTGCCATGCCACGGTAAAAAATCTCTATTATTCAGCTTTTGGTAGTTTTTTCCGTAAAGAAAAATAGTAGTGTCTCCTGACTGTTGTGACACAAAAATATATCTGTTGAAAATAGTCTTGTGTAGGCCCGACATCCCAGTGTGGTTTCGCAGTTCCACGGGTCAAATCGCTGCACTATCCAGTTTTGGGCCGTTGGTATCTAAAAAAACCGCAGTTTGAGTGTGTCGCTCACTGTTCAGCCGCAAATATCTGTATTTAAAAAAGTGTGGTATACCCCAGTAAACAATAACTGTGGTTTTGCCATCCCACGGTAAAAAATCTCTATTATTCAGCTTTTGGTAGTTTTGTCCGTAAAGAAAAACAGTAGTGTCTCCTGACTGTTGTTACACAAAAATATATCTGTTGAAAATAGTCTTGTGTAGGCCCGACATCCCAGTGTGGTTTCGCAGTTCCACGGGTCAAATCGCTGTACTATCCAGTTTTGGGCCTTTGGTATCTAAAAATAAAGCAGTTTGAGTGTGTCGCTCACTGTTCAGCCGCAAATATCTCTATTTAAAAAAGTGTGGTATACCCCAGTAAACAATAACTGTGGTTTTGCCATCACACGGTAAAAAATCTCTATTATTCAGCTTTTGGTATATTTTCCGTAAAGAAAAACAGTAGTGTCTCCTGACTGTTGGGACACAAAAATATATCTGTTGAAAATAGTCTTGTGTAGGCCCGACATCCCAGTGTGGTTTCGCAGTTCCATGGGTCAAATCGCTGTACTATCCAGTTTTGGGCCTTTGGTATCTAAAAAAAAAGCAGTTTGAGTGTGTCAGTCACTGTTCAGCGGCAAATATCTCTATTTAAAAAAGTGTGGTATACCCCAGTAAACAATAACTGTGGTTTTGCCATCCCATGGTAAAAAATCTCTATTATTCAGCTTTTGGTAGTTTTGTCCGTAAAGAAAAACAGTAGTGTCTCCTGACTGTTGTGACACAAAAATATATCTGTTGAAAATAGTCTTGTGTAGGCCCGACATCCCATTGTGGTTTCGCAGTTCCACGGGTCAAATCGCTGTACTATCCAGTTTTGGGCCTTTGGTATCTAAAAAAAAACAGTTTGAGTGTGTCGCACACTGTTCAGCCGCAAATATCTCTATTTAAAAAAGTGTGGTATACCCCAGTAAACAATAACTGTGGTTTTGTCATGCCACGGTAAAAAATCTCTATTATTCAGCTTTTGGTAGTTTTTTCCGTAAAGAAAAACAGTAGTGTCTCCTGACTGTTGTGACACAAAAATATATCTGTTGAAAATAGTTTTGTGTAGGCCCGACATCCCAGTGTGGTTTCGCTGTTCCACGGGTCAAATCGCTGTACTATCCAGTTTTGGGCCTTTGGTATCTAAAAAAAAAGCAGTTTGAGTGTGTCGCTCACTGTTCAGCCGCAAATATCTCTATTTAAAAAAGTGTGGTATACCCCAGTAAACAATAACTGTGGTTTTGCCATCACACGGTAAAAAATCTCTATTATTCAGGTTTTGATATATTTTCCGTAAAGAAAAACAGTAGTGTCTCCTGACTGTTGGGACACAAAAATATATCTGTTGAAAATAGTCTTGTGGAGGCCCGACATCCCAGTGTGGTTTCGCAGTTCCATGGGTCAAATCGCTGTACTATCCAGTTTTGGACCGTTGGTATCTAAAAAAAAAGCAGTTTGAGTGTGTCGCTCACTGTTCAGCCGCAAATATCTCTATTTAAAAAAGTGTGGTATACCCCAGTAAACAATAACTGTGGTTTTGCCATCCCACGGAAAAAAATCTCTATTATTCAGCTTTTGGTAGTTTTGTCCGTAAAGAAAAACAGTAGTGTCTCCTGACTGTTGTGACACAAAAATATATCTGTTGAAAATAGTCTTGTGTAGGCCCGACATCCCAGTGTGGTTTCGCAGTTCCACGGGGCAAATCGCTGTACTATCCAGTTTTGGGCCTTTGGTATCTAAAAAAAAAGCATTTTGAGTGTGTCGCTCACTGTTCAGCCGCAAATATCTCTATTTAAAAAAGTGTGGTATACCCCAGTAAATAATAACTGTGGTTTTGCCATGCCACGGTAAAAAATCTCTATTATTCAGCTTTTGGTAGTTTTTTCCGTAAAGAAAAACAGTAGTGTCTCCTGACTGTTGTGACACAAAAATATATCTGTTGAAAATAGTCTTGTGTAGGCCCGACATCCCAGTGTGGTTTCGCAGTTCCACGGGTCAAATCGCTGTACTATCCAGTTTTGGGCCTTTGGTATCTAAAAAAAAAGCAGTTTGAGTGTGTCGCTCACTGTTCAGCCGCAAATATCTCTATTTAAAAAAGTGTGGTATACCCCAGTAAACAATAACTGTGGTTTTGCCATGCCACGGTAAAAAATCTCTATTATTCAGCTTTTGGTATATTTTCCGTAAAGAAAAACAGTAGTGTCTCCTGACTGTTGGGACACAAAAATATATCTGTTGAAAATAGTCTTGTGTAGGCCCGACATCCCAGTGTGGTTTCGCAGTTCCATGGGTCAAATCGCTGTACTATCCAGTTTTGGGCCTTTGGTATCTAAAAAAAAAGCAGTTTGAGTGTGTCACTCACTGTTCAGCCGCAAATATCTCTATTTAAAAAAGTGTGGTATACCCCAGTAAACAATAACTGTGGTTTTGCCATCCCATGGTAAAAAATCTCTATTATTCAGCTTTTGGTAGTTTTGTCCGTAAAGAAAAACAGTAGTGTCTCCTGACTGTTGTGACACAAAAATATATCTGTTGAAAATAGTCTTGTGTAGGCCCGACATCCCAGTGTGGTTTCGCAGTTCCACGGGTCAAATCGCTGTACTATCCAGTTTTGGGCCTTTGGTATCTAAAAAAAACAGTTTGAGTGTGTCGCACACTGTTCAGCCGCAAATATCTCTATTTAAAAAAGTGTGGTATACCCCAGTAAACAATAACTGTGGTTTTGCCATGCCACGGTAAAAAATCTCTATTATTCAGCTTTTGGTAGTTTTTTCCGTAAAGAAAAATAGTAGTGTCTCCTGACTGTTGTGACACAAAAATATATCTGTTGAAAATAGTCTTGTGTAGGCCCGACATCCCAGTGTGGTTTCGCAGTTCCACGGGTCAAATCGCTGCACTATCCAGTTTTGGGCCGTTGGTATCTAAAAAAACCGCAGTTTGAGTGTGTCGCTCACTGTTCAGCCGCAAATATCTGTATTTAAAAAAGTGTGGTATACCCCAGTAAACAATAACTGTGGTTTTGCCATCCCACGGTAAAAAATCTCTATTATTCAGCTTTTGGTAGTTTTGTCCGTAAAGAAAAACAGTAGTGTCTCCTGACTGTTGTTACACAAAAATATATCTGTTGAAAATAGTCTTGTGTAGGCCCGACATCCCAGTGTGGTTTCGCAGTTCCACGGGTCAAATCGCTGTACTATCCAGTTTTGGGCCTTTGGTATCTAAAAATAAAGCAGTTTGAGTGTGTCGCTCACTGTTCAGCCGCAAATATCTCTATTTAAAAAAGTGTGGTATACCAGAGTAAACAATAACTGTGGTTTTGCCATCACACGGTAAAAAATCTCTATTATTCAGCTTTTGGTATATTTTCCGTAAAGAAAAACAGTAGTGTCTCCTGACTGTTGGGACACAAAAATATATCTGTTGAAAATAGTCTTGTGTAGGCCCGACATCCCAGTGTGGTTTCGCAGTTCCATGGGTCAAATCGCTGTACTATCCAGTTTTGGGCCTTTGGTATCTAAAAAAAAAGCAGTTTGAGTGTGTCAGTCACTGTTCAGCCGCAAATATCTCTATTTAAAAAAGTGTGGTATACCCCAGTAAACAATAACTGTGGTTTTGCCATCCCATGGTAAAAAATCTCTATTATTCAGCTTTTGGTAGTTTTGTCCGTAAAGAAAAACAGTAGTGTCTCCTGACTGTTGTGACACAAAAATATATCTGTTGAAAATAGTCTTGTGTAGGCCCGACATCCCATTGTGGTTTCGCAGTTCCACGGGTCAAATCGCTGTACTATCCAGTTTTGGGCCTTTGGTATCTAAAAAAAAACAGTTTGAGTGTGTCGCACACTGTTCAGCCGCAAATATCTCTATTTAAAAAAGTGTGGTATACCCCAGTAAACAATAACTGTGGTTTTGCCATGCCACGGTAAAATATCTCTATTATTCAGCTTTTGGTAGTTTTGTCCGTAAAGAAAAACAGTAGTGTCTCCTGACTGTTGTGACACAAAAATATATCTGTTGAAAATAGTCTTGTGTAGG
Organism: Phyllobates terribilis; assembly: GCF_046119375.1. NCBI lineage: Eukaryota > Metazoa > Chordata > Amphibia > Anura > Dendrobatidae > Phyllobates > Phyllobates terribilis. The sequence continues at coordinate 219,433,033 of NW_027362771.1, forward strand.
CCCGACATCCCAGTGTGGTTTCGCAGTTCCACGGGTCAAATCGCTGTACTATCCAGTTTTGGGCCTTTGGTATCTAAAAAAAAAGCAGTTTGAGTGTGTCGCTCACTGTTCAGCCGCAAATATCTCTATTTAAAAAAGTGTGGTATACCCCAGTAAACAATAACTGTGGTTTTGCCATCACACGGTAAAAAATCTTTATTATTCAGCTTTTGGTAGTTTTGTCCGTAAAGAAAAACAGTAGTGTCTCCTGACTGTTGTGACACAAAAATATATCTGTTGAAAATAGTCTTGTGTAGGCCCGACATCCCAGTGTGGTTTCGCAGTTCCACGGGTCAAATCGCTGTACTATCCAGTTTTGGGCCTTTGGTATCTGAAAAAAAAGCAGTTTGAGTGTGTCGCTCACTGTTCAGCCGCAAATATCTCTATTTAAAAAAGTGTGGTATACCCCAGTAAACAATAATTGTGGTTTTGCCATCACACGGTAAAAAATCTCTATTATTCAGCTTTTGGTATATTTTCCGTAAAGAAAAACAGTAGTGTCTCCTGACTGTTGGGACACAAAAATATATCTGTTGAAAATAGTCTTGTGTAGGCCCGACATCCCAGTGTGGTTTCGCAGTTCCATGGGTCAAATCGCTGTACTATCCAGTTTTGGGCCTTTGGTATCTAAAAAAAAAGCAGTTTGAGTGTGTCACTCACTGTTCAGCCGCAAATATCTCTATTTAAAAAAGTGTGGTATACCCCAGTAAACAATAACTGTGGTTTTGCCATCCCACGGTAAAAAATCTCTATTATTCAGCTTTTGGTAGTTTTGTCCGTAAAGAAAAACAGTAGTGTCTCCTGACTGTTGTGACACAAAAATATATCTGTTGAAAATAGTCTTGTGTAGGCCCGACATCCCAGTGTGGTTTCGCAGTTCCACGGGTCAAATCGCTGTACTATCCAGTTTTGGGCCTTTGGTATCTAAAAAAAAACAGTTTGAGTGTGTCGCACACTGTTCAGCCGCAAAGATATCTATTTAAAAAAGTGTGGTATACCCCAGTAAACAATAACTGTCGTTTTGCCATCACACGGTAAAAAATCTCTATTATTCAGCTTTTGGTATATTTTCCGTAAAGAAAAACAGTAGTGTCTCCTGACTGTTGTGACACAAAAATATATCTGTTGAAAATAGTCTTGTGTAGGCCCGACATCCCAGTGTGGTTTCGCAGTTCCACGGGTCAAATCGCTGTACTATCCAGTTTTGGGCCTTTGGTATCTAAAAAAAAACAGTTTGAGTGTGTCGCACACTGTTCAGCCGCAAATATCTCTATTTAAAAAAGTGTGGTATACCCCAGTAAACAATAACTGTGGTTTTGCCATGCCACGGTAAAAAATCTCTATTATTCAGCTTTTGGTAGTTTTTTCCGTAAAGAAAAATAGTAGTGTCTCCTGACTGTTGTGACACAAAAATATATCTGTTGAAAATAGTCTTGTGTAGGCCCGACATCCCAGTGTGGTTTCGCAGTTCCACGGGTCAAATCGCTGCACTATCCAGTTTTGGGCCGTTGGTATCTAAAAAAACCGCAGTTTGAGTGTGTCGCTCACTGTTCAGCCGCAAATATCTGTATTTAAAAAAGTGTGGTATACCCCAGTAAACAATAACTGTGGTTTTGCCATCCCACGGTAAAAAATCTCTATTATTCAGCTTTTGGTAGTTTTGTCCGTAAAGAAAAACAGTAGTGTCTCCTGACTGTTGTTACACAAAAATATATCTGTTGAAAATAGTCTTGTGTAGGCCCGACATCCAAGTGTGGTTTCGCAGTTCCACGGGTCAAATCGCTGTACTATCCAGTTTTGGGCCTTTGGTATCTAAAAATAAAGCAGTTTGAGTGTGTCGCTCAATGTTCAGCCGCAAATATCTCTATTTAAAAAAGTGTGGTATACCCCAGTAAACAATAACTGTGGTTTTGCCATCACACGGTAAAAAATCTCTATTATTCAGCTTTTGGTATATTTTCCGTAAAGAAAAACAGTAGTGTCTCCTGACTGTTGGGACACAAAAATATATCTGTTGAAAATAGTCTTGTGTAGGCCCGACATCCCAGTGTGGTTTCGCAGTTCCATGGGTCAAATCGCTGTACTATCCAGTTTTGGGCCTTTGGTATCTAAAAAAAAAGCAGTTTGAGTGTGTCAGTCACTGTTCAGCCGCAAATATCTCTATTTAAAAAAGTGTGGTATACCCCAGTAAACAATAACTGTGGTTTTGCCATCCCATGGTAAAAAATCTCTATTATTCAGCTTTTGGTAGTTTTGTCCGTAAAGAAAAACAGTAGTGTCTCCTGACTGTTGTGACACAAAAATATATCTGTTGAAAATAGTCTTGTGTAGGCCCGACATCCCATTGTGGTTTCGCAGTTCCACGGGTCAAATCGCTGTACTATCCAGTTTTGGGCCTTTGGTATCTAAAAAAAAACAGTTTGAGTGTGTCGCACACTGTTCAGCCGCAAATATCTCTATTTAAAAAAGTGTGGTATACCCCAGTAAACAATAACTGTGGTTTTGCCATGCCACGGTAAAAAATCTCTATTATTCAGCTTTTGGTAGTTTTTTCCGTAAAGAAAAATAGTAGTGTCTCCTGACTGTTGTGACACAAAAATATATCTGTTGAAAATAGTCTTGTGTAGGCCTGACATCCCAGTGTGGTTTCGCAGTTCCACGGGTCAAATCGCTGTACTATCCAGTTTTGGGCCGTTGGTATCTAAAAAAAACGCAGTTTGAGTGTGTCGCTCACTGTTCAGCCGCAAATATCTGTATTTAAAAAAGTGTGGTATACCCCAGTAAACAATAACTGTGGTTTTGCCATCCCACGGTAAAATATCTCTATTATTCAGCTTTTGGTAGTTTTGTCCGTAAAGAAAAACAGTAGTGTCTCCTGACTGTTGTGACACAAAAATATATCTGTTGAAAATAGTCTTGTGTAGGCCCGACATCCCAGTGTGGTTTCGCAGTTCCATGGGTCAAATCGCTGTACTATCCAGTTTTGGGCCTTTGGTATCTAAAAAAAAAGCAGTTTGAGTGTGTCGCTCACTGTTCAGCCGCAAATATCTCTATTTAAAAAAGTGTGGTATACCCCAGTAAACAATAACTGTGGTTTTGCCATCACACGGTAAAAAATCTTTATTATTCAGCTTTTGGTAGTTTTGTCCGTAAAGAAAAACAGTAGTGTCTCCTGACTGTTGTGACACAAAAATATATCTGTTGAAAATAGTCTTGTGTAGGCCCGACATCCCAGTGTGGTTTCGCAGTTCCACGGGTCAAATCGCTGTACTATCCAGTTTTGGGCCTTTGGTATCTGAAAAAAAAGCAGTTTGAGTGTGTCGCTCACTGTTCAGCCGCAAATATCTCTATTTAAAAAAGTGTGGTATACCCCAGTAAACAATAATTGTGGTTTTGCCATCACACGGTAAAAAATCTCTATTATTCAGCTTTTGGTATATTTTCCGTAAAGAAAAACAGTAGTGTCTCCTGACTGTTGGGACACAAAAATATATCTGTTGAAAATAGTCTTGTGTAGGCCCGACATCCCAGTGGGGTTTCGCAGTTCCATGGGTCAAATCGCTGTACTATCCAGTTTTGGGCCTTTGGTATCTAAAAAAAAAGCAGTTTGAGTGTGTCACTCACTGTTCAGCCGCAAATATCTCTATTTAAAAAAGTGTGGTATACCCCAGTAAACAATAACTGTGGTTTTGCCATCCCACGGTAAAAAATCTCTATTATTCAGCTTTTGGTAGTTTTGTCCGTAAAGAAAAACAGTAGTGTCTCCTGACTGTTGTGACACAAAAATATATCTGTTGAAAATAGTCTTGTGTAGGCCCGACATCCCAGTGTGGTTTCGCAGTTCCACGGGTCAAATCGCTGTACTATCCAGTTTTGGGCCTTTGGTATCTAAAAAAAAACAGTTTGAGTGTGTCGCACACTGTTCAGCCGCAAAGATCTCTATTTAAAAAAGTGTGGTATACCCCAGTAAACAATAACTGTGGTTTTGCCATGCAACGGTAAAAAATCTCTATTATTCAGCTTTTGGTAGTTTTTTCCGTAAAGAAAAATAGTAGTGTCTCCTGACTGTTGTGACACAAAAATATATCTGTTGAAAATAGTCTTGTGTAGGCCCGACATCCCAGTGTGGTTTCGTAGTTCCACGGGTCAAATCGCTGTACTATCCAGTTTTGGGCCGTTGGTATCTAAAAAAAACGCAGTTTGAGTGTGTCGCTCACTGTTCAGCCGCAAATATCTGTATTTAAAAAAGTGTGGTATACCCCAGTAAACAATAACTGTGGTTTTGCCATCCCACGGTAAAAAATCTCTATTATTCAGCTTTTGGTAGTTTTGTCCGTAAAGAAAAACAGTAGTGTCTCCTGACTGTTGTGACACAAAAATATATCTGTTGAAAATAGTCTTGTGTAGGCCCGACATCCCAGTGTGGTTTCGCAGTTCCACGGGTCAAATCGCTGTACTATCCAGTTTTGGGCCTTTGGTATCTGAAAAAAAAGCAGTTTGAGTGTGTCGCTCACTGTTCAGCCGCAAATATCTCTATTTAAAAAAGTGTGGTATACCCCAGTAAACAATAACTGTGGTTTTGCCATCACACGGTAAAAAATCTCTATTATTCAGCTTTTGGTAGTTTTGTCCGTAAAGAAAAACAGTAGTGTCTCATGACTGTTGTGACACAAAAATATATCTGTTGAAAATAGTCTTGTGTAGGCCCGACATCCCAGTGTGGTTTCGCAGTTCCACGGGTCAAATCGCTGTACTATCCAGTTTTGGGCCTTTGGTATCTAAAAAAAAAGCAGTTTGAGTGTGTCACTCACTGTTCAGCCGCAAATATCTCTATTTAAAAAAGTGTGGTATACCCCAGTAAACAATAACTTTGGTTTTGCCATCCCATGGTAAAAAATCTCTATTATTCAGCTTTTGGTAGTTTTGTCCGTAAAGAAAAACAGTAGTGTCTCCTGACTGTTGTGACACAAAAATATATCTGTTGAAAATAGTCTTGTGTAGGCCCGACATCCCAGTGTGGTTTCGCAGTTCCATGGGTCAAATCGCTGTACTATCCAGTTTTGGGCCTTTGGTATCTAAAAAAAACAGTTTGAGTGTGTCGCACACTGTTCAGCCGCAAATATCTCTATTTAAAAAAGTGTGGTATACCCCAGTAAACAATAACTGTGGTTTTGCCATGCCACGGTAAAAAATCTCTATTATTCAGCTTTTGGTAGTTTTTTCCGTAAAGAAAAATAGTAGTGTCTCCTGACTGTTGTGACACAAAAATATATCTGTTGAAAATAGTCTTGTGTAGGCCCGACATCCCAGTGTGGTTTCGCAGTTCCACGGGTCAAATTGCTGTACTATCCAGTTTTGGGCCGTTGGTATCTAAAAAAAACGCAGTTTGAGTGTGTCGCTCACTGTTCAGCCGCAAATATCTGTATTTAAAAAAGTGTGGTATACCCCAGTAAACAATAACTGTGGTTTTGCCATCCCACGGTAAAAAATCTCTATTATTCAGCTTTTGGTTGTTTTGTCCGTAAAGAAAAACAGTAGTGTCTCCTGACTGTTGTGACACAAAAATATATCTGTTGAAAATAGTCTTGTGTAGGCCCGACATCCCAGTGTGGTTTCGCAGTTCCACGGGTCAAATCGCTGTACTATCCAGTTTTGGGCCTTTGGTATCTAAAAAAAAGCAGTTTGAGTGTGTCGCTCACTGTTCAGCCGCAAATATCTCTATTTAAAAAAGTGTGGTATACCCCAGTAAACAATAACTGTGGTTTTGCCATCACACGGTAAAAAATCTCTATTATTCAGCTTTTGGTATATTTTCCGTAAAGAAAAACAGTAGTGTCTCCTGACTGTTGTAACACAAAAATATATCTGTTGAAAATAGTCTTGTGTAGGCCCGACATCCCAGTGTGGTTTCGCAGTTCCACGGGTCAAATCGCTGTACTATCCAGTTTTGGGCCTTTGGTATCTAAAAAAAAACAGTTTGAGTGTGTCGCACACTGTTCAGCCGCAAATATCTCTATTTAAAAAAGTGTGGTATACCCCAGTAAACAATAACTGTGGTTTTGCCATGCCACGGTAAAAAATCTCTATTATTCAGCTTTTGGTAGTTTTTTCCGTAAAGAAAAATAGTAGTGTCTCCTGACTGTTGTGACACAAAAATATATCTGTTGAAAATAGTCTTGTGTAGGCCCGACATCCCAGTGTGGTTTCGCAGTTCCACGGGTCAAATCGCTGTACTATCCAGTTTTGGGCCATTGGTATCTAAAAAAAAAGCAGTTTGAGTGTGCCGCTCACTGTTCAGCCGCAAATATCTGTATTTAAAAAAGTGTGGTATACCCCAGTAAACAATAACTGTGGTTTTGCCATCCCACAGTAAAAAATCTCTATTATTCAGGTTTTGGTATATTTTCCGTAAAGAAAAACAGTAGTGTCTCCTGACTGTTGGGACACAAAAATATATCTGTTGAAAATAGTCTTGTGTAGACCCGACATCCCAGTGTGGTTTCGCAGTTCCATGGGTCAAATCGCTGTACTATCCAGTTTTGGGCCGTTGGTATCTAAAAAAAAGTAGTTTGAGTGTGTCGCTCACTGTTCAACCGCAAATATCTCTATTTAAAAAAGTGTGGTATACCCTAGTAAACAATAACTGTGGTTTTGCCATCCCAAGGTAAAAAATCTGTATTATTCAGCTTTTGGTAGTTTTGTCCGTAAAGAAAAACAGTAGTGTCTCCTGACTGTTGTGACACAAAAATATATCTGTTGAAAATAGTCTTGCGTAGGCCCGACATCCCAGTGTGGTTTTGCAGTTCCACGGGTCAAATCGCTGTACTATCCAGTTTTGGGCCTTTGGTATCTAAAAAAAAGCAGTTTGAGTGTGTCGCTCACTGTTCAGCCGCAAATATCTCTATTTAAAAAAGTGTGGTATACCCCAGTAAACAATAACTGTGGTTTTGCCATCACACGGTAAAAAATCTCTATTATTCAGCTTTCGGTAGTTTTGTCCGTAAAGAAAAACAGTAGTGTCTCCTGACTGTTGTGACACAAAAATATATCTGTTGAAAATAGTCTTGTGTAGGCCCGACATCCCAGTGTGGTTTCGCAGTTCCACGGGGCAAATCGCTGTACTATCCAGTTTTGGGCCTTTGGAATCTAAAAAAAAAGCATTTTGAGTGTGTCGCTCACTGTTCAGCGGCAAATATCTCTATTTAAAAAAGTGTGGTATACCCCAGTGAACAATAACTGTGGTTTTGCCATCACACGGTAAAAAATCTCTATTATTCAGGTTTTGGTATATTTTCCGTAAAGAAAAACAGTAGTGTCTCCTGACTGTTGGGACACAAAAATATATCTGTTGAAAATAGTCTTGTGTAGGCCCGACATCCCAGTGTGGTTTCGCAGTTCCATGGGTCAAATCGCTGTACTATCCAGTTTTGGGCCGTTGGTATCTAAAAAAAAAGCAGTTTGAGTGTGTCGCTCACTGTTCAGCTGCAAATATCTCTATTTAAAAAAGTGTGGTATACCCCAGTAAACAATAACTGTGGTTTTGCCATCCCATGGTAAAAAATCTCTATTATTCAGCTTTTGGTAGTTTTGTCCGTAAAGAAAAACAGTAGTGTCTCCTGACTGTTGTGACACAAAAATATATCTGTTGAAAATAGTCTTGTGTAGGCCCGACATCCCAGTGTGGTTTCGCAGTTCCACGCGGCAAATCGCTGTACTATCCAGTTTTGGGCCTTTTGTATCTAAAAAAAAAGCATTTTGAGTGTGTCGCTCACTGTTCAGCCGCAAATATCTCTATTTAAAAAAGTGTGGTATACCCCAGTAAACAATAACTGTGGTTTTGCCTGGCCACGGTAAAAAATCTCTATTATTCAGCTTTTGGTAGTTTTTTCCGTAAAGAAAAACAGTAGTGTCTCCTGACTGTTGTGACACAAAAATATATCTGTTGAAAATAGTCTTGTGTAGGCCCAACATCCCAGTGTGGTTTCGCAGTTCCACGGGTCAAATCGCTGTACTATCCAGTTTTGGGCCTTTGGTATCTAAAAAAAAAGCAGTTTGAGTGTGTCGCTCACTGTTCAGCCGCAAATATCTCTATTTAAAAAAGTGTGGTATACCCCAGTAAACAATAACTGTGGTTTTGCCATCACACGGTAAAAAATCTCTATTATTCAGGTTTTGGTATATTTTCCGTAAAGAAAAACAGTAGTGTCTCCTGACTGTTGGGACAGAAAAATATATCTGTTGAAAATAGTCTTGTGTAGACCCGACATCCCAGTGTGGTTTCGCAGTTCCATGCGTCAAATTGCTGTACTATCCAGTTTTGGGCCGTTGGTATCTAAAAAAAAGCAGTTTGAGTGTGTCGCTCACTGTTCAACCGCAAATATCTCTATTTAAAAAAGTGTGGTATACCCTAGTAAACAATAACTGTGGTTTTGCCATCCCATGGTAAAAAATCTGTATTATTCAGCTTTTGGTAGTTTTGTCCGTAAAGAAAAACAGTAGTGTCTCCTGACTGTTGTGACACAAAAATATATCTGTTGAAAATAGTCTTGCGTAGGCCCGACATCCCAGTGTGGTTTTGCAGTTCCACGGGTCAAATCGCTGTACTATCCAGTTTTGGGCCTTTGGTATCTAAAAAAAAGCAGTTTGAGTGTGTCGCTCACTGTTCAGCCGCAAATATCTCTATTTAAAAAAGTGTGGTATACCCCAGTAAACAATAACTGTGGTTTTGCCATCACACGGTAAAAAATCTCTATTATTCAGCTTTCGGTAGTTTTGTCCGTAAAGAAAAACAGTAGTGTCTCCTGACTGTTGTGACACAAAAATATATCTGTTGAAAATAGTCTTGTGTAGGCCCGACATCCCAGTGTGGTTTCGCAGTTCCACGGGGCAAATCGCTGTACTATCCAGTTTTGGGCCTTTGGAATCTAAAAAAAAAGCATTTTGAGTGTGTCGCTCACTGTTCAGCCGCAAATATCTCTATTTAAAAAAGTGTGGTATACCCCAGTGAACAATAACTGTGGTTTTGCCATCACACGGTAAAAAATCTCTATTATTCAGGTTTTGGTATATTTTCCGTAAAGAAAAACAGTAGTGTCTCCTGACTGTTGGGACACAAAAATATATCTGTTGAAAATAGTCTTGTGTAGGCCCGACATCCCAGTGTGGTTTCGCAGTTCCATGGGTCAAATCGCTGTACTATCCAGTTTTGGGCCGTTGGTATCTAAAAAAAAGCAGTTTGAGTGTGTCGCTCACTGTTCAACCGCAAATATCTCTATTTAAAAAAGTGTGGTATACCCTAGTAAACAATAACTGTGGTTTTGCCATCCCACGGTAAAAAATCTCTATTATTCAGCTTTTGGTAGTTTTGTCCGTAAAGAAAAACAGTAGTGTCTCCTGACTGTTGTGACACAAAAATATATCTGTTGAAAATATATCTGTTGAAAATAGTCTTGCGTAGGCCCAACATCCCAGTGTGGTTTTGCAGTTCCACGGGTCAAATCGCTGTAATATCCAGTTTTGGGCCTTTGGTATCTAAAAAAAAGCAGTTTGAGTGTGTCGCTCACTGTTCAGCCGCAAATATCTCTATTTAAAAAAGTGTGGTATACCCCAGTAAACAATAACTGTGGTTTTGCCATCACACGGTAAAAAATCTCTATTATTCAGCTTTCGGTAGTTTTGTCCGTAAAGAAAAACAGTAGTGTCTCCTGACTGTTGTGACACAAAAATATATCTGTTGAAAATAGTCTTGTGTAGGCCCGACATCCCAGTGTGGTTTCGCAGTTCCACGGGGCAAATCGCTGTACTATCCAGTTTTGGGCCTTTGGTATCTAAAAAAAAAGCATTTTGAGTGTGTCGCTCACTGTTCAGCCGCAAATATCTCTATTTAAAAAAGTGTGGTATACCCCAGTGAACAATAACTGTGGTTTTGCCATCCCATGGTAAAAAATCTCTATTATTCAGCTTTTGGTAGTTTTGTCCGTAAAGAAAAACAGTAGTGTCTCCTGACTGTTGTGACACAAAAATATATCTGTTGAAAATAGTCTTGCGTAGGCCCAACATCCCAGTGTGGTTTCGCAGTTCCACGGGTCAAATCACTGTACTATCCAGTTTTGGGCCTTTGGTATCTAAAAAAAAGCAGTTTGAGTGTGTCGCTCACTATTCAGCCGCAAATATCTCTATTTAAAAAAGTGTGGTATACCCCAGTAAACAATAACTGTGGTTTTGCAATGCCACGGTAAAAAATCTCTATTATTCAGCTTTTGGTAGTTTTTTCCGTAAAGAAAAACAGTAGTGTCTCCTGACTGTTGTGACACAAAAATATATCTGTTGAAAATAGTCTTGTGTAGGCCCGACATCCCAGTGTGGTTTCGCAGTTCCACGGGTCAAATCGCTGTACTATCCAGTTTTGGGCCTTTGGTATCTAAAAAAAAAGCAGTTTGAGTGTGTCGCTCACTGTTCAGCCGCAAATATCTCTATTTAAAAAAGTGTGGTATACCCCAATAAACAATAACTGTGGTTTTGCCATCCAACGGTAAAAAATCTCTATTATTGAGGTTTTGGTATATTTTCCGTAAAGAAAAACAGTAGTGTCTCCTGACTGTTGGGACACAAAACTATATCTGTTGAAAATAGTCTTGTGTAGGCCCGACATCCCAGTGTGGTTTCGCAGTTCCATGGGTCAAATCGCTGTACTATCCAGTTTTGGGCCGTTGGTATCTAAAAAAAAACAGTTTGAGTGTGTCGCTCACTGTTCAGCCGCAAATATCTCTATTTAAAAAAGTGTGGTATACCCCAGTAAACAATAACTGTGGTTTTGCGCTCTCACGGTAAAAAATCTCTATTATTCAGGTTTTGGTATATTTTCCGTAAAGAAAAACAGTAGTGTCTCCTGACTGTTGGGACACAAAAATATATCTGTTGAAAATAGTCTTGTGTAGGCCCGACATCCCAGAGTGGTTTCGCAGTTCCTTGGGTCAAATCGCTGTACTATCCAGTTTTGGGCCGTTGGTATCTAAAAAAAAGCAGTTTGAGTGTGTCGCTCACTGTTCAGCCGCAAATATCTCTATTTAAAAAAGTGTGGTATACCCCAGTAAACAATAACTGTGGTTTTGCCATCCCATGGTAAAAAATCTCTATTATTCAGCTTTTGGTAGTTTTGTCCGTAAAGAATAACAGTAGTGTCTCCTGACTGTTGTGACACAAAAATATATGTGTTGAAAATAGTCTTGTGTAGGCCCGACATCCCAGTGTGGTTTCGCAGTTCCACGGGTCAAATCGCTGTACTATCCAGTTTTGGGCCTTTGGTATCTAAAAAAAAGCAGTTTGAGTGTGTCGCTCACTGTTCAGCCGCAAATATCTCTATTTAAAAAAGTGTGGTATACCCCAGTAAACAATAACTGTGGTTTTGCCATGCCACGGTAAAAAATCTCTATTATTCAGCTTTTGGTAGTTTTTTCCGTAAAGAAAAACAGTAGTGTCTCCTGACTGTTGTGACACAAAAATATATCTGTTGAAAATAGTCTTGTGTAGGCCCGACATCCCAGTGTGGTTTCGCAGTTCCACGGGTCAAATCGCTGTACTATCCAGTTTTGGGCCTTTGGTATCTAAAAAAAAGCAGTTTGAGTGTGTCGCTCACTGTTCAGCCGCAAATATCTCTATTTAAAAAAGTGTGGTATACCCCAGTAAACAATAACTGTGGTTTTGCTATCCCACGGTAAAAAATCTCTATTATTGAGGTTTTGGTATATTTTCCGTAAAGAAAAACAGTAGTGTCTCCTGACTGTTGGGACACAAAAATATATCTGTTGAAAATAGTCTTGTGTAGGCCCGACATCCCAGTGTGGTTTCGCAGTTCCATGGGTCAAATCGCTGTACTATCCAGTTTTGGGCCGTTGGTATCTAAAAAAAAACAGTTTGAGTGTGTCGCTCACTGTTCAGCCGCAAATATCTCTATTTAAAAAAGTGTGGTATACCCCAGTAAACAATAACTGTGGTTTTGCAATGCCACGGTAAAAAATCTCTATTATTCAGCTTTTGGTAGTTTTGTCCGTAAAGAAAAACAGTAGTGTCTCCTGACTGTTGTTACACAAAAATATATCTGTTGAAAATAGTCTTGTGTAGGCCCGACATCCCAGTGTGGTTTCGCAGTTCCACGGGTCAAATCGCTGTACTATCCAGTTTTGGGCCTTTGGTATCTAAAAATAAAGCAGTTTGAGTGTGTCGCTCAATGTTCAGCCGCAAATATCTCTATTTAAAAAAGTGTGGTATACCCCAGTAAACAATAACTGTGGTTTTGCCATCACACGGTAAAAAATCTCTATTATTCAGCTTTTGGTATATTTTCCGTAAAGAAAAACAGTAGTGTCTCCTGACTGTTGGGACACAAAAATATATCTGTTGAAAATAGTCTTGTGTAGGCCCGACATCCCAGTGTGGTTTCGCAGTTCCATGGGTCAAATCGCTGTACTATCCAGTTTTGGGCCTTTGGTATCTAAAAAAAAAGCAGTTTGAGTGTGTCAGTCACTGTTCAGCCGCAAATATCTCTATTTAAAAAAGTGTGGTATACCCCAGTAAACAATAACTGTGGTTTTGCCATCCCATGATAAAAAATCTCTATTATTCAGCTTTTGGTAGTTTTGTCCGTAAAGAAAAACAGTAGTGTCTCCTGACTGTTGTGACACAAAAATATATCTGTTGAAAATAGTCTTGTGTAGGCCCGACATCCCATTGTGGTTTCGCAGTTCCACGGGTCAAATCGCTGTACTATCCAGTTTTGGGCCTTTGGTATCTAAAAAAAAACAGTTTGAGTGTGTCGCACACTGTTCAGCCGCAAATATCTCTATTTAAAAAAGTGTGGTATACCCCAGTAAACAATAACTGTGGTTTTGCCATGCCACGGTAAAAAATCTCTATTATTCAGCTTTTGGTAGTTTTTTCCGTAAAGAAAAATAGTAGTGTCTCCTGACTGTTGTGACACAAAAATATATCTGTTGAAAATAGTCTTGTGTAGGCCCGACATCCCAGTGTGGTTTCGCAGTTCCACGGGTCAAATCGCTGTACTATCCAGTTTTGGGCCGTTGGTATCTAAAAAAAACGCAGTTTGAGTGTGTCGCTCACTGTTCAGCCGCAAATATCTGTATTTAAAAAAGTGTGGTATACCCCAGTAAACAATAACTGTGGTTTTGCCATCCCACGGTAAAATATCTCTATTATTCAGCTTTTGGTAGTTTTGTCCGTAAAGAAAAACAGTAGTGTCTCCTGACTGTTGTGACACAAAAATATATCTGTTGAAAATAGTCTTGTGTAGGCCCGACATCCCAGTGTGGTTTCGCAGTTCCACGGGTCAAATCGCTGTACTATCCAGTTTTGGGCCTTTGGTATCTAAAAAAAAAGCAGTTTGAGTGTGTCGCTCACTGTTCAGCCGCAAATATCTCTATTTAAAAAAGTGTGGTATACCCCAGTAAACAATAACTGTGGTTTTGCCATCACACGGTAAAAAATCTTTATTATTCAGCTTTTGGTAGTTTTGTCCGTAAAGAAAAACAGTAGTGTCTCCTGACTGTTGTGACACAAAAATATATCTGTTGAAAATAGTCTTGTGTAGGCCCGACATCCCAGTGTGGTTTCGCAGTTCCACGGGTCAAATCGCTGTACTATCCAGTTTTGGGCCTTTGGTATCTGAAAAAAAAGCAGTTTGAGTGTGTCGCTCACTGTTCAGCCGCAAATATCTCTATTTAAAAAAGTGTGGTATACCCCAGTAAACAATAATTGTGGTTTTGCCATCACACGGTAAAAAATCTCTATTATTCAGCTTTTGGTATATTTTCCGTAAAGAAAAACAGTAGTGTCTCCTGACTGTTGGGACACAAAAATATATCTGTTGAAAATAGTCTTGTGTAGGCCCGACATCCCAGTGGGGTTTCGCAGTTCCATGGGTCAAATCACTGTACTATCCCGTTTTGGGCCTTTGGTATCTAAAAAAAAAGCAGTTTGAGTGTGTCACTCACTGTTCAGCCGCAAATATCTCTATTTAAAAAAGTGTGGTATACCCCAGTAAACAATAACTGTGGTTTTGCCATCCCACGGTAAAAAATCTCTATTATTCAGCTTTTGGTAGTTTTGTCCGTAAAGAAAAACAGTAGTGTCTCCTGACTGTTGTGACACAAAAATATATCTGTTGAAAATAGTCTTGTGTAGGCCCGACATCCCAGTGTGGTTTCGCAGTTCCACGGGTCAAATCGCTGTACTATCCAGTTTTGGGCCTTTGGTATCTAAAAAAAAACAGTTTGAGTGTGTCGCACACTGTTCAGCCGCAAAGATCTCTATTTAAAAAAGTGTGGTATACCCCAGTAAACAATAACTGTGGTTTTGCCATGCAACGGTAAAAAATCTCTATTATTCAGCTTTTGGTAGTTTTTTCCGTAAAGAAAAATAGTAGTGTCTCCTGACTGTTGTGACACAAAAATATATCTGTTGAAAATAGTCTTGTGTAGGCCCGACATCCCAGTGTGGTTTCGTAGTTCCACGGGTCAAATCGCTGTACTATCCAGTTTTGGGCCGTTGGTATCTAAAAAAAACGCAGTTTGAGTGTGTCGCTCACTGTTCAGCCGCAAATATCTGTATTTAAAAAAGTGTGGTATACCCCAGTAAACAATAACTGTGGTTTTGCCATCCCACGGTAAAAAATCTCTATTATTCAGCTTTTGGTAGTTTTGTCCGTAAAGAAAAACAGTAGTGTCTCCTGACTGTTGTGACACAAAAATATATCTGTTGAAAATAGTCTTGTGTAGGCCCGACATCCCAGTGTGGTTTCGCAGTTCCACGGGTCAAATCGCTGTACTATCCAGTTTTGGGCCTTTGGTATCTGAAAAAAAAGCAGTTTGAGTGTGTCGCTCACTGTTCAGCCGCAAATATCTCTATTTAAAAAAGTGTGGTATACCCCAGTAAACAATAACTGTGGTTTTGCCATCACACGGTAAAAAATCTCTATTATTCAGCTTTTGGTAGTTTTGTCCGTAAAGAAAAACAGTAGTGTCTCATGACTGTTGTGACACAAAAATATATCTGTTGAAAATAGTCTTGTGTAGGCCCGACATCCCAGTGTGGTTTCGCAGTTCCACGGGTCAAATCGCTGTACTATCCAGTTTTGGGCCTTTGGTATCTAAAAAAAAAGCAGTTTGAGTGTGTCACTCACTGTTCAGCCGCAAATATCTCTATTTAAAAAAGTGTGGTATACCCCAGTAAACAATAACTTTGGTTTTGCCATCCCATGGTAAAAAATCTCTATTATTCAGCTTTTGGTAGTTTTGTCCGTAAAGAAAAACAGTAGTGTCTCCTGACTGTTGTGACACAAAAATATATCTGTTGAAAATAGTCTTGTGTAGGCCCGACATCCCAGTGTGGTTTCGCAGTTCCATGGGTCAAATCGCTGTACTATCCAGTTTTGGGCCTTTGGTATCTAAAAAAAACAGTTTGAGTGTGTCGCACACTGTTCAGCCGCAAATATCTCTATTTAAAAAAGTGTGGTATACCCCAGTAAACAATAACTGTGGTTTTGCCATGCCACGGTAAAAAATCTCTATTATTCAGCTTTTGGTAGTTTTTTCCGTAAAGAAAAATAGTAGTGTCTCCTGACTGTTGTGACACAAAAATATATCTGTTGAAAATAGTCTTGTGTAGGCCCGACATCCCAGTGTGGTTTCGCAGTTCCACGGGTCAAATTGCTGTACTATCCAGTTTTGGGCCGTTGGTATCTAAAAAAAACGCAGTTTGAGTGTGTCGCTCACTGTTCAGCCGCAAATATCTGTATTTAAAAAAGTGTGGTATACCCCAGTAAACAATAACTGTGGTTTTGCCATCCCACGGTAAAAAATCTCTATTATTCAGCTTTTGGTTGTTTTGTCCGTAAAGAAAAACAGTAGTGTCTCCTGACTGTTGTGACACAAAAATATATCTGTTGAAAATAGTCTTGTGTAGGCCCGACATCCCAGTGTGGTTTCGCAGTTCCACGGGTCAAATCGCTGTACTATCCAGTTTTGGGCCTTTGGTATCTAAAAAAAAGCAGTTTGAGTGTGTCGCTCACTGTTCAGCAGCAAATATCTCTATTTAAAAAAGTGTGGTATACCCCAGTAAACAATAACTGTGGTTTTGCCATCACACGGTAAAAAATCTCTATTATTCAGCTTTTGGTATATTTTCCGTAAAGAAAAACAGTAGTGTCTCCTGACTGTTGTGACACAAAAATATATCTGTTGAAAATAGTCTTGTGTAGGCCCGACATCCCAGTGTGGTTTCGCAGTTCCACGGGTCAAATCGCTGTACTATCCAGTTTTGGGCCTTTGGTATCTAAAAAAAAGCAGTTTGAGTGTGTCGCTCACTGTTCAGCCGCAAATATCTCTATTTAAAAAAGTGTGGTATACCCCAGTAAACAATAACTGTGGTTTTGCCATCACACGGTAAAAAATCTCTATTATTCAGCTTTTGGTATATTTTCCGTAAAGAAAAACAGTAGTGTCTCCTGACTGTTGTGACACAAAAATATATCTGTTGAAAATAGTCTTGTGTAGGCCCGACATCCCAGTGTGGTTTCGCAGTTCCACGGGTCAAATCGCTGTACTATCCAGTTTTGGGCCTTTGGTATCTAAAAAAAAACAGTTTGAGTGTGTCGCACACTGTTCAGCCGCAAATATCTCTATTTAAAAAAGTGTGGTATACCCCAGTAAACAATAACTGTGGTTTTGCCATGCCACGGTAAAAAATCTCTATTATTCAGCTTTTGGTAGTTTTTTCCGTAAAGAAAAATAGTAGTGTCTCCTGACTGTTGTGACACAAAAATATATCTGTTGAAAATAGTCTTGTGTAGGCCCGACATCCCAGTGTGGTTTCGCAGTTCCACGGGTCAAATCGCTGTACTATCCAGTTTTGGGCCATTGGTATCTAAAAAAAAAGCAGTTTGAGTGTGCCGCTCACTGTTCAGCCGCAAATATCTGTATTTAAAAAAGTGTGGTATACCCCAGTAAACAATAACTGTGGTTTTGCCATCCCACAGTAAAAAATCTCTATTATTCAGGTTTTGGTATATTTTCCGTAAAGAAAAACAGTAGTGTCTCCTGACTGTTGGGACACAAAAATATATCTGTTGAAAATAGTCTTGTGTAGACCCGACATCCCAGTGTGGTTTCGCAGTTCCATGGGTCAAATCGCTGTACTATCCAGTTTTGGGCCGTTGGTATCTAAAAAAAAGTAGTTTGAGTGTGTCGCTCACTGTTCAACCGCAAATATCTCTATTTAAAAAAGTGTGGTATACCCTAGTAAACAATAACTGTGGTTTTGCCATCCCAAGGTAAAAAATCTGTATTATTCAGCTTTTGGTAGTTTTGTCCGTAAAGAAAAACAGTAGTGTCTCCTGACTGTTGTGACACAAAAATATATCTGTTGAAAATAGTCTTGCGTAGGCCCGACATCCCAGTGTGGTTTTGCAGTTCCACGGGTCAAATCGCTGTACTATCCAGTTTTGGGCCTTTGGTATCTAAAAAAAAGCAGTTTGAGTGTGTCGCTCACTGTTCAGCCGCAAATATCTCTATTTAAAAAAGTGTGGTATACCCCAGTAAACAATAACTGTGGTTTTGCCATCACACGGTAAAAAATCTCTATTATTCAGCTTTCGGTAGTTTTGTCCGTAAAGAAAAACAGTAGTGTCTCCTGACTGTTGTGACACAAAAATATATCTGTTGAAAATAGTCTTGTGTAGGCCCGACATCCCAGTGTGGTTTCGCAGTTCCACGGGGCAAATCGCTGTACTATCCAGTTTTGGGCCTTTGGAATCTAAAAAAAAAGCATTTTGAGTGTGTCGCTCACTGTTCAGCCGCAAATATCTCTATTTAAAAAAGTGTGGTATACCCCAGTGAACAATAACTGTGGTTTTGCCATCACACGGTAAAAAATCTCTATTATTCAGGTTTTGGTATATTTTCCGTAAAGAAAAACAGTAGTGTCTCCTGACTGTTGGGACACAAAAATATATCTGTTGAAAATAGTCTTGTGTAGGCCCGACATCCCAGTGTGGTTTCGCAGTTCCATGGGTCAAATCGCTGTACTATCCAGTTTTGGGCCGTTGGTATCTAAAAAAAAAGCAGTTTGAGTGTGTCGCTCACTGTTCAGCTGCAAATATCTCTATTTAAAAAAGTGTGGTATACCCCAGTAAACAATAACTGTGGTTTTGCCATCCCATGGTAAAAAATCTCTATTATTCAGCTTTTGGTAGTTTTGTCCGTAAAGAAAAACAGTAGTGTCTCCTGACTGTTGTGACACAAAAATATATCTGTTGAAAATAGTCTTGTGTAGGCCCGACATCCCAGTGTGGTTTCGCAGTTCCACGCGGCAAATCGCTGTACTATCCAGTTTTGGGCCTTTTGTATCTAAAAAAAAAGCATTTTGAGTGTGTCGCTCACTGTTCAGCCGCAAATATCTCTATTTAAAAAAGTGTGGTATACCCCAGTAAACAATAACTGTGGTTTTGCCTGGCCACGGTAAAAAATCTCTATTATTCAGCTTTTGGTAGTTTTTTCCGTAAAGAAAAACAGTAGTGTCTCCTGACTGTTGTGACACAAAAATATATCTGTTGAAAATAGTCTTGTGTAGGCCCAACATCCCAGTGTGGTTTCGCAGTTCCACGGGTCAAATCGCTGTACTATCCAGTTTTGGGCCTTTGGTATCTAAAAAAAAAGCAGTTTGAGTGTGTCGCTCACTGTTCAGCCGCAAATATCTCTATTTAAAAAAGTGTGGTATACCCCAGTAAACAATAACTGTGGTTTTGCCATCACACGGTAAAAAATCTCTATTATTCAGGTTTTGGTATATTTTCCGTAAAGAAAAACAGTAGTGTCTCCTGACTGTTGGGACAGAAAAATATATCTGTTGAAAATAGTCTTGTGTAGACCCGACATCCCAGTGTGGTTTCGCAGTTCCATGCGTCAAATTGCTGTACTATCCAGTTTTGGGCCGTTGGTATCTAAAAAAAAGCAGTTTGAGTGTGTCGCTCACTGTTCAGCCGCAAATATCTCTATTTAAAAAAGTGTGGTATACCCTAGTAAACAATAACTGTGGTTTTGCCATCCCATGGTAAAAAATCTGTATTATTCAGCTTTTGGTAGTTTTGTCCGTAAAGAAAAACAGTAGTGTCTCCTGACTGTTGTGACACAAAAATATATCTGTTGAAAATAGTCTTGCGTAGGCCCGACATCCCAGTGTGGTTTTGCAGTTCCACGGGTCAAATCGCTGTACTATCCAGTTTTGGGCCTTTGGTATCTAAAAAAAAGCAGTTTGAGTGTGTCGCTCACTGTTCAGCCGCAAATATCTCTATTTAAAAAAGTGTGGTATACCCCAGTAAACAATAACTGTGGTTTTGCCATCACACGGTAAAAAATCTCTATTATTCAGCTTTCGGTAGTTTTGTCCGTAAAGAAAAACAGTAGTGTCTCCTGACTGTTGTGACACAAAAATATATCTGTTGAAAATAGTCTTGTGTAGGCCCGACATCCCAGTGTGGTTTCGCAGTTCCACGGGGCAAATCGCTGTACTATCCAGTTTTGGGCCTTTGGAATCTAAAAAAAAAGCATTTTGAGTGTGTCGCTCACTGTTCAGCCGCAAATATCTCTATTTAAAAAAGTGTGGTATACCCCAGTGAACAATAACTGTGGTTTTGCCATCACACGGTAAAAAATCTCTATTATTCAGGTTTTGGTATATTTTCCGTAAAGAAAAACAGTAGTGTCTCCTGACTGTTGGGACACAAAAATATATCTGTTGAAAATAGTCTTGTGTAGGCCCGACATCCCAGTGTGGTTTCGCAGTTCCATGGGTCAAATCGCTGTACTATCCAGTTTTGGGCCGTTGGTATCTAAAAAAAAGCAGTTTGAGTGTGTCGCTCACTGTTCAACCGCAAATATCTCTATTTAAAAAAGTGTGGTATACCCTAGTAAACAATAACTGTGGTTTTGCCATCCCACGGTAAAAAATCTCTATTATTCAGCTTTTGGTAGTTTTGTCCGTAAAGAAAAACAGTAGTGTCTCCTGACTGTTGTGACACAAAAATATATCTGTTGAAAATATATCTGTTGAAAATAGTCTTGCGTAGGCCCAACATCCCAGTGTGGTTTTGCAGTTCCACGGGTCAAATCGCTGTAATATCCAGTTTTGGGCCTTTGGTATCTAAAAAAAAGCAGTTTGAGTGTGTCGCTCACTGTTCAGCCGCAAATATCTCTATTTAAAAAAGTGTGGTATACCCCAGTAAACAATAACTGTGGTTTTGCCATCACACGGTAAAAAATCTCTATTATTCAGCTTTCGGTAGTTTTGTCCGTAAAGAAAAACAGTAGTGTCTCCTGACTGTTGTGACACAAAAATATATCTGTTGAAAATAGTCTTGTGTAGGCCCGACATCCCAGTGTGGTTTCGCAGTTCCACGGGGCAAATCGCTGTACTATCCAGTTTTGGGCCTTTGGTATCTAAAAAAAAAGCATTTTGAGTGTGTCGCTCACTGTTCAGCCGCAAATATCTCTATTTAAAAAAGTGTGGTATACCCCAGTGAACAATAACTGTGGTTTTGCCATCACACGGTAAAAAATCTCTATTATTCAGGTTTTGGTATATTTTCCGTAAAGAAAAACAGTAGTGTCTCCTGACTGTTGGGACACAAAAATATATCTGTTGAAAATAGTCTTGTGTAGGCCCGACATCCCAGTGTGGTTTCGCAGTTCCATGGGTCAAATCGCTGTACTATCCAGTTTTGGGCCGTTGGTATCTAAAAAAAAGCAGTTTGAGTGTGTCGCTCACTGTTCAACCGCAAATATCTCTATTTAAAAAAGTGTGGTATACCCTAGTAAACAATAACTGTGGTTTTGCCATCCCATGGTAAAAAATCTCTATTATTCAGCTTTTGGTAGTTTTGTCCGTAAAGAAAAACAGTAGTGTCTCCTGACTGTTGTGACACAAAAATATATCTGTTGAAAATAGTCTTGCGTAGGCCCAACATCCCAGTGTGGTTTCGCAGTTCCACGGGTCAAATCACTGTACTATCCAGTTTTGGGCCTTTGGTATCTAAAAAAAAGCAGTTTGAGTGTGTCGCTCACTATTCAGCCGCAAATATCTCTATTTAAAAAAGTGTGGTATACCCCAGTAAACAATAACTGTGGTTTTGCAATGTCACGGTAAAAAATCTCTATTATTCAGCTTTTGGTAGTTTTTTCCGTAAAGAAAAACAGTAGTGTCTCCTGACTGTTGTGACACAAAAATATATCTGTTGAAAATAGTCTTGTGTAGGCCCGACATCCCAGTGTGGTTTCGCAGTTCCACGGGTCAAATCGCTGTACTATCCAGTTTTGGGCCTTTGGTATCTAAAAAAAAAGCAGTTTGAGTGTGTCGCTCACTGTTCAGCCGCAAATATCTCTATTTAAAAAAGTGTGGTATACCCCAATAAACAATAACTGTGGTTTTGCCATCCCACGGTAAAAAATCTCTATTATTGAGGTTTTGGTATATTTTCCGTAAAGAAAAACAGTAGTGTCTCCTGACTGTTGGGACACAAAACTATATCTGTTGAAAATAGTCTTGTGTAGGCCCGACATCCCAGTGTGGTTTCGCAGTTCCATGGGTCAAATCGCTGTACTATCCAGTTTTGGGCCGTTGGTATCTAAAAAAAAACAGTTTGAGTGTGTCGCTCACTGTTCAGCCGCAAATATCTCTATTTAAAAAAGTGTGGTATACCCCAGTAAACAATAACTGTGGTTTTGCGCTCTCACGGTAAAAAATCTCTATTATTCAGGTTTTGGTATATTTTCCGTAAAGAAAAACAGTAGTGTCTCCTGACTGTTGGGACACAAAAATATATCTGTTGAAAATAGTCTTGTGTAGGCCCGACATCCCAGAGTGGTTTCGCAGTTCCTTGGGTCAAATCGCTGTACTATCCAGTTTTGGGCCGTTGGTATCTAAAAAAAAGCAGTTTGAGTGTGTCGCTCACTGTTCAGCCGCAAATATCTCTATTTAAAAAAGTGTGGTATACCCCAGTAAACAATAACTGTGGTTTTGCCATCCCATGGTAAAAAATCTCTATTATTCAGCTTTTGGTAGTTTTGTCCGTAAAGAATAACAGTAGTGTCTCCTGACTGTTGTGACACAAAAATATATGTGTTGAAAATAGTCTTGTGTAGGCCCGACATCCCAGTGTGGTTTCGCAGTTCCACGGGTCAAATCGCTGTACTATCCAGTTTTGGGCCTTTGGTATCTAAAAAAAAGCAGTTTGAGTGTGTCGCTCACTGTTCAGCCGCAAATATCTCTATTTAACAAAGTGTGGTATACCCCAGTAAACAATAACTGTGGTTTTGCCATGCCACGGTAAAAAATCTCTATTATTCAGCTTTTGGTAGTTTTTTCCGTAAAGAAAAACAGTAGTGTCTCCTGACTGTTGTGACACAAAAATATATCTGTTGAAAATAGTCTTGTGTAGGCCCGACATCCCAGTGTGGTTTCGCAGTTCCACGGGTCAAATCGCTGTACTATCCAGTTTTGGGCCTTTGGTATCTAAAAAAAAGCAGTTTGAGTGTGTCGCTCACTGTTCAGCCGCAAATATCTCTATTTAAAAAAGTGTGGTATACCCCAGTAAACAATAACTGTGGTTTTGCTATCCCACGGTAAAAAATCTCTATTATTGAGGTTTTGGTATATTTTCCGTAAAGAAAAACAGTAGTGTCTCCTGACTGTTGGGACACAAAAATATATCTGTTGAAAATAGTCTTGTGTAGGCCCGACATCCCAGTGTGGTTTCGCAGTTCCATGGGTCAAATCGCTGTACTATCCAGTTTTGGGCCGTTGGTATCTAAAAAAAAAACAGTTTGAGTGTGTCGCTCACTGTTCAGCCGCAAATATCTCTATTTAAAAAAGTGTGGTATACCCCAGTAAACAATAACTGTGGTTTTGCAATGCCACGGTAAAAAATCTCTATTATTCAGCTTTTGGTAGTTTTTTCCGTAAAGAAAAACAGTAGTGTCTCCTGACTGTTGTGACACAAAAATATATCTGTTGAAAATAGTCTTGTGTAGGCCCGACATCCCAGTGTGGTTTCGCAATTCCACGGGTCAAATCGCTGTACTATCCAGTTTTGGGCCTTTGGTATCTAAAAAAAAAGCAGTTTGAGTGTGTCGCTCACTGTTCAGCCGCAAATATCTCTATTTAAAAAAGTGTGGTATACCCCAATAAACAATAACTGTGGTTTTGCCATCCCACGGTAAAAAATCTCTATTATTGAGGTTTTGGTATATTTTCCGTAAAGAAAAACAGTAGTGTCTCCTGACTGTTGGGACACAAAACTATATCTGTTGAAAATAGTCTTGTGTAGGCCCGACATCCCAGTGTGGTTTCGCAGTTCCATGGGTCAAATCGCTGTACTATCCAGTTTTGGGCCGTTGGTATCTAAAAAAAAACAGTTTGAGTGTGTCGCTCACTGTTCAGCCGCAAATATCTCTATTTAAAAAAGTGTGGTATACCCCAGTAAACAATAACTGTGGTTTTGCGCTCTCACGGTAAAAAATCTCTATTATTCAGGTTTTGGTATATTTTCCGTAAAGAAAAACAGTAGTGTCTCCTGACTGTTGGGACACAAAAATATATCTGTTGAAAATAGTCTTGTGTAGGCCCGACATCCCAGAGTGGTTTCGCAGTTCCTTGGGTCAAATCGCTGTACTATCCAGTTTTGGGCCGTTGGTATCTAAAAAAAAGCAGTTTGAGTGTGTCGCTCACTGTTCAGCCGCAAATATCTCTATTTAAAAAAGTGTGGTATACCCCAGTAAACAATAACTGTGGTTTTGCCATCCCATGGTAAAAAATCTCTATTATTCAGCTTTTGGTAGTTTTGTCCGTAAAGAATAACAGTAGTGTCTCCTGACTGTTGTGACACAAAAATATATGTGTTGAAAATAGTCTTGTGTAGGCCCGACATCCCAGTGTGGTTTCGCAGTTCCACGGGTCAAATCGCTGTACTATCCAGTTTTGGGCCTTTGGTATCTAAAAAAAAGCAGTTTGAGTGTGTCGCTCACTGTTCAGCCGCAAATATCTCTATTTAAAAAAGTGTGGTATACCCCAGTAAACAATAACTGTGGTTTTGCCATGCCACGGTAAAAAATCTCTATTATTCAGCTTTTGGTAGTTTTTTCCGTAAAGAAAAACAGTAGTGTCTCCTGACTGTTGTGACACAAAAATATATCTGTTGAAAATAGTCTTGTGTAGGCCCGACATCCCAGTGTGGTTTCGCAGTTCCACGGGTCAAATCGCTGTACTATCCAGTTTTGGGCCTTTGGTATCTAAAAAAAAGCAGTTTGAGTGTGTCGCTCACTGTTCAGCCGCAAATATCTCTATTTAAAAAAGTGTGGTATACCCCAGTAAACAATAACTGTGGTTTTGCTATCCCACGGTAAAAAATCTCTATTATTGAGGTTTTGGTATATTTTCCGTAAAGAAAAACAGTAGTGTCTCCTGACTGTTGGGACACAAAAATATATCTGTTGAAAATAGTCTTGTGTAGGCCCGACATCCCAGTGTGGTTTCGCAGTTCCATGGGTCAAATCGCTGTACTATCCAGTTTTGGGCCGTTGGTATCTAAAAAAAAACAGTTTGAGTGTGTCGCTCACTGTTCAGCCGCAAATATCTCTATTTAAAAAAGTGTGGTATACCCCAGTAAACAATAACTGTGGTTTTACGATCCCACGGTAAAAAATCTCTATTATTCAGGTTTTGGTATATGTTCCGTAAAGAAAATCAGTAGTGTCTCCTGACTGTTGTGACACAAAAATATATCTGTTGAAAATAGTCTTGTGTAGGCCCGACATCCCAGTGCGGTTTCGCAGTTCCACGGGTCAAATCGCTGTGCTATCCAGTTTTGGGCCTTTGGTATCTAAAAAAAAAGCAGTTTGAGTGTGTCACTCACTGTTCAGCCGCAAATATCTCTATTTAAAAAAGTGTGGTATACCCCAGTAAACAATAACTGTGGTTTTGCCATCCCACGGTAAAAAATCTCTATTATTCAGATTTTGGTAGTTTTTTCCATAAAGAAAAACAGTAGTGTCTCCTGACTGTTGTGACACAAAAATATATCTGTTGAAAATAGTCTTGTGTAGGCCCGACATCCCAGTGTGGTTTCGCAGTTCCACGGGTCAAATCGCTGTACTATCCAGTTTTGGGCCTTTGGTATCTAAAAAAAAGCAGTTTGAGTGTGTCGCTCACTGTTCAGCCGCAAATATCTCTATTTAAAAAAGTGTGATATACCCCAGTAAACAATATCCGTGGTTTTGCCATCCCACAGTAAAAAATCTCTATTATTCAGCTTTTGGTAGTTTTTTCCGTAAAGAAAAACAGTAGTGTCTCCTGACTGTTGTGACACAAAAATATATCTGTTGAAAATAGTCTTGTGTAGGCCCGACATCCCAGTGTGGTTTCGCAGTTCCACGGGTCAAATCGCTGTACTATCCAGTTTTGGGCCTTTGGTATCTAAAAAAAAAAGCAGTTTGAGTGTGTCGCTCACTGTTCAGCCGCAAATATCTCTATTTAAAAAAGTGTGGTATACCCCAGTAAACAAAAACTGTGGTTTTGCCATCCCACGGTAAAAAATCTCTATTATTCAGGTTTTGGTATATTTTCCGTAAAGAAAAACAGTAGTGTCTCCTGACTGTTGGGACACAAAAATATATCTGTTGAAAATAGTCTTGTGTAGGCCCGACATCCCAGAGTGGTTTCGCAGTTCCTTGGGTCAAATCGCTGTACTATCCAGTTTTGAGCCGTTGGTATCTAAAAAAAAGCAGTTTGAGTGTGTCGCTCACTGTTCAGCCGCAAATATCTCTATTTAAAAAAGTGTGGTATACCCCAGTAAACAATAACTGTGGTTTTGCCATCCCATGGTAAAAAATCTCTATTATTCAGCTTTTGGTAGTTTTGTCCGTAAAGAAAAACAGTAGTGTCTCCTGACTGTTGTGACACAAAAATATATCTGTTGAAAATAGTCTTGTGTAGGCCGGACATCCCAGTGTGGTTTCGCAGTTCCACGGGTCAAATCGCTGTACTATCCAGTTTTGGGCCTTTGGTATCTAAAAAAAAAGCAGTTTGAGTGTGTCGCTCACTGTTCAGCCGCAAATATCTCTATTTAAAAAAGTGTGGTATACCCCAGTAAACAATAATTGTGGTTTTGCCATCACACGGTAAAAAATCTCTATTATTCAGGTTTTGGTATATTTTCCGTAAAGAAAAACAGTAGTGTCTCCTGACTGTTGGGACACAAAAATATATCTGTTGAAAATAGTCTTGTGTAGGCCCGACATCCCAGTGTGGTTTCGCAGTTCCATGGGTCAAATCGTTGTACTATCCAGTTTTGGGCCGTTGGTATCTAAAAAAAAGCAGTTTGAGTGTGTCGCTCACTGTTCAACCGCAAATATCTCTATTTAAAAAAGTGTGGTATACCCTAGTAAACAATAACTGTGGTTTTGCCATCCCATGGTAAAAAATCTCTATTATTCAGCTTTTGGTAGTTTTGTCCGTAAAGAAAAACAGTAGTGTCTCCTGACTGTTGTGACACAAAAATATATCTGTTGAAAATAGTCTTGTGTAGGCCCGACATCCCAGTGTGGTTTCGCAGTTCCACGGGGCAAATCGCTGTACTATCCAGTTTTGGGCCTTTGGTATCTAAAAAAAAAGCATTTTGAGTGTGTCGCTCACTGTTCAGCCGCAAATATCTCTATTTAAAAAAGTGTGGTATACCCTAGTAAACAATAACTGTGGTTTTGCCATCCCATGGTAAAAAATCTCTATTATTCAGCTTTTGGTAGTTTTGTCCGTAAAGAAAAACAGTAGTGTCTCCTGACTGTTGTGACACAAAAATATATCTGTTGAAAATAGTCTTGCGTAGGCCCGACATCCCAGTGTGGTTTCGCAATTCCACGGGTCAAATCGCTGTACTATCCAGTTTTGGGCCTTTGGTATCTAAAAAAAAGCAGTTTGAGTGTGTCGCTCACTGTTCAGCCGCAAATATCTCTATTTAAAAAAGTGTGGTATACCCCAGTAAACAATAACTGTGGTTTTGCCATCACACGGTAAAAAATCTCTATTATTCAGGTTTTGGTATATTTTCCGTAAAGAAAAACAGTAGTGTCTCCTGACTGTTGGGACACAAAAATATATCTGTTGAAAATAGTCTTGTGTAGGCCCGACATCCCAGTGTGGTTTCGCAGTTCCACGGGTCAAATCGCTGTACTATCCAGTTTTGGGCCTTTGGTATCTAAAAAAAAACAGTTTGAGTGTGTTGCTCACTGTTCAGCCGCAAATATCTCTATTTAAAAAAGTGTGGTATACCCCAGTAAACAATAACTGTGGTTTTGCCATCCCACGGTAAAAAATCTCTATTATTCAGCTTTTGGTAGTTTTGTCCGTAAAGAAAAACAGTAGTGTCTCCTGACTGTTGTGACACAAAAATATATCTGTTGAAAATAGTCTTGTGTAGGCCCGACATCCCAGTTTGGTTTCGCAGTTCCACGGGGCAAATCGCTGTACTATCCAGTTTTGGGCCTTTGGTATCTAAAAAAAAAGCATTTTGAGTGTGTCGCTCACTGTTCAGCCGCAAATATCTCTATTTAAAAAAGTGTGGTATACCCCAGTAAACAATAACTGTGGTTTTGCCATCACACGGTAAAAAATCTCTATTATTCAGGTTTTGGTATATTTTCCGTAAAGAAAAACAGTAGTGTCTCCTGACTGTTGGGACACAAAAATATATCTGTTGAAAATAGTCTTGTGTAGGCCCGACATCCCAGTGTGGTTTCGCAGTTCCACGGGTCAAATCGCTGTACTATCCAGTTTTGGGCCGTTGGTATCTAAAAAAAAGCAGTTTGAGTGTGTCGCTCACTGTTCAACCGCAAATATCTCTATTTAAAAAAGTGTGGTATACCCTAGTAAACAATAACTGTGGTTTTGCCATCCCATGGTAAAAAATCTCTATTATTCAGCTTTTGGTAGTTTTGTCCGTAAAGAAAAACAGTAGTGTCTCCTGACTGTTGTGACACAAAAATATATCTGTTGAAAATAGTCTTGCGTAGGCCCAATATCCCAGTGTGGTTTCGCAGTTCCACGGGTCAAATCGCTGTACTATCCAGTTTTGGGCCTTTGGTATCTAAAAAAAAGCAGTTTGAGTGTGTCGCTCACTGTTCAGCCGCAAATATCTCTATTTAAAAAAGTGTGGTATACCACAGTAAACAATAACTGTGGTTTTGCCATGCCACGGTAAAAAATCTCTATTATTCAGCTTTTGGTAGTTTTTTCCGTAAAGAAAAACAGTAGTGTCTCCTGACTGTTGTGACACAAAAATATATCTGTTGAAAATAGTCTTGTGTAGGCCCGACATCCCAGTGTGGTTTCGCAGTTCCACGGGTCAAATCGCTGTACTATCCAGTTTTGGGCCTTTGGTATCTAAAAAAAAAGCAGTTTGAGTGTGTCGCTCACTGTTCAGCCGCAAATATCTCTATTTAAAAAAGTGTGGTATACCCCAGTAAACAATAACTGTGGTTTTGCCATCCCACGGTAAAAAATCTCTATTATTGAGGTTTTGGTATATTTTCCGTAAAGAAAAACAGTAGTGTCTCCTGACTGTTGGGACACAAAAATATATCTGTTGAAAATAGTCTTGTGTAGGCCCGACATCCCAGTGTGGTTTCGCAGTTCCATGGGTCAAATCGCTGTACTATCCAGTTTTGGGCCGTTGGTATCTAAAAAAAAACAGTTTGAGTGTGTCGCTCACTGTTCAGCCGCAAATATCTCTATTTAAAAAAGTGTGGTATACCCCAGTAAACAATAACTGTGGTTTTGCGATCCCACGGTAAAAAATCTCTATTATTCAGGTTTTGGTATATGTTCCGAAGAGAAAATCAGTAGTGTCTCCTGACTGTTGTGACACAAAAATATATCTGTTGAAAATAGTCTTGTGTAGGCCCGACATCCCAGTGTGGTTTCGCAGTTCCACGGGTCAAATCGCTGTGCTATCCAGTTTTGGGCCTTTGGTATCTAAAAAAAAAGCAGTTTGAGTGTGTCACTCACTGTTCAGTCGCAAATATCTCTATTTAAAAAAGTGTGGTATACCCCAGTAAACAATAACTGTGTTTTTGCCATCCCACGGTAAAAAATCTCTATTATTCAGCTTTTGGTAGTTTTTTCCATAAAGAAAAACAGTAGTGTCTCCTGACTGTTGTGACACAAAAATATATCTGTTGAAAATAGTCTTGTGTAGGCCCGACATCCCAGTGTAGTTTCGCAGTTCCACGGGTCAAATCGCTGTACTATCCAGTTTTGGGCCTTTGGTATCTAAAAAAAGCAGTTTGAGTGTGTCGCTCACTGTTCAGCCGCAAATATCTCTATTTAAAAAAGTGTGATATACCCCAGTAAACAATAACCGTGGTTTTGCCATCCCACAGTAAAAAATCTCTATTATTCAGCTTTTGGTAGTTTTTTCCGTAAAGAAAAACAGTAGTGTCTCCTGACTGTTGTGACACAAAAATATATCTGTTGAAAATAGTCTTGTGTAGGCCCGACATCCCAGTGTGGTTTCGCAGTTCCACGGGTCAAATCGCTTTACTCTCCAGTTTTGGGCCTTTGGTATCTAAAAAAAAAAGCAGTTTGAGTGTGTCGCTCACTGTTCAGCCGCAAAAATCTCTATTTAAAAAAGTGTGGTATACCCCAGTAAACAAAAACTGTGGTTTTGCCATCCCACGGTAAAAAATCTCTATTATTCAGGTTTTGGTATATTTTCCGTAAAGAAAAACAGTAGTGTCTCCTCACTGTTGGGACACAAAAATATATCTGTTGAAAATAGTCTTGTGTAGGCCCGACATCCCAGAGTGGTTTCGCAGTTCCTTGGGTCAAATCGCTGTACTATCCAGTTTTGGGCCGTTGGTATCTAAAAAAAAGCAGTTTGAGTGTGTCGCTCACTGTTCAGCCGCAAATATCTCTATTTAAAAAAGTGTGGTATACCCCAGTAAACAATAACTGTTGTTTTGCCATCCCATGGTAAAAAATCTCTATTATTCAGCTTTTGGTAGTTTTGTCCGTAAAGAAAAACAGTAGTGTCTCCTGACTGTTGTGACACAAAAATATATCTGTTGAAAATAATCTTGTGTAGCCCCGACATCCCAGTGTGGTTTCGCAGTTCCACGGGTCAAATCGCTGTACTATCCAGTTTTGGGCCTTTGGTATCTAAAAAAAAAGCAGTTTGAGTGTGTCGCTCACTGTTCAGCCGCAAATATCTCTATTTAAAAAAGTCTGGTATACCCCAGTAAACAATAACTGTGGTTTTGCCATCACACGGTAAAAAATCTCTATTATTCAGGTTTTGGTATATTTTCCGTAAAGAAAAACAGTAGTGTCTCCTGACTGTTGTGACACAAAAATATATCTGTTGAAAATAGTCTTGTGTAGGCCCGACATCCCAGTGTGGTTTCGCAGTTCCATGGGGCAAATCGCTGTACTATCCAGTTTTGTGCCTTTGATATCTAAAAAAAAAGCATTTTGAGTGTGTCGCTCACTGTTCAGCCGCAAATATCTCTATTTAAAAAAGTGTGGTATACCCTAGTAAACAATAACTGTGGTTTTGCCATCCCATGGTAAAAAATCTCTATTATTCAGCTTTTGGTAGTTTTGTCCGTAAAGAAAAACAGTAGTGTCTCCTGACTGTTGTGACACAAAAATATATCTGTTGAAAATAGTCTTGCGTAGGCCCGACATCCCAGTGTGGTTTCGCAGTTCCACGGGTCAAATCGCTGTACTATCCAGTTTTGGGCCTTTGGTATCTAAAAAAAAGCAGTTTGAGTGTGTCGCTCACTGTTCAGCCGCAAATATCTCTATTTAAAAAAGTGTGGTATACCCCAGTAAACAATAACTGTGGTTTTGCCATCACACGGTAAAAAATCTCTATTATTCAGGTTTTGGTATATTTTCCGTAAAGAAAAACAGTAGTGTCTCCTGACTGTTGTGACACAAAAATATATCTGTTGAAAATAGTCTTGTGTAGGCCCGACATCCCAGTGTGGTTTCGCAGTTCCACGGGTCAAATCGCTGTACTATCCAGTTTTGGGCCTTTGGTATCTAAAAAAAACCAGTTTGAGTGTGTCGCTCACTGTTCAGCCGCAAATATCTCTATATAAAAAAGTGTGGTATACCCCAGTAAACAATAACTGTGGTTTTGCCATCCCACGGTAAAAAATCTCTATTATTCAGCTTTTGGTAGTTTTGTCCGTAAAGAAAAACAGTAGTGTCTCCTGACTGTTGTGACACAAAAATATATCTGTTGAAAATAGTCTTGTGTAGGCCCGACATCCCAGTTTGGTTTCGCAGTTCCACGGGGCAAATCGCTGTACTATCCAGTTTTGGGCCTTTGGTATCTAAAAAAAAAGCATTTTGAGTGTGTCGCTCACTGTTCAGCCGCAAATATCTCTATTTAAAAAAGTGTGGTATACCCCAGTAAACAATAACTGTGGTTTTGCCATCACACGGTAAAAAATCTCTATTATTCAGGTTTTGGTATATTTTCCGTAAAGAAAAACAGTAGTGTCTCCTGACTGTTGGGACACAAAAATATATCTGTTGAAAATAGTCTTGTGTAGGCCCGACATCCCAGTGTGGTTTCGCAGTTCCATGGGTCAAATCGCTGTACTATCCAGTTTTGGGCCGTTGGTATCTAAAAAAAAGCAGTTTGAGTGTGTCGCTCACTGTTCAACCGCAAATATCTCTATTTAAAAAAGTGTGGTATACCCTAGTAAACAATAACTGTGGTTTTGCCATCCCATGGTAAAAAATCTCTATTATTCAGCTTTTGGTAGTTTTGTCCGTAAAGAAAAACAGTAGTGTCTCCTGACTGTTGTGACACAAAAATATATCTGTTGAAAATAGTCTTGCGTAGGCCCAACATCCCAGTGTGGTTTCGCAGTTCCACGGGTCAAATCGCTGTACTATCCAGTTTTGGGCCTTTGGTATCTAAAAAAAAGCAGTTTGAGTGTGTCGGTCACTGTTCAGCCGCAAATATCTCTATTTAAAAAAGTGTGGTATACCACAGTAAACAATAACTGTGGTTTTGCCATGCCACGGTAAAAAATCTCTATTATTCAGCTTTTGGTAGTTTTTTCCGTAAAGAAAAACAGTAGTGTCTCCTGACTGTTGTGACACAAAAATATATCTGTTGAAAATAGTCTTGTGTAGGCCCGACATCCCAGTGTGGTTTCGCAGTTCCACGGCTCAAATCGCTGTACTATCCAGTTTTGGGCCTTTGGTATCTAAAAAAAAAGCAGTTTGAGTGTGTCGCTCACTGTTCAGCCGCAAATATCTCTATTTAAAAAAGTGTGGTATACCCCAGTAAACAATAACTGTGGTTTTGCCATCCCACGGTAAAAAATCTCTATTATTGAGGTTTTGGTATATTTTCCGTAAAGAAAAACAGTAGTGTCTCCTGACTGTTGGGACACAAAAATATATCTGTTGAAAATAGTCTTGTGTAGGCCCGACATCCCAGTATGGTTTCGCAGTTCCATGGGTCAAATCGCTGTACTATCCAGTTTTGGGCCGTTGGTATCTAAAAAAAAACAGTTTGAGTGTGTCGCTCACTGTTCAGCCGCAAATATCTCTATTTAAAAAAGTGTGGTATACCCCAGTAAACAATAACTGTGGTTTTGCGATCCCACGGTAAAAAATCTCTATTATTCAGGTTTTGGTATATGTTCCGTAAAGAAAATCAGTAGTGTCTCCTGACTGTTGTGACACAAAAATATATCTGTTGAAAATAATCTTGTGTAGGCCCGACATCCCAGTGTGGTTTCGCAGTTCCACGGGTCAAATCGCTGTGCTATCCAGTTTTGGGCCTTTGGTATCTAAAAAAAAAGCAGTTTGAGTGTGTCACTCACTGTTCAGTCGCAAATATCTCTATTTAAAAAAGTGTGGTATACCCCAGTAAACAATAACTGTGGTTTTGCCATCCCACGGTAAAAAATCTCTATTATTCAGCTTTTGGTAGTTTTGTCCGTAAAGAAAAACAGTAGTGTCTCCTGACTGTTGTGACACAAAAATATATCTGTTGAAAATAGTCTTGTGTAGGCCCGACATCCCAGTGTGGTTTCGCAGTTCCATGGGTCAAATCGCTGTACTATCCAGTTTTGGGCCGTTGGTATCTAAAAAAAAACAGTTTGAGTGTGTCGCTCACTGTTCAGCCGCAAATATCTCTATTTAAAAAAGTGTGGTATACCCCAGTAAACAATAACTGTGGTTTTGCCATGCCATGGTAAAAAATCTCTATTATTCAGCTTTTGGTAGTTTTTTCCGTAAAGAAAAACAGTAGTGTCTCCTGACTGTTGTGACACAAAAATATATCTGTTGAAAATAGTCTTGTGTAGGCCCGACATCCCAGTGTGGTTTCGCAGTTCCACGGGTCAAATCGCTGTACTATCCAGTTTTGGACCTTTGGTATCTAAAAAAAAGCAGTTTGAGTGTGTCGCTCACTGTTCAGCCGCAAATATCTCTATTTAAAAAAGTGTGATATACCCCAGTAAACAATAACCGTGGTTTTGCCATCCCACAGTAAAAAATCTCTATTATTCAGCTTTTGGTATTTTTTTCCGTAAAGAAAAACAGTAGTGTCTCCTGACTGTTGTGACACAAAAATATATCTGTTGAAAATAGTCTTGTGTAGGCCCGACATCCCAGTGTGGTTTCGCAGTTCCACGGGTCAAATCGCTGTACTATCCAGTTTTGGGCCTTTGGTATCTAAAAAAAAAAGCAGTTTGAGTGTGTCGCTCACTGTTCAGCCGCAAAAATCTCTATTTAAAAAAGTATGGTATACCCCAGTAAACAAAAACTGTGGTTTTGCCATCCCACGGTAAAAAATCTCTATTATTCAGGTTTTGGTATATTTTCCGTAAAGAAAAACAGTAGTGTCTCCTGACTGTTGGGACACAAAAATATATCTGTTGAAAATAGTCTTGTGTAGGCCCGACATCCCAGAGTGGTTTCGCAGTTCCTTGGGTCAAATCGCTGTACTATCCAGTTTTGGGCCGTTGGTATCTAAAAAAAAGCAGTTTGAGTGTGTCGCTCACTGTTCAGCCGCAAATATCTCTATTTAAAAAAGTGTGGTATAACCCAGTAAACAATAACTGTGGTTTTGCCATCCCATGGTAAAAAATCTCTATTATTCAGCTTTTGGTAGTTTGTCCGTAAAGAAAAACAGTAGTGTCTCCTGACTGTTGTGACACAAAAATATATCTGTTGAAAATAATCTTGTGTAGGCCCGACATCCCAGTGTGGTTTCGCAGTTCCATGGGTCAAATCGCTGTACTATCCAGTTTTGGGCCTTTGGTATCTAAAAAAAAAGCAGTTTGAGTGTGTCGCTCACTGTTCAGCCGCAAATATCTCTATTTAAAAAAGTCTGGTATACCCCAGTAAACAATAACTGTGGTTTTGCCATCACACGGTAAAAAATCTCTATTATTCAGGTTTTGGTATATTTTCCGTAAAGAAAAACAGTAGTGTCTCCTGACTGTTGTGACACAAAAATATATCTGTTGAAAATAGTCTTGTGTAGGCCCGACATCCCAGTGTGGTTTCGCAGTTCCACGGGTCAAATCGCTGTACTATCCAGTTTTGGGCCTTTGGTATCTAAAAAAAAGCAGTTTGAGTGTGTCGCTCACTGTTCAGCCGCAAATATCTCTATTTAAAAAAGTGTGCTATACCCCAGTAAACAATAACCGTGGTTTTGCCATCCCACAGTAAAAAATCTCTATTATTCAGCTTTTGGTAGTTTTTTCCGTAAAGAAAAACAGTAGTGTCTCCTGACAGTTGTGACACAAAAATATATCTGTTGAAAATAGTCTTGTGTAGGCCCGACATCCCAGTGTGGTTTCGCAGTTCCACGGGTCAAATCGCTGTACTTTCCAGTTTTGGGCCTTTGGTATCTAAAAAAAAAAGCAGTTTGAGTGTGTCGCTCACTGTTCAGCCGCAAAAATCTCTATTTAAAAAAGTGTGGTATACCCCAGTAAACAAAAACTGTGGTTTTGCCATCCCACGGTAAAAAATCTCTATTATTCAGGTTTTGGTATATTTTCCGTAAAGAAAAACAGTAGTGTCTCCTGACTGTTGGGACACAAAAATATATCTGTTGAAAATAGTCTTGTGTAGGCCCGACATCCCAGAGTGGTTTTGCAGTTCCTTGGGTCAAATCGCTGTACTATCCAGTTTTGGGCCGTTGGTATCTAAAAAAAAGCAGTTTGAGTGTGTCGCTCACTGTTCAGCCGCAAATATCTCTATTTAAAAAAGTGTGGTATACCCCAGTAAACAATAACTGTGGTTTTGCCATCCCATGGTAAAAAATCTCTATTATTCAGCTTTTGGTAGTTTTGTCCGTAAAGAAAAACAGTAGTGTCTCCTGACTGTTGTGACACAAAAATATATCTGTTGAAAATAATCTTGTGTAGGCCCGACATCCCAGTGTGGTTTCGCAGTTCCACGGGTCAAATCGCTGTACTATCCAGTTTTGGGCCTTTGGTATCTAAAAAAAACCAGTTTGAGTGTGTCGCTCACTGTTCAGCCGCAAATATCTCTATTTAAAAAAGTGTGGTATACCCCAGTAAACAATAACTGTGGTTTAGCCATCCCATGGTAAAAAATCTCTATTATTCAGCTTTTGGTAGTTTTGTCCGTAAAGAAAAACAGTAGTGTCTCCT
The DNA here is from genome assembly GCF_046119375.1 of Phyllobates terribilis. Taxonomy (NCBI): domain Eukaryota; kingdom Metazoa; phylum Chordata; class Amphibia; order Anura; family Dendrobatidae; genus Phyllobates; species Phyllobates terribilis. The sequence goes on from NW_027362771.1 coordinate 219,468,846, forward strand.
GACTGTTGTGACACAAAAATATATCTGTTGAAAATAGTCTTGTGTAGGCCCGACATCCCAGTGTGGTTTCGCAGTTCCACGGGTCAAATCGCTGTACTATCCAGTTTTGGGCCGTTGGTATCTAAAAAAAAACAGTTTGAGTGTGTCGCTCACTGTTCAGCCGCAAATATCTCTATTTAAAAAAGTGTGGTATACCCCAGTAAACAATAACTGTGGTTTTGCCATGCCACGGTAAAAAATCTCTATTATTCAGCTTTTGGTAGTTTTTTCCATAAAGAAAAACAGTAGTGTCTCCTGACTGTTGTGACACAAAAATATATCTGTTGAAAATAGTCTTGTGTGGGCCCGACATCCCAGTGTGGTTTCGCAGTTCCACGGGTCAAGTCGCTGTACTATCCAGTTTTGGGCCTTTGGTATCTAAAAAAAAGCATTTTGAGTGTGTCGCTCACTGTTCAGCCGCAAATATCTCTATTTAAAAAAGTGTGGTATACCCCAGTAAACAATAACTGTGGTTTTGCGATCCCACGGTAAAAAATCTCTATTATTCAGGTTTTGGTATATGTTCCGTAAAGAAAATCAGTAGTGTCTCCTGACTAGTGTGACACAAAAATATATCTGTTGAAAATAGTCTTGTGTAGGCCCGACATCCCAGTGTGGTTTCGCAGTTCCACGGGTCAAATCGCTGTACTATCCAGTTTTGGGCCGTTGGTATCTAAAAAAAAACTGTTTGAGTGTGTCGCTCACTGTTCAGCCGCAAATATCTCTATTTAAAAAAGTGTGGTATACCCCAGTAAACAATAACTGTGGTTTTGCCATGCCACGGTAAAAAATCTCTATTATTCAGCTTTTGGTAGTTTTTTCCGTAAAGAAAAACAGTAGTGTCTCCTGACTGTTGTGACACAAAAATATATCTGTTGAAAATAGTCTTGTGTAGGCCCGACATCCCAGTGTGGTTTCACAGTTCCACGGGTCAAATCGCTGTACTATCCAGTTTTGGGCCTTTGGTATCTAAAAAAAAAGCAGTTTGAGTGTGTCGCTCACTGTTCAGCCGCAAATATCTCTATTTAAAAAAGTGTGGTATACCCCAGTAAACAATAACTGTGGTTTTGCCATCACACGGTAAATAATCTCTATTATTCAGGTTTTGGTATATTTTCCGTAAAGAAAAACAGTAGTGTCTCCTGACTGTTGGGACACAAAAATATATCTGTTGAAAATAGTCTTGTGTAGGCCCGACATCCCAGTGTGGTTTCGCAGTTCCATGGGTCAAATCGCTGTACTATCCAGTTTTGGGCCGTTGGTATCTAAAAAAAAAGCAGTTTGAGTGTGTCGCTCACTGTTCAGCTGCAAATATCTCTATTTAAAAAAGTGTGGTATACCTGAGTAAACAATAACTGTGGTTTTGCCATCCCATGGTAAAAAATCTCTATTATTCAGCTTTTGGTAGTTTTGTCCATAAAGAAAAACAGTAGTGTCTCCTGACTGTTGTGACACAAAAATATATCTGTTGAAAATAGTCTTGTGTAGGCCCGACATCCCAGTGTGGTTTCGCAGTTCCACGGGTCAAATCGCTGTACTATCCAGTTTTGGGCCTTTGGTATCTAAAAAAAAACTGTTTGAGTGTGTCGCTCACTGTTCAGCCGCAAATATCTCTATTTAAAAAAGTGTGGTATACCACAGTAAACAATAACTGTGGTTTTGCCATCCCACGGTAAAAAATCTCTATTATTCAGCTTTTGGTAGTTTTGTCCGTAAAGAAAAACAGTAGTGTCTCCTGACCGTTGTGACACAAAAATATATCTGTTGAAAATAGCCTTGTGTAGACCCGACATCCCAGTGTGGTTTCGCAGTTCCACGGGGCAAATCGCTGTACTATCCAGTTTTGGGCCTTTGGTATCTAAAAAAAAAGCATTTTGAGTGTGTCCCTCACTGTTCAGCCGCAAATATCTCTATTTAAAAAAGTGTGGTATACCCCAGTAAACAATAACTGTGGTTTTGCCATGCCACGGTAAAAAATCTCTATTATTCAGGTTTTGGTATATTTTCCGTAAAGAAAAACAGTAGTGTCTCCTGACTGTTGGGACACAAAAATATATCTGTTGAAAATAGTCTTGTGTAGGCCCGACATCCCAGTGTGGTTTCGCAGTTCCATGGGTCAAATCGCTGTACTATCCAGTTTTGGGCCGTTGGTATCTAAAAAAAAGCAGTTTGAGTGTGTCGCTCACTGTTCAGCCGCAAATATCTCTATTTAAAAAAGTGTGGTATACCCCAGTAAACAATAACTGTGGTTTTGCGATCCCACGGTAAAAAAATCTCTATTATTCAGGTTTTGGTATATGTTCCGTAAAGAAAATCAGTAGTGTCTCCTGACTGTTGTGACACAAAAATATATCTGTTGAAAATAGTCTTGTGTAGGCCCGACATCCCAGTGTGGTTTCGCAGTTCCACGGGTCAAATCGCTGTGCTATCCAGTTTTGGGCCTTTGGTATCTAAAAAAAAAAGCAGTTTGAGTGTGTCACTCACTGTTCAGCCGCAAGTATCTCTATTTAAAAAAGTGTGGTATACCCCAGTAAACAATAACTGTGGTTTTGCCATCCCACGGTAAAAAATCTCTATTATTCAGCTTTTGGTAGTTTTTTCCATAAAGAAAAACAGTAGTGTCTCCTGACTGTTGTGACACAAAAATATATCTGTTGAAAATAGTCTTGTGTGGGCCCGACATCCCAGTGTGGTTTCGCAGTTCCACGGGTCAAATCGCTGTACTATCCAGTTTTGGGCCTTTGGTATCTAAAAAAAAGCATTTTGAGTGTGTCGCTCACTGTTCAGCCGCAAATATCTCTATTTAAAAAAGTGTGGTATACCCCAGTAAACAATAACTGTGGTTTTGCGATCCCACGGTAAAAAATCTCTATTATTCAGGTTTTGGTATATGTTCCGTAAAGAAAATCAGTAGTGTCTCCTGACTAGTGTGACACAAAAATATATCTGTTGAAAATAGTCTTGTGTAGGCCCGACATCCCAGTGTGGTTTCGCAGTTCCATGGGTCAAATCGCTGTACTATCCAGTTTTGGGCCGTTGGTATCTAAAAAAAAGCAGTTTGAGTGTGTCGCTCACTGTTCAGCCGCAAATATCTCTATTTAAAAAAGTGTGGTATACCCCAGTAAACAATAACTGTGGTTTTGCCATCCCATGGTAAAAAATCTCTATTATTCAGCTTTTGGTAGTTTTGTCCATAAATAAAAACAGTAGTGTCTCCTGACTGTTGTGACACAAAAATATATCTGTTGAAAATAGTCTTGTGTAGGCCCGACATCCCAGTGTGGTTTCGCAGTTCCACGGGTCAAATCGCTGTACTATCCAGTTTTGGGCCTTTGGTATCTAAAAAAAAACCAGTTTGAGTGTGTCGCTCACTGTTCAGCCGCAAATATCTCTATTTAAAAAAGTGTGGTATACCCCAGTAAACAATAACTGTGGTTTTGCCATCACACGGTAAAAAATCTCTATTATTCAGGTTTTGGTATATTTTCCGTAAAGAAAAACAGTAGTGTCTCCTGACTGTTGTGACACAAAAATATATCTGTTGAAAATAGTCTTGTGTAGGCCCGACATCCCAGTGTGGTTTCGCAGTTTCACGGGTCAAATCGCTGTACTATCCAGTTTTGGGCCTTTGGTATCTAAAAAAAAGCAGTTTGAGTGTGTCGCTCACTGTTTAGCCGCAAATATCTCTATTTAGAAAAGTGTGATATACCCCAGTAAACAATAACCGTGGTTTTGCCATCCCACAGTAAAAAATCTCTATTATTCAGGTTTTGGTATATTTTCCGTAAAGAAAAACAGTAGTGTCTCCTGACTGTTGTGACACAAAAATATATCTGTTGAAAATAGTCTTGTGTAGGCCCGACATCCCAGTGTGGTTTCGCAGTTCCACGGGTCAAATCGCTGTACTATCCAGTTTTGGGCCTTTGGTATCTAAAAAAAACCAGTTTGAGTGTGTCGCTCACTGTTCAGCCGCAAATATCTCTATATAAAAAAGTGTGGTATACCCCAGTAAACAATAACTGTGGTTTTGCCATCCCACGGTAAAAAATCTCTATTATTCAGCTTTTGGTAGTTTTGTCCGTAAAGAAAAACAGTAGTGTCTCCTGACTGTTGTGACACAAAAATATATCTGTTGAAAATAGTCTTGTGTAGGCCCGACATCCCAGTTTGGTTTCGCAGTTCCACGGGGCAAATCGCTGTACTATCCAGTTTTGGGCCTTTGGTATCTAAAAAAAAAGCATTTTGAGTGTGTCGCTCACTGTTCAGCCGCAAATATCTCTATTTAAAAAAGTGTGGTATACCCCAGTAAACAATAACTGTGGTTTTGCCATCACACGGTAAAAAATCTCTATTATTCAGGTTTTGGTATATTTTCCGTAAAGAAAAACAGTAGTGTCTCCTGACTGTTGGGACACAAAAATATATCTGTTGAAAATAGTCTTGTGTAGGCCCGACATCCCAGTGTGGTTTCGCAGTTCCATGGGTCAAATCGCTGTACTATCCAGTTTTGGGCCGTTGGTATCTAAAAAAAAGCAGTTTGAGTGTGTCGCTCACTGTTCAACCGCAAATATCTCTATTTAAAAAAGTGTGGTATACCCTAGTAAACAATAACTGTGGTTTTGCCATCCCATGGTAAAAAATCTCTATTATTCAGCTTTTGGTAGTTTTGTCCGTAAAGAAAAACAGTAGTGTCTCCTGACTGTTGTGACACAAAAATATATCTGTTGAAAATAGTCTTGCGTAGGCCCAACATCCCAGTGTGGTTTCGCAGTTCCACGGGTCAAATCGCTGTACTATCCAGTTTTGGGCCTTTGGTATCTAAAAAAAAGCAGTTTGAGTGTGTCGGTCACTGTTCAGCCGCAAATATCTCTATTTAAAAAAGTGTGGTATACCACAGTAAACAATAACTGTGGTTTTGCCATGCCACGGTAAAAAATCTCTATTATTCAGCTTTTGGTAGTTTTTTCCGTAAAGAAAAACAGTAGTGTCTCCTGACTGTTGTGACACAAAAATATATCTGTTGAAAATAGTCTTGTGTAGGCCCGACATCCCAGTGTGGTTTCGCAGTTCCACGGCTCAAATCGCTGTACTATCCAGTTTTGGGCCTTTGGTATCTAAAAAAAAAGCAGTTTGAGTGTGTCGCTCACTGTTCAGCCGCAAATATCTCTATTTAAAAAAGTGTGGTATACCCCAGTAAACAATAACTGTGGTTTTGCCATCCCACGGTAAAAAATCTCTATTATTGAGGTTTTGGTATATTTTCCGTAAAGAAAAACAGTAGTGTCTCCTGACTGTTGGGACACAAAAATATATCTGTTGAAAATAGTCTTGTGTAGGCCCGACATCCCAGTATGGTTTCGCAGTTCCATGGGTCAAATCGCTGTACTATCCAGTTTTGGGCCGTTGGTATCTAAAAAAAAACAGTTTGAGTGTGTCGCTCACTGTTCAGCCGCAAATATCTCTATTTAAAAAAGTGTGGTATACCCCAGTAAACAATAACTGTGGTTTTGCGATCCCACGGTAAAAAATCTCTATTATTCAGGTTTTGGTATATGTTCCGTAAAGAAAATCAGTAGTGTCTCCTGACTGTTGTGACACAAAAATATATCTGTTGAAAATAATCTTGTGTAGGCCCGACATCCCAGTGTGGTTTCGCAGTTCCACGGGTCAAATCGCTGTGCTATCCAGTTTTGGGCCTTTGGTATCTAAAAAAAAAGCAGTTTGAGTGTGTCACTCACTGTTCAGTCGCAAATATCTCTATTTAAAAAAGTGTGGTATACCCCAGTAAACAATAACTGTGGTTTTGCCATCCCACGGTAAAAAATCTCTATTATTCAGCTTTTGGTAGTTTTGTCCGTAAAGAAAAACAGTAGTGTCTCCTGACTGTTGTGACACAAAAATATATCTGTTGAAAATAGTCTTGTGTAGGCCCGACATCCCAGTGTGGTTTCGCAGTTCCATGGGTCAAATCGCTGTACTATCCAGTTTTGGGCCGTTGGTATCTAAAAAAAAACAGTTTGAGTGTGTCGCTCACTGTTCAGCCGCAAATATCTCTATTTAAAAAAGTGTGGTATACCCCAGTAAACAATAACTGTGGTTTTGCCATGCCATGGTAAAAAATCTCTATTATTCAGCTTTTGGTAGTTTTTTCCGTAAAGAAAAACAGTAGTGTCTCCTGACTGTTGTGACACAAAAATATATCTGTTGAAAATAGTCTTGTGTAGGCCCGACATCCCAGTGTGGTTTCGCAGTTCCACGGGTCAAATCGCTGTACTATCCAGTTTTGGACCTTTGGTATCTAAAAAAAAGCAGTTTGAGTGTGTCGCTCACTGTTCAGCCGCAAATATCTCTATTTAAAAAAGTGTGATATACCCCAGTAAACAATAACCGTGGTTTTGCCATCCCACAGTAAAAAATCTCTATTATTCAGCTTTTGGTATTTTTTTCCGTAAAGAAAAACAGTAGTGTCTCCTGACTGTTGTGACACAAAAATATATCTGTTGAAAATAGTCTTGTGTAGGCCCGACATCCCAGTGTGGTTTCGCAGTTCCACGGGTCAAATCGCTGTACTATCCAGTTTTGGGCCTTTGGTATCTAAAAAAAAAAGCAGTTTGAGTGTGTCGCTCACTGTTCAGCCGCAAAAATCTCTATTTAAAAAAGTATGGTATACCCCAGTAAACAAAAACTGTGGTTTTGCCATCCCACGGTAAAAAATCTCTATTATTCAGGTTTTGGTATATTTTCCGTAAAGAAAAACAGTAGTGTCTCCTGACTGTTGGGACACAAAAATATATCTGTTGAAAATAGTCTTGTGTAGGCCCGACATCCCAGAGTGGTTTCGCAGTTCCTTGGGTCAAATCGCTGTACTATCCAGTTTTGGGCCGTTGGTATCTAAAAAAAAGCAGTTTGAGTGTGTCGCTCACTGTTCAGCCGCAAATATCTCTATTTAAAAAAGTGTGGTATAACCCAGTAAACAATAACTGTGGTTTTGCCATCCCATGGTAAAAAATCTCTATTATTCAGCTTTTGGTAGTTTGTCCGTAAAGAAAAACAGTAGTGTCTCCTGACTGTTGTGACACAAAAATATATCTGTTGAAAATAATCTTGTGTAGGCCCGACATCCCAGTGTGGTTTCGCAGTTCCATGGGTCAAATCGCTGTACTATCCAGTTTTGGGCCTTTGGTATCTAAAAAAAAAGCAGTTTGAGTGTGTCGCTCACTGTTCAGCCGCAAATATCTCTATTTAAAAAAGTCTGGTATACCCCAGTAAACAATAACTGTGGTTTTGCCATCACACGGTAAAAAATCTCTATTATTCAGGTTTTGGTATATTTTCCGTAAAGAAAAACAGTAGTGTCTCCTGACTGTTGGGACACAAAAATATATCTGTTGAAAATAGTCTTGTGTAGGCCCGACATCCCAGTGTGGTTTCGCAGTTCCATGGGTCAAATCGCTGTACTATCCAGTTTTGGGCCTTTGGTATCTAAAAAAAAATCAGTTTGAGTGTGTCGCTCACTGTTCAGCCGCAAATATCTCTATTTAAAAAAGTGTGGTATACCCCAGTAAACAATAACTGTGGTTTTGCCATGCCACGGTAAAAAATCTCTATTATTCAGCTTTTGGTAGTTTTTTCCGTAAAGAAAAACAGTAGTGTCTCCTGACTGTTGTGACACAAAAATATATCTGTTGAAAATAGTCTTGTGTAGGCCCGACATCCCAGTGTGGTTTCGCAGTTCCACGGGTCAAATCGCTGTACTATCCAGTTTTGGGCCTTTGGTATCTAAAAAAAAGCAGTTTGAGTGTGTCGCTCACTGTTCAGCCGCAAATATCTCTATTTAAAAAAGTGTGCTATACCCCAGTAAACAATAACCGTGGTTTTGCCATCCCACAGTAAAAAATCTCTATTATTCAGCTTTTGGTAGTTTTTTCCGTAAAGAAAAACAGTAGTGTCTCCTGACAGTTGTGACACAAAAATATATCTGTTGAAAATAGTCTTGTGTAGGCCCGACATCCCAGTGTGGTTTCGCAGTTCCACGGGTCAAATCGCTGTACTTTCCAGTTTTGGGCCTTTGGTATCTAAAAAAAAAAGCAGTTTGAGTGTGTCGCTCACTGTTCAGCCGCAAAAATCTCTATTTAAAAAAGTGTGGTATACCCCAGTAAACAAAAACTGTGGTTTTGCCATCCCACGGTAAAAAATCTCTATTATTCAGGTTTTGGTATATTTTCCGTAAAGAAAAACAGTAGTGTCTCCTGACTGTTGGGACACAAAAATATATCTGTTGAAAATAGTCTTGTGTAGGCCCGACATCCCAGAGTGGTTTTGCAGTTCCTTGGGTCAAATCGCTGTACTATCCAGTTTTGGGCCGTTGGTATCTAAAAAAAAGCAGTTTGAGTGTGTCGCTCACTGTTCAGCCGCAAATATCTCTATTTAAAAAAGTGTGGTATACCCCAGTAAACAATAACTGTGGTTTTGCCATCCCATGGTAAAAAATCTCTATTATTCAGGTTTTGGTAGTTTTGTCCGTAAAGAAAAACAGTAGTGTCTCCTGACTGTTGTGACACAAAAATATATCTGTTGAAAATAATCTTGTGTAGGCCCGACATCCCAGTGTGGTTTCGCAGTTCCACGGGTCAAATCGCTGTACTATCCAGTTTTGGGCCTTTGGTATCTAAAAAAAACCAGTTTGAGTGTGTCGCTCACTGTTCAGCCGCAAATATCTCTATTTAAAAAAGTGTGGTATACCCCAGTAAACAATAACTGTGGTTTAGCCATCCCATGGTAAAAAATCTCTATTATTCAGCTTTTGGTAGTTTTGTCCGTAAAGAAAAACAGTAGTGTCTCCTGACTGTTGTGACACAAAAATATATCTGTTGAAAATAGTCTTGTGTAGGCCCGACATCCCAGTGTGGTTTCGCAGTTCCACGGGTCAAATCGCTGTACTATCCAGTTTTGGGCCGTTGGTATCTAAAAAAAAACAGTTTGAGTGTGTCGCTCACTGTTCAGCCGCAAATATCTCTATTTAAAAAAGTGTGGTATACCCCAGTAAACAATAACTGTGGTTTTGCCATGCCACGGTAAAAAATCTCTATTATTCAGCTTTTGGTAGTTTTTTCCATAAAGAAAAACAGTAGTGTCTCCTGACTGTTGTGACACAAAAATATATCTGTTGAAAATAGTCTTGTGTGGGCCCGACATCCCAGTGTGGTTTCGCAGTTCCACGGGTCAAGTCGCTGTACTATCCAGTTTTGGGCCTTTGGTATCTAAAAAAAAGCATTTTGAGTGTGTCGCTCACTGTTCAGCCGCAAATATCTCTATTTAAAAAAGTGTGGTATACCCCAGTAAACAATAACTGTGGTTTTGCGATCCCACGGTAAAAAATCTCTATTATTCAGGTTTTGGTATATGTTCCGTAAAGAAAATCAGTAGTGTCTCCTGACTAGTGTGACACAAAAATATATCTGTTGAAAATAGTCTTGTGTAGGCCCGACATCCCAGTGTGGTTTCGCAGTTCCACGGGTCAAATCGCTGTACTATCCAGTTTTGGGCCGTTGGTATCTAAAAAAAAACTGTTTGAGTGTGTCGCTCACTGTTCAGCCGCAAATATCTCTATTTAAAAAAGTGTGGTATACCCCAGTAAACAATAACTGTGGTTTTGCCATGCCACGGTAAAAAATCTCTATTATTCAGCTTTTGGTAGTTTTTTCCGTAAAGAAAAACAGTAGTGTCTCCTGACTGTTGTGACACAAAAATATATCTGTTGAAAATAGTCTTGTGTAGGCCCGACATCCCAGTGTGGTTTCACAGTTCCACGGGTCAAATCGCTGTACTATCCAGTTTTGGGCCTTTGGTATCTAAAAAAAAAGCAGTTTGAGTGTGTCGCTCACTGTTCAGCCGCAAATATCTCTATTTAAAAAAGTGTGGTATACCCCAGTAAACAATAACTGTGGTTTTGCCATCACACGGTAAATAATCTCTATTATTCAGGTTTTGGTATATTTTCCGTAAAGAAAAACAGTAGTGTCTCCTGACTGTTGGGACACAAAAATATATCTGTTGAAAATAGTCTTGTGTAGGCCCGACATCCCAGTGTGGTTTCGCAGTTCCATGGGTCAAATCGCTGTACTATCCAGTTTTGGGCCGTTGGTATCTAAAAAAAAAGCAGTTTGAGTGTGTCGCTCACTGTTCAGCTGCAAATATCTCTATTTAAAAAAGTGTGGTATACCTGAGTAAACAATAACTGTGGTTTTGCCATCCCATGGTAAAAAATCTCTATTATTCAGCTTTTGGTAGTTTTGTCCATAAAGAAAAACAGTAGTGTCTCCTGACTGTTGTGACACAAAAATATATCTGTTGAAAATAGTCTTGTGTAGGCCCGACATCCCAGTGTGGTTTCGCAGTTCCACGGGTCAAATCGCTGTACTATCCAGTTTTGGGCCTTTGGTATCTAAAAAAAAACTGTTTGAGTGTGTCGCTCACTGTTCAGCCGCAAATATCTCTATTTAAAAAAGTGTGGTATACCACAGTAAACAATAACTGTGGTTTTGCCATCCCACGGTAAAAAATCTCTATTATTCAGCTTTTGGTAGTTTTGTCCGTAAAGAAAAACAGTAGTGTCTCCTGACCGTTGTGACACAAAAATATATCTGTTGAAAATAGCCTTGTGTAGACCCGACATCCCAGTGTGGTTTCGCAGTTCCACGGGGCAAATCGCTGTACTATCCAGTTTTGGGCCTTTGGTATCTAAAAAAAAAGCATTTTGAGTGTGTCCCTCACTGTTCAGCCGCAAATATCTCTATTTAAAAAAGTGTGGTATACCCCAGTAAACAATAACTGTGGTTTTGCCATGCCACGGTAAAAAATCTCTATTATTCAGGTTTTGGTATATTTTCCGTAAAGAAAAACAGTAGTGTCTCCTGACTGTTGGGACACAAAAATATATCTGTTGAAAATAGTCTTGTGTAGGCCCGACATCCCAGTGTGGTTTCGCAGTTCCATGGGTCAAATCGCTGTACTATCCAGTTTTGGGCCGTTGGTATCTAAAAAAAAGCAGTTTGAGTGTGTCGCTCACTGTTCAGCCGCAAATATCTCTATTTAAAAAAGTGTGGTATACCCCAGTAAACAATAACTGTGGTTTTGCGATCCCACGGTAAAAAAATCTCTATTATTCAGGTTTTGGTATATGTTCCGTAAAGAAAATCAGTAGTGTCTCCTGACTGTTGTGACACAAAAATATATCTGTTGAAAATAGTCTTGTGTAGGCCCGACATCCCAGTGTGGTTTCGCAGTTCCACGGGTCAAATCGCTGTGCTATCCAGTTTTGGGCCTTTGGTATCTAAAAAAAAAAGCAGTTTGAGTGTGTCACTCACTGTTCAGCCGCAAGTATCTCTATTTAAAAAAGTGTGGTATACCCCAGTAAACAATAACTGTGGTTTTGCCATCCCACGGTAAAAAATCTCTATTATTCAGCTTTTGGTAGTTTTTTCCATAAAGAAAAACAGTAGTGTCTCCTGACTGTTGTGACACAAAAATATATCTGTTGAAAATAGTCTTGTGTGGGCCCGACATCCCAGTGTGGTTTCGCAGTTCCACGGGTCAAATCGCTGTACTATCCAGTTTTGGGCCTTTGGTATCTAAAAAAAAGCATTTTGAGTGTGTCGCTCACTGTTCAGCCGCAAATATCTCTATTTAAAAAAGTGTGGTATACCCCAGTAAACAATAACTGTGGTTTTGCGATCCCACGGTAAAAAATCTCTATTATTCAGGTTTTGGTATATGTTCCGTAAAGAAAATCAGTAGTGTCTCCTGACTAGTGTGACACAAAAATATATCTGTTGAAAATAGTCTTGTGTAGGCCCGACATCCCAGTGTGGTTTCGCAGTTCCATGGGTCAAATCGCTGTACTATCCAGTTTTGGGCCGTTGGTATCTAAAAAAAAGCAGTTTGAGTGTGTCGCTCACTGTTCAGCCGCAAATATCTCTATTTAAAAAAGTGTGGTATACCCCAGTAAACAATAACTGTGGTTTTGCCATCCCATGGTAAAAAATCTCTATTATTCAGCTTTTGGTAGTTTTGTCCATAAATAAAAACAGTAGTGTCTCCTGACTGTTGTGACACAAAAATATATCTGTTGAAAATAGTCTTGTGTAGGCCCGACATCCCAGTGTGGTTTCGCAGTTCCACGGGTCAAATCGCTGTACTATCCAGTTTTGGGCCTTTGGTATCTAAAAAAAAACCAGTTTGAGTGTGTCGCTCACTGTTCAGCCGCAAATATCTCTATTTAAAAAAGTGTGGTATACCCCAGTAAACAATAACTGTGGTTTTGCCATCACACGGTAAAAAATCTCTATTATTCAGGTTTTGGTATATTTTCCGTAAAGAAAAACAGTAGTGTCTCCTGACTGTTGTGACACAAAAATATATCTGTTGAAAATAGTCTTGTGTAGGCCCGACATCCCAGTGTGGTTTCGCAGTTTCACGGGTCAAATCGCTGTACTATCCAGTTTTGGGCCTTTGGTATCTAAAAAAAAGCAGTTTGAGTGTGTCGCTCACTGTTTAGCCGCAAATATCTCTATTTAGAAAAGTGTGATATACCCCAGTAAACAATAACCGTGGTTTTGCCATCCCACAGTAAAAAATCTCTATTATTCAGCTTTTGGTAGTTTTTTCCGTAAAGAAAAACAGTAGTGTCTCCTGACTGTTGTGACACAAAAATATATCTGTTGAAAATAGTCTTGTGTAGGCCCGACATCCCAGTGTGGTTTCGCAGTTCCACGGGTCAAATCGCTGTACTATCCAGTTTTGGGCCTTTGGTATCTAAAAAAAAAAGCAGTTTGAGTGTGTCGCTCACTGTTCAGCCGCAAATATCTCTATTTAAAAAAGTGTGGTATACCCCAGTAAACAAAAACTGTGGTTTTGCCATCCCACGGTAAAAAATCTCTATTATTCAGGTTTTGGTATATTTTCCGTAAAGAAAAACAGTAGTGTCTCCTGACTGTTGTGACACAAAAATATATCTGTTGAAAATAGTCTTGTGTAGGCCCGACATCCCAGAGTGGTTTCGCAGTTCCTTGGGTCAAATTGCTGTACTATCCAGTTTTGGGCCGTTGGTATCTAAAAAAAAGCAGTTTGAGTGTGTCGCTCACTGTTCTGCCGCAAATATCTCTATTTAAAAAAGTGTGGTATACCCCAGTAAACAATAACTGTGGTTTTGCCAGCCCATGGTAAAAAATCTCTATTATTCAGCTTTTGGTAGTTTTGTCCGTAAAGAAAAACAGCAGTGTCTCCTGACTGTTGTGACACAAAAATATATCTGTTGAAAATAGTCTTGTGTAGGCCCGACATGCCAGTGTGGTTTCGCAGTTCCACGGGTCAAATCGCTGTACTATCCAGTTTTGGGCCTTTTGTATCTAAAAAAAAAGCAGTTTGAGTGTGTCGCTCACTGTTCAGCCGCAAATATCTCTATTTAAAAAAGTGTGGAATACCCCAGTAAACAATAACTGTGGTTTTGCCATCACACGGTAAAAAATCTCTATTATTCAGGTTTTGGTATATTTTCCGTAAAGAAAAACAGTAGTGTCTCCTGACTGTTGGGACACAAAATATATCTGTTGAAAATAGTCTTGTGTAGGCCCGACATCCCAGTGTGGTTTCGCAGTTCCATGGGTCAAATCGCTGTACTATCCAGTTTTGGGCCGTTGGTATCTAAAAAAAAGCAGTTTGAGTGTGTCGCTCACTGTTCAACCGCAAATATCTCTATTTAAAAAAGTGTGGTATACCCTAGTAAACAATAACTGTGGTTTTGCCATCCCATGGTAAAAAATCTCTATTATTCAGCTTTTGGTAGTTTTGTCCGTAAAGAAAAACAGTAGTGTCTCCTGACTGTTGTGACACAAAAATATATCTGTTGAAAATAGTCTTGCGTAGGCCCGACATCCCAGTGTGGTTTCGCAGTTCCACGGGTCAAATCGCTGTACTATCCAGTTTTGGGCCTTTGGTATCTAAAAAAAAGCAGATTGAGTGTGGCGCTCACTGTTCATCCGCAAATATCTCTATTTAAAAAAGTGTGGTATACCCCAGTAAACAATAACTGTGGTTTTGCCATCACACGGTAAAAAATCTCTATTATTCAGGTTTTGGTATATTTTCCGTAAAGAAAAACAGTAGTGTCTCCTGACTGTTGGGACACAAAAATATATCTGTTGAAAATAGTCTTGTGTAGGCCCGACATCCCAGTGTGGTTTCGCAGTTCCACGGGTCAAATCGCTGTACTATCCAGTTTTGGGCCTTTGGTATCTAAAAAAAACAGTTTGAGTGTGTCGCTCAATGTTCAGCCGCAAATATCTCTATTTAAAAAAGTGTGGTATACCCCAGTAAACAATAACTGTGGTTTTGCCATCCCACGGTAAAAAATCTCTATTATTCAGCTTTTGGTAGTTTTGTCCGTAAAGAAAAACAGTAGTGTCTCCTGACTGTTGTGACACAAAAATATATCTGTTGAAAATAGTCTTGTGTAGGCCCGACATCCCAGTGTGGTTTCGCAGTTCCACGGGGCAAATCGCTGTACTATCCAGTTTTGGGCCTTTGGTATCTAAAAAAAAAGTATTTTGAGTGTGTCGCTCACTGTTCAGCCGCAAATATCTCTATTTAAAAAAGTGTGGTATACCCCAGTAAACAATAACTGTGGTTTTGCCATCACACGGTAAAAAATCTCTATTATTCAGGTTTTGGTATATTTTCCGTAAAGAAAAACAGTAGTGTCTCCTGACTGTTGGGACACAAAAATATATCTGTTGAAAATAGTCTTGTGTAGGCCCGACATCCCAGTGTGGTTTCGCAGTTCCATGGGTCAAATCGCTGTACTATCCAGTTTTGGGCCGTTGGTATCTAAAAAAAAGCAGTTTGAGTGTGTCGCTCACTGTTCAACCGCAAATATCTCTATTTAAAAAAGTGTGGTATACCCTAGTAAACAATAACTGTGGTTTTGCCATCCCATGGTAAAAAATCTCTATTATTCAGCTTTTGGTAGTTTTGTCCGTAAAGAAAAACAGTAGTGTCTCCTGACTGTTGTGACACAAAAATATATCTGTTGAAAATAGTCTTGCGTAGGCCCAACATCCCAGTGTGGTTTCGCAGTTCCACGGGTCAAATCGCTGTACTATCCAGTTTTGGGCCTTTGGTATCTAAAAAAAAGCAGTTTGAGTGTGTCGCTCACTGTTCAGCCGCAAATATCTCTATTTAAAAAAGTGTGGTATACCCCAGTAAACAATAACTGTGGTTTTGCCATGCCACGGTAAAAAATCTCTATTATTCAGCTTTTGGTAGTTTTTTCCGTAAAGAAAAACAGTAGTGTCTCCTGACTGTTGTGACACAAAAATATATCTGTTGAAAATAGTCTTGTGTAGGCCCGACATCCCAGTGTGGTTTCGCAGTTCCACGGGTCAAATCGCTGTACTATCCAGTTTTGGGCCTTTGGTATCTAAAAAAAAAGCAGTTTGAGTGTGTCGCTCACTGTTCAGCCGCAAATATCTCTATTTAAAAAAGTGTGGTATACCCCAGTAAACAATAACTGTGGTTTTGCCATCCCACGATAAAAAATCTCTATTATTGAGGTTTTGGTATATTTTCCGTAAAGAAAAACAGTAGTGTCTCCTGACTGTTGGGACACAAAAATATATCTGTTGAAAATAGTCTTGTGTAGGCCCGACATCCCAGTGTGGTTTCGCAGTTCCATGGGTCAAATCGCTGTACTATCCAGTTTTGGGCCGTTGGTATCTAAAAAAAAACAGTTTGAGTGTGTCGCTCACTGTTCAGCCGCAAATATCTCTATTTAAAAAAGTGTGCTATACCCCAGTAAACAATAACTGTGGTTTTGCGATCCCACGGTAAAAAATCTCTATTATTCAGGTTTTAGTATATTTTCCGTAAAGAAAAACAGTAGTGTCTCCTGACTGTTGGGACACAAAAATATATCTGTTGAAAATAGTCTTGTGTAGGCCCGACATCCCATAGTGGTTTCGCAGTTCCTTGGGTCAAATCGCTGTACTATCCAGTTTTGGGCCGTTGGTATCTAAAAAAAAGCAGTTTGAGTGTGTCGCTCACTGTTCAGCCGCAAATATCTCTATTTAAAAAAGTGTGGTATACCCCAGTAAACAATAACTGTGGTTTTGCCATCCCATGGTAAAAAATCTCTATTATTCAGCTTTTGGTAGTTTTGTCCGTAAAGAAAAACAGTAGTGTCTCCTGACTGTTGTGACACAAAAATATATCTGTTGAAAATAGTCTTGTGTAGGCCCGACATCCCAGTGTGGTTTCGCAGTTCCACGGGTCAAATCGCTGTACTATCCAGTTTTGGGCCTTTGGTATCTAAAAAAAAAGCAGTTTGAGTGTGTCGCTCACTGTTCAGCCGCAAATATCTCTATTTAAAAAAGTGTGGTATACCCCAGTAAACAATAACTGTGGTTTTGCCATCACACGGTAAAAAATCTCTATTATTCAGGTTTTGGTATATTTTCCGTAAAGAAAAACAGTAGTGTCTCCTGACTGTTGGGACACAAAAATATATCTGTTGAAAATAGTCTTGTGTAGGCCCGACATCCCAGTGTGGTTTCGCAGTTCCATGGGTCAAATCGCTGTACTATCCAGTTTTGGGCCTTTGGTATCTAAAAAAAAAGCAGTTTGAGTGTGTCGCTCACTGTTCAGCCGCAAATATCTCTATTTAAAAAAGTGTGGTATACCCCAGTAAACAATAACTGTGGTTTAGCCATCCCATGGTAAAAAATCTCTATTATTCAGCTTTTGGTAGTTTTGTCCGTAAAGAAAAACAATAGTGTCTCCTGACTATTGTGACACAAAAATATATCTGTTGAAAATAGTCTTGTGTAGGCCCGACATCCCAGTGTGGTTTCGCAGTTCCACGGGGCAAATCGCTGTACTATCCAGTTTTGGGCCTTTGGTATCTAAAAAAAAAGCATTTTGAGTGTGTCGCTCACTGTTCAGCCGCAAATATCTCTATTTAAAAAAGTGTGGTATACCCCAGTAAACAATAACTGTGGTTTTGCCATCCCACGGTAAAAAATCTCTATTATTCAGCTTTTGGTAGTTTTGTCCGTAAAGAAAAACAGTAGTGTCTCCTGACTGTTGTGACACAAAAATATATCTGTTGAAAATAGTCTTGTGTAGGCCCGACATCCCAGTGTGGTTTCGCAGTTCCACGGGGCAAATCGCTGTACTATCCAGTTTTGGGCCTTTGGTATCTAAAAAAAAAGCATTTTGAGTGTGTCGCTCACTGTTCAGCCGCAAATATCTCTATTTAAAAAAGTGTGGTATACCCTAGTAAACAATAACTGTGGTTTTGCCATGCCACGGTAAAAAATCTCTATTATTCAGGTTTTGGTATATTTTCCGTAAAGAAAAACAATAGTGTCTCCTGACTGTTGGGACACAAAAATATATCTGTTGAAAATAGTCTTGTGTAGGCCCGACATCCCAGTGTGGTTTCGCAGTTCCATGGGTCAAATCGCTGTACTATCCAGTTTTGGGCCGTTGGTATCTAAAAAAAAGCAGTTTGAGTGTGTCGCTCACTGTTCAGCCGCAAATATCTCTATTTAAAAAAGTGTGGTATACCCCAGTAAACAATAACTGTGGTTTTGCGATCCCACGGTAAAAAATCTCTATTATTCAGGTTTTGGTATATGTTCCGTAAAGAAAATCAGTAGTGTCTCCTGACTGTTGTGACACAAAAATATATCTGTTGAAAATAGTCTTGTGTAGGCCCGACATCCCAGTGTGGTTTCGCAGTTCCATGGGTCAAATCGCTGTACTATCCAGTTTTGGGCCGTTGGTATCTAAAAAAAAACAGTTTGAGTGTGTCGCTCACTGTTCAGCCGCAAATATCTCTATTTAAAAAAGTGTGGTATACCCCAGTAAACAATAACTGTGGTTTTGCGATCCCACGGTAAAAAATCTCTATTATTCAGGTTTTGGTATATGTTCCGTAACGAAAATCAGTAGTGTCTCCTGACTGTTGTGACACAAAAATATATCTGTTGAAAATAGTCTTGTGTAGGCCCGACATCCCAGTGTGGTTTCGCAGTTCCACGGGTCAAATCGCTGTGCTATCCAGTTTTGGGCCTTTGGTATCTAAAAAAAAAAGCAGTTTGAGTGTGTCACTCACTGTTCAGCCGCAAATATCTCTATTTAAAAAAGTGTGGTATACCCCAGTAAACAATAACTGTGGTTTTGCCATCCCACGGTAAGAAATCTCTATTATTCAGCTTTTGGTAGTTTTTTCCATAAAGAAAAACAGTAGTGTCTCCTGACTGTTGTGACACAAAAATATATCTGTTGAAAATAGTCTTGTGTAGGCCCGACATCCCAGTGTGGTTTCGCAGTTCCACGGGTCAAATCGCTGTACTATCCAGTTTTGGGCCTTTGGTATCTAAAAAAAAGCATTTTGAGTGTGTCGCTCACTGTTCAGCCGCAAATATCTCTATTTAAAAAAGTGTGGTATACCCCAGTAAACAATAACTGTGGTTTTGCCATCACACGGTAAAAATTCTCTATTGTTCAGGTTTTGGTATATTTTCCGTAAAGAAAAACAGTAGTGTCTCCTGACTGTTGGGACACAAAAATATATCTGTTGAAAATAGTCTTGTGTAGGCCCGACATCCCAGTGTGGTTTCGCAGTTCCATGGGTCAAATCGCTGTACTATCCAGTTTTGGGCCGTTGGTATCTAAAAAAAAACAGTTTGAGTGTGTCGCTCACTGTTCAGCCGCAAATATCTCTATTTAAAAAAGTGTGCTATACCCCAGTAAACAATAACTGTGGTTTTGCGATCCCACGGTAAAAAATCTCTATTATTCAGGTTTTAGTATATTTTCCGTAAAGAAAAACAGTAGTGTCTCCTGACTGTTGGGCCACAAAAATATATCTGTTGAAAATAGTCTTGTGTAGGCCCGACATCCCATAGTGGTTTCGCAGTTCCTTGGGTCAAATCGCTGTACTATCCAGTTTTGGGCCGTTGGTATCTAAAAAAAAGCAGTTTGAGTGTGTCGCTCACTGTTCAGCCGCAAATATCTCTATTTAAAAAAGTGTGGTATACCCCAGTAAACAATAACTGTGGTTTTGCCATCCCATGGTAAAAAATCTCTATTATTCAGCTTTTGGTAGTTTTGTCCGTAAAGAAAAACAGTAGTGTCTCCTGACTGTTGTGACACAAAAATATATCTGTTGAAAATAGTCTTGTGTAGGCCCGACATCCCAGTGTGGTTTCGCAGTTCCACGGGTCAAATCGCTGTACTATCCAGTTTTGGGCCTTTGGTATCTAAAAAAAAAGCAGTTTGAGTGTGTCGCTCACTGTTCAGCCGCAAATATCTCTATTTAAAAAAGTGTGGTATACCCCAGTAAACAATAACTGTGGTTTTGCCATCACACGGTAAAAAATCTCTATTATTCAGGTTTTGGTATATTTTCCGTAAAGAAAAACAGTAGTGTCTCCTGACTGTTGGGACACAAAAATATATCTGTTGAAAATAGTCTTGTGTAGGCCCGACATCCCAGTGTGGTTTCGCAGTTCCATGGGTCAAATCGCTGTACTATCCAGTTTTGGGCCTTTGGTATCTAAAAAAAAAGCAGTTTGAGTGTGTCGCTCACTGTTCAGCCGCAAATATCTCTATTTAAAAAAGTGTGGTATACCCCAGTAAACAATAACTGTGGTTTAGCCATCCCATGGTAAAAAATCTCTATTATTCAGCTTTTGGTAGTTTTGTCCGTAAAGAAAAACAATAGTGTCTCCTGACTATTGTGACACAAAAATATATCTGTTGAAAATAGTCTTGTGTAGGCCCGACATCCCAGTGTGGTTTCGCAGTTCCACGGGTCAAATCGCTGTACTATCCAGTTTTGGGCCGTTGGTATCTAAAAAAAAACAGTTTGAGTGTGTCGCTCACTGTTCAGCCGCAAATATCTCTATTTAAAAAAGTGTGGTATACCCCAGTAAACAATAACTGTGGTTTTGCCATGCCACGGTAAAAAATCTCTATTATTCAGCTTTTGGTAGTTTTTTTCCGTAAAGAAAAACAGTAGTGTCTCCTGACTGTTGTGACACAAAAATATATCTGTTGAAAATAGTCTTGTGTAGGCCCGACATCCCAGTGTGGTTTCACAGTTCCACGGGTCAAATCGCTGTACTATCCAGTTTTGGGCCTTTGGTATCTAAAAAAAAAGCAGTTTGAGTGTGTCGCTGACTGTTCAGCCGCAAATATCTCTATTTAAAAAAGTGTGGTATACCCCAGTAAACAATAACTGTGGTTTTGCCATCACACGGTAAAAAATCTCTATTATTCAGGTTTTGGTATATTTTCCGTAAAGAAAAACAGTAGTGTCTCCTGACTGTTGGGACACAAAAATATATCTGTTGAAAATAGTCTTGTGTAGGCCCGACATCCCAGTGTGGTTTCGCAGTTCCATGGGTCAAATCGCTGTACTATCCAGTTTTGGGCCGTTGGTATCTAAAAAAAAAGCAGTTTGAGTGTGTCGCTCACTGTTCAGCCGCAAATATCTCTATTTAAAAAAGTGTGGTATACCCCAGTAAACAATAACTGTGGTTTTGCCATCCCATGGTAAAAAATCTCTATTATTCAGCTTTTGGTAGTTTTGTCCATAAAGAAAAACAGTGTCTCCTGACTGTTGTGACACAAAAATATATCTGTTGAAAATAGTCTTGTGTAGGCCCGACATCCCAGTGTGGTTTCGCAGTTCCACGGGGTAAATCGCTGTACTATCCAGTTTTGGGCCTTTGGTATCTAAAAAAAAAGCATTTTGAGTGTGTCGCTCACTGTTCAGCCGCAAATATCTCTATTTAAAAAAGTGTGGTATACCCCAGTAAACAATAACTGTGGTTTTGCCATGCCACGGTAAAAAATCTCTATTATTCAGGTTTTGGTATATTTTCCATAAAGAAAAACAATAGTGTCTCCTGACTGTTGGGACACAAAAATATATCTGTTGAAAATAGTCTTGTGTAGGCCCGACATCCCAGTGTGGTTTCGCAGTTCCATGGGTCAAATCGCTGTACTATCCAGTTTTGGGCCGTTGGTATCTAAAAAAAAGCAGTTTGAGTGTGTCGCTCACTGTTCAGCCGCAAATATCTCTATTTAAAAAAGTGTGGTATACCCCAGTAAACAATAACTGTGGTTTTGCGATCCCAAGGTAAAAAATCTCTATTATTCAGGTTTTGGTATATGTTCCGTAAAGAAAATCAGTAGTGTCTCCTGACTGTTGTGACACAAAAATATATCTGTTGAAAATAGTCTTGTGTAGGCCCGACATCCCAGTGTGGTTTCGCAGTTCCATGGGTCAAATCGCTGTACTATCCAGTTTTGGGCCGTTGGTATCTAAAAAAAAACAGTTTGAGTGTGTCGCTCACTGTTCAGCCGCAAATATCTCTATTTAAAAAAGTGTGGTATACCCCAGTAAACAATAACTGTGGTTTTGCGATCCCACGGTAAAAAATCTCTATTATTCAGGTTTTGGTATATGTTCCGTAAAGAAAATCAGTAGTGTCTCCTGACTGTTGTGACACAAAAATATATCTGTTGAAAATAGTCTTGTGTAGGCCCGACATCCCAGTGTGGTTTCGCAGTTCCACGGGTCAAATCGCTGTGCTATCCAGTTTTGGGCCTTTGGTATCTAAAAAAAAAAGCAGTTTGAGTGTGTCACTCACTGTTCAGCCGCAAATATCTCTATTTAAAAAAGTGTGGTATACCCCAGTAAACAATAACTGTGGTTTTGCCATCCCACGGTAAAAAATCTCTATTATTCAGCTTTTGGTAGTTTTTTCCATAAAGAAAAACAGTAGTGTCTCCTGACTGTTGTGACACAAAAATATATCTGTTGAAAATAGTCTTGTGTAGGCCCGACATCCCAGTGTGGTTTCGCAGTTCCACGGGTCAAATCGCTGTACTATCCAGTTTTGGGCCTTTGGTATCTAAAAAAAAGCATTTTGAGTGTGTCGCTCACTGTTCAGCCGCAAATATCTCTATTTAAAAAAGTGTGGTATACCCCAGTAAACAATAACTGTGGTTTTGCCATCACACGGTAAAAATTCTCTATTGTTCAGGTTTTGGTATATTTTCCGTAAAGAAAAACAGTAGTGTCTCCTGACTGTTGGGACACAAAAATATATCTGTTGAAAATAGTCTTGTGTAGGCCCGACATCCCAGTGTGGTTTCGCAGTTCCATGGGTCAAATCGCTGTACTATCCAGTTTTGGGCCGTTGGTATCTAAAAAAAAGCAGTTTGAGTGTGTCGCTCACTGTTCAGCCGCAAATATCTCTATTTAAAAAAGTGTGGTATACCCCAGTAAACAATAACTGTGGTTTTGCGATCCCACGGTAAAAAATCTCTATTATTCAGGTTTTGGTATATGTTCCGTAAAGAAAATCAGTAGTGTCTCCTGACTGTTGTGACACAAAAATATATCTGTTGAAAATAGTCTTGTGTAGGCCCGACATCCCAGTGTGGTTTCGCAGTTCCATGGGTCAAATCGCTGTACTATCCAGTTTTGGGCCGTTGGTATCTAAAAAAAAGCAGTTTGAGTGTGTCGCTCACTGTTCAGCCGCAAATATCTCTATTTAAAAAAGTGTGGTATACCCCAGTAAACAATAACTGTGGTTTTGCCATGCCACGGTAAAAAATCTCTATTATTCAGCTTTTGGTAGTTTTTTCCGTAAAGAAAAACAGTAGTGTCTCCTGACTGTTGTGACACAAAAATATATCTGTTGAAAATAGTCTTGTGTAGGCCCGACATCCCAGTGTGGTTTCGCAGTTCCACGGGTCAAATCGCTGTACTATCCAGCTTTGTGCCTTTGGTATCTAAAAAAAAAGCAGTTTGAGTGTGTCGCTCACTGTTCAGCCGCAAATATCTCTATTTAAAAAAGTGTGGTATACCCCAGTAAACAATAACTGTGGTTTTGCCATCACACGGTAAAAAATCTCTATTATTCAGGTTTTGGTAGTTTTGTCCATAAAGAAAAACAGTAGTGTCTCCTGACTGTTGTGACACAAAAATATATCTGTTGAAAATAGTCTTGTGTAGGCCCGACATCCCAGTGTAGTTTCGCAGTTCCACAGGTCAAATCGCTGTACTATCCAGTTTTGGGCCTTTGGTATCTAAAAAAAAAACAGTTTGAGTGTGTCGCTCACTGTTCAGCCGCAAATATCTCTATTTAAAAAAGTGTGGTATACCCCAGTAAACAATAACCGTGGTTTTGCAATACAACGGTAAAAAATCTCTATTATTCAGCTTTTGGTAGTTTTGTCCGTAAAGAAAAACAGTAGTGTCTCCTGACTGTTGTGACACAAAAATATATCTGTTGAAAATAGTCTTGTGTAGGCCCGACATCCCAGTGTGGTTTCGCAGTTCCACGGGTCAAATCGCTGTACTATCCAGTTTTGGGCCTTTGGTATCTAAAAAAAAGCATTTTAAGTGTGTCGCTCACTGTTCAGCCGCAAATATCTCTATTTAAAAAAGTGTGGTATACCCCAGTAAACAATAACTGTGGTTTTGCCATCACACGGTAAAAATTCTCTATTGTTCAGGTTTTGGTATATTTTCCGTAAAGAAAAACAGTAGTGTCTCCTGACTGTTGGGACACAAAAATATATCTGTTAAAAATAGTCTTGTGTAGGCCCGACATCCCAGTGTGGTTTCACAGTTCCATGGGTCAAATCGCTGTACTATCCAGTTTTGGGCCGTTGGTATCTAAAAAAAAGCAGTTTGAGTGTGTCGCTCACTGTTCAGCCGCAAATATCTCTATTTAAAAAAGTGTGGTATACCCCAGTAAACAATAACTGTGGTTTTGCAATCCCACGGTAAAAAATCTCTATTATTCAGGTTTTGGTATATGTTCCGTAAAGAAAATCAGTAGTGTCTCCTGACTGTTGTGACACAAAAATATATCTGTTGAAAATAGTCTTGTGTAGGCCCGACATCCCAGTGTGGTTTCGCAGTTCCATGGGTCAAATCGCTGTACTATCCAGTTTTGGGCCGTTGGTATCTAAAAAAAAGCAGTTTGAGTGTGTCGCTCACTGTTCAGCCGCAAATATCTCTATTTAAAAAAGTGTGGTATACCCCAGTAAACAATAACTGTGCTTTTGCCATGCCACGGTAAAAAATCTCTATTATTCAGCTTTTGGTAGTTTTTTCCGTAAAGAAAAACAGTAGTGTCTCCTGACTGTTGTGACACAAAAATATATCTGTTGAAAATAGTCTTGTGTAGGCCCGACATCCCAGTGTGGTTTCGCAGTTCCACGGGTCAAATCGCTGTACTATCCAGCTTTGGGCCTTTGGTATCTAAAAAAAAAGCAGTTTGAGTGTGTCGCTCACTGTTCAGCCGCAAATATCTCTATTTAAAAAAGTGTGGTATACCCCAGTAAACAATAACTGTGGTTTTGCCATCACACGGTAAAAAATCTCTATTATTCAGGTTTTGGTATATTTTCCGTAAAGAAAAACAGTAGTGTCTCCTGACTGTTGGGACACAAAAATATATCTGTTGAAAATAGTCTTGTGTAGGCCCGACATCCCAGTGTGGTTTCGCAGTTCCATGGGTCAAATCGCTGTACTATCCAGTTTTGGGCCGTTGGTATCTAAAAAAAAGCAGTTTGAGTGTGTCGCTCACTGTTCAGCCGCAAATATCTCTATTTAAAAAAGTGTGGTATACCCCAGTAAACAATAACTGTGGTTTTGCGATCCCACGGTAAAAAATCTCTATTATTCAGGTTTTGGTATATGTTCCGTAAAGAAAATCAGTAGTGTCTCCTGACTGTTGTGACACAAAAATATATCTGTTGAAAATAGTCTTGTGTAGGCCCGACATCCCAGTGTGGTTTCGCAGTTCCATGGGTCAAATCGCTGTACTATCCAGTTTTGGGCCGTTGGTATCTAAAAAAAAGCAGTTTGAGTGTGTCGCTCACTGTTCAGCCGCAAATATCTCTATTTAAAAAAGTGTGGTATACCCCAGTAAACAATAACTGTGGTTTTGCCATGCCACGGTAAAAAATCTCTATTATTCAGCTTTTGGTAGTTTTTTCCGTAAAGAAAAACAGTAGTGTCTCCTGACTGTTGTGACACAAAAATATATCTGTTGAAAATAGTCTTGTGTAGGCCCGACATCCCAGTGTGGTTTCGCAGTTCCACGGGTCAAATCGCTGTACTATCCAGCTTTGGGCCTTTGGTATCTAAAAAAAAAGCAGTTTGAGTGTGTCGCTCACTGTTCAGCCGCAAATATCTCTATTTAAAAAAGTGTGGTATACCCCAGTAAACAATAACTGTGGTTTTGCCATCACACGGTAAAAAATCTCTATTATTCAGGTTTTGGTAGTTTTGTCCATAAAGAAAAACAGTAGTGTCTCCTGACTGTTGTGACACAAAAATATATCTGTTGAAAATAGTCTTGTGTAGGCCCGACATCCCAGTGTGGTTTCGCAGTTCCACAGGTCAAATCGCTGTACTATCCAGTTTTGGGCCTTTGGTATCTAAAAAAAAAACAGTTTGAGTGTGTCGCTCACTGTTCAGCCGCAAATATCTCTATTTAAAAAAGTGTGGTATACCCCAGTAAACAATAACCGTGGTTTTGCAATACAACGGTAAAAAATCTCTATTATTCAGCTTTTGGTAGTTTTGTCCGTAAAGAAAAACAGTAGTGTCTCCTGACTGTTGTGACACAAAAATATATCTGTTGAAAATAGTCTTGTGTAGGCCCGACATCCCAGTGTGGTTTCGCAGTTCCACGGATCAAATCGCTGTACTATCCAGTTTTGGGCCTTTGGTATCTAAAAAAAAGCATTTTGAGTGTGTCGCTCACTGTTCAGCCGCAAATATCTCTATTTAAAAAAGTGTGGTATACCCCAGTAAACAATAACTGTGGTTTTGCCATCACACGGTAAAAATTCTCTATTGTTCAGGTTTTGGTATATTTTCCGTAAAGAAAAACAGTAGTGTCTCCTGACTGTTGGGACACAAAAATATATCTGTTAAAAATAGTCTTGTGTAGGCCCGACATCCCAGTGTGGTTTCGCAGTTCCATGGGTCAAATCGCTGTACTATCCAGTTTTGGGCCGTTGGTATCTAAAAAAAAGCAGTTTGAGTGTGTCGCTCACTGTTCAGCCGCAAATATCTCTATTTAAAAAAGTGTGGTATACCCCAGTAAACAATAACTGTGGTTTTGCAATCCCACGGTAAAAAATCTCTATTATTCAGGTTTTGGTATATGTTCCGTAAAGAAAATCAGTAGTGTCTCCTGACTGTTGTGACACAAAAATATATCTGTTGAAAATAGTCTTGTGTAGGCCCGACATCCCAGTGTGGTTTCGCAGTTCCATGGGTCAAATCGCTGTACTATCCAGTTTTGGGCCGTTGGTATCTAAAAAAAAGCAGTTTGAGTGTGTCGCTCACTGTTCAGCCGCAAATATCTCTATTTAAAAAAGTGTGGTATACCCCAGTAAACAATAACTGTGCTTTTGCCATGCCACGGTAAAAAATCTCTATTATTCAGCTTTTGGTAGTTTTTTCCGGAAAGAAAAACAGTAGTGTCTCCTGACTGTTGTGACACAAAAATATATCTGTTGAAAATAGTCTTGTGTAGGCCCGACATCCCAGTGTGGTTTCGCAGTTCCACGGGTCAAATCGCTGTACTATCCAGCTTTGGGCCTTTGGTATCTAAAAAAAAAGCAGTTTGAGTGTGTCGCTCACTGTTCAGCCGCAAATATCTCTATTTAAAAAAGTGTGGTATACCCCAGTAAACAATAACTGTGGTTTTGCCATCACACGGTAAAAAATCTCTATTATTCAGGTTTTGGTAGTTTTGTCCATAAAGAAAAACAGTAGTGTCTCCTGACTGTTGTGACACAAAAATATATCTGTTGAAAATAGTCTTGTGTAGGCCCGACATCCCAGTGTGGTTTCACAGTTACACGGGGCAAATCGCTGTACTATCCAGTTTTGGACCTTTGGTATCTAAAAAAAAAGCATTTTGAGTGTGTCGCTCACTGTTCAGCCGCAAATATCTCTATTTAAAAAAGTGTGGTATACCCCAGTAAACAATAACTGTGGTTTTGCCATGCCACGGTAAAAAATCTCTATTATTCAGCTTTTGGTAGTTTTTTCCGTAAAGAAAAACAGTAGTGTCTCCTGACTGTTGTGACACAAAAATATATCTGTTGAAAATAGTCTTGTGTAGGCCCGACATCCCAGTGTGGTTTCGCAGTTCCACGGGTCAAATCGCTGTACTATCCAGTTTTGGGCCTTTGGTATCTAAAAAAAAAGCAGTTTGAGTGTGTCGCTCACTGTTCAGCCGCAAATATCTCTATTTAAAAAAGTGTGGTATACCCCAGTAAACAATAACTGTGGTTTTGCCATCACACGGTAAAAAATCTCTATTATTCAGGTTTTGGTATATTTTCCGTAAAGAAAAACAGTAGTGTCTCCTGACTGTTGGGACACAAAAATATATCTGTTGAAAATAGTCTTGTGTAGGCCCGACATCCCAGTGTGGTTTCGCAGTTCCATGGGTCAAATCGCTGTACTATCCAGTTTTGGGCCTTTGGTATCTAAAAAAAAGCAGTTTGAGTGTGTCGCTCACTGTTCAGCCGCAAATATCTGTATTTAAAAAAGTGTGGTATACCCCAGTAAACAATAACTGTGGTTTTGCGATCCCACGGTAAAAAATCTCTATTATTCAGGTTTTGGTATATGTTCCGTAAAGAAAATCAGTAGTGTCTCCTGACTGTTGTGACACAAAAATATATCTGTTGAAAATAGTCTTGTGTAGGCCCGACATCCCAGTGTGGTTTCGCAGTTCCACGGGTCAAATCGCTGTGCTATCCAGTTTTGGGCCTTTGGTATCTTAAAAAAAAGCAGTTTGAGTGTGTCACTCACTGTTCAGCCGCAAATATCTCTATTTAAAAAAGTGTGGTATACCCCAGTAAACAATAACTGTGGTTTTGCCATCCCACGGTAAAAAATCTCTATTATTCAGCTTTTGGTAGTTTTTTCCATAAAGAAAAACAGTAGTGTCACCTGACTGTTGTGACACAAAAATATATCTGTTGAAAATAGTCTTGTGTAGGCCCGACATCCCAGTGTGGTTTCGCAGTTCCACGGGTCAAATCGCTGTACTATCCAGTTTTGGGCCTTTGGTATCTAAAAAAAAGCAGTTTGAGTGTGTCGCTCACTGTTCAGCCGCAAATATCTCTATTTAAAAAAGTGTGATATACCCCAGTAAACAATAACCGTGGTTTTGCCATCCCACAGTAAAAAATCTCTATTATTCTGCTTTTGGTAGTTTTTCCGTAAAGAAAAACAGTAGTGTCTCCTGACTGTTGTGACACAAAAATATATCTGTTGAAAATAGTCTTGTGTAGGCCCGACATCCCAGTGTGGTTTCGCAGTTTCACGGGTCAAATCGCTGTACTATCCAGTTTTGGGCCTTTGGTATCTAAAAAAAAAGCAGTTTGAGTGTGTCGCTCACTGTTCAGCCGCAAATATCTCTATTTAAAAAAGTGTGGTATACCCCAGTAAACAATAACTGTGGTTTTGCCATCACACGGTAAAAAATCTCTATTATTCAGGTTTTGGTATATTTTCCGTAAAGAAAAACAGCAGTGTCTCCTGACTGTTGGGACACAAAAATATATCTGTTGAAAATAGTCTTGTGTAGGCCCGACATCCCAGTGTGGTTTCGCAGTTTCACGGGTCAAATCGCTGTACTATCCAGTTTTGGGCCTTTGGTATCTAAAAAAAAAGCAGTTTGAGTGTGTCGCTCACTGTTCAGCCGCAAATATCTCTATTTAAAAAAGTGTGGTATACCCCAGTAAACAATAACTGTGGTTTTGCCATCACACGGTAAAAAATCTCTATTATTCAGGTTTTGGTAGTTTTGTCCATAAAGAAAAACAGTAGTGTCTCCTGACTGTTGTGACACAAAAATATATCTGTTGAAAATACTCTTGTGTAGGCCCGACATCCCAGTGTGGTTTCGCAGTTCCACAGGTCAAATCGCTGTACTATCCAGTTTTGGGCCTTTGGTATCTAAAAAAAAACAGTTTGAGTGTGTCGCTCACTGTTCAGCCGCAAATATCTCTATTTAAAAAAGTGTGGTATACCCCAGTAAACAATAACCGTGGTTTTGCAATCCAACGGTAAAAAATCTCTATTATTCAGCTTTTGGTAGTTTTGTCCGTAAAGAAAAACAGTAGTGTCTCCTGACTGTTGTGACACAAAAATATATCTGTTGAAAATAGTCTTGTGTAGGCCCGACATCCTAGTGTGGTTTCGCAGTTCCACGGGTCAAATCGCTGTACTATCCAGTTTTGGGCCTTTGGTATCTAAAAAAAAGCATTTTGAGTGTGTCGCTCACTGTTCAGCCGCAAATATCTCTATTTAAAAAAGTGTGGTATACCCCAGTAAACAATAACTGTGGTTTTGCCATGCCACGGTAAAAAAATCTCTATTATTCAGCTTTTGGTAGTTTTTTCCGTAAAGAAAAACAGTAGTGTCTCCTGACTGTTGTGACACAAAAATATATCTGTTGAAAATAGTCTTGTGTAGGCCCGACATCCCAGTGTGGTTTCGCAGTTCCACGGGTCAAATCGCTGTACTATCCAGCCTTGGGCCTTTGGTATCTAAAAAAAAAGCAGTTTGAGTGTGTCGCTCACTGTTCAGCCGCAAATATCTCTATTTAAAAAAGTGTGGTATACCCCAGTAAACAATAACTGTGGTTTTGCCATCACACGGTAAAAAATCTCTATTATTCAGGTTTTGGTAGTTTTGTCCATAAAGAAAAACAGTAGTGTCTCCTGACTGTTGTGACACAAAAATATATCTGTTGAAAATAGTCTTGTGTAGGCCCGACATCCCAGTGTGGTTTCGCAGTTCCACGGGGCAAATCGCTGTACTATCCAGTTTTGGGCCTTTGGTATCTAAAAAAAAAGCATTTTGAGTGTGTCGCTCACTGTTCAGCCGCAAATATCTCTATTTAAAAAAGTGTGGTATACCCCAGTAAACAATAACTGTGGTTTTGCCATGCCACGGTAAAAAATCTCTATTATTCAGCTTTTGGTAGTTTTTTCCGTAAAGAAAAACAGTAGTGTCTCCTGACTGTTGTGACACAAAAATATATCTGTTGAAAATAGTCTTGTGTAGGCCCGACATCCCAGTGTGGTTTCGCAGTTCCACGGGTCAAATCGCTGTACTATCCAGTTTTGGGCCTTTGGTATCTAAAAAAAAAGCAGTTTGAGTGTGTCGCTCACTGTTCAGCCGCAAATATCTCTATTTAAAAAAGTGTGGTATACCCCAGTAAACAATAACTGTGGTTTTGCCATCACACGGTAAAAAATCTCTATTATTCAGGTTTTGGTATATTTTCCGTAAAGAAAAACAGTAGTGTCTCCTGACTGTTGGGACACAAAAATATATCTGTTGAAAATAGTCTTGTGTAGGCCCGACATCCCAGTGTGGTTTCGCAGTTCCATGGGTCAAATCGCTGTACTATCCAGTTTTGGGCCTTTGGTATCTAAAAAAAAGAAGTTTGAGTGTGTCGCTCACTGTTCAGCCGCAAATATCTGTATTTAAAAAAGTGTGGTATACCCCAGTAAACAATAACTGTGGTTTTGCGATCCCACGGTAAAAAATCTCTATTATTCAGGTTTTGGTATATGTTCCGTAAAGAAAATCAGTAGTGTCTCCTGACTGTTGTGACACAAAAATATATCTGTTGAAAATAGTCTTGTGTAGGCACGACATCCCAGTGTGGTTTCGCAGTTCCACGGGTCAAATCGCTGTGCTTTCCAGTTTTGGGCCTTTGGTATCTTAAAAAAAAGCAGTTTGAGTGTGTCACTCACTGTTCAGCCGCAAATATCTCTATTTAAAAAAGTGTGGTATACCCCAGTAAACAATAACTGTGGTTTTGCCATCCCACGGTAAAAAATCTCTATTATTCAGCTTTTGGTAGTTTTTTCCATAAAGAAAAACAGTAGTGTCACCTGACTGTTGTGACACAAAAATATATCTGTTGAAAATAGTCTTGTGTAGGCCCGACATCCCAGTGTGGTTTCGCAGATCCACGGGTCAAATCGCTGTACTATCCAGTTTTGGGCCTTTGGTATCTAAAAAAAAGCAGTTTGAGTGTGTCGCTCACTGTTCAGCCGCAAATATCTCTATTTAAAAAAGTGTGATATACCCCAGTAAACAATAACCGTGGTTTTGCCATCCCACAGTAAAAAATCTCTATTATTCAGCTTTTGGTAGTTTTTTCCGTAAAGAAAAACAGTAGTGTCTCCTGACTGTTGTGACACAAAAATATATCTGTTGAAAATAGTCTTGTGTAGGCCCGACATCCCAGTGTGGTTTCGCAGTTTCACGGGTCAAATCGCTGTACTATCCAGTTTTGGGCCTTTGGTATCTAAAAAAAAAGCAGTTTGAGTGTGTCGCTCACTGTTCAGCCGCAAATATCTCTATTTAAAAAAGTGTGGTATACCCCAGTAAACAATAACTGTGGTTTTGCCATCACACGGTAAAAAATCTCTATTATTCAGGTTTTGGTATATTTTCCGTAAAGAAAAACAGTAGTGTCTCCTGACTGTTGGGACACAAAAATATATCTGTTGAAAATAGTCTTCTGTAGGCCCGACATCCCAGTGTGGTTTCGCAGTTTCCCGGGTCAAATCGCTGTACTATCCAGTTTTGGGCCTTTGGTATCTAAAAAAAAAGCAGTTTGAGTGTGTCGCTCACTGTTCAGCCGCAAATATCTCTATTTAAAAAAGTGTGGTATACCCCAGTAAACAATAACTGTGGTTTTGCCATCACACGGTAAAAAATCTCTATTATTCAGGTTTTGGTATATTTTCCGTAAAGAAAAACAGTAGTGTCTCCTGACTGTTGGGACACAAAAATATATCTGTTGAAAATAGTCTTGTGTAGGCCCGACATCCCAGTGTGGTTTCGCAGTTCCATGGGTCAAATCGCTGTACTATCCAGTTTTGGGCCTTTGGTATCTAAAAAAAAAGCAGTTTGAGTGTGTCGCTCACTGTTCAGCCGCAAATATCTCTATTTAAAAAAGTGTGGTATACCCCAGTAAACAATAACTGTGGTTTTGCCATCACACGGTAAAAAATCTCTATTATTCAGGTTTTGGTATATTTTCCGTAAAGAAAAACAGTAGTGTCTCCTGACTGTTGGGACACAAAAATATATCTGTTGAAAATAGTCTTGTGTAGGCCCGACATCCCAGTGTGGTTTCGCAGTTCCATGGGTCAAATCGCTGTACTA
This sequence comes from Phyllobates terribilis, assembly GCF_046119375.1. Classification (NCBI taxonomy): domain Eukaryota; kingdom Metazoa; phylum Chordata; class Amphibia; order Anura; family Dendrobatidae; genus Phyllobates; species Phyllobates terribilis. The sequence continues at coordinate 219,501,211 of NW_027362771.1, forward strand.
TCCAGTTTTGGGCCTTTGGTATCTAAAAAAAAGAAGTTTGAGTGTGTCGCTCACTGTTCAGCCGCAAATATCTGTATTTAAAAAAGTGTGGTATACCCCAGTAAACAATAACTGTGGTTTTGCGATCCCACGGTAAAAAATCTCTATTATTCAGGTTTTGGTATATGTTCCGTAAAGAAAATCAGTAGTGTCTCCTGACTGTTGTGACACAAAAATATATCTGTTGAAAATAGTCTTGTGTAGGCACGACATCCCAGTGTGGTTTCGCAGTTCCACGGGTCAAATCGCTGTGCTATCCAGTTTTGGGCCTTTGGTATCTTAAAAAAAAGCAGTTTGAGTGTGTCACTCACTGTTCAGCCGCAAATATCTCTATTTAAAAAAGTGTGGTATACCCCAGTAAACAATAACTGTGGTTTTGCCATCACACGGTAAAAAATCTCTATTATTCAGCTTTTGGTAGTTTTTTCCATAAAGAAAAACAGTAGTGTCACCTGACTGTTGTGACACAAAAATATATCTGTTGAAAATAGTCTTGTGTAGGCCCGACATCCCAGTGTGGTTTCGCCGATCCACGGGTCAAATCGCTGTACTATCCAGTTTTGGGCCTTTGGTATCTAAAAAAAAGCAGTTTGAGTGTGTCGCTCACTGTTCAGCCGCAAATATCTCTATTTAAAAAAGTGTGATATACCCCAGTAAACAATAACCGTGGTTTTGCCATCCCACAGTAAAAAATCTCTATTATTCAGCTTTTGGTAGCTTTTTCCGTAAAGAAAAACAGTAGTGTCTCCTGACTGTTGTGACACAAAAATATATCTGTTGAAAATAGTCTTGTGTAGGCCCGACATCCCAGTGTGGTTTCGCAGTTTCACGGGTCAAATCGCTGTACTATCCAGTTTTGGGCCTTTGGTATCTAAAAAAAAAGCAGTTTGAGTGTGTCGCTCACTGTTCAGCCGCAAATATCTCTATTTAAAAAAGTGTGGTATACCCCAGTAAACAATAACTGTGGTTTTGCCATCACACGGTAAAAAATCTCTATTATTCAGGTTTTGGTATATTTTCCGTAAAGAAAAACAGTAGTGTCTCCTGACTGTTGGGACACAAAAATATATCTGTTGAAAATAGTCTTCTGTAGGCCCGACATCCCAGTGTGGTTTCGCAGTTTCCCGGGTCAAATCGCTGTACTATCCAGTTTTGGGCCTTTGGTATCTAAAAAAAAAGCAGTTTGAGTGTGTCGCTCACTGTTCAGCCGCAAATATCTCTATTTAAAAAAGTGTGGTATACCCCAGTAAACAATAACTGTGGTTTTGCCATCACACGGTAAAAAATCTCTATTATTCAGGTTTTGGTATATTTTCCGTAAAGAAAAACAGTAGTGTCTCCTGACTGTTGGGACACAAAAATATATCTGTTGAAAATAGTCTTGTGTAGGCCCGACATCCCAGTGTGGTTTCGCAGTTCCATGGGTCACATCGCTGTACTATCCAGTTTTGGGCCGTTGGTATCTAAAAAAAAAGCAGTTTGAGTGTGTCGCTCACTGTTCAGCCGCAAATATCTCTATTTAAAAAAGTGTGGTATACCCCAGTAAACAATAACTGTGGTTTTGCCATCCCATGGTAAAAAATCTCTATCATTCAGCTTTTGGTAGTTTTGTCCATAAAGAAAAACAGTAGAGTCTCCTGACTGTTGTGACACAAAAATATATCTGTTGAAAATAGTCTTGTGTAGGCCCGACATCCCAGTGTGGTTTCGCAGTTCCACGGGTCAAATCGCTGTACTATCCAGTTTTGGGCCTTTGGTATCTAAAAAAAAACAGTTTGAATGTGTCGCTCACTGTTCAGCCGCAAATATCTCTATTTAAAAAAGTGTGGTATACCCCAGTAAACAATAACTGTGGTTTTGCCATCCCACGGTAAAAAATCTCTATTATTCAGCTTTTGGTAGTTTTGTCCGTAAAGAAAAACAGTAGTGTCTCCTGACTGTTGTGACACAAAAATATATCTGTTGAAAATAGTCTTGTGTAGGCCCGACATCCCAGTGTGGTTTCGCAGTTCCACGGGGCAAATCGCTGTACTATCCAGTTTTGGGCCTTTGGTATCTAAAAAAAAAGCAGTTTGAGTGTGTCGCTCACTGTTCAGCCGCAAATATCTCTATTTAAAAAAGTGTGGTATACCCCAGTAAACAATAACTGTGGTTTTGCCATGCCACGGTAAAAAATCTCTATTATTCAGCTTTTGGTAGTTTTTTCCGTAAAGAAAAACAGTAGTGTCTCCTGACTGTTGTGACACAAAAATATATCTGTTGAAAATAGTCTTGTGTAGGCCCGACATCCCAGTGTGGTTTCGCAGTTCCACGGGTCAAATCGCTGTACTATCCAGTTTTGGGCCTTTGGTATCTAAAAAAAAGCAGTTTGAGTGTGTCGCTCACTGTTCAGCCGCAAATATCTCTATTTAAAAAAGTATGGTATACCCCAGTAAACAATAACTGTGGTTTTGCGATCCCACGGTAAAAAATCTCTATTATTCAGGTTTTGGTATATTTTCCGTAAAGAAAAACAGTAGTGTCTCCTGACTGTTGGGACACAAAAATATATCTGTTGAAAATAGTCTTGTGTAGGCCCGACATCCCAGTGTGGTTTCGCAGTTCCACGGGTCAAATCGCTGTACTATCCAGTTTTGGGCCTTTGGTATCTAAAAAAAAGCAGTTTGAGTGTGTCGCTCACTGTTCAGCCGCAAATATCTCTATTTAAAAAAGTGTGATATACTGCAGTAAACAATAACCGTGGTTTTGCCATCCCACAGTAAAAAATCTCTATTATTCAGCTTTTGGTAGTTTTTTCCGTAAAGAAAAACAGTAGTGTCTCCTGACTGTTGTGACACAAAAATATATCTGTTGAAAATAGTCTTGTGTAGGCCCGACATCCCAGTGTGGTTTCGCAGTTCCACGGGTCAAATCGCTGTACTATCCAGTTTTGGGCCTTTGGTATCTAAAAAAAAAGCAGTTTGAGTGTGTCGCTGATTGTTCAGCCGCAAATATCTCTATTTAAAAAAGTGTGGTATACCCCAGTAAACAATAACTGTGGTTTTGCCATCCCACGGTAAAAAATCTCTATTATTCAGGTTTTGGTATATTTTCCGTAAAGAAAAACAGTAGTGTCTCCTGACTGTTGGGACACAAAAATATATCTGTTGAAAATAGTCTTGTGTAGGCCCGACATCCCAGTGTGGTTTCGCAGTTCCATGGGTCAAATCGCTGTACTATCCAGTTTTGGGCCGTTGGTATCTAAAAAAAAAGCAGTTTGAGTGTGTCGCTCACTTTTCAGCCGCAAATATCTCTATTTAAAAAAATGTGATATACCCCAGTAAACAATAACTGTGGTTTTGCCATGCCACGGTAAAAAATCTCTATTATTCAGCTTTTGGTAGTTTTTTCCGTAAAGAAAAACAGTAGTGTCTCCTGACTGTTGTGACACAAAAATATATCTGTTGAAAATAGTCTTGTGTAGGCCCGACATCCCAGTGTGGTTTCGCAGTTCCACGGGTCAAATCGCTGTACTATCCAGTTTTGGGCCTTTGGTATCTAAAATAAAGCAGTTTGAGTGTGTTGCTCACTGTTCAGCCGCAAATATCTCTATTTAAAAAAGTGTGGTATACCCCAGTAAACAATAACTGTGGTTTTGCCATCCCACGGTAAAAAATCTCTATTATTCAGCTTTTGGTAGTTTTGTCCATAAAGAAAAACAGTAGTGTCTCCTGACTGTTGTGACACAAAAATATATCTGTTGAAAATAGTCTTGTGTAGGCCCGACATCCCAGTGTGGTTTCGCAGTTCCATGGGTCAAATCGCTGTACTATCCAGTTTTGGGCCTTTGGTATCTAAAAAAAAAGCAGTTTGAGTGTGTCGCTCACTGTTCAGCCGCAAATATCTCTATTTAAAAAAGTGTGGTATACCCCAGTAAACAATACCTGTGGTTTTGCGATCCCACGGTAAAAAATCTCTATTATTCAGCTTTTGGTATATGTTCCGTAAAGAAAAACAGTAGTGTCTCCTGACTGTTGTGACACAAAAATATATCTGTTGAAAATAGTTTTGTGTAGGCCCGACAGCCCAGTGTGGTTTCGCAGTTCCACGGGTCAAATCGCTGTACTATCCAGTTTTGGGCCTTTGGTATCTAAAAAAAAAAGCAGTTTGAGTGTGTCGCTCACTGTTCAGCCGCAAATATCTCTATTTAAAATAGTGTGATATACCCCAGTAAACAATAACCGTGGTTTTGCCATCCCACAGTAAAAAATCTCTATTATTCAGCTTTTGGTAGTTTTTTCCGTAAAGAAAAACAGTAGTGTCTCCTGACTGTTGTGACACAAAAATATATCTGTTGAAAATAGTCTTGTGTAGGCCCGAAATCCCAGTGTGGTTTCGCAGTTCCACGGGTCAAATCGCTGTACTATGCAGTTTTGGGCCTTTGGTATCTAAAAAAAAAGCAGTTTGAGTGTGTCGCTCACTGTTCAGCCGCAAATATCTCTATTTAAAAAAGTGTGGTATACCCCAGTAAACCATAACTGTGGTTTTGCCATCCCACGGTAAAAAATCTCTATTATTCAGCTTTTGGTAGTTTTTTCTGTAAAGAAAAACAGTAGTGTCTCCTGACTGTTGTGACACAAAAATATATCTGTTGAAAATAGTCTTGTGTAGGCCCGACATCCCAGTGTGGTTTCGCAGTTCCATGGGTCAAATCGCTGTACTATCCAGTTTTGGGCCTTTGGTATCTAAAAAAAAAGCAGTTTGAGTGTGTCGCTCACTGTTCAGCCGCAAATATCTCTATTTAAAAAAGTGTGGTATACCCCAGTAAACAATAACTGTGGTTTTGCCATCCCACGGTAAAAAATCTCTATTATTCAGCTTTTGGTAGTTTTTTCCGTAAAGAAAAACAGTAGTGTCTCCTGACTGTTGTGACACAAAAATATATCTGTTGAAAATAGTCTTGTGTAGGCCCGACATCCCAGTGTGGTTTCGCAGTTCCACGGGTCAAATCGCTGTACTATCCAGTTTTGGGCCTTTGTTATTTAAAAAAAAAGCAGTTTGAGTGTGTCGCTCACTGTTCAGCCGCAAATATCTCTATTTAAAAAAGTGTGGTATACCCCAGTAAACAATAACTGTGGTTTTGCCATCCCACGGTAAAAAATCTCTATTATTCAGCTTTTGGTAGTTTTGTCCGTAAAGAAAAACAGTAGTGTCTCCTGACTGTTGTGACACAAAAATATATCTGTTGAAAATAGTCTTGTGTAGGCCCGACATCCCAGTGTGGTTTCGCAGTTCCACGGGTCAAATCGCTGTACTATCCAGTTTTGGGCCTTTGGTATCTAAAAAAAAAGCAGTTTGAGTGTGTCGCTCACTGTTCAGCCGCAAATATCTCTATTTAAAAAAGTATGGTATACCCCAGTAAACAATAACTGTGGTTTTGCCATCCCACGGTAAAAAATCTCTATTATTCAGGTTTTGGTATATTTTCCATAAAGAAAAACAGTAGTGTCTCCTGACTGTTGTGACACAAAAATATATCTGTTGAAAATAGTCTTGTGTAGGCCCGACATCCCAGTGTGGTTTCGCAGTTCCATGGGTCAAATCGCTGTACTATCCAGTTTTGGGCCTTTGGTATCTAAAAAAAAAGCAGTTTGAGTGTGTCGCTCACTGTTCAGCCGCAAATATCTCTATTTAAAAAAGTGTGGTATACCCCAGTAAACAATAACTGTGGTTTTGCGATCCCACGGTAAAAAATCTCTATTATTCAGCTTTTGGTATATGTTCCGTAAAGAAAAACAGTAGTGTCTCCTGACTGTTGTGACACAAAAATATATCTGTTGAAAATAGTCTTGTGTAGGCCCGACATCCCAGTGTGGTTTCGCAGTTCCAGGGGTCAAATCGCTGTGCTATCCAGTTTTGGGCCTTTGGTATCTAAAAGAAAAGCAGTTTGAGTGTGTCACTCACTGTTCAGCCGCAAATATCTCTATTTAAAAAAGTGTGGTATACCCCAGTAAACAATAACTGTGGTTTTGCCATCCCACGGTAAAAAATCTCTATTATTCAGCTTTTGGTAGTTTTTTCCGTAAAGAAAAACAGTAGTGTCTCCTGACTGTTGTGACACAAAAATATATCTGTTGAAAATAGTTTTGTGTAGGCCCGACATCCCAGTGTGGTTTCGCAGTTCCACGGGTCAAATCGCTGTACTATCCAGTTTTGGGCCTTTGGTATCTAAAAAAAAAGCAGTTTGAGTGTGTCGCTCACTGTTCAGCCGCAAATATCTCTATTTAAAATAGTGTGATATACCCCAGTAAACAATAACCGTGGTTTTGCCATCCCACAGTAAAAAATCTCTATTATTCAGCTTTTGGTAGTTTTTTCCGTAAAGAAAAACAGTAGTGTCTCCTGACTGTTGTGACACAAAAATATATCTGTTGAAAATAGTCTTGTGTAGGCCCGAAATCCCAGTGTGGTTTCGCAGTTCCACGGGTCAAATCGCTGTACTATCCAGTTTTGGGCCTTTGGTATCTAAATAAAAAGCAGTTTGAGTGTGTCGCTCACTGTTCAGCCGCAAATATCTCTATTTAAAAAAGTGTGGTATACCCCAGTAAACCATAACTGTGGTTTTGCCATCCCACGGTAAAAAATCTCTATTATTCAGCTTTTGGTAGTTTTTTCTGTAAAGAAAAACAGTAGTGTCTCCTGACTGTTGTGACACAAAAATATATCTGTTGAAAATAGTCTTGTGTAGGCCCGACATCCCAGTGTGGTTTCGCAGTTCCACGGGTCAAATCGCTGTACTATCCAGTTTTGGGCCTTTGGTATCTAAAAAAAAAGCAGTTTGAGTGTGTCGCTCACTGTTCAGCCGCAAATATCTCTATTTAAAAAAGTGTGGTATACCCCAGTAAACAATAACTGTGGTTTTGCCATCCCACGGTAAAAAATCTCTATTATTCAGCTTTTGGTAGTTTTTTCCGTAAAGAAAAACAGTAGTGTCTCCTGACTGTTGTGACACAAAAATATATCTGTTGAAAATAGTCTTGTGTAGGCCCGACATCCCAGTGTGGTTTCGCAGTTCCACGGGTCAAATCGCTGTACTATCCAGTTTTGGGCCTTTGGTATTTAAAAAAAAAGCAGTTTGAGTGTGTCGCTCACTGTTCAGCCGCAAATATCTCTATTTAAAAAAGTGTGGTATACCCCAGTAAACAATAACTGTGGTTTTGCCATCCCACGGTAAAAAATCTCTATTATTCAGCTTTTGGTAGTTTTTTCCATAAAGAAAAACAGTAGTGTCTCCTGACTGTTGTGACACAAAAATATATCTGTTGAAAATAGTTTTGTGTAGGCCCGACATCCCAGTGTGGTTTCGCAGTTCCACGGGTCAAATCGCTGTACTATTCAGTTTTGGGCCTTTGGTATCTAAAAAAAAAGCAGTTTGAGTGTGTCGCTCACTGTTCAGCCGCAAATATCTCTATTTAAAAAAGTGTGGTATACCCCAGTAAACAATAACTGTGGTTTTGCCATCCCACGGTAAAAAATCTCTATTATTCAGCTTTTGTTAGTTTTGTCCGTAAAGAAAAACAGTAGTGTCTCCTCACTGTTGTGACACAAAAATATATCTGTTGAAAATAGTCTTGTGTAGGCCCGACATCCCAGTGTGGTTTCGCAGTTCCACGGGTCAAATCGCTGTACTATCCAGTTTTGGGCCTTTGGTATCTAAAAAAAAAGCAGTTTGAGTGTGTCACTCACTGTTCAGCCGCAAATATCTGTATTTAAAAAAGTGTGGTATACCCCAGTAAACATTAACTGTGGTTTTGCCATCCCACGGTAAAAAATCTCTATTATTCAGTTTTTGGTATATTTGCCATAAAGAAAAACAGTAGTGTCTCCTGACTGCTGTGACACAACAATAAATCTGTTGAAAATAGTCTTGTGTAGGCCCGACATCCCAGTGTGGTTTCGCAGTTCCACGGGTCAAATCGCTGTACTATCCAGTTTTGGGCCTTTGGTATCTAAAAAAAAAGCAGTTTGAGTGTGTCGCTCACTGTTCAGCCGCAAATATCTCTATTTAAAAAAGTGTGGTATACCCCAGTAAACAATAACTGTGGTTTTGCCATCCCACGGTAAAAAATCTCTATTATTCAGCTTTTGGTAGTTTTGTCCGTAAAGAAAAACAGTAGTGTCTCCTGACTGTTGTGACACAAAAATATATCTGTTGAAAATAGTCTTGTGTAGGCCCGACATCCCAGTGTGGTTTCGCAGTTCCACGGGTCAAATCGCTGTACTATCCAGTTTTGGGCCTTTGGTATCTAAAAAAAAAGCAGTTTGAGCGTGTCGCTCACTGTTCAGCCGCAAATATCTCTATTTAAAAAAGTGTGGTATACCCCAGTAAACAATAACTGTGGTTTTGCCATCCCACGGTAAAAAATCTCTATTATTCAGGTTTTGGTATATTTTCCATAAAGAAAAACAGTAGTGTCTCCTGACTGTTGTGACACAAAAATATATCTGTTGAAAATAGTCTTGTGTAGGCCCGACATCCCAGTGTGGTTTCGCAGTTCCACGGGTCAAATCGCTATACTATCCAGTTTTGGGCCTTTGGTATCTAAAAAAAAAGCAGTTTGAGTGTGTCGCTCACTGTTCAGGCGCAAATATCTCTATTTTAAAAAGTGTGGTATACCCCAGTAAACAATAACTGTGGTTTTGCCATCTCACAGTAAAAAATCTCTATTATTCAGCTTTTGGTATTTTTTCCGTAAAGAAAAAGAGTAGTGTCTCCTGACTGTTGTGACACAAAAATATATCTGTTGAAAATAGTCTTGTGTAGGCCCGACATCCCAGTGTGGTTTCGCAGTTCCATGGGTCAAATCGCTTTACTATCCAGTTTTGGGCCTTTGGTATCTAAAAAAAAAAGCAGTTTGAGTGTGTCGCTCACTGTTCAGCCGCAAATATCTCTATTTAAAAAAGTGTGGTATACCCCAGTAAACAATAACTGTGGTTTTCCTCTTCCACGGTTCTAATCGAATTATTACCCTTTTTCCATTGATAGTGCAAGTGTAAGCTATTTTACTTCATTTACAATGGGCAAGGCGCGTGGCAAGGGACGTGGAAGTGGACGTTTTGGTGATGATTCGTGCAGAGGATGGGGCCGTGGCCAAGGTGAAAATATGCCACAACCAACAGCCACATCTTCTCGCTCCCACTTCTTGACCGAATTACTTGGGAAGCACAGAACAACACCAGTATTGAGAACTGATCAGTGTTAACAGGTTATTAATTGGATAGCAGATAATACTTCCAGTTACCTGGGCACCACCACCTCCGGTCTGTCTTCCACACGGTCAACTCTTAGTAGTCGTGAGTCTCGACCGCATACTCCTCCTCACCCTGATGCTCCTTCCTCCCACTATGCTGAGTGTCGTCAGACAGCAAGTGATCCCACACTTGGACACTCTGAAGAGCTGTTCACTGGTCCATTTCCACATTTGGGCCCCTCGTCTGATACGCTTGAAGTGGTGGAAGAGGAGATCCCATGTTGCGATGCCCAAATATTTGAACAGCCACGGCCACAGGGAGTCGACGTTGGCAATCTGTCACAAGAGGTGGACGATGACGAGACACAATTGCCAGAAAGTGAGGAGGAGGATCGTGGTGCGCAAGTGGAAGAGGAGGAGGTGGTGGATGATCTAGTAACTGACCCAACGTGGAAGGAGGACATGCAGAGTGAGGCCAGCAGCACACAGGGGGAGGGAGGCAGAGTACCCCAACAGGCAGGAAGAAGCAGTGTGGTGGCCGCAGACAGAAGGCAGGCAACCGTTCCCCGTAACACCAAAACGAGGGACATTGCCAGTAAAAGTGGTAGGTCTTCCAGAGTCTGGAATTTTTTTAAAGACTCTGCTGATAACCCCAAAATGGCCATATGTTCCACCTGCCATGCCAGCATCAGCAGGGGTGACAAAACTACCAGCCTGACCACCACCAGCATGATCAGGCACATGGCAGCAAAGCACCCGACTTTGTGGGGCGAAACCCAGGGTCCACGACCAGTGTCAGCGGGTGTCACCACTGCTTCTTCCACTGTTGTGCGTGCAATAGAACCCCCTGTTGTGTGTGCAAGGCAATCCCCTGTCCATACTGCATGTAAAGATTCCCCCTCCTCTCAGTCTTCACTTGTTATGGCAGTTTCTCAAGAAACAGCATCAACGTCCACGTCCACGTCCCACCGCAGCGTTCAATTGTCCATATCCCAGACCTTTGAACGAAAGCGGAAATTCGCAGCTAACGCCCCACAGGCCACAGTCCTAAATTCGCACATTTCACGACTGCTTGCGTTGGAAATGCTGCCTTTTAGGCTGGAGGAGACGGAATCCTTCCGCAATCTTGGTACTCGGTCCCCAGCAGACACTATTTTGCCCGGTGTGCCATCCCCGCACTACACAAGCACGTGTCCCAAAGCATCTGCCGTGCCCTCAACAACGCAATTACTGGGAGAGTCCACCTGACAACGGACACGTGGACAAGTGCTTGTGGCCAGGGACGGTACATCTCTCTGACGGCACACTGGGTAAACATAGTGGAAGCCGGGACCCAGTCGGACCTTGGGACGGAACACATCCTCCCCACACCGAGGATTGCGGGCCCTATGTCAGTCAGAGTTGCCCCCACAGTGTACAGCTCCTGCGCATCCTCCTCCTCCTCCTCATGTTCAGCCTCCATCTCAGATATCACCACATCAGTTACAAGCTGGAAGCATTGCAGTACTGCCTCCGCCAAGCGGCAACAGGCTGTGCTGAAACTCATAAGCTTAGGTGATAAACCTCACACTGCTTGTGAGTTGTGGACAGCTGTGAAAGAGCAGGCAGATCTGTGGCTGAGACCGCTGAACCTACATCCCGGCATGGTCGTGTGTGACAATGGCCGTAACCTGGTAGCGGCTCTGAGGCGAGGTGAGATCACACACGTACCATGCCTGGCTCATGTGCTTAACCTCGTGGTTCAGCGGTTTCTTAAATCGTACCCCGAGTTACCAGATCTGCTCATTAAAGTACGCTGCCTGTCAGCTCATTTTCGCAAGTCGGCTACAGCTTCCGCCGCCCTTGCTGTGTTGCAGCAGCGTTTTCAGCTTCCGGCACACCGACTGGTGTGTGATGTCCCCACACGTTGGAACTCTACCCTCCACATGTTGCAAAGGATTTGTGAGCAGAAGAGAGCAGTTGTGGAGTACCAGCTGCAACAAGGCCGTCGATATTCAGGTCAGACTCCACACATAAGACCTCAGGAGTGGACCTGGATGTCTGACATATGTACCATCCTGACAAACTTTGAGGAGGCCACCAAGATGGTGAGTGACGATGACGCCATCATTAGTGTCAGCATCCCACTTGTCTGTCTTTTGCAACGCTCTCTGCAGAGAATTAAAGAGGAGGCATTGCAGCCAGAGTGTGATGAGATGGATCAAGAAGCCGTAGCGGGCGATTACACACAGCCCAGCCTCATCTCATCCCAACTTGCATTGGGGGACAATGAGGGAGAGGAGGAGGAGGATGAGGAGGAAGAACAGGAGCTGCTATCATGCGTTGTAGACGGTAGTATCTGTACAAGTGTCATACCGTCGGTTCAGCGTGGGTGGCCTGAGGACAGGGGGGAGGAGGAAGAGGAGGAGGAGGAGGAGAGCATGGTCAGTCGTCATCTTGGTAAGGACACAGAAATCTTGCCCGTTACCAGTCTGGCACGCATGGCTGACTTTATGTTACGCTGCCTTAACCGTGACCCTCGCGTTGTCAAAATGTTGGGTGACAGTCATTACTGGTTGGTGACACTTGTAGACCCCCGCTACAAGGAGAACTTTCACTCTCTTATTCCTGAGGTGGAGAGGTCTACAAAAATGGGGCAGTACCAGAAGGCCCTTGCTGCAGAACTCTTAAAAAAATTCCCATCTGAACACGCTAGCGGCAGAGGTCACAGTTTGTTGCCCAACCAAGGCGTACAGGCGAGAGAGATGCAACTCCAATCCAGCAGAGGCAGGGGAACACTGTCAACGTTCTGGGACAGTTTTCTGACACCCGCCCAGCTTAAGCTTACAGGCCCTGAGGCGCGGGGTACTCTCACAAGGAGTGTAAAGTTTCAAAAGATGGTGAGAGAGTACCTTGTCGACCGTACCAGCGTCCTCCGTGATTCCTCTGTGCCTTTTAATTATTGGGTATCCAAGCTGGACACTTGGAATGAACTCGCTCTGTACGCCTTGGAGGTCCTGGCCTGCCCTGCCGCTAGCGTATTATCAGAGCGTGTTTTTAGTGCCGCTGGGGGAATTATAGCTGATAAGCGCACTCGCCTGTCAACTGACAATGCTGACAAGCTGACCCTTATCAAAATGAACAAGGGCTGGATTGGGCCAGACTTCTCATCACCACCAAATGACAGCAGAGTAACATAAAGTCAAATCCACTGTGTTATTTCGGGAGGTGTATTCACATGCACCGCTTCACACCCACACATGGGTATACGCTTCCTCGTTTCGGCTGTTTTATCTTCTTCTCCTTATCCTCAACCTCCACCACCACTATACCACCAGGGTGCCAGCATTGCAAGTTCCTCCGTCCTTATTTTTGGCAGCTTTTGCTTGCACGGCATAAGCAAATACTATGGGACACCCACTCCCCAATAATGGGACTTATGTTTGTAATATGCTGTACTGCATGGCTCTTGTAAGGGGCATTGCAAGTTGCTCCGTCCTAATTTTTGGCAGCTTTTGCTTGGAAAGCATAAGCAAATACTATGGGAGACCACTCCCCAATAATGGGACTTATGTTTGTAATATGCTGTACTGCATGGCTCTTGTAAGGGGCATTGCAAGTTGCTCCGTCCTAATTTTTGGCAGCTTTTGCTTGCAAGGCATAAGCAAATACTATGGGACACACACTCCACAATAATGGGACTTATGTTTGTAATATGCTGTACTGCATGGCTCTTGTAAGGGGCATTGCAAGTTGCTCCGTCCTAATTTTTGGCAGCTTTTGCTTGCAAGGCATAAGCAAATACTATGGGAGACCCACTCCCCAATAATGGGACTTATGTTTGTAATATGCTGTACTGCATGGCTCTTGTAAGGGGCATTGCAAGTTGCTCCGTCCTAATTTTTGGCAGCTTTTGCTTGCAAGGCATAAGCAAATACTATGGGAGACCCACTCCCCAATAATGGGACTTATGTTTGTAATATGCTGTACTGCATGTGACGCACCCCCTGGGCCGTGTGTACACGTGTGTAGGATACCCGGTGCCGGGTCTCTGGGGTCTGTAGACTCCGTGGCGGTGACCCGGTCCCGTGGCTCAGGCTGGTCAAACCAGTGGCAGTCTTTCTTAGGTTTTGAGGTTAATTGTCCGACTGCGCCACCCGTGGATTGCGGTCAGGGAGTACCACCGCTGCGAGGCAGACCGCTGAGGCTGGTGTTGTGTGCGCAGCAGAGAATGGGATAACTCCCCACGGGAGGAGTATAGCCTCAGGGCAGTGAGTGTGGATGATGGGGGTGATGGTGCACGAGCGCAGCAGGAATGACTCAGAGTCTTTGCAGTGCAGTTCAGGGTCTTTACTGATGATTATAAGGTAGACCCTCCCGGGAGTACTGGCTAGTATAAGAGGCCTGGTCAGTCTGTGAGCAAGCAGGAGTTCCCTTGGCCAGGTGGAGTTGTAGGCCTCCCCGTCTGTCTGCACTCTTCCTGGCTACCTTGCTGTAAGCGGGTAGAAGTAGCCCACGTCCCTGAGTGTACCGTGTAGTGCTCACCCGTATGGCTGGTGACTTGGGGCCTTCTGTTAGCCTCCGCTCCACGACGGCGGTGCTGGTCCCTTGCTTGTGACTGAGCCTCTGAGCTTCTATGGCCAGAGGACCTGAAATCCCCTGCCGGCTGGTTTATGCTGCTGGATATATAAGTCCTCACAGCCTCGGACTCCTGTGTCCGGTTCCTATTGTCTTCTGCCAGGGCGAGCTCTGCTCAGCTTCCAGCCCCTGGTCTTTAGCTCCTAGCTCCTACAGAGCTCCTTGCTGTTACTTTCCCTTGCTCTCACTCTGACTCTGACTGTTCTCTGTTCTCTGACTCACTCAACCCCGCCCCAGATCCAGTTTATAAGGGCAGAATTCTCCCCTCCCAGGACTGGGGCAGGAGGATGTTGCATGTTTAAGGGATCCTGACCAGGAAACCTCCCACTTGTTCTCCGACGTAATATCTCTATTACTGTGGTGACCAGACCCCTGGGGTGCCACACATGGCTCTTTTAAGGGGCATTGCAGTTCCTCATAATTTTTGGAAAGCCTTCCATTCACTGCTTAGGCCAACAGTGCACAGGAGACCCAGTTGCTATAAATGGAAAAAAAGGTTTAGTTAACGCCCTCTGACCTCCATGTCATTTCCAAGGGGCATTGGAGTGCCTCAAAATTTTTAGTAGGCATTGCACTCACTGTATGCCCTATAACTGTGTAGCCGAACCACTCCTTTTGTTACAGAAACATATCCTACAAGACATATCTGGTTGACTGGCCTGATATTGATGTGAATGGTCCCTGTTCCTCCTGCTCTTTCTCCTTTGCCACTACCTCATCCATCATTTATCACCTGAAGCTTTGTTTTAACGGGAGTCATAGAACTTGGATAGTAGCAGGAAAACATCCAGCAATCCTCAGAGGAGGTAGGATATGCGCCAAAACGCTGACCACCTCAGGCCTAGCCGCTACTACATACATGCGCTTGCATTACAACAAAACAAAGCAGATGCTAACTTCTATCATCCTCATCATGCTCCTCACCTTGGCACTCTCAACTCCCCTGATGGAGAAGCCAGGGCCCACCGGAGGAGTCTGATAGTCCGGTGGGCTCGGCCAATGCTGCCCTAAAGCAGGCCAGGCTAAGAAAAGCGTGGGAAAGGTTACCGGGACAAATAGGGGTGGCTGGGGACCGAGTATGGACACCCGGCCACCCCCTGGAGGCTGGGGAGCAAGCGGGGACACCCGGCCACCAGGCGGCTGGGGACTGAGTATGGATACCAGGCCGCCGACACAGCCATGGCGTGGTGGCCAGATTCCGCCTCCACATGCCTAAAAGGCCCAATTTAAAGTGCAAGCAAGCAAGCAGTATGGTATTGCAGCGTGGGGGTGGGTGGGTGGCAGGCTGCATACTTGCTCTTGCATTGCAAGGAATGGGAGAGGTACAATTGAACACTGCCCTGGGACAAGGACTTGAATGGGGATAGTTGCAAGTCTGCAACGACAGGTGCAAGGTGGGAGGCATCTTCGCATGTACCATGAACAGGGGTTTGGCATGCACACACTACAGAGGAATAGGCTCTCCTTCCCACTAAATGCACTGGGGAGGGCACAGGTAATGTTTTGGTATACGCGCTTAATCTTATGTATAAGGCACACCAGGACAAATAGGGGCAGCTGGGGACTGAGTATGGATACCTCGCTGCCGAAGCAGCCATGAGGTAGTGGCCAGCTTCGGCCTCCTCCAAACTAAAAGGCCCCATTTCAAGTGCAAGCTAGCAGTATGGAATTGCAGTCTGGGGGTGGGTGGCAGGCTGCACACTTACACTTGCATTAAAAGAAAACATAGCAGATGCTAACTTCTGTCATCATCATCATGCTCCTCACCTTGGCACTCTCAACTCCACCGATGGAGAAGTCAGGGCCCACCGGAGGAGTCTGGTTCTCTGGTGGGCTCGTCCAATGCTGCCTAAAGCAGGCCGGGCTAAGAAAAGTGTGTGGGGGGATGTTCCAAGGAGAAATAGGGGCGGCTGGGGACCGTTTATGGACACCCGGCCGCGGGGCAGCTGGGGACCGTGTATGGACACCCGGCCGCCGGGCAGCTGGGGACTGAGTATGGATTCCAGGCCGCCAACACAGCCATGACGTGGTGGCCAGATTCCGACTCCACATGCCTAAAAGGCCCAATTTCAAGTTCAAGCAAGCAAGCAGTATGGTATTGCAGCCTGGGGGTGGGTGGGTGGCAGGCTGCATACTTGTGCTTGTATTGCAAGGAATGGGGGAGGTACAATTGAACACTGTCCTGGGACTAGAACTTGCATGGGGATAGTTGCAAGTCTGCATCTTCTGATGCGGCAAGGATCACTTATGATGGGCACACTTTTAGACAGTGACCTGGGAGTCAGAGATGCTTCCAGGGGTCTTCTCCATGCTGTTCCCATGTCTTTTCAGCACTTTATGCATGTGTCACACAGCACATGGCCAGATAAGGTTGTAAAATGTTAAAATGACATTTCCCGGTGAATGCATTTGTCATAGTTGAAAGCAATACAAAAGTGCAAAAACGCATAAAAAATGCTACTTGTGAACATAGCCGAAGGTGTGGAGGAGTATTTTTGTTTTTGGTCATTTATTTTAACTTATACACAAGTCTTTTCCCTGGAAAGGATGTTCCTTAACATATTTCACAGGAAAAATGTTTCACTTTCGTTTTTGAACGTTTTATTGTGAGCCCGTAAAAGTGGCTTAATACCTCTGACCACGTTTTTGACAGCAGTGACCTGGGGGTCAGAAATGCTTCCTGGGGCGATCCCCATGCTGTCCCCATGTCATTTGAGCACTGTCACTATCGTTTTGGGCACTTGTTAGGCTTTTAAAAGACTGCCGGGGGTGCCACCGCAAAAATGCTCGAGTCTCCCATAGACTAACATTGGGCTCGTTGCTCGGGTCGAGCACCCGAGTATCACGGCGAGCTCGGCCCGAGCTTCGAGCACCCGAGCATTTTAGTGCTCGCTCAACACTAGTCTTTATGTCTGTTTGTTCCCTTTTTCTGCAGTGTCTGAACCAGCACTTGGCTTTACCTAGGCTCGTTCCTGCATTTTGTTGCAGTAACTGTTCTTGTCTGTCTCCTAATTTCTTACCTGTTTTTGTCTTTATGTCTGTTTGTTCCCTTTTTCTGCAGTGTCTGAACCAGCACTTGGCTTTACCTAGGCTCGTTCCTGCATTTTGTTGCAGTAACTGTTCTTGTCTGAACTGTCTCCTAGCTTCTTACCTGTTTGTCTTTATGTCCTTTTGCTCCATTTTTCTGTAGAGTTTGAACCTGCACCTAACTTCTACTCGTTGTCATTGTACTTCCGTTTGTGAGTTGGAGTCCTTTCGCTACTTCTTTGCAAGTATCTTGTGTGTATCTGGTTCTGCCTTTCTTTTCCAGTCTTTTCCGTGTGAACAGAGCTCTATCCCCTTTGCTTTGTCTTTGTTTACTGCTTCGGCGATTTATCTCTGTCCGGTCTTACTTACCGCTTCGGCGGTTCCTACCTGCTCAGCCTTGTCCACCGCACTTGCGGTTTTGCTCTGCTCAGCCTTGTCTACCGCGTCTGCGGTTTTGCTCTGCTCAGCCTTGTCCACCGCGTCTGCGGTTTTGCTTTGCTCAGCCTTGTCCACCGCGTCTGCGGTTTTGCTTTGCTCAGCCTTGTCCACCGCGTCTGCGGTTTTGCTTTGCTCAGCCTTGTCCACCGCGTCTGCGGTTTTGCTTTGCTCAGCCTTGTCCACCGCGTCTGCGGTTTCGCTCTGCTCAGCCTTGTCTACCACGTCTGCGGTTTCGCTCTGCTCAGCCTTGTCTACCGCATCTGCGGTTCTGCTCTGCTCAGCCTTGTCTACCGCGTCTGCGGTTTCGCTCTGCTCAGCCTTGTCTACCGTGTCTGCGGTTTCGCTCTGCTCAGCTTTGTCCACCGCGTCTGCGGTTTTGCTCTGCTCAGCCCTGTCTACCGCGTCTGTGGTTTCGCTCTGCTCAGCCTTGTTTACCGCACCTGCGGTTTCGCTTTACTCTGTTTGATTACCGCATCTGCGGCTCTGAACTTGTCTCCCAGTCTGTACTGGACCCTACCCAGCCTGCGCTCTAGCCTGCCTGTTCCTGTATTCCCCGGTGTGGGTCAACAGCCGTGTCCGGAGTCTGACCAGGAGTAGACCCTGGTCCCTCTGCTCGGTTCCTCCCTGGTGCACTGGTGTCGTATGCCGTCGTGCGACCTTGGTCGGATCGAGCAGATACTTAGTTACGCCCCTCCAGGCACTCTCCGGTTCATGGCACAGTGGAACCACTAAACACGCACACGCCAGTCAGTCCGGGCGTGTGCATTACAGCATGCTCAGGCCATGGTTCCCGTTGAGCCCCACGGCCTTCGCCCTCTGAGACCTTTTTCAGCGAATACTTGCATCTGGAAGAAATTTATTTGTTTATTTTTTTTTTGGGTACAAGCTGAGTTCCAGGCGAATTATGCACCCGTCCAGATGGAGCTTTCTGCACTCGTTCCTACGGATCCGCCACGGTACTATGGGGATCCAAGAATGAGTTGTGCATTTGTGGAGCAATGCATGCTACACTTCAAGTTCTACCCTCTTTGTTTTCCCACCGATCGGGTTAAGGTGGGATTCATGATGTCTTACCTAGCGGGTGATGCCTTGAAGTGGATCACCCCCCTATGGGATGCACAGGATCCTATCGTCCTGGACATAATGGCCTTCCTAATGGTCTTCGATGACCCTAACCCGGAGGCTCCTGCTGAAGCTTCACTTCCCAATATCCCGGAGCAGCCCCGATGGGTAATGTGTGTGGGTAGCGCACTAGTCCTCCTGCCCGATGAGACTACTGCCCACCCAGAATTCACACAGGATGACTACGCTCTCTGGATTACTTCTCCCAACCTCAAGAGGCAGTCCAGACGTGCTAGGCGTAGAGGCAAGCCGTCACGCCAAGGTCTGTCCTCCCAAGGACCTCCTGACCCCAACCTTGAAGTCCCTGCTGAAGCTTCACTTCCCAGTATCCCGGAGCAGCCCCGACGGGTAATGTGCGTGGGTAGCTCACCAGTTCTCCTGCCCGAAGAGACTGCTGCCCACCCAGAATCCACACAGGAGGACTTCCTGCACCCGGTATCTGATATTTCACCCACTTTAACCGGTGAGCCCGTCCAAGGGTACTCCGAAGCAGTGATTACCTCCGAGTCCGTGCACCTCTACAACCTGGGAGAGGACCCCCTGTTGCCTCCTGAATCCTCCGGGATACCACTTGATGACAAATGGAGAGAGAATTCCCTACACCCGGTACCTGATACCTCGCCCGCTTCGTCTAGTGAGTCCGACCTAGTGTACTCCGAAGCAGAGGTTACCCCCGAGTCTCTACACCCCTCCGACTAGGCGGAGGACCTTCAGTTGTCTCCTGAACCCTTCGGGGTGCTACCTGGTAGCGAATGGACAGAGACTTTCCTATACTCTGCACCTGATACCTCGCCCGCTTCGTCCAGTGAGTCCGACCTAGTGTACTCCGAAGCAGAGGTTACCCCCGAGTCTCTACACCCCTCCGACCAGGCGGAGGAACTCCAGTTGTCTCCTGAACCCTTCGGGGTGCTACCTGGTAGCGAATGGACAGAGACTTTCCTATACTCTGTACCTGATGCCTCGCCCGCTTCGTCCAGTGAGTCCAACCTAGTGTACTCCGAAGCAGAGGTTACCCCCGAGTCTCTGCACTCCTCCGACCCGGCGGAGGACCTCCAGTTGTTTCCTGAATCCTCCGGGGTACCACCAGATAACAAAGGGACAGTGACTTTTCTATACCTTGTACCTGATACCTCGCCCATTTCATCCTGTGAGCTTGACAAGATGTACCCCGAAGCAAAGGTTACCCCCGAGTCTCTGCACCCCTCCAACCCGGCGGAGGACTTCCAGTTGTCTCCTGAACCCTCTGGGGTGCTACCTGATAATAGGTGGAAAGAGACTTCCTTGTGTGCTGTTCCTGGTACTCCACCTGTTTCGTCTGGTGCTGAGGATGGCTGGATAGGAGGTAGCATCCTAGCTACCCAGATGAGACCAGTTTTGTTTCTTCCTGTAGACAGTAGAAGTAATCTCCTTGAGGAGAAGGATTGGCCCTCAAATTCCCTTCGGAAGATTCTGGCAGGCCTGAAGAAGAGGGAGCGTAAGGGGGGGGTACTGTAACATACCTGGCGGCGTCCTTGCATAGTGGTCCATCTCCCACTGTGCAAAAGCGCGCACTTGGTCTCCAGTCCAGACTGTCTCTCTGGCTTCTTTCCATGTTGTCTGCTTTGCTTTGCTCTTGCTGTTTAGGGCGACGCCCGCTGAACTTCCTGTTTCTTGTAGCTGCTGCTGACACTCCCCTGATGCGTCCTCAGCCTATTGCTGTCTGTCACCTGGTATTTAACCCAGCTCCTACTTGGAATCCTTGCCTGAGCATCATGTTCTGTCAGTTGGCTTCTGGTCGCTGACATGCCAGGTCCTGTCTATGTTTCCTGCCTATCGGTATCAGTTCCCGTGTCTGAACTGTGTCCTGTCTGTGCACTCTAGCCAGCTGTCTCTCTGCCTTCCTGGAGGTTGTATTTCCAGGCCTGTCTGAACACGCTCCGAGCCTGTTCGTCTCGCCCTCTCGGGGCCGCATACCCAGACTCGCTCCTGTATTTGTTGCAGAACAGTTCCTGTCTGAACTGTCTCCTAGCTTCCTACCTGTTTTGTCTTTATGTCTGTTTGTTCCCTTTTTCTGCAGTGTCTGAACCAGCACTTGGCTTTACCTAGGCTCGTTCTTGCATTTTGTTGCAGTAACTGTTCTTGTATGAACTGTCTCCTAGTTTCTTACCTGTTTTGTCTTTATGTCTGTTTGTTCCCTTTTTCTGCAGTGTCTGAACCAGCACTTGGCTTTACCTAGGCTCGTTCCTGCATTTTGTTGCAGTAACTGTTCTTGTCTGAACTGTCTCCTAATTTCTTACCTGTTTTGTCTTTATGTCTGTTTGTTCCCTTTTTCTGCAGTGTCTGAATCAGCACTTGCCTTTACCTAGGCTCGTTCCTGCATTTTGTTGCAGTAACTGTTCTTGTCTGAACTGTCTCCTAGCTTCTTACCTGTTTGTCTTTATGTCCTTTTGCTCCCTTTTTCTGTAGAGTCTGAACCTGCACCTAACTTCTACTCGTTGTCATTGTACTTCCATTTGTGAGTTGGAGTCCTATCGCTACTTCTTTGCAAGTACCTTGTGTGTATCTGGTTCTGCCTTTCTTTTCCAGTCTGTTCCGTGTGAACAGAGCTCTGTCCCCTTTGCTTTGTCTTTGTTTACCGCTTTGGCGATTTATCTCTGTCCTGTCTTACTTACCGCTTCGGCACTTCCTGCCCGCTCAGCCTTGTCCACCGCACTTGCGGTTTTGCTCTGCTCCGCCTTGTCCACCGCGTCTGCGGTTTTGCTTTGCTCAGCCTTGTCCACCGCGTCTGCGGTTTTGCTTTGCTCAGCCTTGTCCACCGCGTCTGCGGTTTTGCTTTGCTCAGCCTTGTCCACCGCGTCTGCGGTTTCGCTCTGCTCAGCCTTGTCTACCACGTCTGCGGTTTCGCTCTGCTCAGCCTTGTCTACCGCATCTGCGGTTCTGCTCTGCTCAGCCTTGTCTACCGCGTCTGCGGTTTCGCTCTGCTCAGCCTTGTCTACCGTGTCTGCGGTTTCGCTCTGCTCAGCTTTGTCCACCGCGTCTGCGGTTTTGCTCTGCTCAGCCCTGTCTACCGCGTCTGTGGTTTCGCTCTGCTCAGCCTTGTTTACCGCACCTGCGGTTTCGCTTTACTCTGTTTGATTACCGCATCTGCGGCTCTGAACTTGTCTCCCAGTCTGTACTGGACCCTACCCAGCCTGCGCTCTAGCCTGCCTGTTCCTGTATTCCCCGGTGTGGGTCAACAGCCGTGTCCGGAGTCTGACCAGGAGTAGACCCTGGTCCCTCTGCTCGGTTCCTCCCTGGTGCACTGGTGTCGTATGCCGTCGTGCGACCTTGGTCGGATCGAGCAGATACTTAGTTACGCCCCTCCAGGCACTCTCCGGTTCATGGCACAGTGGAACCACTAAACACGCACACGCCAGTCAGTCCGGGCGTGTGCATTACAGCATGCTCAGGCCATGGTTCCCGTTGAGCCCCACGGCCTTCGCCCTCTGAGACCTTTTTCAGCGAATACTTGCATCTGGAAGAAATTTATTTGTTTATTTTTTTTTTGGGTACAAGCTGAGTTCCAGGCGAATTATGCACCCGTCCAGATGGAGCTTTCTGCACTCGTTCCTACGGATCCGCCACGGTACTATGGGGATCCAAGAATGAGTTGTGCATTTGTGGAGCAATGCATGCTACACTTCAAGTTCTACCCTCTTTGTTTTCCCACCGATCGGGTTAAGGTGGGATTCATGATGTCTTACCTAGCGGGTGATGCCTTGAAGTGGATCACCCCCCTATGGGATGCACAGGATCCTATCGTCCTGGACATAATGGCCTTCCTGGTGGCCTTTCTAATGGTCTTCGATGACCCTAACCCGGAGGCTCCTGCTGAAGCTTCACTTCCCAATATCCCGGAGCAGCCCCGATGGGTAATGTGTGTGGGTAGCGCACTAGTCCTCCTGCCCGATGAGACTACTGCCCACCCAGAATTCACACAGGATGACTACGCTCTCTGGAATACTTCTCCCAACCTCAAGAGGCAGTCCAGACGTGCTAGGCGTAGAGGCAAGCCGTCACGCCAAGGTCTGTCCTCCCAAAGACCTCTTGACCCCAACCTTGAAGTCCCTGCTGAAGCTTCACTTCCCAGTATCCCGGAGCAGCCCCGACGGGTAATGTGCGTGGGTAGCTCACCAGTTCTCCTGCCCGAAGAGACTGCTGCCCACCCAGAATCCACACAGGAGGACTTCCTGCACCCGGTATCTGATATTTCACCCACTTTAACCGGTGAGCCCGTCCAAGGGTACTCCGAAGCAGTGATTACCTCCGAGTCCGTGCACCTCTACAACCTGGGGGAGGACCCCCTGTTGCCTCCTGAATCCTCTGGGATACCACTTGATGACAAATGGAGAGAGAATTCCCTACACCCGGTACCTGATACCTCACCCGCTTCGTCTAGTGAGTCCGACCTAGTGTACTCCGAAGCAGAGGTTACCCCCGAGTCTCTACACCCCTCCGACTAGACGGAGGACCTTCAGTTGTCTCCTGAACCCTTCGGGGTGCTACCTGGTAGCGAATGGACAGAGACTTTCCTATACTCTGCACCTGATACCTCGCCCGCTTCGTCCAGTGAGTCCGACCTAGTGTACTCCGAAGCAGAGGTTACCCCCGAGTCTCTACACCCCTCCGACCAGGCGGAGGAACTCCAGTTGTCTCCTGAACCCTTCGGGGTGCTACCTGGTAGCGAATGGACAGAGACTTTCCTATACTCTGTACCTGATGCCTCGCCCGCTTCGTCCAGTGAGTCCAACCTAGTGTACTCCGAAGCAGAGGTTACCCCCGAGTCTCTGCACTCCTCCGACCCGGCGGAGGACCTCCAGTTGTTTCCTGAATCCTCCGGGGTACCACCAGATAACAAAGGGACAGTGACTTTTCTATACCTTGTACCTGATACCTCGCCCATTTCATCCTGTGAGCTTGACAAGATGTACCCCGAAGCAAAGGTTACCCCCGAGTCTCTGCACCCCTCCAACCCGGCGGAGGACTTCCAGTTGTCTCCTGAACCCTCTGGGGTGCTACCTGATAATAGGTGGAAAGAGACTTCCTTGTGTGCTGTTCCTGGTACTCCACCTGTTTCGTCTGGTGCTGAGGATGGCTGGATAGGAGGTAGCATCCTAGCTACCCAGATGAGACCAGTTTTGTTTCTTCCTGTAGACAGTAGAAGTAATCTCCTTGAGGAGAAGGATTGGCCCTCAAATTCCCTTCGGAAGATTCTGGCAGGCCTGAAGAAGAGGGAGCGTAAGGGGGGGTACTGTAACATACCTGGCGGCGTCCTTGCATAGTGGTCCATCTCCCACTGTGCAAAAGCGCGCACTTGGTCTCCAGTCCAGACTGTCTCTCTGGCTTCTTTCCATGTTGTCTGCTTTGCTTTGCTCTTGCTGTTTAGGGCGACGCCCGCTGAACTTCCTGTTTCTTGTAGCTGCTGCTGACACTCCCCTGATGCGTCCTCAGCCTATTGCTGTCTGTCACCTGGTATTTAACCCAGCTCCTACTTGGAATCCTTGCCTGAGCATCATGTTCTGTCAGTTGGCTTCTGGTCGCTGACATGCCAGGTCCTGTCTATGTTTCCTGCCTATCGGTATCAGTTCCCGTGTCTGAACTGTGTCCTGTCTGTGCACTCTAGCCAGCTGTCTCTCTGCCTTCCTGGAGGTTGTATTTCCAGGCCTGTCTGAACACGCTCCGAGCCTGTTCGTCTCGCCCTCTCGGGGCCGCATACCCAGACTCGCTCCTGTATTTGTTGCAGAACAGTTCCTGTCTGAACTGTCTCCTAGCTTCCTACCTGTTTTGTCTTTATGTCTGTTTGTTCCCTTTTTCTGCAGTGTCTGAACCAGCACTTGGCTTTACCTAGGCTCGTTCTTGCATTTTGTTGCAGTAACTGTTCTTGTATGAACTGTCTCCTAGTTTCTTACCTGTTTTGTCTTTATGTCTGTTTGTTCCCTTTTTCTGCAGTGTCTGAACCAGCACTTGGCTTTACCTAGGCTCGTTCCTGCATTTTGTTGCAGTAACTGTTCTTGTCTGAACTGTCTCCTAATTTCTTACCTGTTTTGTCTTTATGTCTGTTTGTTCCCTTTTTCTGCAGTGTCTGAATCAGCACTTGCCTTTACCTAGGCTCGTTCCTGCATTTTGTTGCAGTAACTGTTCTTGTCTGAACTGTCTCCTAGCTTCTTACCTGTTTGTCTTTATGTCCTTTTGCTCCCTTTTTCTGTAGAGTCTGAACCTGCACCTAACTTCTACTCGTTGTCATTGTACTTCCATTTGTGAGTTGGAGTCCTATCGCTACTTCTTTGCAAGTACCTTGTGTGTATCTGGTTCTGCCTTTCTTTTCCAGTCTGTTCCGTGTGAACAGAGCTCTGTCCCCTTTGCTTTGTCTTTGTTTACCGCTTTGGCGATTTATCTCTGTCCTGTCTTACTTACCGCTTCGGCACTTCCTGCCCGCTCAGCCTTGTCCACCGCACTTGCGGTTTTGCTCTGCTCCGCCTTGTCCACCGCGTCTGCGGTTTTGCTCTGCTCAGCCTTGTCCGCCGCGTCTGCGGTTTTGCTTTGCTCAGCCTTGTCCACCGTGTCTGCGGTTTTGCTTTGCTCAGCCTTGTCCACCGCGTCTGCGGTTTTGCTTTGCTCAGCCTTGTCCACCGCGTCTGCGGTTTCGCTCTGCTCAGCCTTGTCTACCGCGTCTGCAGTTTCGCTCTGCTCAGCCTTGTCTACCGCGTCTGCGGTTTCGCCCTGCTCAGCCTTGTCTACCGCGTCTGCGGTTCTGCTCTGCTCAGCCTTGTCTACCGCGTCTGCGGTTTCGCTCTGCTCAGCTTTGTCCACCGCATCTGCGGTTTCGCTCTGCTCAGCCCTGTCTACCGCCTCTGCGGTTTCGCTCTGCTCAGCTTTGTCTAACGCACCTGCGGTTTCGCTTTACTCTGTTTGATTACCGCATCTGCGGCTCTGAACTCATCTCCCAGTCTGTACTGGACCCTACCCAGCCTGCGCTCTAGCCTGCCTGTTCCTGTATTCCCCGGTATGGGTCAACAGCCGTGTCCGGAGTCTGACCTGGAGTAGACCCTGGTCCCTCTGCTCGGTTCCTCCCTGGTGCACTGGCATCGTATGCCGTCGTGCGACCTTGGCCGGATCGAGCAGATACTTAGTTACGCCCCTCCAGTCACTCTCCGGTTCATGGCACAGTGGAACCACTAAACACGCACACGCCAGTCAGTCCGGGCGTGTGCATTACAACTGCGTTGTCGAGGGCACGGCAGATGTTTTGGGACACGTGCTTGTGTAGTGCGGGGATGGCACACCGGGCAAAATAGTGTTGGCTGGGGACCGAGTACCGAGGGACGACCATCGCCATAAGGTTGCGGAAGGATTCCGTCTCCACCAGCCTAAAAGGCAGCATTTCCAACGCAAGCAGTTGTGAAATGTGTGAATTTAGGACTGTGGCCTGTGGGGCGTTGGCTGCGAATTTGCGCTTTCATTCAAAGGTCTGGGATATGGACAATTGAACGCTGCGGTGGGACGTGGACGTGGACGTTGATGCTGTTTCTTGAGAAACTTCCATAACAAGTGAAGACTGAGAGGAGGGGGCATCTTTGCATGTAGTATGGACAGGGGATTGCCTTGCACGCACAACAGGGGGTTCTCTTACACGCACAACAGCGGAAGAAGCAGTGGTGACACCTGCTGACACTGGTCGTGGACCCTGGGGTTCGCCCCACAAAGTCGGGTGCTTTGCTGACATGTGCCTTATCATGCTGGTGGTGGTCAGGCTGGTAGTTTTGTCACCCCTGCTGATGCTGGCATGGCAGGTGGTACAAATGGCCTTTTTGGGGTTATCAGCAGAGTCTTTAAAATAATTCCAGACTCTGGAAGACCTACCGGTTGTACTGGCAACGTCCCTCGTGTTGGTGTTATGGGGAACTATTGCCCGCCTTCTGTGTGCGGCCACCACACTACTTCTTCCTGCCTGTTGGGGTACTCTGCCTCCCTCCCCCTGTGTGCTGCTGGCCTCGCTCTCCTGCCACGTTGGGTCAGTTACTATATCATCCACCACCTCCTCCTCTTCCATTTGCGCACCACGATCCTCCTCCTCACTTCGTGGCAATTGTGTCTCGTCATCGTCCACCTCTTGTGACAAATTGCCAGCGTTCACTTCCTCTGGCCGTGGCTGTTCAAATATTTGGGCATCGCTACATGGGATCTCCTCTTCTGCCACTTCAAGAGGAGCAGGCAAGGGGCACAAATAAGGAAATGGACCAGTGAACAGCTCTTCAGAGTGTCCAAGTGTGGGATCAGTTGCTGTCTGACGACACTCGGCATGGTGGGTGGAAGGAGCATCAGGGTGAGGAGGAGTATGCGGTCGAGACTCACGGCTACTAAAACTTGACCGTGTGGAAGACAGACCGGAGGTGGTGGTGCCCAGGTAACTGGAAGTATTATCTGCTATCCAATTAATAACCTGTTCACACTGATCAGTTAGCAATACTGGTGTTGTAGTGTGCTTCCCTAGTAATTCGTTCAAGAAGTGGGAGCGAGAACATGTGGCTGTTGGTTGTGGCACATTTTCTCCTTAGCCACGGCCCCATCCTCTACACGCACCATCACCAGAACGTCCAGTTCCACGTCCCTTGCCACGCGCCTTGCCCATTGTAAATGAAGTAAAATAGCTTACACTTGCACTATCAATGGAAAAAGGGTAATAAAAAGGAGGTTAGGACCGTGGTAGAGGAAAAGCACAGTTCTATTTCTCTGGCCTACACCAGAATCTTTTAAACAGATATATTTGTGTCTGAACACTGAGCGAGACACTCAAATTTTTTTTTTATGTAAAAAAGGCAAAAAGGTGGTAATACAGAGATTTGAACCATGGAACTGCAAAACCAAAGTTCTAGTTATCAAGCCTACACCAGAATCTTTTAAACAGATATATTTGTGTCTGAACAGTCAGGGAGACACTATTACTGTTTTTTTTTTATGGAAAAAAGGCCAAAAGCAGGATAATACTGAGATTTGAACCGTGGAACTGCAAAACCACAGTTCTAGTTATCTGGCCTACACCAGAATTTTATAAACAGATATATTTGTGTCTGAACAGTCAGGGAGACACTATTACTGTTTTTTTTTACGGAAAAAAGGCCAAAAGCTGGATAATACTGAGATTTTAACCGTGGAACTGCAAAACCAAAGTTCTAGTTATCTGGCCTATACCAGAATCTTTTAAACGGATATATTTGTGTCTGAACAGTCAGCGAGACACTATTACTGTTTTTTTTTATGGAAAAAAGGCCAAAAGCTGGATAATACAGAGATTTGAACCGTGGAACTGCAAAACCACAGTTCTAGTTATCTGGCCTACACCAGAATCTTTTAAACAGATATATTTGTGTCTGAACAGTTAGGGACACACTATTACTGTTTTTTTTTAGGGAAAAAAGGCCAAAAGCTGGATAATGCAGAGATTTGAACCGTGGAACTGCAAAACCAAAGTTCTAGTTATCTGGCCTACATCAGAATCTTTTAAACAGATATATTTGTGTTTGAACAGTCAGCGAGACACTATTACTGTTTTTTTTTACGGAAAAAAGGCCAAAAGCTGGATAATACAGAGATTTGAACCGTGGAACTACAAAACCACAGTTATAGTTATGTGGCCTACACCAGAATCTTTTAAACAGATATATTGGTGTCTGAACAGTCACAGACACACTCAATTTTTTTTGTT
This sequence comes from Phyllobates terribilis, assembly GCF_046119375.1. NCBI lineage: Eukaryota > Metazoa > Chordata > Amphibia > Anura > Dendrobatidae > Phyllobates > Phyllobates terribilis. The sequence continues at coordinate 219,529,405 of NW_027362771.1, forward strand.
GGGGGGGGGATACCAAAAGGTTAATAAGACGCGTATTTGTACAGTCTGACTGAGGGAAAAAAAAATACAGGATTTAGATGAAAAAAAATGGATTTTTTCTGGCCCCGGAGACCGGGGGATAAGTCTAGCAATTTGACCAGCAGGACCACACAGGACTGTAATGTAATGCACTGTTTGTTGGTATAACCACTGTGTCTCCTATACAGCCTGCCTGCCTGCCTGATATCTTGGATGGATATTAGTCCTGAGAAGGACTGTTTATTTGATTTGGCAGCCTTTAGAGACCCTACACTACCTATTTTGCACTATATATCTCTCCCTAACTCAGCAGCACTCTCCCTACACTGTCTGATCCCGGGCGACTGTGTCCAAGATGGCAGCGCCCGGTTTTAAATACTCAAGGTGACGCTGTGCGGCCAGCCAATCACTGTAATGCCCACAAACAACATGGCTGCGGCATGACAGTGACTGGCCCGAGTAACCCGGAAATGCTCGGTGCTTGCCGAACATCCTAAGTAGCGAGATGCTCGGGCGAGTACCAAGCAGTGTCGAGCATACTCGCTCAGCACTAATTAGTATATGTAAACACTACAGTCACGATTCTGGAAAGCAACACACTGAACTACAATTTCAGCAGTGCATATATTGCTATGTCAGCTTATAAAAATTCAGCATATACTCTGGAAGCATTTTTGCCATGTACGCGAAACAGAAGGTTAAAATATGAGTACATGTCCTTAGAGCTTGTCTTTAAAGGGAATCTGATAGCAGCATTTCACTCCACTGTCTTCCAAACTATTTATATGCACATGTAGCTCTAAAAAAAGTCCATCCGTACCTTTATCCAGCTAGACCGTTTCCCTGTTACCGAGAAAATCGCCATTTGAATTAATATGTTTTTGGTGCGTGGAAGCACTTCTCAAGTTTCTGTTACTCCAGCTCTTTTCCATGCCCAGCGCAGGCATCTGCTTGGCTGACAGCTGCTTTACTGTGTGACTTTTACACACCGAAAGCACTTCAGCCTCATTTGCACTGGGCCATAGACTGTAATGGTGCTTACAGAGCGAACGTGCACTCTGACGTGCATCATTTTTGGGTGTATACGCCTACTGGAGGTGGACACTCAGAAGCAGTCTAATATGTCTGAGTGTCAGCCTCCAGTAGGCATACATGCTCAAAAATGATGCATGTCAGCGCGCACGTTTGCTCTGTCGGCACCATTACAGTCTATGGCCCAATGCTATTTTTTTGCGGGGGTTTCGGACTTAAGCCCTGATGTGAGCCACTGAATAGGTGCCTAAACGCAATGTAAAAGCACCCTAACACATGGCCCACTTAAATAGAGAGTTTGGGAATTTGTCAGATTTCATTCAAAACTTCCTATATAATCTGTGGGCAGTGAAGTCAAATTGGAACCTGAATGCCATAAATATGACAATTCCTATATTGCATGCTATATTGAATGCAGTTAGCCAAGCTAAAACGAAAACCTATGTTGTCTGTTGCCACTGCAAGTAAAATAGGGCCAGCCATGATGACAAGTACAAGTGCATAAGCACATGTTATTAACAGACACATCCAGGGTTCCTCATATCTCTATTCACCGCTGCCTTAAGTCCTGGCTGGTAGCTATAACCTTTACGTATTTGTTTGTACTACCTTTTCAACATGACACCATATTCTATTATTAATATTTTTCAGACTACCCATTCATCATTACACATGATTAAAATCAGAATTATTTTTGTAAGGACTATTACATTTTCTTGCATTTAAATATTCATAAGAGAGAGACTCAGTGAACACAAAGCATTTTAAAATGCATATCTCTTAAAAGGAAAGAACATGCAGAAAGGTTGAAAGCCAAAACATGCTGAAAGTAAGGTCTGGTGTATAACAATTTCTAAATTACGATTTCTATATGTCAAACATGATATTAAACAGATTGAAGAAAATAGTTTACAAAGCCCTTTACGAAAACTATATATAGTTAGGTATATAAATACAGGGGTGGACTGTTGACATACCATTGATGAAACCTGTGCAGCAGCACAGGGGCCCACGAGCTAAGGTACTCGCTACCACATCCAAAATGGCAAGCAACTTCTGTCAAAGACACTTAAAGGGCGGCATTACGATGGGCTACTGGACTTCAAAGGGCCATATACTGCTCTTGCAGATTCCTGAGATATGGATGCTAGGCTTCCAAGATTTATAATCAAGTTAGGTCTTATATAATTATAATATATTAACGAGAAACATAAGGTCAGCAGTCCAAAAAAATAATTATTATAATTATAATTGTTCAAAAAAGTGGATTTTTATTGGCCCATATGGCCACATTTTGGTTCCATAACAGAACCTTTCTCAAGTAGGTATACAAATGAGGTATATATAGTAGGTGAAAAAATTCTGCAATCTGAGAACGCAAGTCTATACTTAAATCAGCTGCTGTGTTGGGTAAGATAGTGTTAAGATTCTGTTGTCAGTTTACCCTGGGCCAGGGGCTCCTTCCCTGTCCCTAAAGCTAGGGGTGACCTAGCTATCCCTGCTCCCCAGATTAATTCTGATAGTGAAGATGCTGGAGCCATGTACCTTGCTGAATTCCTGAATGAGCCCTTTATCTGCCCCCTCCCCCACCCAGGGAAGTGGGGAGGAATAGTGTATGTATATATGTAAGGGTTAATCGCAATTTTCTGTATTGTTGGAGATTTGTGATCTAATATATGATCTGGCCAGTAGAAGGCAGTGGCAAGAGGCCAGAGTTGGAGCACAGGGGTTTGGCTGGTGGGCGGTTGGGTGCAGTCGAAGGAGAGTATGGGTGGAAGTGAAGCTGCGCATCATTGAATAAAGTCTGGATAGAGCAGTGCGACTCAGGGACATGTTGTTCGGCTTGACATGAGCCAACTCAGCGAGGACAAACAAGTACACAGCATCTTGGGCTAGACCACGTGAGGCCCTATCTCTAAGGACTTAGGGAACTCCTGCCTTGGAGAGATCGACATTCGAAAAGATCTTTTCTGCAAGAGACACTTCTAAAACTTCTCTGAGTAGGCGATTACTAAAGTGCTGGCACAACACTGTAGTTTTATTAATTTATGCATAGAAAGGGTTAATCGAGTTGTATCTTGCTCGCATATAACTGTTATTTCTGTTTAAGTGTACCTGCATATACTCTCTTATTTGGTGTTATTGACAGTAACTGCTGTCATTTTATTTGTTACTTATACACTGTGTACCTACCATCCTTTCTTTTGTTTTATAAACTGCTTATTAAATATTCATATTATATTATTTAATCTTTGTGTATGTCTGCTGATTGTTGCTGTACCCCTTGTCCTGTGGCAGTCACTAGTCCACATTTCATATACACAAACCAGAAAAACAAGGAAGGGCATACAGGGATAACTGAAAATACCAATACAAATATGTACTCACAGACAGCAGAGAGGAACACTGGGGAGAAAAGGAAGGGAAACTAAATATTAGAGGATGAGAATTTGCACACAGCCGAAACACCTAGCAACAGTCACAGATCAACACTCCAAACGCCTCTACCAACATATGACATCTCCTCTCCACACCAGACAGTACAAGACTTAACATTGGCAATCCAGATTGCCAGAGGCGAGTATACATAGGAGATGAGAGTGGCCAATACAATACTGAACAGCTGAGATCGTCCAAGCTGGGAAGCTTCAGAGATTCCAAGCTGAACAGATTAACCCCTGCACTGCTAACAGAAACCTGCACCGTTTAATATGAAAAAGAAGTGCTTCTGATCAGTGCATGAGTACGTGAAATCAGACGCTGCTGTCTTCTGGCACATCTCTGTCATGGTAAACCTGTGACAGATAGAGCTTAGGCAGCTAAGCTGATGCGTAAGCAGGTGCATACGCAAAAGGTTATAGAGGTTGCGGTCACCATTTTTGTAAAGGGAATGACAGACCTGCATATTTAGTGCTATGTTCAGTAGAGTTCTTAGGGCCTGTACACACATTGCAAATTTGTCGCATTTTTGTCTGAGTTTTTTCTGCACAGATTTGTCATAAATCTTGAAGGGTTTCCTATTGCCAGCAGAGTGAATGAGAATCCTGAAGTTTCATGCACACATTGCTTATTTTTGACTTGCAGATTTGGTGCAGATTTAAATCTGCATGATGTCTTCTATGCTTTCAGCGTTTTTGCTGCAGATTTCACCTATACTATTGAGTGGGGAAAAAATCTGTACCAAACACATATGTAAACAACATATCAAAAACAGGGCACAAAAGCCTCCTATATTACTCAGCGTGTTCCTGCCAAGAGATGCAGAAATGGTATAGAAATTTCTGCATCATATACTTACCGTGTGCACATAGAATGCCACATCTGGTACTAAATCTTATTAAAGTGTGACTATTATGCTACTAAATAATAAGTAAGCCATCATTTTAATTATTCATACACTTGTGATTAATCACAAATTGTTAGAGTACTTTGCACTTTATTTTACACTGTACTGTACGTGGATGGGATTTATTTACAAATTATAAATTGTTATAACTTTTAACAGTCACAAATCTATCATGTATGCTGATTGTCATTTTGGTTCACTTATCATTAGCACTAAAAACTTAATAAATTAATAAATGTGTAATTAATTCTGTGTTTAATTGATATACCTCATTTGTACACCTACTTTTTCATTGAGAAAAGTTATGGTATGGAATAGAAATGTTGCCATAAAGGCAAATAAAAAGTCCACTTGTTTGCACAAGTTTTTTGAGAGTGCTGCCTCCCTTCCATTTCTCAGATAGACGGAAAGATGGATGGATAGACAGATAGATAGATAGATAGCTTCACATTTTAATGACATAAATAATACAATGGGATATTTTATAGTAGCTTAGCAATGTGTATTATAGAATATATAAATTCTGGGGACTTTCAAATATATGAATTTCCTAAGGACAGAATTGACATATGACTTTTATATAGGCTGCATTAAATGAAACATTTATTTTTCATTAGGCCATCTGTCTTCATCATACTACTGTATATCCACAGATTGCAGTTGAGTCATAATTATAATGATTGCAAAGTTGAATCTTGAATAGTCACACAGATAGTAGTTAACCACATAATGTTCCAGTAGATTTTATAATTAAAGAAGTATAAGCAAAAAATCAGTTTTCTAAGGAAATATATTTCTAAAGGTGCTATTGACATGAAATTCTCCCCAGGTGTCGGTAACAACCCATCCAATCCACACAAGCAAATAAATAAAACCACAAATGCTCATAAATTAAGTTCTGTGTTATAATGTGAAATGACACAGGGAAAAAGTATTGAACACATAAAGAAAAAGAGGGGCAAAAAGACATGACACTAGCTGAAATCTATCAGTAATTAGAAAGCAATCCTGCCACTTTGTGAAAAATATCAGCTGGTTCAACTGATGGCCTATAAAAAGGTGTCTCATTACCAAGGTGCCACACAAGAAACATCTCATGATGGGTAGAACCAGTGAGCTGTCTCAAGACCTTTGCAACTTTATTGCTGTAAAATATACTGATGGTATTGATTACAGAAGAATTTCTAAACTACTGAAGGTTCCAGTGAGCACTGTTGGGGCCATAATCCGAAAGTGGTAAGAACTTAATTTCACCATAAACTGGCCACGACCAAGTGCTCCTCACAAGATTTCAGACAGTGAAAAGAATTCTCAAAAGAGTTGTCCAAGAACCAAGGACCATCTGTGGATAGCTACAAAAAGATCTGGAATCAGCAGGTACAATAGTTTCAAAGAAAACTATAAGTAATGCACTCAACATCCAAGGACTGAATGCACGCTCAGCACACAAGACTCCATTGCTGAACAAAAAGCATATTCAAGCATGTTTAATGTTTGCTCAACAACATTTAGACAAGCCTGTGAAACGCTGGAAGAATATAGTTTGGTCAGATGAGTCCAAAATTGAACTCTCTAGATTCCATAATACACAGTGTTTGGAGGCCAAAAGGCACTGCATATCACCCCAAAAACATCATGCCAACAGTGAAGTTTGAAGACGGGAACATCATGATGTGGAATTGTTTTTCAGCATATGGCACTGGCAGACTTCATATAATTAAAGGATGAATGAATAGACAAATGTACCGAGACATTCTTGATAAAAATCTGCTTCCATCTACCAGTATGATGAAGATGAAACAAGGGTGGACATTTCAGCAAGACAATGACCCCAAACACACAGTCAAGGAAACTCTCAATTGGTTTCAGAGAAAGAAAATAAAGCTGCTATAATAGCCCAGCCAATCACCTGGCCTGAATCCAATAGAAAATTTGTGGAAGGAACTAAAGCTTAGAGTTCATAGAAGGAGCCACAGAGTGTTTGTGTGGAAGAATTGGCCAAAATCACACCTGAGCAACGCATGTGACCCGTTTCTTTATACAGGAGGTGTATTAAAGCTGTTATCACCAAAAAGACTTTTGTAGGAGAATTGAATACATTTCAGTAAGCAGGTTCAATACTTCTTCCCTGTGTCATTTCTCATTATCACACACAACTTACATTTTTGGACATCTATGATATGATTTCTTTGCCTGTGTGGATTGGATGGGTTGTTACCAACATCTGGTGAGAATTTCACGTCAATAGCACCTTTAGAAATATATTTACTTAGAAAATTGGTGACGTGTTCAATACTTATTTCGCCCACTGTATATATAAACATATATATATGGCAATTTATAAGGCAAGAAATCCCACTTATTAAACCTGACAGGGCACACCTGTGAAGAGAAAACCATTTCCGGTGACTACCTCTTGAAGCTCATCAAGAGAATGCCAAGAGTGTGCAAAGCTGTCATCAAAGCAAAAGGTGGCTACTTTGAAGTACCTAGAATATAAGACATATTTTCAGTTGTTTCACACTTTTTTGTTAAGTATATAATTCCACATGTGTTAATTCATAGTTTTGATGCCTTCAGTGTGAATGTACAATTTTCATAGTCATGAAAATACAGAAAAATCTTTAAATGAGAAGGTGTGTCCAAACTTTTGGTCTGTACTGTATATATATACATACAGTGGGGAAAAAAGTATTTAGTCAGCCACCAATTGTGCAAGTTCTCCCACTTAAAAAGATGAGAGAGGCCTGTAATTGACATCATAGGTAGACCTCAACTATGAGAGACAAAATGAGAAAACAAATTCTGAAAATCACATTGTCTGATTTGGAAAGACTTTTGTATTTTGGTCAGTTGTATTTGGTCAATTACAAAAGTTCATCTTGATACTTTGTTATATATCCTTTGTTGGCAATGACAGATGTCAAACGTTTTCTGTAAGTCTTCACAAGATTGGCACACACTGTTGCTGTCATGTTGGCCCATTCCTCCATCCAGATCTCCTCTAGAGCAGTGATGTTTTGGGGCTGTCGCTGGGCAACACGGACTTTCAACTCCCTCCAAAGGTTTTCTATAAGGTTTAGATCTGGAGACTGGCTAGGCCTCTCCAGGACCTTGAAATGCTTTTTACGAAGCCACTCCTTCATTGCCCTGCCGGTGTGCTTGGGATCATTGTCATGCTAAAAGACCCAGCCATGTTTCATCTTCAATGCCCTTGCTGATAGAAGGAGGTTGGCACTCAAAATCTCACGATACATGGCCCCATTCATTCTTTCATGTGCACGGATCAGTCATCCTGGTTTCTTGGCAGAGAAATAGCCCAAAGCATGATGTTGCCACCCCCATGCTTCACAGTAGGTATGGTGTTCTTTGGATGCAACTCAGCATTCTTTCCCCTCCAAACACGACGAGTTGTGTTTCTACCAAACAGTTGTACTTTGTCTTCATCTGATCATATGACATTCTCCCAATACTCTTCTGGATCATCCAAATGATCTCTAGCTAACTTCAGACGGGCCCAGATATGTAGTGACTTAAGCAGGGGGACACGTCTGGCACTGCAGGACCTGAGTCCCTGGCGGCGTAGTGTGTTACTGATGGTAGCCTGTGTAACATTGGTCCCTGCTCTCTGCAGGTCATTCACTGTGTGGTTCTGGGATTTTTGCTCACCGTTCTTGAGATCATTTTGACCCCACGGGGTGAGATCTTGTGTGGAGCCACAGATCGAGGGAGATTATCAGTGGTCTTGTATGTCTTCCATTTTCTAATTATTGCTCCCACAGTTGATTTCTTCACACCAAGCTGCTTGCCTATTGCAGATTCAGTCTTCCCAGCCTGGTGCAGGGCTACAATTTTGTTTCTGGTGTCCTTCGACAGCTCTTTGGTCTTCACCATAGTGGAGTTTGGAGTGTGACTGTTTGAGGTTGCGGACAGGTGTCTTTTATACTGATAACAAGTTCAAACAAGTGCCAGTACTACAGGTAATGAGTGCTGGATAGAGGAGTTTCTTAAAGCATAAGTAGTTACATGTCTGTGAGAGCCAGAAATCTTGCTTGTTTGTAATTGACCAAATACTTATTTTCCACCAAAATTTGAAAAAAAATTCTTTCCAAATCAGACAATGTGATTTTCAGGATTTGTTTTCTCCTTTTGTCTCTCATAGTTGAGGTCTACCTATGATGTCAATTACAGGCCTCTCTCATCTTTTTAAGTGGGAGAACTTGCACAATTGGTGGCTGACTAAATATTTTTTTCCCCACTGTATATATATATACAGGGTGGTCCAAAAGTAGGTGGCCAGAAAATAATGACTTTTATTTTGATTTATATATAAAATTATATTTACCAACACAAGCATAACATTGACAATTAAAATTTATTCTGAACAATAATGCAAAAGCCCTTAAATTTTATCAATGCAGGTGCTCAAACTGTTTTCCATTACAATTTGCACAGCTTTGAAGTCTGTCTCATACGCTTCGACAAACTTTTTTGCACAAGTCTCTTTGGGTATTAATTTCTTGAAATGCATCTCTTATGTCATTTTTCAAAATCACTGACACATTTTTTGGTTTTCGACTATAAACTTTGTCCTGGAGTACTCCCCAAAAGAAAAAATCCATTGGGGTCAAATCTGGTGAACGTGCCGGTCAATCAAGTGGGCCTCTTTGGCCAATCCATTTATTAGGAAATGTTTCATCAAGATACTCGCGGACTACTCTTGAATAATGTGGAGGGGCCTCATCTTGTTGGAAACAAAGGTCATTTGAATTAGGCTGTTGCTGTAACTGGGGAACAACTTGATTCATTAGAATTTCGAGATACTTATCTCCTGTGACTGTTCCGTCAAAAAATATTGGTCTTAAAACACCAAAACTTGAAATACCACCCCAAACATTGACACCAGGCTCATTTAGTTGTTGCTCTAATGTTAAATGCATGTTCTCATTATACCAGTAAATACAATTATGTCTGTTAATATGGCCGGATAATTTTAAAGAAGCTTCATCACTCCACATAATGTTATCTAAAATTACTGGATTTTCTTCAATTTCGTTAAGCATAATCTCACTAAATTGCAGCCGCCTGTCTGGATCATCCTCCAATACACCATGTAGATTTCAGGATTCGCATGATAGAAGCTTGTGAAATTTCCAATTCCAAAGAGGTTCTTCTGGTGGACTTTTTTGGACTCTGAACAAATGTTTCAGCAACAAGTTGTTTATTATCTTTTGTACAGACTATTTGGGGTCCACCAGTTTTTGGAGCATTAAGGATTGAGCCAGTGGCATTGAATTTGTCACGAATGCGGTAAATGGTTTGTCTCTTTGGGGCTTGAGTACCAAATGTTTCAACCCAATTTGCTCTAACGGTTTCAGCATTTTGAGATTTCCAATACTCTGATAAAATCCATTTTCTTTGATCTGTATTTAAATTATTTGCCATTATGTGTTATCTGAATTATCTGAAAAGAAAACAGATTTGGGGGAGATCTCACTGTGAAAACTAGATCTGTGAAACTGGCTCAGTTGCCCTTAGCAACCAATCAGATTCCACCTTTCATTTTCCAAAGAGTCTGTGAGGAATGAAAAGTGGAATCTAATTGGTTGCTAAGGGCAACTGTTACAGTTTCACTTTACACCATGTTTGATAAATCTCCCCCTTCATAACCTTATTACACTTTCTGTCCACCTACTTTTGGACCACCCTGTATATTAATAAGAAAAATGGAATTCACCCTGAAGTCTACTGAAAATATTTCTTATAGTTCTGTTGTAAAGCAATTGTAATTACATAAAATAATACTAAGAAAATAAAGGATAAACTAGAAATGTTAATGTTATGTTTGGGATTTCACTCGACAGCAATAATTAGCTAAATTTCTTCCAAATATGTCACCATATCAAGCATGGATTTTATTAGGTTCTTTGGTTGCTATGGATACTAAAGCCCAGTATGGTATTCATCCCTCTAGGTTTTTGGCAGACAGACTTTGTATTATATATATATTATTTTATTTTTTTGCACAGTGAGGGAGGGAGAGAATAATTCAATATATTTTACATAGTAAATTTAGTCTATTCCTAGTGACCACCTCCAAAGTCTTATTCTGGATTTGCAAATAGATAGTGTTTCATCACTATTATAATCAGGATATGTGACTATACAGGCCAAGAAACAACACAGACGGAGTGACCTAGACCGTGATTACACAGCTACTACTTTCTGCACTTTCAGGCTTTTTCTTTTCTTTTTTTTCTTTTTTTAGAAGAATAACATGGCCAGAAATACAGCAATGCAAAAAAGAAGGACTCTGATAAGGAAATAGGATTGCTATAACACTGATATTGTGAATGTCTTCAAAGAGACTTCAGAATGAAACACAGCAGCAGAGTTGTTTTCAGTTTACAAAGCTTTACCTAGAATGGATACAAGTATATCCACTTCTCAACTGAGAACAGGACTGTTTATGTACTGAACATAACATTAGATTTACCATCACAGACTCTTATGGAATTATCATTCAATATGTGATTGAATATGTCAACCATGTTCTTAACATGGTTGTTCTGAAACAAGCATGAGCCATACTGCGTGTTTGGCTTTTCTGACATATACCACATTTTGATAGAAAACATTTTTTTAGATATTGCTAGTTATAAAACTACATACCAGGAACCTTGAGATATAACATGCTAGGAACCAGGACCAGATGGGTCATTGAGAAAATGTGGCAAAAGTCAGCTGGCAGTGGGTCACATTGTCCTGCAAAACTTAACAGTATGGTCATCTTCAGGCCATGGATGCTGATAACAGTTGTAGTGAAGAAGAGAACTATTGGCTCGCTGCTCTGCTGCTTCTTCTGATAGGCCGCAGGCTGCTTCTGGCCTGTTTACAGAGGAATGACTGCTGGCGCGATAAAATCACATGCTGGCCCATTGCTAGATATGCTGGAAGAGGAAACTGAAGCTGTGGTGGACAGGAAATCAGAAATGAGTGAGCATAAGCATTTATTATTATTATTAATAATAATAATAATTATTATTATTATTATTATTATTATTATTATCATGGGGCATAGCAGTTGGGGAGAGGGATGGGCTGTGCTGGCATCATATGGAGGAATGTACTATGGGGACATTCATACTGCATATAGCTGACTATGGGTAACCAAACTATGTATATGAGGCATTTTACTGTATTTAGTGGGCTATGGGACATTATACTATTTATAGTGGATTATGGGGAATCATATCATGTAAATGGGGCATCATAATGTCTACTATTCATAGGAGTCTGGGGGGCCTCATAATGTGTATAGAGGGTTATGTGGCATCATACTGTGTTTAGGGGGCTATGTGGGCTCTCATAATGTGTATAGGGGTATATGGGTAAATATACTGTGTATATGTGGCATCAAACTGTGTTTAGGAGGCAATGTGACATCATACTGTGTATAGGGTGTTATTTGGTAACATACAGTGTATATGGGGCAGCATATTGTGTATTCAGTGCTTTGGGAAATCATACTGATTATAAGGGGCTATGTGCATCACACTTTGTAGGGGGGCTGTGGGGGCCATCATACTGTGTATGGAGCCTATGAGCCATCAAATTGAGCATGGGTGCATAATACTGTGTATGGAGGGCCATGTGGAATTATACTGTGTATAAGGGGTCTATTGACGATCATACTGTGCATGGAGGCTATGGAGCATCATACTAGACATGGGGAAGCGCTAGGGCATCATAATGTGTACAGGGGGCCATGGAGCACTGTACTGTGTATAGGAGAATATGGCCATTATACTGGGTATAAGGGGCTATGGGCCATCATACTGTATATAGGGGAGCTATGGGGCCATCATACTGTGCATAGAGGGCTATGGTGCATAATACTATGTATGGGGGCTTGGGACATCATACTATGTAAAGGGGGCTCGCGGGCATCATATTGTGTATATGGGGCTATGGGGCCATCTTTCTGTGTATATGAAACTTCATACTGTGTATAGGTGGCTATGGGAAATCATACTGTGTATGTGGGCTATCACACTGTGTGTAAAGGGGCTATGGGACATCATACTGAGTATAAAGAAGCTGTGGGGCCGTCATACTATACATGGGGAGAATCATACTGTTTATGGGGGCTATGGTGCATCTTACTGTGTAAAGGAGATAATATAAGTGGGCTATAAAGCCATATTACTGTATATGGGTAACTCTAGGGCATCATACTGTGTATGGGGGGCTATGGCACCATTATATTGTGTAAAGGGGCTATGGGTCACCATACTTGTAGATTGTGAGCCCTTGAGGGCAGTGTCCTCTCTCCTTCTGTACCAGTCGGTGACTTGTTTTGTTCAAGATTATTGTACTTGTTTTTTTAACATATATGCTCCTTTTCACATGTAATGCACCATGGAATAAATGGCGCTATAATAATAAATAATAATAATACTTTGTATAGGGCCTATGGTCCACCATACTGTGTATAAGTGGCTATGTGTACTACTATATATGGGGGGCTTTTGGGAATCATCCTGTGTATAGGAGGCTGTGAGGCATCATACTGTTTATAAGCGGGCTTTGGGTAATTATACTGTGTATATGGGGCAGCATACTGTGTATATGGAGCTATACAGAATCATACTATGTATGGACGGGCTTTGGGACATCATACTGGGTATAGAGGGGCTGTAGTGATATGGGTCTGGATTGGAGTCTTTTTATTGCAAGCACTTGGGTACCACAGGCAAGTAGCATAGTCAGTGGGAAGCCAGAGGTCGGTACACAGGAACAGAAATACAATATGGAGGTGCAGTAGGTGAGACAGCTAGACTAAAGGCAGAAAGGAAGTGCAAGGCTAAGCGCATATAAGATGTGCAATCAGGAAAACACAGAGTGAAGCCAATCAGGAACAACAGGTTCTGGAAGCTGAAACAACAAGGAGCTTATCAGAGAGCTGAATAACTCAAAGAGAAGAGCTGCTGCCTGGTGCACAGGAATTGCTAGGTTCGAGTTTACTCCTTCCAGCTTTGTCTCTGGACATCTCAGGGGCTGGTTTCTCTGGATGCCTCCAATGAAAGACTATAGAAATCTTATGGGCATGAACCTTGCACTCCAGCTCTCATTAATTCTCTTCTAGTCCATAATCCTACCATTGTATCAAATACTGCAATCTGCCTTTAAATCTTCTAGAGTCCAGAATTTTATCAACAATATATTTTTCTTCACCTTGGATCTTTTCCGGTGGAGCAGGTGGCTGATTTCTTCCTGGTAAAAAGAACTCTCATTGAATGGTTTGAGCAAGGATACATGAAAAACAGGATGAATTTTTATGCTGTTATGAAGTATTAAAGGAAAGGCAACTTGCTAAATTTGTGCAGGAATCTGGAAAGATCCTATGAATTTTAGAAGTTAGTAAGTATGTTTTAGATTTTTAGTTAGATGTGCTTTACAATGTTTATCTACTGCTGTTTGATAATCTTCTTGAGCCTTTTGTAACATCTTTATTATGTTTCTCAGGGATTCCTGCAGCATTGTAAACCTGTCAGGAACAAAGAGAATAGAATTAAATGAAAGATTGGAAATAAATTTTGGATGCAAGCCAATGTTAGCATAAAATGGACTTTGAGATGTAAAACTATGTTTAGATTTGGTACAGGCAAATTCCGCTGTTGGTAAGTAGTCCACCCAATTATCCTGAAGGTAGGAAATAAAACAGCGGAGGTATTGTTCGAGAGTCTAGTTAGTCCTTTCAGTCTGGCCATTATATTGAGGATGAAAGGCAATAGACTAATTAACAATGACACCTAAAGCTGTACAGAAGCTTTTCCAAAATCTAGATATAAGTTGAACACGTCTATCAGAAACTACAGTATATTGTCTGTAATTCTATACAGCCTAAATATCTTGTTGATCTTTAATTATGTATTCAGCAGTTGGAAGAAAATTGGCCATTTTAGTGAGTCGGTCCACCACAATAAAGTTGACAGTCATGTCCTTTGAATGAAGAAGGTCAACGATAAAATCCAATGAGATTGATACCTAGGGCCTGTAAGGAACTGGGGAAGGTTGAAGGAGTCCTAAAGGAGAAGAGATCGTGTGGTATTGTTTCGTATACATGTTAAACAGGAAGAAACATATATTCTCACATCATTCCTACAATTAGGCAACCAAAATAAGCAGTAATTTATGAGTTTTCATAACTCCAGTATGCTCTGCAAGTTTAGAATCGTAAACTAGTTTGAAGACTTCAAGTCAAGCAAATTCAGGAACATACACTGTATAATCTGTGTTTCTGCATCCAAATCCCCTCAAAAGAGAGAGCCACATCTTTAGAAGGATGGTTAACAAAAGAGACAGTTTGGTATCCATCTTTGAACATTGTTAAAAATCTTTAAAGTCCAGTATTCCCAATAAATTTTTTGGGCAAAAAATAGTACAGTCAGAGGCATAGCTGGGGGTTCAGCACCAGGTAACCATGTGTACAACTACTGTGGCACACCCTAATTATAGGTATAGGGGAACCTCAGCAGATAACTATGCTGTTCCTGAAAATCTCTATTCAAAGATTAAGACTGATATTACCGCCATATAGTGACCATATAGTGGCAGATACCAGTGGCGCAGAACACCAAGAGATTACAGCACACTTATTGATGGTGACTTACAGCTGTCGTTCTTTCTGGTTCATTCGTTCACTTTTCCTGTCTTTTCGATCTGGTTAAGACCGACATGACAACTTCTCCAGCCACAGCTTATCTACAGAGATTACAACAAAGACACATTTGACTTCTCACATTTCCAGCACCGTCCCTATCTAATCCCAACCTGCACAAACTCCTCATCCTGCTGATACCCCAATGCTGAGCTGCTGCTGCACAGTATGTGTCACTATTACTGATCCTCTTATTATCCCACATAATAATGCCTATCACTGAACCTCTTACAAAGTAAAATGCCTCCATTGTGCCCTTCAAATGGTACAATTGTGCCCTAGAAAATATTAATTCCTTGTGCAAATGCCCTAGAAACAGTGGCCACATTTTGCCACTAGAAAGTAATAATGCCTCCAGTGTACCTAGTTGGCAGACACAATACCCTGACTGCCCTATAACAATTGTGCTTCATAACTGCCGACTTAACATTTAAAATGTTCCGAGTAGTGTTGAGCGATACCTTCCGATATCGGGAAATATCGGATCGGATTGGATCGGACCGATACCGAAAAAGTATCGGATATCGCCGATTCCGATACCGGAAACCAATGCAAGTCAATGGGACAGAAATATCGGAATGAAAATAAACCCTTTCTTTCCTTGTAGGTTAATTCTACATGAAGGAAAACAACTAAGAATAATGTAGAATGTATTGGGGGAGGTGGGGGAGACAATAAAGGCATAGAGGTTTAGCCCAATCAAATGGAATGGCAGGAATTAATATTTTTTTTAAGACGTTCTGAGTTACGGAAATATTGACTATGCTAAGTATTTTTATATTTTGTCAGATATTTATGTTTCACTGCTTCCATGCTCTTCACCTTCTTTTTTACTTCTCCCACACTTTCTCCTTCATCATCCTCAGCATCAGCATCTTTTTCATCCACTTCTTCTTCATCTTCTTCTTCTTCTTCACCTTCTTCGTATTATTCTTTTTTTTTACATTCTTCATATTCTACTTCTTCATCTTCTTCATCTTCTTCTTCTTCATCATATTCTTATTTGTGGCAGGCATTCCTGTAGTTGTTATCTATAAAAGGTTGGACATTACACCTTTCGTTCTGCCCGTCACAAAAGATTTACAACAGGATTTGTCCGCGTTCAGTTTGGCCTGCAGCAGCAGGTCTTTTCCAGGGGCACCACGAGGAGGAACGGACTCACCCCCATACACTGCTTAGTCATCTTCTGCTTATAATTTAGATATTATCTTTTGCTCTGATTTTTAGTCTTATGCTTAATGTTTTTCCGCTTTTTGTTCTGCAGCTTCTTGTATTTCTGCTTCTTGGTTTTCTGTCTCTTGTTCTTCTGCATCTTGGTGCTTGTCTTCTCTTCTTTGTCCTCTTGGTCAACTTCTTCAGGGTCATCTTCTTGGTCTTCTTCGGGGTGGTCTTCAGGGTCGTCGTCTTCGGGGGTCCTTGTCTTCGGGGTCCTCGTCTTCTTCGGGTTGGTCTTCTGGGTCCTCGTCTTCGGGGTCCTCGTCTTCTTCGGGGTGGTCTTCAGGGTCCTCGTCTTCTTCAGGGTGGTCTTCAGGGTCCTCGTCTTCTTCGGGGTGGTCTTCAGGGTCCTCGTCTTCAGGGTCGTCGTCTTCGGGGTCCTCGTCTTCTTAGGGTTGGTCTTCAGGGTCCTCGTCTTCAGGGTCCTCGTCAGGGAGATCTAGAGTGATTACCAAGAACCATTTCAAAAAGCTTGAACTTGGAAATGTAGCAGAAGGTACAAGAAAGCTGAGGAACTACCGAGGACCAGCTGACGGTACTGGAACCCGGATGGGTAGCAGAAGGTACAAGAGCCAATGGAACTGCCGAACACCAGCTGACGGTACTGGAACTCGGTTACTAAGCAGGAGGTACCTGTGCCAGAAAGCACTACCAAGGACCAGCAGACGTTGGTGGAACTTGGATACCGAGAAGGAGGCACCTAATCCAAAGGCACTGCCGAGAACCAGCTGATGGTACTGGAACCCGGATGGGTAGCAGAAGGTACCCATGTAAAAAAAAGTTCAAGGCCGCGAGCTGGCCGCAGTTACCAAAACCCACAGTCCTACAGGGGGTGCTTGTCCTATTGGCACTATGGAACCAGCCTTCATTGCCAGATCCCGCAGCCCACATAGGAGTCACCTAAACTGCAGGCACCATAGAGTCGGCTAACCCGACCGCAACACGACAGGACAACGCATTGGAGGCAAAGTGACGTTGACACTACCCGGAAACAGCTGGCGTGCTGGAACCAGGCTGGGCAGGAGGGAGTACCCGTGCCAAAGTCACTGCCGAGAACCAGCTGACGGTACTGGAACCCGGATGGGTAGTAGAAGGTACAAGAGCAAATGGAACTACCGAGGACCAGCTGACGGTACTGGAACCCGGATGGGTAGCAGAAGGTACAAGAGCCAATGGAACTGCCGAACACCAGCTGACGGTACTGGAACTCGGTTACTAAGCAGGAGGTACCTGTGCCAGAAAGCACTACCAAGGACCAGCAGACATTGGTGGAACTTGGATACCGAGAAGGAGGCACCTAATCCAAAGGCACTGCCGAGAACCAGCTGACGGTACTGGAACCCGGATGGGTAGCAGAAGGTACCCATGTAAAAAAAAGTTCAAGGCCGCGAGCCGGCCGCAGTTACCAAAACCCACAGTCCTACAGGGGGTGCTTGTCCTATTGGCACTATGGAACCAGCCTTCATTGCCAGATCCCGCAGCCCACATAGGAGTCACCTAAACTGCAGGCACCATAGAGTCGGCTAACCCGACCGCAACACGACAGGACAACGCATTGGAGGCAAAGTGACATTGACACTACCCGGAAACAGCTGGCGTGCTGGAACCAGGCTGGGCAGGAGGGAGTACCCGTGCCAAAGTCACTGCCGAGAACCAGCTGACGGTACTGGAACCCGGATGGGTAGTAGAAGGTACAAGAGCAAATGGAACTACCGAGGACCAGCTGACGGTACTGGAACCCGGATGGGTAGCAGAAGGTACAAGAGCCAATGGAACTGCCGAACACCAGCTGACGGTACTGGAACTCGGTTACTAAGCAGGAGGTACCTGTGCCAGAAAGCACTACCAAGGACCAGCAGACGTTGGTGGAACTTGGATACCGAGAAGGAGGCACCTAATCCAAAGGCACTGCCGAGAACCAGCTGACGGTACTGGAACCCGGATGGGTAGCAGAAGGTACCCATGTAAAAAAAAGTTCAAGGCCGCGAGCCGGCCGCAGTTACCAAAACCCACAGTCCTACAGGGGGTGCTTGTCCTATTGGCACTATGGAACCAGCCTTCATTGCCAGATCCCGCAGCCCACATAGGAGTCACCTAAACTGCAGGCACCATAGAGTCGGCTAACCCGACCGCAACACGACAGGACAACGCATTGGAGGCAAAGTGACATTGACACTACCCGGAAACAGCTGGCGTGCTGGAACCAGGCTGGGCAGGAGGGAGTACCCGTGCCAAAGTCACTGCCGAGAACCAGCTGACGGTACTGGAACCCGGATGGGTAGTAGAAGGTACAAGAGCAAATGGAACTACCGAGGACCAGCTGACGGTACTGGAACCCGGATGGGTAGCAGAAGGTACAAGAGCCAATGGAACTGCCGAACACCAGCTGACGGTACTGGAACTCGGTTACTAAGCAGGAGGTACCTGTGCCAGAAAGCACTACCAAGGACCAGCAGACATTGGTGGAACTTGGATACCGAGAAGGAGGCACCTAATCCAAAGGCACTGCCGAGAACCAGCTGACGGTACTGGAACCCGGATGGGTAGTAGAAGGTACAAGAGCAAATGGAACTGCCGAGAACCAGCTGGCGGTGCTGGAACCCAGGGTAAATACTAAAAACGGAGGAGCCAGAGGTGTAATTGGAGCAAGTTTTAAATCCTTAGTACAGTGGATGTGGACAAAGCAGGAGAATTTGCCGGACACACAGCTGGGGATCAGCTGACGTTACTGAACCCCAATAACACTGGAGCAAGCGTTGACTGTGCAGACGGCACTTCTGAGCAGCAACTAGCGGCATTGGAGCCCAGGGTAAATACTAAAAACGGAGGAGCCAGAGGTGTATTTGGAGGAGGTTTTAAATCCGTAGTACAGTGGATGTGGACAAAGCAGGAGAATTTGCCGGACACACAGCTGGGGATCAGCTGACGTTACTGAACCCCAATGACACTGGAGCAAGCGTTGACTGTGCAGACGGCACTTCTGAGCAGCAACTAGCGGAATTGGAGCCCAGGGTAAATACTAAAAACGGAGGAGCCAGAGGTGTATTTGGAGGAGGTTTTAAATCCGTAGTACAGTGGATGTGGACAAAGCAGGAGAATTTGCCGGACACACAGCTGGGGATCAGCTGACGTTACTGAACCCCAATAACACTGGAGCAAGCGTTGACTGTGCAGACGGCACTTCTGAGCAGCAACTAGCGGTATTGGAGCCCAGGGTAAATACTAAAAACGGAGGAGCCAGAGGTGTATTTGGAGGAGGTTTTAAATCCGTAGTACAGTGGATGTGGACAAAGCAGGAGAATTTGCCGGACACACAGCTGGGGATCAGCTGACGTTACTGAACCCCAATAACACGGCAGCAAGTGTTGACTGTGCAGACGGCACTTCCGAGCGCCAACTGGCGGTGTTGGAGCTCAGGGATAATACTGAAAACAGAGGAGCCAGAGGTGTAATTGGAGAAACTTTCAAATCTGTAGTAGTGAGAATGTGGACAAAGCAGGAGAATTTGCCGGACACACAGCTGGGGATCAGCTGACATTACTGAACCCCAATAACACGGCAGCAAGTGTTGACTGTGCAGACGGCACTTCCGAGCGCCAACTGGCGGTGTTTGAGCTCAGGGATAATACTGAAAACAGAGGAGCCAGAGGTGTAATTGGAGGAGGTTTTAAATCCGTAGTACAGTGGATGTGGACAAAGCAGGAGAATTTGCCGGACACACAGCTGGGGATCAGCTGACGTTACTGAACCCCAATAACACGGCAGCAAGTGTTGACTGTGCAGACGGCACTTCCGAGCGCCAACTGGCGGTGTTGGAGCTCAGGGATAATACTGAAAACAGAGGAGCCAGAGGTGTAATTGGAGAAACTTTCAAATCTGTAGTAGTGAGAATGTGGACAAAGCAGGAGAATTTGCCGGACACACAGCTGGGGATCAGCTGACGTTACTGAACCCCAATAACACGGCAGCAAGTGTTGACTGTGCAGACGGCACTTCCGAGCGCCAACTGGCGGTGTTGGAGCTCAGGGATAATACTGAAAACAGAGGAGCCAGAGGTGTAATTGGAGAAACTTTCAAATCTGTAGTAGTGAGAATGTGGACAGAGCAGGAGAAATTGCCGTCCGCACAGCAGGGGAACAGCTGATGTTACTGAACCCCAATAACACGGCAGCAAGTGTTGACTGTGCAGACGGCACTTCCGAGCGCCAACTGGCGGTGTTGGAGCTCAGGGATAATACTGAAAACAGAGGAGCCAGAGGTGTAATTGGAGAAACTTTCAAATCTGTAGTAGTGAGAATGTGGACAGAGCAGGAGAAATTGCCGTCCGCACAGCAGGGGAACAGCTGACGTTACTGAACCCCAATAACACGGCAGCAAGTGTTGACTGTGCAGACGGCACTTCCGAGCGCCAACTGGCGGTGTTGGAGCTCAGGGATAATACTGAAAACAGAGGAGCCAGAGGTGTAATTGGAGAAACTTTCAAATCTGTAGTAGTGAGAATGTGGACAGAGCAGGAGAAATTGCCGTCCGCACAGCAGGGGAACAGCTGACGTTACTGAACCCCAATAACACGGCAGCAAGTGTTGACTGTGCAGACGGCACTTCCGAGCGCCAACTGGCGGTGTTGGAGCTCAGGGATAATACTGAAAACAGAGGAGCCAGAGGTGTATTTGGAGAAACTTTCAAATCTGTAGTAGTGAGAATGTGGACAGAGCAGGAGAAATTGCCGTCCGCACAGCAGGGGAACAGCTGACATTACTGAACCCCAATAACACGGCAGCAAGTGTTGACTGTGCAGACGGCACTTCCGAGCGCCAACTGGCGGTGTTGGAGCTCAGGGATAATACTGAAAACAGAGGAGCCAGAGGTGTAATTGGAGAAACTTTCAAATCTGTAGTAGTGAGAATGTGGACAGAGCAGGAGAAATTGCCGTCCGCACAGCAGGGGAACAGCTGATGTTACTGAACCCCAATAACACGGCAGCAAGTGTTGACTGTGCAGACGGCACTTCCGAGCGCCAACTGGCGGTGTTGGAGCTCAGGGATAATACTGAAAACAGAGGAGCCAGAGGTGTAATTGGAGAAACTTTCAAATCTGTAGTAGTGAGAATGTGGACAGAGCAGGAGAAATTGCCGTCCGCACAGCAGGGGAACAGCTGACGTTACTGAACCCCAATAACACGGCAGCAAGTGTTGACTGTGCAGACGGCACTTCCGAGCGCCAACTGGCGGTGTTGGAGCTCAGGGATTACAGTTCAGGTGGTAGAAACATGAACAGAACAGGAGACCTGGATACTGTTGCCAACCCATTATTTATTCTGGAAGAGGACTGGCAAATTCATGAGAGATCCAGGCCTTGTTCATTTTGAGAAAAGTAAGCCGGTCAACGTTATCGGAGGTTAGTCGCATGCGACGGTCTGTTAGTACACCACCTGCGGCACTAAAGACGCGTTCCGATAATACACTAGCAGCAGGGCAAGCTAGCACCTCCAATGCATACTGACTAAGCTCTGGCCATGTATCCAGCTTACAGACCCAAAACTTGAAGGGAGAAGAGCCGTCTGGGAGTACACTAAGAGGGCAAGACATGTAGTCTGTCACCATCTGACGGAAACGTTGCCTCCTGCTGACTGGAGCCGTCTGTGATGGTGTAGACATTTGTGGCGGCGGGGACACAAAACTTTGCCACGTTTCGGCCATACTGGTCTTGCCTTGTGCTGAGGCGCTGCTTCTGCTCCCTCTTTGTGCAGAGCTTCCTCCACTGCCTCGACGCACTGAGCTGCTTTGTAAAGCACTAGCAGCACTGCTCTCGGTTGGAATGGAGAACATGATGGAATGCACCAGTGCGTCTT
This sequence comes from Phyllobates terribilis, assembly GCF_046119375.1. NCBI lineage: Eukaryota > Metazoa > Chordata > Amphibia > Anura > Dendrobatidae > Phyllobates > Phyllobates terribilis. The sequence continues at coordinate 219,551,590 of NW_027362771.1, forward strand.
GGTACTCCCGCATTTTACGCTCCCGGTTCAACGGTGTTATGAGGCTTTGTAAGTTGTCCCGGTAGCGAGGATCTAGGAGGGTGGACACCCAATAATCAGCCGTGTTGAGAATGTGGGCGATGCGGCGGTCGTTTCTCAGGCACTGCAGCATGAAATCAACCATGTGCTGCAGACTGCCAACTGGCCAAGAAACACTGTCCCCTGCTTGAGGCGTGATCTCTGCCTGCTCTGCATCACCCCACCCTCGCTCTAGATACTGACTACTAGAGCATTGTGTACCTCCCTCCTCTGGACAGATGTCTTCCTCATCCATTGACTCCTCCTCATCCTCCTCACAAAGTGTCCCCTGCCTAGGCCTTTGTGAGGAACCACGTTGCGCAGACTGTAGAGAAGCAGATGGCATTTGTGACTCCTCATCCTCCACCTCTTCCAAAACCTCGTCCCTTAGTGCTTGCAGTGTTTTTTCAAGCAGGCAGATAAGGGGGATAGTCATGCTGACTAGTGCATCATCTGCACTCGACATCCGCGTGGAATAATCGAAGGCACGCAAAACGTGGCAAATGTCCTTCATAGAGGCCCACTCAGTGGTGGTGAAGTGTGAACGGCGCGCACTGCGACTTGTTTGCGCCTGCTGCAGCTGGTACTCCATTACTGCTGCCTGCTGCTCACACAACCTCTCCAACATATGCAACGTTGAATTCCACCTGGTGGGTAGGTCACATATGATGCGATGTTCCGGAAGACGTAATCGGCGCTGCAGAGCTGCAATGCGTGATCTTGCATTGCTGGAACGCTGCAAGTGAGCGCACTCTATGCGGACCTTGTGAAGCAGTGCATCAAGATCCGGATAGTCCCTCAAAAGACTCTGCACGACCAAGTTGAGCACATGTGCCAGACATGGGATGTGAGTGAGGTTGCCTAGGCCCAGAGCTGCCACCAGATTTCGGCCATTGTCACACACTACCATGCCTGGCTGGAGATTCGCTGGCACAAACCACACGTCGCTCTGCTGCTTGATGGCATTCCAGAGCTCCTGCGCTGTGTGGCTTCGATTCCCCAAAGAAATTAATTTTAATACGGCCTGTTGACGTTTGGCCACGGCTGTGCTCATATCGGTCATCATAACAGGTAACCGTTCACGTGTCGATGTGGAGGTAGACCGTGACGGCTCCTGCAGCGCTGATTCAGAGGAACTGGAGTATGAGGAGGAGTCAATGTGTACAGACTGGATTCCTGCAATCCTTGGAGTTGGCAGAACACGTACAGCGCCACTCTCAAGATTTGTACCTGGCTCCACAACATTTACCCAATGGGCAGTGAGGGAAAGGTATCGTCCCTGTCCATGCTTACTGGTCCACGCATCGGTGGTCAGGTGGACCTTGCTACTGACGGCGTTTTGTAGCGCATGTTTAATTTTTCCCTCCACATGATGTTGCAGGGCAGGGACGGCTTGCCTGCTGAAATAAAAGCGGCTGGGCACATTGTATTGTGGGACTGCCAATGCCATAAAGTTACGGAATGTGTCAGTCTCCACCAGCCTGAATGATAGCATTTCAAGGGCCAGTAGTTTAGCAATGCCAGCATTCAGAGCCTGTGCTCGGGGGTGGTTTGCCGAGTATGGGCGCCTTTTCTCCCATGCCTGTGCTAACGATGGCTGTAGACTGGCCTGGGAGTGTGAGGATGACTGGGAAAGTGGTGCTGTGGGTGGAATTACACTGTGTCTCTGTACAACAGTGCCAGAGATTCTTCCATGGCGATCCTGTGAGGAAGCCGAACCAGCTGTGTGTGAGCTGGAGGAAGAGGCTACAACACGAGCTGAAGAGGTGGTAGGTGGCGCTGTAGGTTGGCCTAGGTCTTCAGTGTGTTTTTGTAACTCCACCACGTGCTTGGTCTGCACATGTTTCCACATATTTGTGGTATTGAGGTTGCTGACACTTTTCCCTCTTTTCACCTTCTGATTACACAGCTTGCATTTGACAAAGCAAATGTCATCTGCAACTGTGTCAAAAAAGGACCAGGCACTGCAAGTCTTGGGAGCGCCCGCTTTGGATTTTGGAAGAGCCATGCTCCTAATGGGTCCCGAAGTGGAGGCTACAGGCAACCAAGTCTGCCCCCTCCCTCTCCCTCCTTTTTGGGCCGTTCGGGGAATCTCTTCCTCAGAGCTGCTCCCACCACCTTCCTGTCCCTCACGCCATGATGGGTCAAGGACCTCATCATCTACACCACCCTCTTCAAACAACTGCTTCTCCTGGGTAGTCTCGACAGCACAGTAGGCACCAGAAAGTGGCACCTGAGTCTCATCATCAGATGCGTACTGAGGTGTGCTGCTGACCATAGGCACTGGCCCACCCGCCTCTTCAGATTCAGAGAGACAAAACAGTTGCGCATCACTGCATACTACCTCTTCTTCAAATTCTAGAATTCTGCTTGGCTGGCCCCCTCTTTCCAAGCCAAGAGATTCAGAGAACAGAAGTAGAGATGGCTCCTGTCCAGGGCTCTCTGACTGCCTGGGCAATTTGGCAGGTGGTGAAGAGACAGATGGGTGCTCTTCAGTGCTCAGGACCTGAGAGGATCTGGAACTAATTGAAGTCGATGCGTTAGCTGCCATCCATCCGACAACGGCTTCAATTTGGTCCTCGCGCAGCAGTGGGGTACAGCTAGCTCCTACAAAGCCGCGCATAAAGGACTGTTCCCTGGTAAAACTGGGAGATGCTGAGTCACTGGTGCCCGCAGCAGGCACAGAATCCCCACGTCCTCTCCCTGCAGGCACAGAATCCTCACGTCCTCTCCCTGCAGAAACTCCACGCCCACGCCCACGACCACATGCCTTACTCCCTGCCTTCTTCATCTTGGTAGACTGATAAAGATAGGCAGAAAAGTACTAAGGGCTTAGTGTGCTTATTCCTGAACAGCTGCTAACAGGTATAAGAAACACTAATTTTATAAAGTGTGGACTAGACTTTAATATGAGCTAATGTGGCCTACACAACTGTAAAGTGGAGTGTTCGGTGAACTTTATTTAGGTTTTTTTTGTCACAAAAAGACACTGGATGTGCCTAAAGATGTAATAACGATAGTATCACAAACTTTTTGTAGCTATTACAATGTAGGAAGGTAACCTACAATGCAATAGATGAGGCTGCAAAAAATAGGCTAATACTAATCTGGCTGGGGCTGCAGGGCCCAATGCTGCAGAAAGGCTCCTCTATCTACTCCTATATAGTGTGTTTGGAACCAATTCAGCTGAATACGGATGGAACCACCACACTAATAGGAGATATCAGGAAAAATTATGAATTGGCAATAAAGGACAATGTATGAGGCAGTGACACACACTGAGTGCACTACAACCAGACGGGGTTGAAGCACACACTACAGGGTGAGCTGCACTCACACACCAGACCTTGCAGACAGCGGTGAACAGTACAGATGCAGAGCACTGTGCACTAGCGCTGCAAGACCAAAAAAATTTCTCTATCTACTCCTATATAGTGTGTTTGGAACCAATTTAGCTGAATACGGATGGAACTGTGGCACCCCAGGGGTCTGGTTTCCACAGTAACGGCAATGTTATGTCTGAGAGCAGGTGGGAGGTCTCTTGGTCAGGGATCCTATGCATGCCACACCTCCTGCCCAGTCCTGGGAGGGGAAGAACTTCCCCTATATAAACCTAGGGCTGAGGCAGGGTTAGTGAGTAGAGAAGAAGTAGAGACAGAGAAGAGAAGCAGATATAGGAAAAGAACATCAGGAGCTCTGTGGGAGCAGTGCTATAAAGAGTCAGGGGCTGGCAGCTGCAGAGCTCGCCCTGACTGAGAAGCTATCACCGGACCCGGAGTCCGAGGCTGTGGGGACTAATCTTTACCCAGCAGCAGAAACCGCCCGGCAGGGGATTTCAGGTCCTCTGGCCAAGAAACCCGAAGGCACGGTCACACGCGTGGGACCAGCACCGCCGTCGTGGAGCGGACGCCACTAGAAGGCCCCGAGTCACCGGCCATACGGGTGAGCACCACACGGTACACTCAGGGACGTGGGCTACTTATACCCGCCTCTAGCAAGGTAGCCAGAAGAGTACAGTCAGTTTGGGAGGCCTACAACTCCGCCTGGCCAGGGGAGATCCCATCTGCTCAAGGACTGACCAGGCCCCGATTGCTAGCCAGTACTCCGGGAGGGTCTATCTTTATCACCAGTAAAGACCCTGAACTACACCGCATCGTCTCTGAGTGATTCCTGCTACCCCCATCATCCACGTCGGCTGCCCTGAGGCCATACCCCTCCCGTTGGGGGTGATACTACCACGCTGCACCATCCTACCACCGGCCTCAGTGGTCTGCCCTGCAGCGGCAGCTCCTTCGCTGCATTCAACGGGTGGCGTAGTCGTCCAACATCTACCGCTAATACAACGCCACTTAGTCTGACTCCCTGGGCACGGACCGGGTCACCGCCACGAGACTACAACCCTCAACAGATCCGGCTCCGGGTAAGCTCCTGCATGCGCAACGCTGTGCGACACAGGCCCAGGGGTGCGTCAACTTTTGGCGTAGTCGGCAGGATTTCGTGCCCGCAACCACCGGGTACTGCGTGCCTGAAAAAGACTGTTCAAACTTACCAGTGGTGAAGTTTCCCGCCATCCGGCGCCATCTTCTACCTTCTTCCCGCCATCCGCGAAGTTTTCCCGCCATCCGGCGCCATCTTCTGCCTTCTTCCCGCCATCCGTGGAGTTTTCCCGCCGTTGGACGCCATCTTGAAGACGCCGCGCGGGAAGAAGAGGGGCGTGGACTCCGAAAGCGCGCGAGAACTGAAGCCCCGCCTCACGTCCGGACGTTGCGTAAGGTCCTGGAAGGAGCCCAGCAGACGCCGACGTCACAGGAGCGCGACGGAAGGTCCTCAACCCTGACGATCCACTGCGGAGCCGCGGCCTACGGAAGAGGATCATCGCAAGGTAGGCCACGGTCCACTAGGGGGGAGGAAGATGTCGGATACGGAGGAGAGCTTCACTGCCTCAACCCCCGCCAGCGCCACCGCTGCTGCAGTCATGCCTTTCACCATGCCCTATATCCCGGGAGCGGCCTGGCTACCCCAGTACTCAGGGGAGTCACATACCCTGCATGACTTTAGAGAAAAGCTGGATAGCCTCTTCCAGGTGTATCCCCTCACAGAAGAGCAAAAAGTGAGCATCCTGGTGGCCCAATTAACCGGGGCAGCCCAAAGGAAGGTAAAGTCCTGGCCACCTGGGGGGAGGACTGTTGCAGGGATACTAACCCGGCTGAGGGACACCTTTGATACCCGCACCTCAGCCGAGATCAAGCTTAGATTCTACGGGTGCAAGCAGCGAGCACACGAGAGTATAAGGGACTATGCCCTGAACCTACAAGAGGCCCTGAGAGCCATTAAGCAGACCGACCCTGACGGCGTGGGAGACGAGGACAGGCTGTTGACTGAACAATTTATAGAGGGTTTATATTGCAATGCCCACCGAACCCAGTTGCGGGCAATGGCCTTACAGGACCCTCATCTGGGATTTGCACAGTTCAAGGACAGAGCCATCCGGGTGCTCCGAGAACCGGCACCAGGTGGCGTTGTGACCCACAGACGCCCCACTACCACTTACCACCAGGAGGCGGCGCCCTTGTCGGCAGGGCCTGTGGGAGCTGATGCGCAGGCTTTGAACAATGACCCGGCTCCAGAGCTGCACCATCAGGTCCAAGAGCTAGCTAAAAGCGTTGCCGCGCTAACCTGAACTGTGCAGTCTTTACAGGTTTCCACTCCAGGGAAGATCCAGCTGGCATCCTGACCGGAGGACATCCCGTGGCGTCGACCAAGGAGGACCCCACCGGCCAGAGGAAGACCCAGCGACCGATACAACGAGGACGGACAACCCATCTGCCGCCGCTGCAATCAACCCGGACATATGGCAAGGTACTGTCCTTTAAACTGGCACAACCTGGGGTAGAGGGCCAAACCCCAGGAAAAAGATCATCAGGCCCATCGAACTGGCGCGACAAATATGTGGGAGGACGTCCAGTCTTGCCTGTGGTACTGGATGGCATCCCTATGAGTGCCCTACTGGACACCGGGTCGCAGGTTACCACTATCCCGTACGTGCTCTTCAAGCAGTACTGGAATGACTCGGATATCACCCGCTACCCTGACGACGATTTGAGTATCATCGCCAGCAATGGTCAGCCCGTGCCACAGATTGGATTTAAAGAGGTGACCATTAAAATCGGTAGAGTTGAACTGGCGGCACAGGGACTGATCATTGTAGACATTGACAAGCACGAGAGTCACCCAAAGATAACTCTAAGAACTAATGTAATTGAAAATTGTCTTGCAGAGGTGATTTTCCTTTTACAGCAGGTTGCCAAGAACGCCAGCTCCGGCCAGCAGCAAGTGCTCCAGAAAGAGATCCGGGCACTGATGCGACGGCAACAGATAGAACTCTCCGGTGGTGAGATTGGTAGCGTAAGAATGTGTGACCCTTTCCCTATTGCCATGCCCCCAAAAAGTGAAATGATGATTTGGTGCCGGGCAGCTATTGGTCTGAGAGGTAGAGATTACCAGGCAATGGTAGAACCAGTTTACTCAGACAGTAGGCCCACCATTTTGACAGCACGGGGGGTGGTCAATGTACGCCATGGGAGGGTGCCCGTTCGCATAATAAATATCGGGAAGAGGGAAGTGTACCTGCCCCGGTATGCCACGCTAGCCAAATTGTATACCATCAATCAAAATTCCATACAGTCCGTAGAACCCTTGCCTCCATCTTCCCCGGAGGAAAGTAACGGCTCTAAGGAAACAATGGAGGACTGGTGTCAGCAACTACATTTGGGTACTGACTCCACTCCCTCACACCAGAGACAGGGAGTCTATCGGGTGGTTCAAGAGTACGAGAGAGTGTTTAGTAAACACCCGTTAGACTTCGGGCGAGTCAAGGGGGTAGAACACCGCATCCCCACGGGAGACCATCTTCCCATAAAAGAGAGGTATCGACCCGTACCTGTTAGAACCTTGCTGTTAGGTTTTTTTTCCTTTGCTGGTCACATGACCTTGTTGGCCTATTTAATCCTGCTCCGCCCTTCTGGCTTTGCTGGACTTCATTGTATATCTACTTTCTAGCTAGCCTGTGCTCTGTATCTAGCTCTGTTAGTTTGCTTGGTCTACGGACCTCTATGTTCTATCTATTTTGTTTGTTCGTCTGTCTGCTACTATTTCTGTTAGGAGGTGTCCCATATTCCTCCCAGTCCTTAGTACTTGTAGGGATTCCCTCCCCACATCTATAGGTCTCCGTACAGACTAGATTAGGACTTTAGCAGGTCTGATCGCAGGATCAGGTTCCCTGTTACATCGTAGGGATTCAGCTGAGTCCTATAGTAGGGACAGATCTCCTCTCTTTCCTTAGCTTTGGTAGCAGAACATAACAGTAAGTCCAGCCTGCAAATTCTCTAAGGAAAGATTTTTTTTTTTTTTGTTCCATCATGGTGTCGGTTCAGGATTTGGCTAAACACCTGCAGGGACTCTCTCTGGAAGTGGCCGAGCTCCGTCAGCACGTGAGTAACTGTCCTGGAGCATATTTCTTGGAGCCTAAGGTATGTTTGCCGGATTTATTTTTTGGTGAACATCGAGAATTTTTTTCATTTAAAAATGCTTGCTTATTGTATTTTCGTTTGAGACCCAAGTCCTCTGGGGATGAATCCCAGCGCGTAGGGTTCATAATGTCACTTTTGCGCAAAGAGCCTCAGGAGTGGGCCTTTTCTTTGCAACCTAGTGATACATGCTTCAGATCAGTGGATAGTTTTTTTTCTGCTTTAGGATTATTATATGATGATCCTGACCGTGTGGCATCAGCTGAGACTGAGTTGAGACGTCTAAAACAAGGATCAGGTAATGTGGAAAAATATTGTACTCATTTTCGTCGTTGGTCCACTCAAACAGGGTGGAACGATTCTGCTCTGAAAAGTCTATTTCTTGCTGGGCTCAGTGAAAGGGTTAAAGACCTGCTAATTGCTTATCCTACACCTGAGGATTTGCAACAGGCTATGCAATTAGCTATACGGGTGGATAGAAGACTGCGTGCTAGGGTTAATGAGAGCAAATCCTCTGCTATGTCAGTTTCTGGTTATGATAATGTGTGTACTAACAGTGGTGAACCGATGGAGATTGGATCGGTGGCACCTCGCTCTCAAGAAAAAGACCGTCGTTTTTCGGAAGGCTTGTGTTTCTATTGCGGAAAATCAGGTCATTTGATTAAAGGCTGTGAGCTTCGTATGAAGAAAGAAAAAAAAATGGTCAGTCACGCCCGTATTGCCTGTTTAAATTCCAAGGGTATATTTTTAGCTGCTTCCACGATTGCTCAGGAAAAATTAATGGAATTTCGGGCGTTTGTTGATTGCGGGTCTACACTGAATGTAATTGATGGGGGATTCGTGGAAAAACTCAATTTAAAACCTGAACCTTTATCATCCCCCATTGCTGTGGTTTCTGTGGATGGCTCCCCTTTGAAGAATATTACTCTCAAGGTCAGTGAATTTCCTCTCACTATTAATGGTGTTCACCATGAGAAATTGGATTTGGTAGTGTTGAATAACTTGCCTTCTCCAGTAATATTGGGTTTGCCCTGGTTAAAATTTCACAATCCTGTACTGGATTGGTCTACCAGTGAAATTAAAGCCTGGAGCCATAAATGTTATGACAAGTGTTGTAACGGGCGTATTGCAGCTTTGGATAGGGGAGAATTGCCTGTTCCTATTCAGGATTTTTGGAGAGTTTTTTCTGAGAAAGAATCGCAGGTTTTGCCTCCCCATAGAGACTATGATTGTTCTATTGAATTTGTCCCTGGAGCGACTCTTCCTAAAAGTCGTTTATTTAACCTTACTATTCCTGAGAGGAAGGCTTTGGAGGAATACATACAGACAAGTTTAGCCGCCGGTCACATTAGGCCCTCTAAGTCTCCTGTGGCGGTTGGATTTTTTTTTGTAAAAAAAAAGGACGGCGGTTTACGTCCTTGTCTGGATTTTCGTGAGATTAACAAAATTACGGTACGCAATCCTTACCCACTGCCATTGATTCCTGATCTGTTTAACCAGTTATTGGGGGCCAAGTGGTTCTCTAAAATTGACCTTAAGGGGGCATACAATCTGTTGCGCATGAAGGAGGGTGATGAATGGAAGACTGCTTTTAACACTCCTGTGGGTCATTTTGAGAATCTGGTTATGCCTTTTGGTCTTACTAATGCTCCTGCATTTTTTCAGAATCTGATTAATGACATCCTTAGACCTTTGATCGGTAAAAATGTGGTTGTGTATTTGGATGACATTTTGATTTATTCGCCAGATCTGGAGTCTCATTGGCGGAGCGTGCGTGAGGTATTACAGTTATTAATGGACAATTCGCTTTTTGCTAAGCTGGAGAAATGTGAGTTCGCTGTACAGAGAATTAGTTTTTTGGGCTACATTATCTCCAGCAAAGGTTTTGAGATGGATCCGGTTAAGGTTCAGGCTGTGCAGGAATGGCCTAGGCCTATTGGTTTGAAATCGATACAGAGGTTTTTGGGTTTCGCCAATTACTATAGAAAATTCATAAAAAATTTTTCTAGTATTGTCAAACCTCTGACTGATCTCACCAGGAAAGGTGCTGATGCGGTTCAGTGGTCTTCTGAGGCCATTGAAGCTTTTGTGTATCTCAAGGAGAGGTTCACCTCTGCTCCCATCCTTATGCAGCCTGATGTTACTAGGCCGTTTTTGGTTGAGGTTGATGCTTCCTCTGTGGGGGTTGGCGCAGTATTGTCTCAGGATAACGGGGATGGATTACATCCCTGTGCCTTTTTTTCAAAAAAATTTTTGGAGACTGAATTGAATTACGATATTGGTAATCGGGAATTATTGGCTATTAAACTCGCATTTGAACACTGGCGCCACTTCTTGGAAGGTGCGGAATTTCCCGTTCAGGTTCTTACGGATCATAAAAATCTGATATATCTTGATGCTGCCAAGCGCCTGAATGCCCGTCAGGCTAGGTGGGCACTGTTTTTCTCGCGGTTTAATTTCTCCGTTACTTACATCCCTGGTACTAAGAATGTTAAGGCGGATGCCTTGTCTCGCAGTTTTTCTCCCATAGTCGGTGCTGAGAAAGAGGAAAACATTTTACAAGAAGGTGTTGTGATAGCTGCTTTAGACTCCGTTTTGGAAGATGAGATTCTTAAAGCTCAGGAGAATGCCCCATCTAACACTCCTCATGGGAGGTTGTTTGTGCCTGGGACCTTTAGGAGAGATTTGTTTGTTGAGTGTCACGAATCTCGGTTGGCAGGTCATCCCGGAATCTCTGAGACCAAGAGACTGGTGGGTCGCAGTTTTTGGTGGCCTGGATGGCAGAAGGAAGTCATTAAGTGGGTGCGCCAATGTACTATATGTGCTAGATCTAAGTCCTCACATACTCCTGCTGCGGGGTTACTTTGTCCTTTGGAGGTCCCCAGTGCTCCTTGGACACATTTGGCTATGGACTTTATAACTGACCTTCCCCCCTCTGAGGGTTTTGCTGTCATCTGGGTGGTCGTGGACCGTTTTAGCAAGATGTGTCACTTGGTTCCCTTCGTCAAACTGCCCTGCGCTAAAACTCTCGCTAAGGCCTTTGTCAAGGAAATTGTCAGACTTCATGGCGTTCCTACTGACATTGTTTCTGATAGGGGTCCTCAGTTCGTGGCTCGTTTTTGGCGTGCCTTTTGTGACAGGTTGGGAATTCATTTGTCGTTTTCGTCCGGATATCATCCTGAATCTAATGGCCAGACAGAAAGGAAAAACCAGGATGTTGAGCAGTTCTTGCGTTGTTTTGTGGCAGACAATCAAGAGGGGTGGTCTGAGTTTCTGCCACTTGCCGAATTTGCTCTGAACAATCATACATCTTCTTCTGCTGGTTGTTCGCCTTTTTTTTGTTGTTCTGGGAGACATCCGTCGTTTGGGTCGTTCTCCAAGTTGGGATCTGCCGTGCCTGAGGAGGAGAATTTTTCCGGTGATTTGGAAAGAGTTTGGACGGATGTGCGTGGTAATCTTCAGGAGGCCAACAGAAAATCTAAAGACTACTTTGATAGGAAACGACAGGAGGTTTTGTTCGCTGTTGGTGACATGGTTTGGTTGTCCTCTAGGAATCTGCGGTTGAGGATTCCCTCTAAGAAATTGGGTCCCAAGTTTGTAGGGCCCTTTAAGGTGCTTCAGGTTGTCAACCAATCTGCTGTTAGGTTGGAGGTTCCTACCTCCTGGAGAATTAATCCGGTCTTTCATGTCTCTCTGTTAAAAAAAGCTGTTGTGTCGGATGGTGACGCCTCTGCCTCTGTTCCTCCGGTGGTGGAGGACGGGGAATATGAAATTTCTCGCATCCTTAACTCTAGACGGTATAGAGGTAGTTTGCAGTATCTTGTGGCCTGGAAAGGTTTCGGACCCGAGGATAACTCTTGGGGGAGGTCAGATGATGTTTCCGCGTCCAGACTTATCAGAGCGTTTCACAGGAGATTTCCTGATAAGCCTGGTCCTAGGGGATCCGGAGGATCCTCTTAGAAGGGGGGGTACTGTTAGAACCTTGCTGTTAGGTTTTTTTTCCTTTGCTGGTCACATGACCTTGTTGGCCTATTTAATCCTGCTCCGCCCTTCTGGCTTTGCTGGACTTCATTGTATATCTACTTTCTAGCTAGCCTGTGCTCTGTATCTAGCTCTGTTAGTTTGCTTGGTCTACGGACCTCTATGTTCTATCTATTTTGTTTGTTCGTCTGTCTGCTACTATTTCTGTTAGGAGGTGTCCCATATTCCTCCCAGTCCTTAGTACTTGTAGGGATTCCCTCCCCACATCTATAGGTCTCCGTACAGACTAGATTAGGACTTTAGCAGGTCTGATCGCAGGATCAGGTTCCCTGTTACATCGTAGGGATTCAGCTGAGTCCTATAGTAGGGACAGATCTCCTCTCTTTCCTTAGCTTTGGTAGCAGAACATAACAGTACCCCCTGCACACTACCAACACGCCAAGGGGATGCTTAGGGACATGAAGGAGGCTGGGGTGATCAGGGATAGCTGTAGCCCCTGGGCAGCTCCACTAGTCTTAGTCAAAAAGAAAGACAACACCATGAGGATGTGTGTAGATTACCGGAAAATCAACCGTATCACACACAAGGATGCGTACCCCTTACCAAGGATAGAGGAGTCTTTGGCTGCTTTAAGATCTGCTAACTTCTTCTCTACCTTGGATCTCACTAGCGGGTACTCGCAGGTTCCTGTAGCAGAGGCGGACCGGGAGAAGACCGCATTCACCACCCCGATGGGACTTAGCGAGTTTACCTGCATGCCGTTCGGACTCTGTAACGCACCAGGAACCTTTCAACGATTAATGGAGTGCTGTCTGGGCCACAGAAACTTCGAGATGGTCCTGTTGTACCTGGACGATGTCATCGTATATTCCAAGACTTATGAGGACCACCTGAAACACCTGGCGGAAGTGTTCGAAGCTCTGGCAAACTACGGCCTAAAGGTAAAACCCTCCAAGTGTCACCTCCTAAAACCAAAGGTGCAGTACCTGGGACACGTGGTGAGCGCTGACGGAGTGGCTCCCGACCCTGATAAGATCACCGCAATTAAGGAATGGCCAAGTCCCTCCAGTGTAAAGGAAGTGCGGCAGTTCCTCGGGTTGGTAGGCTATTACCGCAGATTCATCCCCTGTTTCACCAAAAAGGCAGCTCCTATGCAGGACCTCCTGATAGGCCAGTCCCGGAAGGCCAAGAACCAGAAGCCGCCCTTCAAATGGGAGAAGTTAGAAGAAGAGTCCTTCCGCCAGTTGAAGATGGCCCTCACGGGGGATGAAATCCTGGCGTACCCTGATTACAGCCAGCCCTTTATCCTCTACACCGACGCAAGTAACATCGGGCTAGGAGCCGTACTGTCCCAGATCCAGCAGGGGAAAGAACGAGTAATCGCTTACGCCAGTCGAAAACTGCGACCCACCGAAAGAAACCCTGAGAATTACAGCTCATTTAAGCTAGAGTTCCTGGCAGTGGTGTGGGCAGTCACCGAACGCTTTAAGCACTACCTCGCTTCTTCCCGGTTCACCGTGTACACGGATAACAACCCGTTGACACACCTGGACACGGCAAGACTCGGTGCCCTAGAGCAGAGATGGATGGCCCGTCTGTCCAACTACGAGTTCACAAACAAATACCGGGCAGGACGCTCCAATACCAACGCGGACGCCCTGTCCAGGATGCCAAACCTACCGGACGTAGGAGAAGATCCAGAGGGACTGGAAGAAGTCGAACTCCCCGCGTTCCACCGTCATGGGACTATCCAGTATTCCCATCGGGTAAGGAGTAAGCAAGCCGCTACGTTTAACCCCTTGCCTCACTACAACTGGGAGGAAACGCAAGACAGTGACCCTGCCGTCCGACTGGTGAAGGAGATGCTGACTCGGCCAGAGGCTCGCCTTGACCCAGACGCTCCGGAGGAAGCCAAACAACTGTGGGCTGAGAAGAGTCGACTGTTCCTTTACAGCTCAAACGGCAGCTAGAGCCTTCCAGCAGTACTTCTGCCGTCCACACGGGTACCCGGACCAAGTGCTGACGGATCAGGGACCTGCCTTTGAAGCGGAGGTCTTCCAGGAATTCTGCAATCTGTATGGCTGCCGGAAGATAAGGACGACACCCTATCATCCGCAAACTAATGGACTTTGTGAGAAAATGAACCAGGTGGTAATGGATCTTCTGAAAACGTTGCCCCTGGAAGAATGCAGTCTGTGGCCTGAGAAGCTGCCCGACCTGGTGGACCTATACAACTACATCCCTGTAGGTTCCACCAACTGTACCCCGGCTTACCTAATGAGGGCAAGGCCTGGTAAGCTACCTGTTGACCTGGAGATGGGAGTCCTGACACCCGAGGACACTTCACCGGAAGCAGACTGGGACACAGAGAGGCAGCAGCAGTACCGGAAAGTACAGGAGAGCGTGGAGCGAAGTCTCTGTCTCGCTAGGGAAAGACAAGAGAAAACTTACAACCAGTATGCTCCCGCTGTTCCCCTGGTACCCGGAGAGCAGGTCTTGAAGAGGAAGAGACGGCTCCACAAGTTGGACGACCAGTGGGAGAAGGACCCGTACACCGTACTGCCCTCAAGCCATGACAACCCAAAGGTTTGTACCATCAGTAAAGACGGAGGGGAAACCACAGCCATTGTATCCCGGGATCACCTGAAGAAGTGTCCCGAACAGCTACGGAACCCAGAAGGAGAGCAAGAAGACCCTCGACCCGTAGAGGAAAGGGAAGATATGGTTAGTACTGTGCTCGGAGACTTCCCTCGGTCCTGGACTCAAGTCAATGGTGCAGTTGTGGTACCCGTCCTCACGTTCCTCCAACCAGCATCCCAAGTGCCTACGGAGCAACAGGTAGAGCTGGAAGAGCAGCCGGTCCAGGAGGCAGCAGACTCCACACAAGCAGAACAGGAGGATCAACCCTCTGCTCATAGTGAGCCTGCCGTACCCCTAGTGAGCCAAAGAGCCCGTAAACAGCTGCCCAGTTTACCCTTGACAGCTCCTACACCCTGTAGTTCAGGGCCAGACAGTCAGCTCCGTAGGTCCACTAGGGCCACTAGAGGCCAGTTACCCGCACGTTGGAGGATTTGAAGTGTTTAAATTGTTTTATTTGTGGTCACCTGTCTGTTACTTGTAAATAATTATGTGTTTCTAGTTATTTTTAGGAGTCCTTGGTGGGTTTACCGGGAATCCTTGTACAATTGGTTGGAGCGTAACCTAGGAATGGACTAGAGACTGTTAAGGACTCGGGGCAGGACAGACCCCTACCTGGTTACGTCTCCCTGTTTTTGGTGAAATGGACACCTTGTTTTTCTTCAAAACTGCACCCGGTTGCGGACACGCCGTAACCATCTTTATGTGTTTTTCTTATTGTATTATTATTGTTTATACCTTGTTATGTTTTTCTAAAAATATGTTTAGTCCCGGAGTACTAAATTTCACTAGGGGGGAATGTGGCACCCCAGGGGTCTGGTTTCCACAGTAACGGCAATGTTATGTCTGAGAGCAGGTGGGAGGTCTCTTGGTCAGGGATCCTATGCATGCCACACCTCCTGCCCAGTCCTGGGAGGGGAAGAACTTCCCCTATATAAACCTAGGGCTGAGGCAGGGTTAGTGAGTAGAGAAGAAGTAGAGACAGAGAAGAGAAGCAGATATAGGAAAAGAACATCAGGAGCTCTGTGGGAGCAGTGCTATAAAGAGTCAGGGGCTGGCAGCTGCAGAGCTCGCCCTGACTGAGAAGCTATCACCGGACCCGGAGTCCGAGGCTGTGGGGACTAATCTTTACCCAGCAGCAGAAACCGCCCGGCAGGGGATTTCAGGTCCTCTGGCCAAGAAACCCGAAGGCACGGTCACACGCGTGGGACCAGCACCGCCGTCGTGGAGCGGACGCCACTAGAAGGCCCCGAGTCACCGGCCATACGGGTGAGCACCACACGGTACACTCAGGGACGTGGGCTACTTATACCCGCCTCTAGCAAGGTAGCCAGAAGAGTACAGTCAGTTTGGGAGGCCTACAACTCCGCCTGGCCAGGGGAGATCCCATCTGCTCAAGGACTGACCAGGCCCCGATCGCTAGCCAGTACTCCGGGAGGGTCTATCTTTATCACCAGTAAAGACCCTGAACTACACCGCATCGTCTCTGAGTGATTCCTGCTACCCCCATCATCCACGTCGGCTGCCCTGAGGCCATAACCCTCCCGTTGGGGGTGATACTACCACGCTGCACCATCCTACCACCGGCCTCAGCGGTCTGCCCTGCAGCGGCAGCTCCTTTGCTGCATTCAACGGGTGGCGTAGTCGTCCAACATCTACCGCTAATACAACGCCACTTAGTCTGACTCCCTGGGCACGGACCGGGTCACCGCCACGAGACTACAACCCTCAACAGATCCGGCTCCGGGTAAGCTCCTGCATGCGCAACGCTGTGCGACACAGGCCCAGGGGTGCGTCAGAACCACCACACTAATAGGAGATATCAGGAAAAATTATGAATTGGCAATAAAGGACAATGTATGAGGCAGTGACACACACTGAGTGCACTACAACCAGACGGGGTTGAAGCACACACTACAGGGTGAGCTGCACTCACACACCAGACCTTGCAGACAGCGGTGAACAGTACAGATGCAGAGCACTGTGCACTAGCGCTGCAAGACCAAAAAATTTCTCTATCTACTCCTATATAGTGTGTTTGGAACCAATTTAGCTGAATACGGATGGAACCACCACACTAATAGGAGATATCAGGAAAAATTATGAATTGGCAATAAAGGACAATGTATGAGGCAGTGACACACACTGAGTGCACTACAACCAGACGGGGTTGAAGCACACACTACAGGGTGAGCTGCACTCACACACCAGACCTTGCAGACAGCGGTGAACAGTACAGATGCAGAGCACTGTGCACTAGCGCTGCAAGACCAAAAAAATTTCTCTATCTACTCCTATATAGTGTGTTTGGAACCAATTTAGCTGAATACGGATGGAACCACCACACTAATAGAAGATATCAGGAAAAATTATGAATTGGCAATAAAGGACAATGTATGAGGCAGTGACACACACTGAGTGCACTACAACCAGACGGGGTTGAAGCACACACTACAGGGTGAGCTGCACTCACACACCAGACCTTGCAGACAGCGGTGAACAGTACAGATGCAGAGCACTGTGCACTAGCGCTGCAAGACCAAAAAAATTTCTCTATCTACTCCTATATAGTGTGTTTGGAACCAATTTAGCTTAATACGGATGGAACCACCACACTAATAGGAGATATCAGGAAAAATTATGAATTGGCAAAAAAGGACAATGTATGAGGCAGTGACACACACTGAGTGCACTACAACCAGACGTGGTTGAAGCACACACTACAGGGTGAGCTGCACTCACACACAGAGACCTTGCAGAAAGCGGTGAACAGCACAGAGAACTGTGCACTAGCACTGCAAGGCACAGCGATTTATAAAGTAGCTTGGGTAAAGCAGAATAGACCAAATAGGTAGCTAAAACTGTCCCTCAGAACAACAGCGTCCTATCCCTAACTGAATTCACAGCAGAGTGAGCTCAAAATGGCGGCGGCGGCTTTTATAGTGCATCATGACATCATTTCAGCAGCCAATCACAGCCATGCCATTAGTTAAGATGCCTACATGCCTAACAGGATGTGCCCACACTTCTTAGGATCCTCATTGGCTGAATAAAATGAAAATGGCTCATTGCATTATGGGAACTTCCGATTCCGGTATACGATATTGCAAAAGTATCGGAATTATGTATCGGAATTCCGATACTGCGAATATCGGCCGATACCCGATATTTCAGTATCGGAATGCTCAACACTAGTTCCGAGTCCTCCCATATGTAGTTCCCCTCTACACAGCATGATGCCCCCACATCTCCTGCATTCACAGCATGTTAGGCCCACAACTCCCTATACAAAGCATGATGGGTCCCACAGGAGCCCCCTTCCACTTTATGGCAGCACCAAGTAGCCCCCCCACACCGTATGACAGCCTCCAGTAGCCACCCATTGCATAATGGCCCTCAATAACCCCCCCACTCTGTATGATGACTTACAGTAGTTGCCACACAACATATGCATTGGTTTACTGCGACAGAGAAGGGTCAAAAGACCTCGGTGTCTGATTTTATGTACTCCTGCACTGATTAGAAGCATTTCACTATCATATTAAATAGTGCAGGTTTCTGCTATCTTTGCAGGAGTTAATCTGTTCAGTTGGGAGCATCTGGAGCTTTTCTGCTTTGATGGTCTCAGCTGTTCAGTGTTGACCACTCCCCTCTGCTATACATACTTCACCTCTGGAAATCTGGGATTACCAGTGTTAGTTTCATACTGCCTGGTTCTGGAGTTGGAGGTGTTGGTTGTTTAAGGAGGCATTTAGAGTGTTGTTCTGAAGACTGTTGCTTGGTGATTTATCTGTGTGCATATCGTCATCCTCTCCTATTTGTTTTTTCTTTCCTTTATTTCCTGGTGTTCTACTCTGTTGTTTGTGAGTGCGTATTTGTATGATTGGTATTTTCATTTATCCCTGTACATCTTCCCTTGTTGTTCTGGTTTGTGTATTCTTATATACTACAACTCCCCACTTCTCTGGGTGGGGGAGTGGGACAGATAAGGGCTGATTTAGAAGCTCAGCAAGGCACTTGACCCCAGCGTCTTCACCATCAGAAGTAATCTGGGGAGTAGGGATAGTTAGGGCGCTCCTAGCTTTAGGGATAGGGAAGGAGCCCCAACACTGAGATATAAAACAACAGGGCCATGACATTAACACTGGCCAATACTATTTTTTGATCCATGATGGATCCAATGACTGCTCTGGCTGGGCAACTGCAGCAACTCATCCTGGAGGTGGCAGATCTACGCACTGTTGTTTTGCAGCACCCAAACACGTCTGGTTTTGGGACTACAACTCCCAGGCAACCCCTGGTGGAGCGAAAGATCGCTTTGCCTGACAAGTTCTCTGGGGGGCAAGACCAATTTGTTGTTTTCAGGGAGGCCTGTAAGCTTTAATTTAAATTACGTCCTCACGCTTCTGGAACCGAGGAGCAATGGGTGGGTATCGTAATTTTGCTTTTTCAGGGTGACCCCCAAGCCTAGGCATTTTCTCTCCCGGCAGACTCTCAGTCGCTACGAATGATTTAGGAATTTTTTCTGGCGCTGGGTCACATATATACAGTGACACTGACTGCATCTCCCTGGTCGAGTCTACGCTATGTCAGCTTCAGCAGGGAAACCGGCCAGCAGAGGAGTATTGCTCCGAGTTTCGGAAGTGGTCCACAGATACTTAGTGGAATCACCTCGTGCTCCGTAGCCAGTTCAGTCAAGGACTATCTGTAAGGGTAAAGGATGCCTTTGCCCTGTATGAAACTCCGGTTTCCCTTGAGGCGGCAATGTATCTGGCTATTCTTGTGGACTGCCATCTTCGCCAGAGACATAAAGAGTCACTCCAATTTGCAGAAGGCTGGGGTCAAGGGAACCTAGGTCTGAGTTAACTGAGGAACCCATGCAGGTGGGTGGGGCGACTCATTCTATTAGTCCAACTGTAGTTCGGTGTAAAGGGGGAGTGTGTTTATTCTGTGGTGGAGATTTTGTGGGTGCTTGCCTTTCATATCACACTGTAAACAGCCAACGGAAAACTAAGGAGCTCAGGTTGCGGGAAGGTAGGCAACCCGGGTGTCCTTATTTCCTCTGTGGGTAGGTCACAATATTTTTTACCAGCCGAGATCCATCTTGGCAAAAATAAGATGGTTATTTTACCCTTTCTGGACAGTGTGGCAGGATTTAATTTGATTGATGCTAGGTTCATTCAGGTCCAGGGTCTCAAACCACATAAACTTTCTAGACCAATAGCCATAATCGCCATTGACTCTGCACCCTTGAGCCAGGGGTATTTTACTCAGGTCATTCGTGTGTTACATCTACAGGCAGGGGCCATGCACTTAGAATGTATTGACTGTTATGTGCTAGAGGTTTTGCCCTCTCCTGTGGTTCTTGGCTACCTTTCGCTGCCCAACCCTGTTGTAGACTGGCAGACTACTCGGGAGGTGGTAAAGTGGAGCGAGTATTGTTAAGGACACTGCTTGGGCACTTGGTTAGCCAGGGTGGGTACCTAATCTCTACCTGAATATCTGTCTGGTTTTCAGAACAGGGGTGTCAAGAACTTCCTCCCCATCATTCTTATTATTGTGGCGTTAATCTTAGTCCTGTGGACAAACTGCCAAATAACAGGTTATATAATATCTCTGATCCAGAGAGGCAGGCCATAGACCATCTTCATTTCCTGTTACAATGGATGTTTTCTTTGTCAAGAAAAAATATTGCCTAGATTTTCACAAACTTTATCGGATCAAGGTCCGGGATCCATATGCTCTCCCTCTCACCCCAGACCTCTTTAATCAGATCGTAAGAGCCACATGGTTTTCTAAACTGGATTTCAGGGGGGGGGGGGGCATATAATCTCATTCAAATTAAGGAGGCGGATGAGTTTAAGACAGTCTTGAACACAATAGCCTGAGGGCCACTATGAAAACCTCATGATGCCATTTGACTAATGCTCCCGCCGTCTTTCAGCACTTTGTTAATGACATTTTTAGCCACCTGGCAGGTAGATTTGTCATGATCTAACTTGATGACATATTGATTTATTCGACTGACTTCGAGTCACATCAGGTACATTTCAGGAAGGTCTTACAGATACTCAAAGATAATAAATTATTTGCCAAAACAGAGAAATGTATGTTATTGGTTCAGGAGATCCCTTTTCTGTGTTATTTTTTATCGTCCACCGGTTTTCACATTGATCCCGCGTGGTACTGGATTGGGATCGTTCTGTAGACTTAAAGGCATGACAAAGGTATTTGAGTTTCGCCAACTACTACTGTAAGTTCATCAAAAACTTTTCGGCAGTGGCCAAACTTCTGACAAATATGACCAGGAAAGGGTTGGACTTTTCTAAATAGTCCTGTCCGGCCAGGGAGGATTTTCATACCTTGAAGAAATGTTTTGCATCTGCGCCAATTCTTATACAGCCTTACGTCACTCAGTCACTTATTGTAGAAGTTGACGTATTTGAAGTGGGGCCATGGTAATCACTGATCATAAAAGTCTGTTATATTTAGAATCTGCTAAGTGTCTGATGCCTAGACAGGCAAGATGGTCGTTGATCTTCACCAGATTCAACCTTTTTGTGATGTATAGGCTGGAGAATAAGGACATTAAGGCAGATGCCTTATCTCTTTGTTTTCCTTGGGTGGAGATAATTGGGAACCGGTTCCTATACTACAGAAAGGAGCAGTTATTGCCCCTATTGGTTCTGATCTTGAGAAGGAAGTTATAGAGGTTCAGGGGGACATCTCTGCTGCCTGTCCATTAGGTAAACTGTTCATACCTGTGGATCTCTGTCTTAAAGTTAACAGTGAGCATCATAATTCGGTCTTGGCCAGACATCCTGGTAGTAAAGGCATCACAGATTTCCTTAATCTGTGTTTTTGGTGGTCTGGGATATACCAGGATATTAAGGAGTATGTAGCTGCCTGCAGTGTTTGTGCACGTTCTATGACCCCTCATATTCATTTATCTGGGTCTCTCCAATCATTGGCGATTCCAAGTAGACCTTAGACTCATTTATCGGCAGATTTCATCACTGACCTACCTGTATCTGCAGGTAATAAAGTTATTTTGGTGGTGGTTGACAAATTCAGGAAGATATTCAAACGAAACAACCATGATCCAAAGCCCACATTTCATAATATAAAAATATTTTTATTAAATCCATTAAAAGTTTCAAACACAGATAGTTGGTGCACAAATGGTGCGGATAACATACAATGTATAAAAATGCATCACGATATGGGACATGCAAGACCCATGCTATAGAGCCCAAGTAAGGCTAAATAGCCATATATATTGGATACTAAGTGTACAGCAACAAGTGTGCCCTGCGATCATTAGTCCCAAGTAAGGCTATATAGCCATATATTTTAGACACAAAGAATACAACAACAGGTGTGCCCTGCGATCATTAGTACAGAACATGTGTCAGCCGTGTGGCTGAAAATGCTAGTACAAGGTATAAGTTATTAATCCTCAAGTGACAATGCATGAATATCTAATATATATAATCGTCTTATCCCGTCTGTCTGTCTGTCCTTCTGTCCAGGAAATCCCGTGTCGCTGATTGGTCCGGCCGCGGCCAATCAGCGACGCGGGATTTCAGAAAAAGATAGCGGCCGTTAGCGGCTCATCTGCCGCACGGAGGTCAGTGGCGATGCAGCGGCTAGGGCCGCTGATCTCCCGACGGCAAGTGTGAAGGGAGGACCGGGGAGCGGCGCCGTCGGTCATGATGCTTCTGCTGCGAGCAGCCGGTCATCTCCCGGCTGCTCACAGCGGAAGTACCCGCACAGGCAGCGCCACTCCCCGGTCCTCACTAATACGATTCACTGATTGGTCGCGGCCACCGGCCATGACCAATCAGCGATATTGGCGCCAAATTTAAACACCGCTCTGCTGATTGGTCGTGGCCGCCGGCTGTGACCAATCAGCAATTTTGCCGCCAAATTTAAACACGCTCTCCGGTCCTCATCAAAACGGTTCGCTGATTGGTCGCGGCCACCGGCCGCGATATTGGCGCCAAATTTAAGCACCGCTCTGCACAGAGGTCAGCGGCGATGCAGCCGGGAGATGACCGGCGCTAGCAGCAGAAGTACCCCGACTGGCACCGCCGCTGACCTCCATGCGGCTACCGTCGGGAGATCAGCGGCTAGGGCCGCTGATCTCCCGACGACAAGTGTGATGGGCGGACTGGGGTGCGGCACCGCCAGTATGCCAGTATTAAGTGTTAATATTGTGTTTAAATTTTTAAAAAATGGAGCATACTTGAATCATTGGTGTGTTGTGAGGCATGTAGGACTTGTACGCATGCGCACCACGGCCCTGATGCGCGTCCTGTGACTTTCGGCATCTCCCCGCAAGGACCGGCGTGGTCACATGGGCCCATGTGACCGTCACGTGGTCCTTGCTTGACGCCGACGTCACGGGTCGACCTGGCAACCGTGATGCGACATGCGTCATCACTGGCCCTCCCCCATATCTTGATTGGATGACACAACATTTAAAGAGACACACCTTTCTACATGATTCACGCTCCCTGAAGAAGGCAGCGCCGAAACGCGCGTTGGGGTGGGCACATGACCTGTCTGTGAGCCCGGATATCCTGCGGTCCTGTGCTTAGGTATTTATATATACATATTCATGCATTGTCACTTGAGTATTAATAACTTATACCTTGTGCTAGCATTTTCAGCCACACGGCTGACACATGTTCTGTACTAGTGATCGCAGGGCACACCTGTTTTTGTATACTTTGTGTCTAAAATATATGGCTATATAGCCTTACTTGAGACTAATGATCACAGGGAACACTTGTTGCTGTACACTTAGTATCCAATATATATGGCTATTTAGCCTTACTTGGACTCTATTGCATGGGTCTTGCATGTCCCATATCGTGATGCATTTTTATACATTGTATGTTATCTGCACCATTTGTGCACCAACTATCTGTGTTTGAAACTTTTAATGGATTTAATAAAAATATTTTTATATTATGAAATGTGGGCTTTGGATCGTGGTTGTTTTGTTTGAATATGTAAATTTTGGCGCAAATTTTCATCAAAGAAATCATGAAATTACATGGGATTCCTTTCAATGTTGTTTCTGACAGGGGGTGCAATTTATTTCTAAATTTTGGAAAGTGTTTGGGGATCCATCTCTCTTTTTCCACAGCCTGTCACCTACAGTCTAATAGGGAAACTTAACGTGTTAACCAGAATCTTGAGAATTATCTTAGGTGTTTTTTGTCTGAGAATCATGAGGATTGGGTTACTTACTAGAGATGAGCAGTGTTCGACTCGAACTGTTCGCCAATCTCAAATTCGAGCTGTTTTGGGCGGTGTTCGAGCCATTTGACGAACCCGAATGATTTGCAAAAAATCCGGCTGTTCGAGGTTATGTTCGATAACTGTTCGTGCACCAAAATCGTAACTGGATTTTTTCACAGTAATACTGTTAATCAATGTTAATACACATTTTCAGTGTACAGCGGGCGGGGGGAGGGGCAAGGGATGGATCTCTGCAGAAATAATGCCGATCTCCATTTTTTTTTTCTTTCCCGCATTTACAGTGGGGCGGTGCAGTCTGTCAGCCTATCAGCAGCGCACACACGCAACAAAGTGCTTTTTTTTCACACAAGCAAGGTCATGAGTCTTTGGCTGTGTATGTCACATGTCCCTGCCCTATAAGACCCAGCCATTTTCCCCATCGCCACCATTTTCTCACTGCTGCAGCTGAGTGTTAGACGGCACCGCTGCTGCTGTTAGCGCTATATTGTGTAACTGTGAATTGCAAGCGAATTTTCTCTTAAATAGACAGAAAGGTTTAGGCAGTAGGGACTAGTTTGTAATTGCAGCCCTTTTGAGGGCTAGGTTACAGCAGTTCCTAGCACTTTTTGCCAGGCAGGTCTGTGCCAGTTGTGTGCAAGTGTTTTTCACAGCATTTGGCTAAATCTAACTAAATCAATCCTTTTGGGCCTCTAGCAGAGTGTGTTAGTCAGTGGAGTAGCCTATCTGTGTTGCAAGCTACACCACCTGTGTATCTAATACCATTTTTTTACTGCACCCAGCCAAGTAAAACATTTTGGGCATAGTAGCAGTGTCTGTTACTCATTGTAGTAGCTTTTCTGTACCAAGCTCCACCACCTTTGAATTTAATAACATTTTTTTACTGCATCTAGCCCAGTAAATAATTTTGGGCCTGTAGCAGTGTCTGTTACTCATTGTAGTAGCCCATCTGTACCAAGCTCCACCACCTTTGAATTTAATAACATTTTTTTACTGCATCTAGCCCAGTAAATAATTTTGGGCCTGTAGCAGTGTCTGTTACTCATTGTAGTAGCCCATCTGTACCAAGCTACACCACCTTTGAATTTAATAACAATTTTTTACTGCATCTAGCCCAGTAAATAATTTTGGGCCTGTAGCAGTGTCTGTTACTCATTGTAGTAGCCCATCTGTACCAAGCTACACCACCTTTGAATTTAATAACAATTTTTTACTGCATCTAGCCCAGTAAATAATTTTGGGCCTGTAGCAGTGTCTGTTACTCATTGTAGTAGCCCATCTGTACCAAGCTACACCACCTTTGAATTTAATAACAATTTTTTTCTGCATCTAGCCCAGTAAATAATTTTGGGCCTGTAGCAGTGTCTGTTACTCATTGTAGTAGCCCATCTGTACCAAGCTACACCACCTTTGAATTTAATAACAATTTTTTACTGCATCTAGCCCAGTAAATAATTTTGGGCATAGTAGCAGTGTCTGTTACTCATTGTAGTAGCCCATCTGTACCAAGCTACACCATCTTTGAATTTAATAACAATTTTTTACTGCATCTAGCCCAGTAAATAATTTTGGGCATAGTAGCAGTGTCTGTTACTCATTGTAGTAGCCCATCTGTACCAAACTACACCACCTTTGAATTTAATAACAATTTTTTACTGCATCTAGCCCAGTAATTAATTTTGGGCATAGTAGCAGTGTCTGTTACTCATTGGAGTAGCCCATCTGTACCAAGCTACACCACCTTTGCATTTAATAACAATTTTTTACCGCATCTAGCCAAGTAAAACCTTTTGGGCCTGTAGCAGTGTCTGTTACTCATTGGAGTAGCCCATCTGTACGGATATGCAGCGATACTAAACAACCAATGGTGCACAAGCTTATGGCCTCCGTATTGGGCAGAACAAGTGCTGACAAAAAAACAGACACTCCTGGAATTCTTCCCAATAGTGGTAGCAATAGAAATATGGGACGCGCGTCTGGCTAACAAAAATATATGCTTCATAACAAAAAACACCAGCCTAGCGCACTGCATTAATAAGATGGCATCATCGTCTCTCCCAGTGCTAGGCCTACTACGCCGGCTAGCATTCCTGTGCCTAAAACACAATGTATGGGTCCGCCCTAGCCACAATGCTGAGGGGTCTAACGCTGCTGCTAACGCTTTATCACAATTCAATTGGCAGATTTTCACAGAGCTCCTCCCCAATGCCCACCCTTTGGGCAACAGTTGCCCACCCTCCCTATGGGATCTAGTGGCGAATAGTTGATGCCATTAATCAGAGCGTCAGTTGCCCCATCGACGTGGTAAGCATACAGTAAGGCATGGGAAGAGTGGACACGACTAGTAGCAGGCAGATGGGTTGACCAACGTGAACAAGCCAGATTACAAGTCACCATAGAATTTTTCCACCAGCTAATGATGAGGGGCATATCAGGGGCGTCAGCGCAGCGGTGTCTGACCGGAGTAGCATTCTCACATCATATCCCTAACACCATTAACATGACACTCACAATTTGAAGTAACACTACTGTCTACTGCATTTGCGATTGCCTTCTTCGGGGCGCTATGCATAAGCGAATTAGTCCCTCAATCCAAAATTACCACCAGTGGAGGCTTATTACAGCAGGACGTAGTCATAGCCAATAATGTAATACGTCTACGCATACGCAAATCGAAAACGGTTCCAGCGGGCAGGGGCGCTTGGGTACTTCTACAACCCACAAACGGTACACTGAGTCGGGTAACAATAGTAAAAACATATATAACCATCAGATCACAAAGTAATTTCTTCCTATCACACATTGATGGAACGCCATTATCAAGATACCAGTTCCAAGCTATATTTAATAAATGCCTAACATCGGCAGGGAACCACCCCAAAGATTACGGGACACACTCATTCCGCATATGCGCGGCCACGGAAGCAGCAAGAGCAGGACTGTCAGAAACGGAAGTTCAGAGGATAGGGAGATGGCGATCCACGTGTTTAGCGAGATACATAAGACCGGACTTGTTATCCTAACGTGGTTTGTTTCTTTTACAGGTGATGCTAAGCCAACAGTGTGGGTGATAGGCCACTCGTATATATATTGGGCAGAAAAAAGGGCGAAAGTCCGCCCAGGTGGGAGCAAATTAGAGTTTCATAACACATATTTCAACTGGAGAGGTATTAGAGGCCTGCAATGGCCACAGGTACTAATGGAGGTAATCAAGGTAGGGAGAGAGGCAAGAGGTCCGGTCATCTTAGTTATACAGGCCGGGGGAAACGACCTAGGTCATCACAAGAGTGCATAACTAATGGCAATAATGAAACTAGACACTGAGCACTTCAGAGAATTTTTCACAAAACTAACTATAGTATGGTCAGAGATTGTGCCGATAGCGGTATGGCAAGGTGCGCGAGACATCACGGCCATCGAACGGACAAGGCGGGTAATAAATATTCGGATGGCAAAATTTAGAAGAGACAGAGGCGGTGTAGTGATACAACACCGACAACTGGAAGGAGATAAAGCAGGCCTCATACGGCCCGACGGTGTTCAGTTAATGGATATTGGACTGGACATATTCCTGTCAGGACTCCAGGACGGAGTGGAGCAAGCGTTAAGAGTGATGGATGGGGGTCAGAGTCCTGCATACGAGTACGAAGGATCCTCCGTGGCCTGGAAATAGAAAGGACATGTTGGAGAGTTACACTTGTTGGCCAACTTGCCGGTGTGGAGACACAGGGCATGCTGCAACAAGCTGAATTATTTTAGAAATAAAATGCCTTTCTAATGGAATGAGTATAAAGAGTTAATAAAGCTGTGACCAATCCTCACCCATCCAGTTGTAAGAGTTACATTATTGTATTGTCAAGGAAAGGGGGGCGGTAGGGGGGCTGAGCGTCTGGGTTTGGTTGGGGGTCCCCACAGTCTGCCTAGGCTAGATGCAGTTAAAAATTCTTATTAGATACACAGGCGGTGTAGCTTGCTTCAGAGCTGGGCTACTATGCTGACTAGCAGACACTGAAGCTTTGGAGCAGACCTCTGAGTAAACAGATCTTCAGACTCAACCATCTGTGTTACCCCAAACCATAGTGTATGTAGTTTCTTACGGTTAAAAGGGTAGGGGGGAGACCCAACCCACCTGGAATTGACGATGCCAACGTCACGTAAAACACAGCAAGGGGACTCCAAAAAGAGTCTCCATTTTTTCCAAAAATTGTGGCACAGACACCACTTCAGTGGCATCAATTGCCCCAGAGTTGCTTAAAACGGTTGGTGAGGTGATTTTACCAAATCCTCAAGCTTTTAGTCTCCCCAGGATGACACAGGGGTAGAAAAGTCCTTGCGGATCCATGATTTGTTCATCTTTATGAACGTGAGTATGTCTTCATTCTCAGTGGACAGCCGCGTGCGCTTATCTGTTAGCACACCACCAGCAGCGCTGAACACACGTTCAGAGAGAACGCTGGCTGCAGGGCATGACAAGATCTCCAAGGCGTGAGTGGCGAGCTCTGGCAATTTTTCAGGATTGGAAGCCCAAAATGAGCAAGGGTCCAGTGACACAGTCATGGCTTCGATGTTCACTTGGAAATACTCATACACCATCCTCTCAAGGCGTTGACTATGTGTCAGACTTCTTGTCTCCAGTGGCCTTGCAAAGGATGGTCTAAAAAAGTGGTGAAATGATTCCACAAAATTGCTGTTACCAGCAGATACTGTGTTACTGTTACGGTTTTAGTGATGAAGACTCGACAGTCCCACGGTTGGCAAGTTAGAACTGTGAGATTCACTACGTGCACCACTGGTGTTTTGTGGAAAAGCACATGTAAGATTCTGCAACAGCCTCTGCTGATACTCCTACATGCGTGAATCCCTTTCTATGGCAGGAATTATTTAGGCAAATTTACTTTTGTACCAGGGATCTAAGAGTGTGGCCACCCAGTAGTCGGGATTACTTCGAATTCTGACAATCCGAGGGTCATGTTGCAGGTAGTGCAGCAAGAAGGCACTCATGTGTCTTGCGCATCCAGGAGGACCAAGTCCTTGTTGTGTTGGTAGCGAGGTAAGATTCATGTTTCCTTCCTCTGCCCTCTCCTCCCAACCTCGCACAACAGAAATGTGATCAAGGTCTCCCTCATCTGATGAGTCTTCCATGCCCATTGCCACTTCGTCCTCCACTTCTTCCTCAGCTCCTGCACCTTCCTCAACAGTTTGGCTGCTACCATGCGCCTTGGTTAATCCCTCTCCCCCACCCTCCCATGCCTGCCGCCTTGGTGCTGCCGACCGTCTAGACCTTGGAGATGTTATCCCTTCCGCATACGACTCCTCCTCTACTTCCTCCACCTCCTCTTGTCCCACCACCTGACTCCGAATTCTGTTTAAAGTGTGCTCCAGCATGTAAATCACCGGAATAGTCAAGCTGATAATGGCATCGTCAGCACTAAACATCTTCGTCGCCATTTCAAAACTGTGCAGAAAGGTGCATAGGTCCCTGATCTGAGACCACTCCTGCAGCGTGATTTGCCCCACCTCTGGATCTCGTTGGCCCAGGCTATACATCAGAACGTATTGCACCAGGGCTTGTCGGTGCTTCCACAGTCGCTGCAACATGTGCAGAGTTGAATTCCACGGTGTCGGCACATCGCATTTCAGCCGGTGAACTGGCAGGCCCAACGACTTCTGTAGAGATGTAAGTCTTTGAGCTGCAGGATACGAATGGTGGAAGTGAGCACACAGCGACCATGCCCTCTGCAGAAGGCCATCTAGTCCAGGATAGTGGGCTAAAAATTGCTGGACAACCAGGTTCAACACGTGAGCCATACAAGGCACGTGTGTGACATTGCCCCGGCGAAGGGCCGCACCCAGGTTTGCAGCATTGTCGCACACGGCCTTCCCTGGTTGCAGGTCCAGTGGAGACAACCATTCATGAAACTGGGTCTCCAGAGCTGACCTGTCACACACAGAGTTTCTCAAAGAAGCAGTGATGTTGTGTGCGACATGCTTTCTTTGAGAAGTAGTGCCAGCTGGGCATCTGGTACTGGGGCACTGCGACGGACATACAGTGGTGGCCAAAAGTATTGGCACCCCTGCAATTCTGTCAGATAATACTCAGTTTCTTCCTGAAAATGATTGCAATCGCAAATTCTTTGGTATTATTATCTTCATTTAATTTGCTTGCAAGGAAAAAACACAAAAGAGAATGAAGCAAAAATCAAATCATTGATCATTTCACACAAAACTCCAAAAATGGGCCAGACAAAAGTATTGGCACCCTCAGCCTAATACTTGGTTGCACAACCTTTAGCCAAAATAACTGCGAAAAACCGCTTCCGGCAACCATCAATGAGTTTCTTACAATGCTCTGCTGGAATTGTAGACCATTCTTCTTTGGCAAACTGCTCCAGGTCCCTGATATTTAAAGGGTGCTTTCTCCAAACTGCCATTTTGAGATCTCTCCACAGGTGTTCTATGGGATTCAGGTCTGGACTCATTGCTGGCCACCTTAGAAGTCTCCAGTGCTTTCTCTCAAACCATTTTATAGTGCTTTTGGAAGTGTGTTTTGGGTCATTGTCCTGCTGGAAGACCCATGACCTCTGAGGGAGACCCAGCTTTCTCACACTGGGCCCTACATTATGCTACAAAATTTGTTGGTAGTTTTCAGACTTCACAATGCCATGCACACGGTCAATCAGTCCAGTGCCAGAGGCAGCAAAGCAACCCCAAAACATCAGGGAACCTCCGCCATGTTTGACTGTAGGGACCGTGTTCTTTTCTTTGAATGCCTCTTTTTTTTTCCTGTACACTCTATGTTGATGCTTTTTCCCAAAAGCTCTACTTTTGTCTCATCTGACCAGAGAACATTCTTCCAAAACGTTTTAGGCTTTCTCAGGTAAGTTTTGGCAAACTCCAGCCTGGCTTTTTTACGTCTCGGGGTAAGAAGTGGGGTCTTCCTGGGTATCCTACCATACAGTCCCTTTTCATTCAGACGACGACGGATAGTACGGGTTGACACTGTTGTACCCTCGGACAGCAGGGCAGCTTGAACTTGTTTGGATGTTAGTTGAGGTTCTTTATCCACCATCCGCACAATCTTGCATTGAAATCTCTCGTCAATTTTCCTTTTCCGTCCACATCTAGGGAGGTTAGCCGCAGTGCCATGGGCTTTAAACTTCTTGATGACACTGCGTACGGAAGACACAGGAACATTCAGGTCTTTGAAGATGGACTTGTAGCCTTGAGATTGCTCATGCTTCCTCACAATTTGGTTTCTCAAGTCCTCAGACAGTTCTTTGGTCTTCTTTCTTTTCTCCATGCTCAATGTGGTACACACAAGGACACAGGACAAAGGTTGAGTCAACTTTAATCCATGTTAACTGGCTGCAAGTGTGATTTAGTTATTGCCAACACCTGTTAGGTGCCACAGGTAAGTTACAGGTGCTGTTAATTACATGAATTAGAGAAGCATCACATGATTTTTCAAACAGTGCCAATACTTTTGTCCACCCCCTTTTTTAGGTTTGGTGTGGAATTATATCCAATTTGGCTTTAGGACAATTATTTTTGTGTTTCTTCATTGAAGACAAATTAAATGAAGATAATAATACCAAAGAATTTGTGATTGCAATCATTTTCCGGAAGAAACTGAGTATTTTCTGACAGCATTGCAGGGGTGCCAATACTTTTGGTCACCACTGTAAGGTCTCGAAAATCCTCTTTGTCCACCAGGCGGAAAGGCAGCATTTCTGTAGCCAACAGCTTGCAGATGGTGAAATTCTTAGCTTTGTGATGGCTAGGAGGAAATGGTCTTTTACTTGTCCAAATCTGAGGGACCGAGGGCTGGCTGTTGTGCTTAGACGGAGTTGAGTAGGGTGTCCCCGGCAAACTGCCGGTCTGTGAGGAAGATGCAGGCAGAAAAGTTAGGTTGCCTTGATCCAAAGGTGGTGCTTTCGATGTCGGAGAGCGCTCAACACCAGCTGGTGTTTCCACTTCCATATGAAATGATGACCTGCCAATCACACTGGCTGTTGCGGGTAAAGAGGTGACAGGTCTGCGTCCAAAACCATGTGTGACTGCTGTCCCCTCAGCCACAGAGGATGAAGAGGCCGCGGATGCACAAGATGGGGCAGATGGTGGTTGGCCCGGCCCGCTAGGCCACATTGTAGCACAGTGAGCTTCCCACTGCAACTTATGCTTCATATCCATGTGATGGTTCATGCATGAAGTACTCAAACTATGGATTTTTTGGCCTCTACTTAGCTATTGGTGACAAATATTACAGATAACACGAGTTGGGTCATCCTTATCCATCTGAAAAAATGCCCAGGCTATGCAAGGCTTAGAGCCCATGCGACCTGAAGAGCCACCACGACTTTTGGTCAGAGGCAGAGTTGTGGTTGAGGATGCAGTTGTTGACGTGCTTCCAGTATTCCGTCTCTGTCCAGGAAGGCACAACCTAACCTCGTCGTCAATAGCATCCTCCTCCACCTCCTCTGCTGACCTCATCGACTGGCTGACTGTGGGTTGACAGTAAGTGGGATCTCCAACCTCGTCATCATCACCCTGTGTGTTCTCACACCCGTCGTCCTCAGAGCCAACTTCTTCCTGCCCTGACCGAAAAGTCAAGTTGTCGCTCCAATCAGGTATTTGAGTCTCATCATCATCTTCATCATTGTCTCCACGAACAGGAGTTACAGTTTGGGAACGAGGGTTTACATTATGCTCAGAACCTTCTTCATCTGGTCCTGGATCCGACTCATAAAGATTCTGGGCATCAGTGCAGATCATTTCCTTGTCTGGATTAACAGAAGCTCTGGAGAAGACCTCCGTTTCCCAGGCTATAGTATGAGTAAACAGCTCTGCAGACTCAACCATCTGTGTTACCCCATACTCAGACCGGCAGCTGGAGACTTGGGAGCTGTAAGGAAGCAAGTGCGATTGGGGTGACACCTCTGAGGACTGGAGTATTTGTGATGTTGAAGTTGAGGTGGAGTAGAGCCCACTTGAAGGAGCACTTGATATCCGTTGAAGCACCTGCTGTTTTTGTGCCTCGTCTGGAATTTGTAGCGATGGGCGTGTCCGTAAGAAAGGGATTGTATCACATTGTCCACGAAAAGAAGTAGACATCTTAGTTTGGCTGGAAGATGGTATTTCTTCTGCAGATGTTACTCCCCCCCCCACCGCGGGGGGACTCGACCCACCAGCGGACAGGCACCAGTATTGGGAGAGGGGGGCTAGCCGTCAGGGTCCACCGCGGCTCTGGCACAAACCCGGTGACATGGAGGTCGCACGGGCAGGAACGGACTGGCTGTGTCGGCTTCGCACTCCAGCGTAGTCCCTCTGCCTGCTCGTGCCCGTAACCTCAAAGGGATGCGCAAGTGGCTTTTCTTCCCAGGGCTGTTCCCCGCCCAGCAGGAACGTGGGGGAGCTCAGGTAGGCCTTCCACTGTACTCCCTTACCTCCCTCGCCCTCTTTCCTTCTTCCGTTCTCCATCTAACCCCCTCGGCTCTGTGGTGTCCGCTCTCTCATTCTCACAGTTGGACTACCGCGTGTATTCACACTGTGGCGAATCTTTTGGGCCCAGGCATAAGAAATTGTCGAGGTAATGGATAATATGTGCCCCCTTAGAAACGTCCATTACAACCCATTCGAGGAAGCAACTAAACGCTTCAAATAGTGAGCAGGATCTGGACCACCCCATGGGCAAACAGCGATCTATATAGTATGCTCCTTCCCAGAAGCAGCCCAATAGGTGGACACTATTTGGAGGCACAGGTAGTAAGTAACCAGAACGCCGCATCAATGTCTGTTTTGGCCATTAGGGTGACCCTTCCCAACTTCTTGATCCGCCTGATTGCCTTGTCAAAGGATGTACAGTATATACTACTGTACTTGGTTCCACGTCGATGTTGTCGTTTACTGACCTGCCCCTTGGATATGACAAATGGTGGATTAGTCCGAATGTATTGGGTTCTGTTTTTGGCACAACTCACAACGGGGATACCACTACATCTTGTAAGGAAAGTGTTCTTAATGGAACCGCCATTCTACCTAAAGATATTTCTTTTTTTAATTTTCTTGTCACGACATCTGGGTGTTGGTAGGCTGATTTTAGATTTTTACTCCAGCCTTTCTTGATTTTAGAAGGGCATGACATGCCTATATCTGTGTCTTCCCCTCCTTTTACTCCTCCAACTCTTTTCTTTTCGCATGACTATATGTACTTGTCACTTTTCCATGTGTTAGTTGTGTCTTCTGAGCAGTTTGTCAGCTTTTGGACACCTTTGAAGGTGTTTTCTATGTGTTTCTATGTGTTTTTGTTTGCCTGCCATTGGTTTTAACGGTGTTCGACGGTGTTCGACGAACAGTTCGGCGAACATACCGGTGTTCGACGAACCGAACCCGAACACTACGGGGGTGGCTCAACTCTATTACTTACTTATCTGTAGCTGAATTTGCGGTGAATAGCCATTGTCATGAGTCTACTGGTAAGTCCCCGTTCTTCGGGACATACCGGTTTCATCCTCAGTTCAGCTCTTTTATAATAGCAATCGTTGTTCAGGAATACCTGAAGATGAATGGTTTTCTTCATCTATTACCTCTTTGTGGCAAGGAATAATAAGTTAAAGAAGATGGGTCTAAATATAAGAGTGTGGCTGATCGGAGACGTTTGGTGGGTCCGGACCTGTGTGTTGATGATATCGTATGGTTGTCCTCGAGGAACATGAAGTTGAAGGTTCCTTCTTGGAAACCCAGGTTCATCGGTCCTTATAAGATTGTGGCCGTCGTCAATCCTGTAGCATTTCACCTTGCTTTGCCACCCACTTTTAGGTTTCATAATGTGTTTCACCACTTTCTACTCAAAAAATATGTTGCGTCCTCTGAACCATCACCACCACCTCCATCTCTGCTCATTGTTGATGGTAATTTGAAATTTTGGATAGCTAAGATCATTGATTCTCACTTGGTTCGTCGGTCTCTTCACTATCTGGTACACTAGAATGGTTATGGTCCTAAAGAGAGAATGTGGGTACCAACATCTGATGTCCATGTGGTTAGGTTGATCCAGTCTTTTCACGCGGCACACGTGATAGATCAGCCTCTGAGGTTCTGAAGGTCCCTCTTAGAAGGGGGGTTCTGTCATGGGTTTACCATGACAGAGAGGACAGAAGACCGTGGTGTCTGATTTCTCGTACTCCTGCACTGATTAAAAGTACTTCACCATCATATTAAACAGTGCAGGTTTCTGCTAGCAGTGCAGAGGTTAATCTGTTCAGTTGAGAGCTTCTGGAGCTTTCCTGCTTTGATGGTCTCAGCTGTTCAGTGTTGGTCACTCCTCTCTGCTATGTACTTGGCTCTGGCAATCTGAGATTGCCAGTGTTAGTTTCATACTGACTGGTTCTGGAGTTGGAGGTGTTGGTTGATTAAAGGAAACCTGTCATCAGGATTTAGTCCAATAAACTAAAGGCATGGATATAATGGCGCTATGATGTTGATTAATATTATACCTGATGTGAAGGGATCCGCTGGGTGATTGTTTAATACTCACCTTATGAGGTTTTCAGAAAATTACTTCTTGTGTGCTTTGGGGCGAGACGTGGGGGCAGGGTCCTCTTCTCATTCTCTGCCCCCCCACCAGTCTCCTCTGAAGTGAGCTGAGACCTCAGTCTTTGCATGCACCACCTCTGGCGCCATCTTATTGAAGTCCTGCAAACAGGATGCCAGCTCCTACTGTGCATGGGCCACCCACACAATGATGGCAGCAGTGGCACTGTATTTTAAAAAGGAGGCAGATCACTGAATAATCAGTGACCTGCAGAAGAAACAGAGGAGACTGGTGGGGGGAGAGAATAAGGAGAAGCGGACCCTGCCCCCACGTCCCTGTATCGAAACACAAAGACGTCATTTTCTGAAAACTTCTGAAAAGGTAAGTAGTAACCCCTTTACCCCTGAAGGCCATTTGCACGTTAATGACCAGGCCAATTTTTACAATTCTGACCAGTGTCACTTTATGAGGTAATAACTCTGGAACGCTTCAACGGATCCCATTGATTCTGAGATTGCTTTTTTCGTGACATATTGTACTTCATGATAGTGGTAAAATTTATTTGATATGACTGGCATTACTTTGTGAAAAATAATCGGAAAATTGGTGAAAATTTAGAAAATTAGTAATTTTCAAACTTTGAATTTTCATGCCCTTAAATCAGAGCGGTATGTCACACAGCCTAGTTAATAAATAACATTTTCCACGGGTCTACTTTACATCAGCAAAATTTTGGAAGCAAAATTTTTTTTGTTAGGAAGTTATAATGGTTAAAAGTTGATTTCTAATTTTTCAGCAAAATTTACAAAACCATTTTTTTAGGGACCACATCACATTTGAAGTGACTTTGAGGGACCTTTATGACAGAAAATACCCAAAAGTGACACCATTCTAAAAACTGCACCCCTCAAGATGCTCAAAACCACATTGAATAAGTTTATGTAACCTTCAGGTGCTTCACTGGAATTTTTGGAATGTGGAAGAAAGCAATGAACATTTAACTTTTTTCACAAAAATCTTAATTTAGACCCAATTTTTTATTTTTGCAAGGGTAACAGGAAAAAATGGACCCCAAAATTTGTTTTGCAATTTCTTCTGAGCAGGCCGATTCCCCATATGTGGGGGAAAACCACTGTTTGGGCACATGGCATGGTTTGGAAGGGAAGGAGCGAAATTTGACTTTTTGAATGTAAAATTTGCTTAAATACTTAGCGGACGCCATGTCGCGTTTGGGGAGCCCCTGGTGTGCCTAAACAGCGGAAATCCCCCACAACATTTTGGAAACTATACCCCTCAGAGAACTTATCTAGATGTGTTGTGAGCACCTTGAACCCCCAGGTGCTTCACAGAAGTTTATAACATTGAGCTGTAAAAAAAAAAATTTTCACATTTTTTCCCACAAAAATGTTTTCAGCCCAAATTTTGCATTTTCATAAGAGTAACAGGAGAAATTGCACCAAATCATTTGTTGTTCAATTTCTCCTGAGTAAACCGATGCCCCATACAGTGGGGAAAAAAGTATTTAGTCAGCCACCAATTGTGCAAGTTCCCCCACATAAAAAGATGAGAGAGGCCTGTAATTGACATCATAGGTAGACCTCAATTATGAGAGACAAAATGAGAAAACAAATCCTGAAAATCACATTGCCTGATTTGGAAAGAATTTTTTTTCAAATTTTGGTGGAAAATAAGTATTTGGTCAATTACAAACAAGCAAGATTTCTGGCTCTCACAGACCAGTAACTTCTTTAAGAGGCTCCTCTGTCCTCCACTCATTACCTGTAGTACTGGCACCTGTTTGAACTTGTTATCAGTATAAAACACACCTGTCCGCAGCCTCAAACAGTCACACTCCAAACTCCACTATGGTGAAGACCAAAGAGCTGTCGAAGGACACCAGAAACAAAATTGTAGCCCTGCACCAGGCTGGGAAGACTGAATCAGGAATAGGCAAACATCCTAGTTTGAAGATATGATGTCCATATCTACTTATAAAGGTGGTTCTCCAATTATCTCCTAGGCGAATATGTATGAGATTATAGGCCCTTCTTAGCAAAAATCTTAGCAGAACGGAGTCTCTCCAGCAACTCAGCAATTAAGGGCAGTGGGTAGCGATTTTTAATGGTAATCTTATTTATTTGTCTATAATCTATACATGGCCGCAGAGTTGAGTCTTTCTTTTTTACAAAGAACAAGGGTGACTCAGCTGGGGATGAGGAAGGTTCGAATGAAGTCTGTCTAAATTTTCATCCAAGTATTTTCTAAGTACTTTTAATTCAGGTTCGGAAAGATTGTAAATTCACCCAAATGGAATGGTTGCTCCAGGAAGCAATGCCAAAGGACAGTCGATGAGGAGACAAATGAGGAGGTTATTGATGAACCTTTTTCATACTGTATACATCACTGAATTGCAGATACTGAGGTGGTAATTCATCATAACTTTGATGAAAAATCTCAGAGACTTTCATTTGTTTGAGGACAGAGCGATTTGTTTGACAATTGTCCTTACAGTACTCAGAGGGAAAGGTAATGGTTCTTGATTCCCAGTTGATAGAAGGGTAATGGATTGAAAACCAGATAATTCCTAGAATAACTAGAAACATTAGAGAAGAAATAAATTGAAAACTAACAGTTTAATGATGATCAGGTTCAATACAGGTTTCAAATTCAATTGTCTTATGAGGAACAGGTCAAGAAGATGAAAGTGATCTCTCCTCAGTTTCCATAACAATTAACATGGGTTAAAGTAGTCCTACTCGCAATGTTGTTATTTAGTATGAATTGTGTGTCCATGAACTTCTCTCCTGATCCAGAATCTAATATGGCAGAGCCTTGTATTTTTTGGCTCTAAATTATGTAGAAATTACAAAATGAGAAGATGGTGAATATTTTTGTCATTATCTTGTTTTACAGATGAGATGGTCCGCATAACAGAATCTGACTGTTTACAAAGGTCTTGATTGCTTGTAGTTTTGGCACTTGTAATGACCATGGTCTTTTTCTTGGAACAGTTAATAGCAAAATGTTCTAAGCTCCCACAATAGAGGCATAGATTCTCTGTACGTCGCCTCTCCTTCTCTATTACAGAAAGAGGTTTTCGGTTTACATCAATTTGAATAGGTTCAGACATAGTTTCCATTTTTTCTTGGGTGTTCAATGCTGATAGACTAAAGGAGTAAGCGGGATTGTTTCCAAATATTCGCAGTCTTTCCTTTCTTCGTTCAGTTAGTCTCTGATCAATTCGGATGCACAGTTGAATAAAGTCTTCCAAATTGTCAAGGATCTCAACCCTGGCAAGCTCATTCTCTACTAACTATAATAATTCTCATAGTAATTTACTCCCTTGAGCAGCTAAATTCTATGTGGTGTCGGCCACCCGCGTCATGAATTCTGATGTACAGTACAGACCAAAAGTTTGGACACACCTTCTCATTTAAAGATTTTTCTGTATTTTCATGACTTTGAAAATTGTACATTCACACTGAAGGCATCAAAACTATGAATTAACACATGTGGAATTATATACTTAACAAAAAAGTGTGAAACAACTGAAAATATGTCTTATATTCTAGGTTCTTCAAAGTAGCCACCTTTTGCTTTGATGACTGCTTTGCACACTCTTGGCATTCTCTTGATGAGCTTCAATATGTAGTCACCGGAAATGGTTTTCACTTCACAGGTGTGCCCTGTCAGGTTTAATAAGTGGGATTTCTTGCCTTATAAATAGGGTTGAGACCATCAGTTGTGTTGTGCAGAAGTCAGGTGGATACACAGCTAATAGTCCTACTGAATAGACTGTTAGAATTTGCATTATGGCAAGAAAAAAGCAACTAAGTAAAGAAAAACGAGTGGCCATCATTACTTTAAGAAATGAAGGTCAGTCAGTCCGAAAAATTGGGCAAACTTTGAAAGTGTCCCCAAGTGCAGTTGCAAAAACCATCAAGCGCTACAAAGAAACTGGCTCACATGAGGACCGCCTCAGGATAAGTTTATCCGAGTCACCAGCCTCAGAAATCGCAGGTTAACAGCAGCTCAGATTAGAGACCAGGTCAATGCCACACAGAGTTCAAGCAGCAGACACATCTGTACAACAACAGTTAAGAGGAAACTTTGTGCAGCAGGCCTTCATGGTAAAATAGCAGCTAGGAAACCACTGCTAATGACAGGCAACAAGCAGAAGAGACTTGTTTGGGCTAAAGAACGCAAGGAATGGACATTAGGCTAGTGGAAATCTGCGCTTTGGTCTGATGAGTCCAAATTTGAGCTCTTTGGTTCCAACCACCGTGCCTTTGTGCGACGCAGAAAAGGTGAACGGATGGACTCTACATGCCTGGTTCCCACCGTGAAGCATGGAGGAGCAGGTGTGATGGTGTGGGGGTGCTTTGCTGGTGACACTGTTGGGGATTTATTCAAAATTGAAGGCATACTGAACCAGCATGGCTACCACAGCATCTTGCAGCGACATGCTATTACATCCGGTTTGCGTTTAGTTGGACCATCATTTATTTTTCAACAGGACAATGACCCCAAACACACCTCCAGGCTGTGTAAGGGCTATTTGGCTGAGAAGGAGAGTGATGGGGGGCTACGCCAGATGACCTGGCCTCCACAGTCACCAGACCTGGACCGCAGAGTGAAGGCTAAGGGCTTTCACATTATTTTGATCAAAATTATGTTAACTAAATACCCTTTATTATTTATTATTATTTTTGCACTGTGCAATTTATACATTTACTTTCAGTTATTTGGGTATTTTACTTGTCTTTGGTTTCTCTCTGTTTAATGGCCTTGTGTGAACATGCATTTACATTTTGCATGCACATCAACTTACGTTTCAGTTCAGACCTTCAGGTTTTTTCTTTGCAGTCAGTATGCTTTAGTGCATATAAAAGGGTGTGGCCGCCCTTTGTCTGGGCTGAGACGCTCATTCTGCTTCGGCTTTATGCTTACACCAGGGATCCAGTCTCTCTGCCCTTGTCCATATGTATGTCACTTGACAAATGGTAAGGTTTTTAATATTAGAGTTAGGACTGTCCCATAAGGGTTGCCGTGAAGTGGCAGGATGGCTTTCACATTATTTTGATCACAATTATGTTAACTAAATACCCTTTATTATTTATTATTATTTTTGCACTGTGCGATTTATACATTTACTTTCAGTTATTTGGGTATTTTTCTTGTCTTTGGTTTCTCTCTGTTTAATGGCCTTGTGTGAACATGCATTTACATTTTGCATGCACATCAACTTACGTTTCAGTTCAGACCTTCAGGTTTTTTCTTTGCATTCAGTATGCTTTAGTGCATATAAAAGGGTGTGGCCGCCCTTTGTCTGGGCTGAGACGCTCATTCTGCTTCGGCTTTATGCTTACACCAGGGATCCAGTCTCTCTGCCCTTGTCCATATGTATGTCACTTGACAAATGGTAAGGTTTTTAATATTAGAGTTAGGACTGTCCCATAAGGGTTGCCGTGAAGTGGCAGGATGGCTTTCACATTATTTTGATCAAAATTATGTTAACTAAATCCCCTTTATTATTTATTATTATTTTTGCACTGTGCGATTTATACATTTACTTTCAGTTATTTGGGTATTTTTCTTGTCTTTGGTTTCTCTCTGTTTAATGGCCTTGTGTGAACATGCATTTACATTTTGCATGCACATCAACTTACGTTTCAGTTCAGACCTTCAGGTTTTTTTTTTTTATATATATTCAGCAATAGAGCACTGTCCTTGACATAGATTAAGCAATTACGTTTCAGTTGTGGCACAGCAATGTGAGTCATCAAAAATTAGATCCATAGCAGTGATGAAAGTATTTATGTCATTGAGGAGGTCGCAGTTCCATTCCAGATAAGGCAAGGCCCATGCTAGAGCCTCAGATGTCAGAAAATTAATGATAAAGGTAACCTTTTACTGTAACTAGTAAAAAAGTAGGTTGCATTTGGAAGTAAATACAGCATTTATTAAGGAATCCTTGGTAATGGTGACAATCGTCACTGAACTTTGTGGGCAGCAGCATACATACATTTGAATCTGAGCCTGAATAACCAAATCTAACTCAATCATTTATGTTTGTTGATCCAGTACTAGTGTTTGCAACTTAGAAAAATTTTCTTGGTAGATGGCACCAAATTCTTAAACTTCAGCAACTTGTAGCCTCAAGGTGGTCACAACGGACTCCGTTTTTGTGCAAGATTATTCTGTAATGATCCAAGTCTATTTATTGCAACCACCGGGGTAATGCAGGCAGGTAGCATAGTCAGTGGGACGCCAGAGGCCGGTACATGGAAACAGCAATACAATATGGAGGAGCCGCAGTTAGTGTAGTCAGTTGGCAGCCAGAGGGCAGCACACTTGAGCAGCAATACATTAAGGAGGACTGACATTGTATCAAAGTCAGTTGTAAGCCAGAGGTCAGTTCACTGGAGCAGTATTACAGAATGGAGAACCATCATATTAGAGAGCTTGAATAAAGGCTGGGAGCTCAATAATCTCAAAAGGAAGGAAGTGCAAGGCCAGGAATAAATAGGATGTCCAATCAGAAAAACACAGGGTGGAGAAAATCAGGAGTAACAGGTACTGGTAGCTGAAATAGCAATGAGCTGTCCAGAGAGCTGAATAGCTCAAAGAGAAGAGCTACTGACTGGTGTTCAAGAATTGCTAGGTTTGAGTCCTGACTGGGGACTTTGCATGAGGGAACATCAACTGTGCATAGTGGGGCTATGGTGCATCACACTGTATATAAGGGCATTGTGGGGTATCATACTGTGTATAGGGACTATGGCACCATCATCCTGTGGATATGGAGCTATGGGCCATCATAATATGTAAAGGGGCTATGGGGCATCAAACTGTTTATAAAGGTAGTGTGCGGCATCATACTGCCTATAGGGAATATAGGACCATCATACTGTGTATATGGGGAGATGGACCATCATACTGTGTATATGGGGCATCATATTTTGTATAAGAGTTATGTGAAATCATACTGTTTATAGAGGAGTTATCGGTCATTATACTGAGTATAGAGGGCTGTGTGAATCATACAGTGTATAGGGCCATGGGGCATCATACTGGAAACAG
Source organism: Phyllobates terribilis (assembly GCF_046119375.1). Taxonomy (NCBI): domain Eukaryota; kingdom Metazoa; phylum Chordata; class Amphibia; order Anura; family Dendrobatidae; genus Phyllobates; species Phyllobates terribilis. The sequence goes on from NW_027362771.1 coordinate 219,593,674, forward strand.
GGAGCTGTGGGTGGTCATCATAGTATGTATGGGGGATATGGGGAATCGTACTGTGTATGGGGGCTATGGGGCCATGATACTGTGTATAGGGAGAGCTGTGGGGTATCATACTGTGCATGAGGGGTTATGAGACATTATACTGTGTGTAAGGGGGCTATGGAGCATCATACTGTGTATATGGGTTTATGAGCCATTCTACTGGGTTTGGGGGCTGTGGAACATTATATCATGTATGAGGGGGCTGAGGGGCATCATCCTGTATATTGAAGGCTGTAGGAGAATCATGCTGTGTATTGTGGGGCTTAGGGGGAATCATACTGTGTACAGAGGAGTTGGGGGACATCATACTCTGTATTGAGGGGCTTTTGGGTTATCATACTGTGTATGGTGGACTGTAGTGGCCATCAGGCTGCATAGGAGGAGTTGTGGAGCATCATTATAAGGAGGCACAATGGGGAATCATTATCATTATAGGAAAGCACCGGAGTATTATTATTATAAAAAAGCAGAGTGGACTTTTTTATTACAAGAAGGTACGGGGTCAATATTATTATTATAAACACAGAGGTAGAATATTATTAAATGAGGCATAGTGGGAATTATAAGGATACAGAGGCTAACATTATTACTAGTTTATATTATGTTGCATAACTGTAAAGAGGCACAGAGGAGCATTATTACTATTAGGAAATAGACAGGGAGCATTATTACAGTGTAGGGGTATAGATGGATCACTGCTATTTTGTGGGCTACAGAAGGAAATTACTATTACTATGCAGAACACAGAGGGGCATTATTACTATTTAGGGCACTGGTCATGGTTTGTGTAGAGGTGGGGGAATATGAAGAATATGCTGAAAAGCAGTAAACCAAAGAAGTCTGTGTGTTACATTTGGCAGGGATTAGTTATGGATGGAAGTGGTCAAATGTCTATGCTAAAATTTAGTCCCAGTCCGTTCCTGGGTACCTTGATTGCAGGGTTGAAGGTGCGTGCAACATGACTGAGCTTATAGTGGTATCTAGCTGCTGAATAGCAGTCTCAACAGATAATAATCAGACTCCTGGCTTGAGCAGAACCAATTCAAAAGTGTTGCAAGACTCAAGGAAAGAACGTGGTCGCAAAGCGTTCCATTACCTAAATAATCAGGCGACAAGGAAGTAGCCTGCGTCTTGCTGGATTAAGTGACCGAGCACTAAGCCAGTGGCTCCATGCTCCACCGCAACTATTAGCAGTCTCGGCATCCTGAGGATGCCGAAACTGTTAACTGTGTACCAGACTATGTAGCCCACAGCCGGATCGGTTCATCAGGCATTTTTCTGAATTGGCCGATGGCCAGTCCGGCCTTGGAGGTACCTGATAATGAACTTGTCTCTCTTATTCCTGGTGCTATTCACACCTTCAACTGTGTCAAGTTACCTGATATTTTTGGTGCTGCCACATCCTCAATGTTGCTGCTCTTGTCTGCTTCTACATTTCTTCAACAAAGTATCAGATTGCCTACACCAGTGACGGACACAGAGGGCAGTACAAAAGTTGCATATGGACGCTTTGCAGGCAAATAGCTCATTATAATGCAACATTCCACCTGCTTTGGAGGTGGTAGTGAGCCCCCTTTTTCTCTTGGGCCCCTGTGAGGCTGAGCAGGCTGTACCAACGATATTTCCATCGTTGGCCTTCAAATTTCTGCGATTTTTGTGCTTATCACACATTTGGCTCTGCTGCATCTCATGCTTTCAGCTCTTCCTATCCTCTTGCCATCCTGCATACTGGTTCTCACTCTTCCATGTGCTGGCCAACAAGTCCAGCCCCGCTGCAACAACTCCTCCAGTCCGTGCTACATATCAGTTAGGTTTCTTAACCCCTTGATAAACCTTTCTCATATGTTGGCCTGGGCACACTGCTGAATCACTTGAAAGGGTAGCTATAATTTCCAAAGTTTCTTAGATAATAACTATAGATAGTTACCCTTTAAGATCTTTGGTTGGAGTCATAGATGTATTTATTGTAGCAGTATTTTTTTTGCTTTGCATATGCCTTAGATCATGGGTTGGCGATTCATTTTCCAGAGAGGCGACATGAGAGACTGTGACTGTTGTGGAGGGCTGAACCAATAGACTGAAGTTAATTATTCTCAATATTAATATTAGCATATTAATTACAATTCTAATTATAAATTCTATTTATATTATCACTTAATATTGAACAGAATTAAGTACAACGTGAGCCCCCACATAGCCTTCTAAATGCAGCATGAGCCCCCACATAGCCTACGAAATACAGGTTGAGCTCCCACATAGTCTCCTAAATACAGTGTGAGCCCCAACAAAGCCCCCTAAATTCAAAATGAGCCCCTACATAGTCCCCTAAATTCAGAATGAGCCGCTATATACATGTTCAAATTCCATACACATATTAAAGAAATAAAAAAACACATACTCACCTCTCTCATGTTCCCCAGGCGCTCTGCTCTGGTCTCCTATGCACTGACTCTCAGCAGCAGCAGTGCAATGTTATGATGTCATCGCATCTGCTGTCTCACAAGCTGATTGGTGTAAGAGGGGCTGCCGGCTCTTTCTTCCACCAATGTATTCACTGGTATCCGCATCCTCAGGATGTGGATAGCGGTGATAGCGGGAAGCGGCGGACAGGAGTCAGAGGGCTTGGTGCAGCCCATGGGCCACAGTTTTCAGCTCCTCAGCTGTCTAGGTCCGTAGAAAAGACTAGAACAGCCAGAGGACCTGATGTGGCCGCGGGCCGCACTTTGCCTAGCTCTGCCTTAGATTATAAAATAATTGTGTCAGGCAACTATGTGAGGTAACCAATAGAAGCTTTTTTCCATTATATTTATATTTGCATTATAATATACAAGACCTCTGGGTTAGAGAATTCAGATCCTCCTGACAAACATTACATTTATTAATTTTGGAAGCCAGTCAATTGAAACGTACTATGTAAGGCTCAGTGCCTGGAAGTGTTAAAGATTGAAAAGAGACAATGATTATGCTTTCTGTGCTCTGTCAGGGATATTCTCACAGCCTTTACATGAGAAGGGCGCTTGAGGACAGGGATGAGAGCCACAGATGTAGAAGGAATCCTTTGCAAAATAATATGATACTATTGCTTCTTAGTACATTTTGTGCTTCTTGGCGTGTCAGCTGGCATCATTTTAGCTAATACAGTTTGGTACAAAATTATCAATTCACTTACCTGAAAGTGTTAATCGAAATTTAACCTTTACCTATTGTAAAAATACAAAGAATTAATAAAAAGAGTTAAACAAGACTATTAATACAATGAATAATTAATATAATCACATCGCTAGCTCCCATATTAAAGTGAACCTGTCATCAGGTTGACCAATATGAGATACGGCCACCACTTTTCAGGCCTGATATACAGCATTCTATGATGCTGTATATATGCCCCCAACCAAACCTGCAAGACAAGAAAAAGAGCTTTTATTATACTCTCCTGGGGAGGGTCTGGTCTGAGGGCCGTCTCTGGTCTTGGCTCCCATATTAAAGCATCCTCCTTCTTGCTTCGTGTGAATGACGCGTCCCTACATCATCCACACATTCTCTCCGGCATCACACTCCTGCACAAGAATACTTCTTAGTCCTGACGAGGGCAGAGCAATGTACTGCAGTGCGCAGGCACCGGGAAAGGTCAAAGAGCCCCGGCGCATGCGTACTGTAGTACTGTACCTTGCCCTAGTAAGAGACAGAGCAGTATGCCTGCACAGGAGCGCGGTGACGGGGTGACTGTGTGGATGACGCAGGGATGCATCATCCACATGAAGCAGGAAGGACGTCATCGCAAGAAGAAGGGAGGCGCCGGACCAAGACCAGCGACATCACTTGGACTGGACTAACCCCAGGTGAGTACACTGTGATAAAAGCTCTTTTTATGCTGTATACCAGGCCTGTATATCAGTTAAACCTAGTGACAGGTTCGCTTTAAGGACATCAGTCTAGAAGGCAGAGCAGAATGCCCCACTGCATTCTGATCAGCCTGTAGCACGGAATAAGAGAACACATATGATTCAGAACAGTTTTCCAGGATTTTGATATTCATAGTCCTGGAGTGTGCAATTCATTTTCCCAAGAGGCCACATGAGAGACCATACCTGTTGTGAGAGTGTTAAACCCACAGGTAGAAACCTAATTCTTCTCTTTAATATTATTATTTTATATTAATTTTTATTGCTTAGACAGCGTGAAAATAAGCAAGTTTGTAACTGATTTGCTTTTTCTAACTGCTGTAATTCTTCTGCGATAACAGCTTTTATCTTTTACAGTGTTTAAGAAACAATCGGATGGCACACGGCCCATCCGTATCGCGACAAATACACTCACAACTCCCTGAAGCAAGGAAATTGCATCAGCCATGAACAGGAAGCTTGTCATGCAGATTGACCTGGCAACCTATAAAAAACCCTGAACACGGCTCCATGGATACCAGCAACATGGCCAGACATATCAATGTGGAAATGCTGATTGTCCTGGTGAAGGAGAGACCCTCGCGATGCCAACTACACGGACTGCAATAAAAAGGAGGCGGCTTGGAGACGCATATGCTGCCAGATGTTCCCCAACTCTGAGGAAAGTACACGAAAGGTGCAGCAGGAAGTTAATAAGAGCAAAACATTTAGATTCTGCATTTGTGTCTGTAGATCTACATAATATGTAAATTAATTTGTGAACATGATGTTATCGTCAATATCCGTCATGTTTGCTAATCCACTTGGCAAACCGTACGAATGTTGAAAATGTAATATATCAATCAACACCCAAGCAAGGTGTTCACACTTTTCTAAGGGTTTTTTTTCACAGTGGCTGAAGCGACAAGACGGTGGCGCAGCTGCCATGATCAATTCCGCCGCAGCGTGCCAGGAGTGGTGCAGCGGCCTGAAGAAAGCGGAAATACATTTATTTTGGAAGAGAAAAGTAGAACTGGCAAATCCGACCAGGATGTATAAAAAATTCTAAATTCTTTATTATAAAAAGATTAAAACATGGTGATAAAAACTTGAAACCTCAGAGAACCTGACGCGATTCTGGTGTAAAGGAGCACCCTTAGTCATAGGATAGCAGAGGTAGAGCAAAAGTGCTGATATATATACAAAAGAAAAATATCAATTAACATAGGCAATTAATCAATTAACCAATGCTAAGGTTAACACATCAGGTGTTTGCATACATACAGCATAAATATGCTAAGCCAAAATGGATAGAATGAATAAAATTGCAATTATAACAAAAGCCGATGAAAAAATACATAAACAAATTTGGCATCAATACAATACACAATTGTGGTTCAAACTGGAGGGACAACCCTCAAGAGAATCAATAACAGGTAAAGGTATGCATGATGCGCTGAGCGTCAGCCATGATCATTAGCTCAACGCAGGAAAACAAAAGCTCCACACCAAGGACAGGAGACGGACAAAAAGTCCCAGCAGTTCTAGTTGATCTAAGGCAACACAAACGTGGCATCGATGACAAACAAGGTACGTCATAGTGAACTGCATAAGAAAGGGGGAAGAAACAATGTGACACACCGCAAGAGAGCAGCATGAAATGAGGAAAGAGAGCCGGGCGCCACACCAAGACAGGAGAGGAACAAAGAGTCCCAGCAATCCCAGATAGCAACACCAAAAGACTGATGAGGCAAGTCACGGTAAATTGTCTGAAAGAGGACAGATGTAGCAGATGATGATATGGAACAATAAAGATATTGAATAATATTCTAGAAAATATGAAATAATCAGAAAAGGGAAAATAGTAAATTCATTATAGCAGAGGACAGTAAACATGAAATGAAAAGGGAACCATTTACATATAAACTATGAACGCATGTAATGATGAATAATATGAAAAAAAGAAAGAAGAGGAAAAATTGGGACGACAGCATGCATATCAGCTCAAAGTGCAACGCAGGAAATAAAAAACATGGACAAACAGGTATTGCATGCATGTGATCAATTATGACAAAAATGAAAAAATATCTACATAAGGTAAACATTAGCACAAGTGGTATGTCCTAAATTAACTTCCGGAAACATCATACTGCATGCAACCTATTAGAAAGAAAATACAATGTATGCAATATACTTTTTCTATATACATTAACAAGGATAAAAACTCAACTTGTTATACAAAATTGTAGAACCATAAAATGAATATGATGAATTATTGTAGAATCAATAAACTAATATAAAAACATATGCATTTTTTGATCCGTAATTCCCTCGTAATCATTGCTTTTCAATGTATTTTTTGATAGTATTATGGTCCCACTACGTACGTAGACAATTTTTCCAATTTGGAAAAGAGATGTTTAATCTCTGAGGACTGGCCACTGTTATTGTCTATACTGTCAACCAATTCTGCCAGTTTGGCCACACGTGGATCCTCAGGTATAGTGGAAACTAATATATCAAATGAGTTAATTATTGTAGATGCCGATGTATGCAAAAACAGTGCATTACCTTAGAACAATAAAATTATGATGAAACTTCAGAATAATCCATAATCACCTAGTATGATGCAAAATGTAAAACCACCTAACACATGGCTTTCAGTTTCTGTTTTTTTTAAAATGTGCATTTAATAGATGTGGTGTATGCCGCTACGCTGACATCAAAAAGCATGATTTTCATTCTATGCAAGATGTCCCCCACTTGTCTTACCAAATAAAATCCTTTATTAATTGTGAGACCAGTCATGTGGTATACTGCATATTTTGCAGCAGTTCCAAATAACAGAATATTGGTTACACTACACGCAAATTAAAGAAAAGGATTGCTGAGCATATCAACAATATTTCCAGCAAAACTTCAGGATACTCTGGTGCTGTGAAGCATTTTACCATCATCCACAAAGGGGATATTTTGTGTTTATCATTTTTTGGAATTGAAAAAGTCAACCATGCAATTCGTGGGAGCAACTGGCGAAAACAATCGGCAATAAGGGAAGCGTATTAGATATTGACCCTTAACACAAAATATCCCCATGGCATGAATTTTGTAAGGGATTTATTTTTCATATATTAAATTGTAGGTATTGCCATGTGTTCAGTAACCACATCTATTTTTGTGCTATTAAGGTTTAATGCATATGTGTTTATATTAGTTTATTGATTCTACAATAATTCATCATATTCATTTTATGGTAGTATGTCTCTACAATTTTGTATAACAAGTTAAGTTTTTATTAGTGATGAGCGAACACTAAAATGCTCGTTTACTCATTGCTCGGGTCGAGCAAATTGGAATACTTGGGTGCTCGGTCTGAGCAACGAGATCAATGTAAGTCTATGGGAAACTCTGGCGCCCCCCCGGCGGTCTGTAGAGGTCCTAAAAATTGCCCAAATCGATAGGAACAGTGCTCAAATGACATGGGAACAACATGGGGAAGACTCCTGGAAGCATCTCTGACTCCCAGTTCACTGCTGTCAACAATGATGTCAGAGTATTACGCCACTTTTTGGTGACTCACAATAAGACATAATGGATTTTCCTGGGAAAATTGTTAAGAAACATGCTTTCCAGGGTAATGTCTTGTATATAAGGGAAAATAAATATACAAAAATGCTCCTCCATACTTTGGGCTATGTTCACACGTAGCATGTTTGCACTTTTGCATTGCTTTCAATTGTGAAAAATACATTCACCGGTAAATGTCATTTTAACATTTTACAACCTTATCTGGCCATGTGGTGTGTGAGACATCATCAGACACATCCTGTTTCATTCAAGAAGGAGGGACTCTGAAAGTCACAAACACTATTTTTATAGGGCCATGAGGCGGCCCTTACTATACTTAAAGGGACCGCAGTCGGCCTTCACTATTGTTAGAGTGCCATCAGCCGGCTAAGCTTTGTTGTTCCCATTATTAAAGAGTGGGTCTCCTATAGTGGTAATGCCCATGCAGTGACTGCAAGGGCTGTCAGAATTTGGAAAAAATCCCAATAACAATTTAAAGACACATAGAGGTGGGCGACATGTTCCCATTAGAAAGGAGTGGGTCTCCCATACTGTTCTTGCATATGCAGTGACTGCAATGGCTGTCAAAAATTTGGAGGCACTCCAATGTCCCTCTCAAGAGACGGAGAGGTTGGAGGGCCTCCTGAGAAAGTTCTCCTTGTAGCGTGAGTCTAGAAGTATCACCAACCTGTAATGACTGTCACCCAAAACTGTCATCCTTCTCCACCCTGTCCTCAGGCCATCCTCGCTGAACAGACGGTATGACAGTTGTGCAGGTAGTACAGAAACTAGTTCCTGTTCTTCCTCCTTCTCTTCCTGACTGCCACCCAATCATCGCTGGGATGAGATGAGGCTTGGCTGTGTGGAATCACCTTGTGTATTTCTTTGCTCCATCTCATCGTGCTCTGCCTGCAATGCATCCTCTTTAATTGTGAGCAGAGAGCATTTCAGAAGACAGAGATGTGGGATGGTGATGTTAATTATGGCGTCATCGCCGCTCACCATCTTGGTGGAGTCCCCAATGTTTTGGAGAATGTTACAGATGTCTGACATCCATGTCCACTCCTGAGGTCTAATGTGTGGTGTCTGACCTGAATACCGATGGCTGTGTTGATGCTGGTAGTCAACAACTGCCCTCTCCTGCTCAAAAATCCTTACCAACATCTGCAATGAGTTCCAATGCATGGGGACATCGCACACCAGTCAGGGAGCTTGAAGCTGCAAATGCTGCTGAAGCATGGAAAGGGCAGCGGAAGCTGTAGCTGACTTTCTAAAATGGGCACACATGCGGCGTACTTTGACAAGCAGATCCAGCTGATCTGGGTAGGTTTTGAGAAACTGCTGAACCACGAGGTTAAGCACATGGGCCGGGCATTGTACGTGTGTGAGCTGGCTTCGATTCAGAGCTGCCACCAAGTTCTGGCCATTGTCATACACGACCATACCTGACTGTAGGGTCAGCGGTGTCTGCCATAGATCTGCCTACTCTTTCAGAGCTATCCATAACTTCAGCGTTGTTTGGTTTGTCACCTAAGCATTTTAGATCAGTACAGCCTGTTGCCGCTTGGTTGAGGCAATGCTGCAGTGCTTCCAGCTTGAGACTGATGTGGTAATTTCGGAGGTGGAGGTTGAAGAGGAGGAGCAGGTTTAGGAGCTGTAGAATGTGGGGGCAACCCTGATTGACCCAGCGCCCGCAATCCTCAGTGACGGGAGGACGTGTTCCGTCCCAAGGTTCGACTGGGTCCCGGCTTCCACTATATTAACCTAGTGTGCCGTCCCAGTAACTGCGTTGTTGAGGGCACGGCTAATGTTGTGGGACACGTGCTCGTGTAATGCGGGGATGGCACACCAGGAGAAATAGTGGCGGCTGGGGACTGAATACCGAGGGACGGCCGCCGCCATCAGATTGCAGAAAGCTTCGGTCTCTATGAGCCTAAAAGGCAACATTTTGAGCGCAAGCATTGACGAAATGTGTGAATTTAGTAGTGTAGCCTGTGGGGTGTTGGCTGCATATTTGTACTTTAGTTCCAAGGACTGGGGTAGGGACAATTGAACGCTGCGCTGGGACAAGGACGTGCTTGCTGATGGTGCTAGTTGAAAGTGTGCAATGACAGGTGCAGGGCGGGCGGCATCTTCACATGCGCCATGGAAAGGGGATTGGTGTGCAGGCACAACAGCAGAAGAAGCAGTGGTATCACCCGCAGACACTGATTCTGGTCCCTGTGGTTCAGCCCACTTAGTCGGGTGCTTTGCTGCCATGTGCCTGATCATGCTGGTGATGGTCAGGCTGCTAGTTTTGCTACCCCTGCTGATGCTGGCCTGGCAGGTGGTGCAAATGGCTTTTTTGGGGTTATGTACAGAGTCTTTAAAAAAACAACCAGACTTGGGAAGACTTAACAGTTGTACTGGCAACTTCCATTGTGTTGGTGTTACGGGGAACGCTTTCCCGCCATGTTTCTGCGGCCACCACACTGCTTCTTTTGGGGTGCTACGCCTCTCTCCCTCTGTGTGCTGCTGTCCTTGCTCTGCATGTCCCCCTGCCAGGTTGGGTTAGTTACTATATCATCCACCACCTCGTCTTCCACTGCCGCACCCTGGTCCTCCTCCTGACTTTCTGGCAATTGTGTCTCATCATCATCATCCACCTCTTGTAACAGTAATTGCACTTTTCCACCTTTGCCTTCGTGTGACCGTGACTGCTCAAATATTTGGGCATCGCTACACGCGTTCTCCTCTTCACCCGCTTGAAGCTGGCCGGGCGAGAGGCCCGAATCTATAAATGGAAAAGCGAACAGCTCTTCGGAGTGTCCAAGTGTGGGATCAGTTGTCTCCGGGCACTCGGCATGGTGGGAGGAAGGAGGATCAGGGTGAGGAATATGCAGTCCAGACTCAGGGCTACTGAGACTTGACCGAAGACAGGGTGGTGGTGGTGGCAAAGTGACTGGAAGCATTATCTTCTATCCAACCAACAACCTTTTGACACTGCTCTGTGTTCAATAGTGGTGTTCTGCGGTCCCCTAGTAATTGGGACAGTAAGGTCGAGCGACAAGATGTGGGTGTTCGTTGTAGCACAATTTCAGCTTGCCCATGGCCATGGCCTCGGCATGCACAATCACCATCACGTCCACTTCCCCGTCCCTTGCCACGCACCTTGCCCATTTTAAATGGAGGATAATATTTTCCACATTCACTACAAATAGCTGGATTTGAACCGCAGTTACATGTGATAAGTCTGACGGAGAACCACGGTTTTAAATAGCGGGCCTGTAGTTTACAAATACTATTCTTTACAGCGACCTTGTGTAAATAGCTTCACCAACACACTGCAGCAAAATGGAAAAGGAAGCCAGAAATGGCTGATTTTGGAATGCCGTTATATGTGATATGTCTGACGGAGAACCACAGTTTTAAAAAGTGGGCCTGTAGTTTACTAATACAATTCTTCACAGCAACCTCGTGTGAATAGCTTCACTGACACACTACAACAAAATGTAAATGGAGGCCAATATTTTCCATGTTCAGTTCAAATTTCTGAATTTTTGTCGCTGTAATATGGAAAAGATCTGGCTGCATTCTGCAGTGCTAACAAGCAAATGGAGCAGAAAATTGGTGTACTCTGGATTGCTTTTTAAGCAAATAATCAGGATTAAGATAAAAAAAAAATTAGCCCTGGCCTGGCCCGGCGTCAGCACCCAGCACACCCGGTCAAGTGCCGGGGCCCTGAGCAGGCCGGGGGGGGGGGGACACTCACAGCTGGGCTATGGGACCCGTGAGCGGTGCGGTGCCAGTGCCCGGCAGCCGGCGGCACAATACTTACCGCTCCCCGTGCCTCCGCAGCTGCTCCGATCTCTTCCACGGATGCTGCACAGTAACGTCTAAGGTCAGAGGGTGTGGTGACGTCTTTAAACCGCGCTCTTTCCTGAGCTGTCACAGCGCAGAGCGGGAAGACACCAGCGACGCTGAGGAGTCCAGAGCAGCGGCAGCAGGTGAGAAGTGAGGTGAGTATTTCAGTTTTTTTTTATATGTATGGAGGCATGGGGCATTATAAGGGGGGGGGAAGGTGACATCCTGCATGGGGCATTATATGGGGGGGAAAGGTGACATCCTGCATGGGGCATTACATGGGGGGAGAGGTGACATCCTGCATGGGGCATTATATGGGGGGAGAGGTGACATATTGCATGGGGCATTATATGGGGGGGAGAGGTGACATCCTGCATGAGGTTTTATATATGGGGAGAGGTGACATCCTGCATGGGTCATTATATGGGAGGAGAGGTGACATCCTGCATGGGGCATTATATAGGGTGAGAGGTGACATCCTGCTTGGGGCATTATATGAGGGGGAAGTGACATCCTGCATGGGGCATTATGTGGGGGAAAGATGACATCCTGCATGGGGCATTATATGGGGGGGAAGTGACATCCTGCATGGGGCATTATATAGGGTGAGAGGTGACATCCTGCTTGGGGCATTATATGAGGGGGAAGTGACATCCTGCATGGGGCATTATGTGGGGGAAAGATGACATCCTGCATGGGGCATTATATGGGGGGGAAGTGACATCCTGCATGGGGCATTATGTGGGGGCACAGCCTGCATGGGGCATTATGTGGGGGCCAGTATTCTGTATGGAGCATTATATGGGGGCCAGTATTCTGAATGGAGCATTATATGGGGCCAGTATCCTCTATGGAGCGTTATAAGGGGGAGAGTATCCTCTATGGAGCATTATATGGGGGCCTGTATCCTGTATGGAGCGTTATATGGGGACCAGTATTCTGTATGGAGCGTTATATGGGGACCAGTATCCTGTATGGCGCAATATATGGGGCCCATAATACTGTATGGAGGACTATGTGGTGCCCATTATACTGTACGGAGGACTATGTGGGGTCATTATTCTGTATGGAGCAATATATGGGGCCCATAATACTGTATGGAGGACTATACTGCTATTTTTTTTTTATATGTATGGAGGCATGGGGTATTATAAGGGGGGAGACGTGACATCCTGCATGGGGCATTATATGGGAGTGAGAGGTGACATCCTGCATGGGGCATTATATGGGGGGAGATGTGACATCCTGCATGGGGCATTATACGGGGGGAGAGGTGACATCCTGCATGGGGCATTATAAGGGGGGAGAGGTGACATCCTGCATGGGGCATCATATGGGGGGGAAGTGACATCCTGCATGGGGCCTTATGTGGGGGCACAGCCTGCATGGGGCATTATGTGGGGGCCAGTATTCTGTATGGAGTGTTATATGGGGGCCAGTATCCTGTATGGAGCGTTATAAGGGGGCCAGTATCCTCTATGGAGCGTTATATGGGGGCCAGTATCCTGTATGGAGCGTTATATGGGGACCAGTATCCTGTATGGAGCATTATATGGGGACCAGTATCCTGTATGGAGCGTTATATGGGGTCCATTATTCTGTATGGAGCAATATATGGGGCCCATAATACTGTATGGAGGACTATGTGGGGTCATTATTCTGTATGGAGCAATATATGGGGCCCATAATACTGTATGGAGGACTATGTGGGGCCATTATACTGTATGGAGGACTATACTGCTATTTTTTTTTTATATATGTATGGAGGCATGGGGTATTATAAGGGGGTGAGAGGTGACATCCTGCATGGGGCATTATATGGGGGGGAGAGGTGACATCCTGCATGGGGCATTATACGGGGGGAGAGGTGACATCCTGCATGGGGCATTATGTGGGGGCACAGCCTGGATGGGGCATTATGTGGGGGCCAGTATTTTGTATGGAGTGTTATATGGGTGCCAGTATCCTGTATGGAGCGTTATAAGGGGGCCAGTATCCTCTATGGAGCGTTATATGGGGGCCAGTATCCTGTATGGAGCGTTATATTGGGACCAGTATCCTGTATGGAGCGTTATATGGGGACCAGTATCCTGTATGGAGCGTTATATAGGTCCATTATTCTGTATGGAGCAATATATGGGGCCCATAATACTGTATGGAGGACTATGTGGTGCCCATTATACTGTACGGAGGACTATGTGGGGTCATTATTCTGTATGGAGCAATATATGGGGCCCATAATACTGTATGGAGGACTATGTGGGGCCATTATACTGTATGGAGGACTATGTGGGGCCATTATACTGTTTGGAGGACTATACTGCTCGGTCTGCATTGTGCGCTGCGAGGATTCGCTGGTTTCTGAGCTTTTGTAGAATTTACAATAGATATCGCTCATGTAATGTAAGAAGTGAAATATTTGGCATTGTACTATATATATATACTGTATATATACAGTACAGACCAAAAGTTTGGACACACCTTCTCATTTAAAGATTTTCTGTATTTTCAGGACTATGAAAATTGTATGCCAAGAGTGTGCAAAGCAGTCATCAAAGCAAAAGGTGGCTACTTTAAAGAACCTAGAATATAAGACATGTTTTCAGTTGTTTCACACTTTTTTGTTAAGTATATAATTCCACATGTGTTAATTCATAGTTTTGATGCCTTCAGTGTGAATGTACAATTTTTAAAGTAATGAAAATACAGAATAATCTTTAAATGAGAAGGTGTGTCCAAACTTTTGGCCTGTACTGTATATATATATATATATATATATATATATATATATATATATTTCTCTGCAGTATCTATGCATCAGGAATCGTGTATGTGTTAAAGGGGCCCACTGAGACTTTTTCACCCAGGGCCCACAAAAACCTGGAGTCGGCCCTGGCCCTGGCCACTGATATCTGGGGTTATGTCTAAAAATATCTGCAATAGCAGGATCAATCAGAACGTGCAATGGACCCTCTTGTGCTGTATCATGCACTGCAGTCTGTCACATACCCTGCCTGTCTTGCTTTTTAAGCAAATAACCTGGATTAAGATAAAAAATAAATTAGCCCTGACCCCTGATATCTGGGGCTATGTCTACAAATATCTGTAACAACAGCAGCAGCAGACAGAGTCTGCCACATGCCCTGCCTGCCTACCTAACTCCTGCTATCACCACTGAATATATGCAGCTGGATCAGTCATCAGAAGGACTGTTAGTTCAGATGGATATATAGATATGCTGTGGAATACCTATACTAACTATAAACGAGCAAATCTCTACCTGGCTCTCCCTACTCTGCCTGTTTCTGAGGTAGACTGTGACGAGCTTAGCGTCACCGGGTCTTAAATAGACCTGACACTATGCAGCCAGTCAATCACTGTAATGCCCACAACCAACATGGCTATGGCAATACAGTGCGTGGCAAGCAATCCCTGCATGTTCATTGGCTTTTTAAAGAGCACCAAACATGCAGGGAGGGGACCCGAGTTCCAGCCTGAGCAACCCAGAAATACTCGCCGAGCGCCGAGCTTGTCGAGCACCGTGATGCTCGGGTGAGTACCAAGTAGTGGCGAGCACGTTCGTTCATCACTAGTTTTTATCCTTGTTAATGTATATAGGAAAAGTTTATTGCATACATTGTATTTTCTTTCTAATAGGTTGTGTGCAATATGATGTTTCTGGAATTAATTAGGACATGCCACTTGTGCTAATTTTTACCTTATGTAGATATTGTTTCGTTTTTGTCATAATTGATCACATGCATGCAATACCTGTTTGTACACTTTGAGCTGATATGCATGCTATCTTCTCAATTTTCCCTCTTTCTTTTTTTCATATTATTCATCATTACATGCGTTCATAGTTTATATGTAAATTGTTCCCTTTTCATTTCATAATGTTTACTGTCCTCTGCTATAATGAATTTACTATTTTCCCTTTTCTGATTATTTCATATTTTCTAGAATATTATTGAATATATTTATTGTTCCATATCATCATCTGCTACATCTGTCCTCTTTCAGACAATTTACCGTGACTTGCCTCATCAGTCTTTTGGTGTTGCTATCTGGGATTGCTGGGACTCTTTGTTCCTCTCCTGTCTTGGTGTGGCGCCCGGCTCTCTTTCCTCATTTCATGCTGCTCTCTTGCGGTGTGTCACATTGTTTCCTCCCCCTTTCTTATGCGGTTCACTATGACGCACCTTGTTTGTCATCGATGCCACGTTTGTGTTGCCTTAGATCAACTAGAACTGCTGGGACTTTTTGTCCGTCTCCTGTCCTTGGTGTGGAGCTTTTGTTTTCCTGCGTTGAGCTAATGATCATGGCTGACGCTCAGCGCATCATGCATACCTTAACCTGTTATTGATTCTCTTGAGGGTTGTCCCTCCAGTTTGAACCACAATTGTGTATTGTATTGATGCCAAATTTGTTTATGTATTTTTTCATCGGCTTTTGTTATAATTGCAATTTTATTCATTCTATGTATGCAAACATTTGATGTGTTAACCTTAGCATTGGTTAATTGATTAATTTTGCTTTCCCCATGACTCACAATCCAGAAATGTTAGTGGCTGGATGAAACTAGCAACAGTCTGGATCCTAGAAACTCAGCTTTTTTGCATGCACACTGATTACAAGCAAACAGGTCACAGGTGAGGATGTTACTAGTGATGAGCGAGCACTAAGATGCTCAGTTGCTTGTTGCTCGGGTTGAGCAAATTGGAATGCTCGAGTGCTCGGTCCGAGTAACGAGCCCAATGTAAGTATATGGGAAACTCGAGCATTTTTCCGGCGGCTCCCCCCGGCGGTCTGCAGAGGGCCTAAAAATTGCCCAAATCGATGGGAACAGTGCTCAAATGACATAGGAACAGCATGGGGAAGACCCCTGGAAGCATTTCTGACTCCCAGGTCACTGTTGTCAACAACGTTGTCAGAAGTATTATGCCTCTTTTACGGACTCACAATAAAACATGCAAAAATGAAACCAAAATGGATTTTCCAGGGAAATATGTTAAGGAACATCCTTTCCAGGGAAATGACTTGTATATAAGGCAAAATAAATAATCAAAAACAAAAATACTCCTCCACACCTTGGGCTATATTCACACGTAGCGTTTTTGATGCGTTGTTGCACTTTTGCATTGCTTTCAACCAAGACAAATGCATTCACTGGGAAATGTCATTTTAACATTTTACAACCTTATCTGGCCATATGGTGTGTGACACATCATCAGACACATGCATACAGTGCTGAAAAGACATAGGAACAGCATGGGGAAGACCCCTGGAAACATCTGACTCCCAGGTCACTGCCTAAGTGTACCTGTAGCACCCTGAGGATTCGGCTGCTACAGGGGTATTGCACCTCAACCCAGAGGTGTGATATTCCACTCCCGGGTAAGGATGGAGTGTGGGACTGAGCCCAGAAAGCTGCATGCACTACACACATCCCATTTCCGAGGAACAGACCAACGGTACTCCCACTTAGAAATGTGCAGGTACGACCGAGTCTGTTCCTGGCTGGAGTGGGAGGGGGGTGGTACATCCCAAGTAGTGTAGGGGCAGATAGGGGGAGCAGCCTGGGTAAAGATAGGAGCTCATTGGGTGCTGGTCACCTGAGCTCACACATAGAGGGAGTATTTAAGGTGGGCACCATCTAAGATCAGGGTCAGTCTTTGCAGAGGGGTCAGTTTGCCACAGTCGGTCAGTCTGTGAGGAGTCAGTCAGCCTTTTGCAGAGAAGCCAGAGGAAGAGGAGCAGAGCAGCCCCAGGCCCAGAGAGAGTGAGAGAGGAGAGTCAGAAGGACCCAGAGAAAACAAGCAGGAACTCTGAGAACCCATATACAAACCTAGGGTGAAGAGTTGGCAAAAGGGTACCGGATCCCAAACTGGTGGGGGCTCAAGCACACCTCAGCCAGAGACCGGAGGCCGTGGGCAGGATCTGCCACGGCCACCCACCACATCCACCCTGAAGGCAAACCACGTGTAGGGTCAGGGAACCCAAGGCCAAGGGTTTCCCAACAGAAGGCCCGAGGGAGCTGGACCTAGGTGGATCCCTGGTGGGGACGGCCAGAAGACAGGACAGGAAGGAGGGCTCAGGGTCACGCTCCGGACTTGCTTGGGGGTTGGCTGAATCCAGGACCTGGTGGACGCAGCACGGCTCGGGTGGTCACTTGAAGCTGGAGTGACCGGAACATCAGCAGTAAGTAAATACCCTAAACTGCACAACCCGACTCTGTCTTTAATTACCATCTATGCTGCACCACCACAACCCCCATCCTCTGCACCTGACCCCCTGAGGCTATACCCCACCCGTTGGGGGTTATACTATCAAAAGCTGCACCAACACCATCAGCCTCAGCGGACCCTGCTGCAGCGGCGGCCGTAGTGACCGCAATACAACGGGTGGCATAGTCGACATAAAGAACTTTATAACATCTGTAGGACTGCCACATACTCTGAGCTTGACACCCTGGGCACGGACCGGGTCACTGCCACTCGGTGACTACAACTCCCATCTGATCCGGCTCCGGGTATTCCCCTAAAGAATATGGCCCAGGGGGTGCGTCAACTTTGGCGTAGTCGGCAGGATTACGTGCCCGCAACACCCGGGTACTGCGTGCCTGAAGAACAGAACAAGTTTACCTCAAAAAGAAGTCTCCTGCCGGTTCCGGAGGGTCCCCGCCATCGGACTCCATCACAGATCGATTCCCGCCGGTTGTCCGCCATTAACAGCTTTTTCCCGCCATCTGCAGAGTTTCCCGCCACTGGGAGACGATTCCCGCCATTTCCAAAGGTTTCCCGCCTTGGAAGAGCGGACGCCATTATGGGCGTGCCAGAGGGTGGCAAGAGGCCGCCTCCCATCGTGGGCCAGGACCGAAAATGGCGCCAAAAGTGGAAACCGCCCCCACCAACAGAGACTGTGATGCTAGAGGTGTCTGTCAGCGTGAAAGAACTGCCCCTGGAGCTGACAATCACCAAGTGGCCCCGGGACCGCCCTCGAAGTGGGAGGACTGAGAAGAAGAGAGCAAAGATGGGTGTCGCCTGGAGCAGTCTGGAGAGAGCGCACCCGGAGACAAGAAGCCTAGAGCTGAGTCCAGAAGAAGCTTACCCGGAGATGGGAGAAGAGCAGAGCAGCACCGGCCCGCTGGCCAGGAGCCTGCTGGAGACAACAGAAGGAGAGCAGAGCAGCACCGACCCGTTGGTCAGGAGCCTGCTAGAAGCAACGACCCCACTAGGCCTAGTGGAGGTCTTGGCACAGCTCCCCCGAGATCGGGAGTGTGCGCAGACTGCGCTGGAGGGCCTCGCACGGAGGATGGCCCGGGTGCAACGAGAGACGTTGGCGGAGTGGAGCCGAGAGATGGCCCAGCAGACAAGAACCCGTCAGCGGAGCACGCCACCCGAGACGAGGAGACAGACCGCCTCTGAGGATGGCGCAGGAGGACTGAAGGCCGGAGACGGCGCCGAGAAGGGAGCCGAACGAAAGGAGGCAGGTAAAGGGGACGTCTCTACCCCAAACCGGGAAACCGCGCACCTGCCCCAGCTCCCCGTCGCAGAGCCCGAAGTACCCCCTGCCGTGCCCGTAACCGCAACGTCACCGCCACAGACTAGGCCTCAACCGGAAGCCGCAGCCGCGACCCCTGTGACGTCACACGCCTCGACCCCGAGCGTGACCAAGCAGGAAGTACCACCAGCCTGGTCGCAAGGCCTAGCACCCCCGGGCGCCGCAATACCAACAGCGCCCCCTACCTCCGCGGAGCCACCGGCCTGGTCGCAGGGCCAAGTAGCCCAGGGCGCCGCCGTCCTTACGGTGCCCTTCACTTTCCAGGTGCCCCAGGCCTGGCAGTAAGGCCTGGGCAACCCGGGCGCCACCACCACTGCGCCCATAAAACCAAGAGTGCCGCATCTGGGAGAAGATCTGTTTGCCCAACATACGTGCCCGGATGGGCAGCCCTTTATATGGCCACCGGAGTTTCACCATCCCCGACTCCGGAAAGAGAGACCCCTAGATGAACCCCTGATCCCGGCTCCAAAGCCCGTAAAGAGGATCTCGCCCCCGCTGGCAGAAGCGCAGTTTGAGTGGGACCCCACCGGAGAAGACCTCATGGGGTTCACTCAGGAGACTCGGGCAGCCGCAGCGGAGCGTGCAGAGTGCTGCCGCCAGCAGCTCGAGGTCTTTGAGAGGGAGCGGAGAGAGAGGCGGGTCCGGGAACAACAAGCCCAGATAAGGAGCGCGGAGCAGAAGAGCCGGGCCAGGAGGAGTCCCCGTGCAGCCCATGGTCCCCCTTCCACCGGGACTGTGATCAAGTTTAATATGCAGCACGGGTGGGGCTTCATCCGAGATCACCGCACCCCAGGCGACGTCTTCGTGACAAGAAGAGACGTTGAGTCCCACCTACCGGAGGGACACAGAGGACGTGACCTGTATATAGGGGACGAGGTCACCTTCACCCGGCACAAGTGTGCCAAAGGACCCTACGCCCTCCATGTGCATCGCCTGACGGAGGAAGAGCTGCGGTGTGAGGAGGAAGAACAAGAGGACCCGGACGGGTCTGAAGTTAAAGGTAACCACAAAGAAAGAGCAGGAGGACGTCGTCGTTGAGTACAGCAGAGTACAAGCTGTATATAGTTGCCCGTCGGGGCACAGTGAACTGTTGTTGCTATTATAGTCCCCGTTGGGACCAGCAAATTGAACTGTTACCCGTATTTCCCTAAATCCCACTGGCCGAGGACTGAGAGCGGTCATTCCTCCCTAATACCTGGCCGAGGACTGAGAGCGGCCATATCCCTTGTAAATAGTTGCGCGTCCTAAAGCGCCCCTACTGGTTTTATAGGAAAGCCACGAGTTCCAAAGACTGTCGCACTTTACCCGGTCACACGTTGCACAGTGACCGGAGGAGGAGCCAGAGGCGACGAGAATGTTATTAATATGAAAAGTTTTATGATGATGCTGATATATATATGATATTTTATATGTTTTTATTATGTTGTTTATATGAAAAAAAAAAAAAAATGTATGTTTGTGGATGTTTTATATCTTACAGCCCGAGGACGTGCTGTGATTTACCAGGGGGGAATGTAGCACCCTGAGGATTCGGCTGCTACAGGGGTATTGCACCTCAACCCAGAGGTGTGATATTCCACTCCCGGGTAAGGATGGAGTGTGGGACTGAGCCCAGAAAGCTGCATGCACTACACACATCCCATTTCCGAGGAACAGACCAACGGTACTCCCACTTAGAAATGTGCAGGTACGACCGAGTCTGTTCCTGGCTGGAGTGGGAGGGGGGTGGTACATCCCAAGTAGTGTAGGGGCAGATAGGGGGAGCAGCCTGGGTAAAGATAGGAGCTCATTGGGTGCTGGTCACCTGAGCTCACACATAGAGGGAGTATTTAAGGTGGGCACCATCTAAGATCAGGGTCAGTCTTTGCAGAGGGGTCAGTTTGCCACAGTCGGTCAGTCTGTGAGGAGTCAGTCAGCCTTTTGCAGAGAAGCCAGAGGAAGAGGAGCAGAGCAGCCCCAGGCCCAGAGAGAGTGAGAGAGGAGAGTCAGAAGGACCCAGAGAAAACAAGCAGGAACTCTGAGAACCCATATACAAACCTAGGGTGAAGAGTTGGCAAAAGGGTACCGGATCCCAAACTGGTGGGGGCTCAAGCACACCTCAGCCAGAGACCGGAGGCCGTGGGCAGGATCTGCCACGGCCACCCACCACATCCACCCTGAAGGCAAACCACGTGTAGGGTCAGGGAACCCAAGGCCAAGGGTTTCCCAACAGAAGGCCCGAGGGAGCTGGACCTAGGTGGATCCCTGGTGGGGACGGCCAGAAGACAGGACAGGAAGGAGGGCTCAGGGTCACGCTCCGGACTTGCTTGGGGGTTGGCTGAATCCAGGACCTGGTGGACGCAGCACGGCTCGGGTGGTCACTTGAAGCTGGAGTGACCGGAACATCAGCAGTAAGTAAATACCCTAAACTGCACAACCCGACTCTGTCTTTAATTACCATCTATGCTGCACCACCACAACCCCCATCCTCTGCACCTGACCCCCTGAGGCTATACCCCACCCGTTGGGGGTTATACTATCAAAAGCTGCACCAACACCATCAGCCTCAGCGGACCCTGCTGCAGCGGCGGCCGTAGTGACCGCAATACAACGGGTGGCGTAGTCGACATAAAGAACTTTATAACATCTGTAGGACTGCCACATACTCTGAGCTTGACACCCTGGGCACGGACCGGGTCACTGCCACTCGGTGACTACAACTCCCATCTGATCCGGCTCCGGGTATTCCCCTAAAGAATATGGCCCAGGGGGTGCGTCATACCCATCATAAGTGATCCTTGGCGCATGCAAAGATGCCTCCTGCCATGCACATGTCGTGGCAGACTTTCAACAATCACCGTCCATGTCCGCATCCCAGCGCAGCGTTCAGTTGTCCCTACCCCATTCCTTGGAATGCTAGCGCAAGTATGCAGTCAGCCACCCACCCACAGGCTGCAATACTATACTGCCAAATTTTTGACAGCTGCTTGCATTTGAAATGTGGCCTTTTAGGCTCGTGGAGGTGGAAGCTGTCCACAACCTCATGGCGGCGGCGGCCACCGGATGTCCATACTCGGTCCCCTGACGCCACTATTTCTCCCGTTATCGTCTCAACCTTCCACAAGCACGGGTCCCACAACATTACCCTTGTCCTCCCCAGTGTACTTACTGGGAATGACCGCCTAACCACAAACACGTGGTCAAGTGAATGTGGCTTGACGGTGAGTTGCATTTCACCACAGCCATATTTTTTAGCTCGGTGGAAGGACTGACTTTTGGGAAACCATATCTACTCCGGCTATCATTTCTCCGTCACCAGGTTCTGCCCATTGTCACAAATGACCATGCCTGGCTGTATGTTCAGCAGGTGAGAGCCACAGATCAGGCTGCTGTGTTACAGCTTTCAACAACTCTGCAGCGGTGGGTGGTTTGTCTCCTAAGCATTAAGCATGTTATCTTCAGCACAGCCTGTTGGCCAAGGCAGTGCTGCAGTGCTTTCAGCTTGTGACTGATGTGGTCTTTCGGAGATGGAGGCCGAACTTGAGGAGGAGGTGCAGGAGCTGAACAATGTGATTACATTAAGGTTACATTGGCGACTCTGATTTTTATACTAAAGAAAGATCCTACTGTGTTTTTTTTTTTACATTATTTTTTAAGACAAATGCATTCACCGGGAAATGTAGTTTTAACATTTTACAGCCTTATCTGGCCATGTGTTGTGTGACACATCATCAGACACATCCTGTTTCATTTATGATGGAGGGACTCTGAAAGTCACAAAGCCTATTTTTATAGGGCCATAAGGCGGCCCTTACTATTCTTAAAGGGCCAGCAGTCGGCCCTCGCTATTGTTAGAGAGCCATCAGCTGGCTATGCTTTGTTGCTCCCATTATTAATGAGTGGGTCTCCTATACTGTTATTGCGTATGCAGTGACTGCAAGGGCTGCCAAAAATTTGGAGGCACTCCAATGCCCCTTGCAAGAGATGTAGAGGTCAGAGAGCCTCCTAGAAACATTGTTCCCATTATTAGGAAGTGGGTCTCCCATAGTGTTTGCCTATGCAGTGAAGCAATGGCTGTCAAAAATTTGGAGGAACGCCAATGCCCCTTGCAAGAGACGTAGAGGTCAGAGAGCCTCCTAAAAACAATATAATAAGCATCCAACACCTTTTTGGACGAATGATCCCAGGAAATCCAAGGTTTCTTAAAACATAAACCCAAACAGGTCTTAATCATGGAGTTGCAACTCCACGATTAAGACCTGTTTGGGTCGAAACATGTTGGTTTCTATGCCTTTTTTGCAATCATGAATGTATCCAAAGTGCCTGACCTTCTTTTTACTTGTTTTTAATATGAAGAAATAAACGGATGTTTTAAGAAACCTTGGATTTCCTGGGATCATTCGTCCAAAAAGGCGCTGGATGCTTATTATTTTGTGCATATCGACTTAGTAGATCCATGCAGCCCGGAGGACGTGGTAACCAGAGGTGAGCTGACAATTTCATCTTATATACAACCCCTGGCAAAAATTATGGAATCACTGGGCTCAGAGGATGTTCATTCACTTGTTTAATGTTGTTGAAAAAAAAGCAGATCACAGACATGGCACAAAACTAAAGTCATTTCAAATGGCAGCCTTATGGCTTTAAGAAACACTAAAAGAAATCAAGATAAAAAATGTGGTACTCAGTAAGGGTCATTTTTTTCAGTCCAAGCAGAGGGAAAAAATTATGGAATCAAGAAAAACAAACACACAAAAGAACACTCCAATACATCACTAGTATTTTGTTGCACCACCTCTGGCTTTAATAACAGCTTGCAGTCTCTGAGGCATGGACTTAATGAGTGACAAACAGTACTCTTCATCAATTTGGCTCCAACTTTCTCTGATTGCTGTTGCCAGATCAGTTTTGCAGGTTGGAGCCTTGTCATGGACCATTTTCTTCAACTTCCACCAAAGATTTTCAATTGGATTGAGATCTGGACTATTTGCAAGCCATGACATTGACCTTATGTGCCTTCTTTCAAGGAATGTTTTCACAGTTTTTGCTCTATGGCAGGATGCATTATCATCTTGAAAAATGATGTCATCATCCCCAAACATCCTTTCAATTGATGGGATAAGAAAACTGTCCAAAATATCAATGTAAACTTGGGCATTTATTGAAGATGCAATGACAGCCATCTCCCCAGTGCCTTTACCTGACATGCAGCCCCATATCATCAATGACTGTGGAAATTTGCATGTTCTCTTCATGCTGTCATCTTTATAACTCTCATTGGAATGGCACCAAACAAAAGTTCCAGTATCATCACCTTGCCCAATGCAGATTCGCGATTCATCACTGAATATGACTTTCATCCAGTCATCCACAGTCCACGATTACTTTTCCTTAGCCCATTGTAACCTTGTTTTTTTCTGTTTAGGTGTTAATAATGGCTTTTGTTTAGCTTTTCTGTATGTAAATTCCATTTCCTTTAGGCGGTTTCTTACAGTTCGGTTACAGACATTAACTCCAGTTTCCTCCCATTCGTCCCTCTTTTGTTTTGTTGTGCATTTCCTGTTTTGGAGACATATTGCTTTAAGTTTCCGGTCTTGACGCTTTGATGTCTTCCTTGGTCTACCAGTATGTTTGCCTTTAACAACCTTCCCATGTTGTTTGTATTTGGTCCAGAATTTAGACACAGCTGACTGTGAACAACCAACATCTTTTGCAACATTGCGTGATGATTTACCTTCTTTTAAGAGTTTGATAATCCTCTTCTTTGTTTCAATTGACATCTCTCGTGTTGGAGCCATGATTCATGTCAGTCCACTTGGTGCAACAGCTCTCCAAGGTGTGATCACTCCTGTTTAGATGCAGACTAATGAGCAGATCTAATTTGATGCAGGTGTTAGTTTTGGAAATGAAAATTTACAGGGGGATTCCATATTTTTTTCCTCAGTATTGAGTGATTCCATAATTTTTTCCCTCTGCTTTGTCTGAAAAAAATACCCTTACTGAGTACCACATTTTTCCTCTTGATTTCTTTTAGTGTTTCTTAAAGCCTTAAAGTTGCCATTTGAAATTACTTTAGTTTTGTGCCATGTCTGTGATCTGCTTTTTTTCAACAACATTAAACAAGTGAATGAACAGCCTCCAAGCCCGTTGATTCCATAATTTTTGCCAGGGGTTGTATATAGTCCTAAAAACAATTTTCCCTTTATTAGGAAGTGGGTCTCCCATAGTGATTGGCTATGCAGTGAAGCAACGGCTGCCAAAAGTTTGGAGGAACTCTAATGTCCCTTGCAAGAGATGTAGAGGTCAGAGAGCCTCCTAAAAACAATGTTCCCATTATTAGGAGGTGGGTCTCCCATAGTGTTTGCCTACAAAAGGAAAAGAATGGGGGTGCAACCAGCCTCAGAAATCGCAGGTTAACAGCTGCTCAGATTAGAGACCAGGTCAATGCCACACAGAGTTCTAGCAGAAGACACATCTCTACAACAACTGTTAAGAGGAGACTTTGTGCAGCAGGCCTTCATGGTAAAATAGCTGCTAGGAATCCACTTCTAAGGACAGGAAAAAAGCAGAAGAGACTTGTTTGGGCTAAAGAACACAAGGAATGGACATTAGACCAGGGGAGATCTGTGCTTTGGTCTGATGAGTCCAAATTTGAGATCTTTGGTTCCAACCACCGTGTCTTTGTGCGACGCAGAAAAGGTGAACGGATAGACTCTACATGCCTGGTTCCCACCGTGAAGCATGGAGGAGGAGGTGTGATGGTGTGGGGGTGCTTTGCTGGTGACACTGTTGGGGATTTATTCAAAATTGAAGGCATACTGAACCAGCATGGCTACCACAGCATCTTGCAGCAGCATGCTATTCCATCCGGTTTGCGTTTAGTTGGACCATCATTTATTTTTCAACAGGACAATGACCCCAAACACACCTCCAGGCTGTGTAAGGGCTATTTGACCAAGAAGGAGAGTGATGGAGTGCTACGCCAGATGACCTGGCCTCCACAGTCACCAAACCTGAACCAAATCGAGATGGTTTGGGGTGAGCTGGACTGCAGAGTGAAGGCAAAAGGGCCAACAAGTGCTAAGCATCTCTGGGAACTCTTTCAAGATTGTTGGAAGACCATTTCCGGTGACTACCCCTTGAAGCTCATCAAGAGAATGCCAAGAGAGTGCAAAGCAGTCAAAGCAAAAGGTGGCTACTTTGAAGAACCTAGAATATAAGACATATTTGCAGTTGTTTCACACTTTTTTGTTAAGTATATAATTCCACATGTGTTAATTCATAGTTTTGATGCTTTTTAGTCATGAAAATACAGAAAAATCTTTAAATGAGAAGGTGTATCCAAACTTTTGGTCTGTACTGTATACGTTCACAATTAAATTCGCAATAAATTCACAATACAAGAATTGGATTCTGTATCATCTTTACAAACGGAGGAACGCGGAACTACCGACACTTTTTATCTTTTTATTATAGTATTTGCCTATGCAGTGAAGCAACGGCTGCCAAAAATTTGGAGGAACTCCAATGTCCCTTGCAAGAGACGGAGAAATGTTGATATGGTACATATGGTGGTGATATGGTGGTGGAGGATGAGGATGCAGAGAAGGAGGGGGACAAGAGCAAATAGACAAAATCAGGAAGCTTATAACCATGTCTGGGTGTGAAGACAGAGGTGCATGGGAATAGAGTTAGACTTCCCGAAAAAAAGACACTGTATTTGAGTTTATGTTACGCTGCTATCATTCGGTGATGTTGAGAAGTCTGGCCCAATTCAGCCCTTGTTCATTTTTATAAGAGTCAGCCTGTCAGCATTGTCAGTTGACAGGCGAATGCGCCTATTGGTTAAACAGTGTGTACGGAAGGTATTCAGACCCCTTTAAATTTTTCACTCTGTTTCATTGCAGCCATTTGGTAAATTCTAAAAAGTTCATTTTTTTTCTCATAAAAAACTCTGCACCCCATCTTGACTGAAAAAAACAGAAATTTAGAATTTTTTGCAAATTTATTAAAAAAGAAAAACTGAAATAACACATGGTCATAAGTATTCAGACCCTTTGCTCAGACACTCATATTTAAGTCACATGCTGTCCATTTCCTTGTGATCCTCCTTGAGATGGTTCTACTCCTTCATTGGAGTCCAGCTGTGTTTAATTAAACTGATAGGACTTGATTTGGAAAGGCACACACCTGTCTATATAAGACCTCACAGCTCACAGTGCATGTCAGACAAAATGAGAATCATGAGCTCAAAGGAACTGCCCAAGGAGCTCAGAGACAGAATTGTGGCAAGGCACAGACCTGGCCAAGGTTACAAAAGAATTTCTGCATTACTCAAGGTTCCTAAGAGCACAGTGGCCTCCATAATCCTTAAATGGAAGAAGTTTGGGACCACCAGAAGTCTTCCTAGACCTGACCGTCCAGTCAAACTGAGCAATCGTGGGAGAAGAGCCTTGGTGAGAGAGGTAAAGAAGAACCCCAAGGTAACTGTGGCTGAGTTCCAGAGATGCAGTAGGGAGATGGGAGAAAGTTCCACAAAGTCAAATATCACTGCAGCCCTCCACCAGTCAGGCCTTTATGGCAGAGTGGCCCGACGGAAGCCTCTCCTCAGTGCAAGACATATGAAAGCCCACATAGAGTTTACTCAAAAACACATGAAGGACTCCCAGACTATGAGAAATAAGATTCTCTGGTCTGATGAGATGAAGATAGAACTTTTTTGGTGATAATTCTAAGCGGTATATGTGGAGAAAAACAGGCACTGCTCATCCCCTGCCCAATACAATCCCAACAGTGAAACATGGTGGTGGCAGCATCATGCTATGGGAGTGTTTTTCAGCTGCAGGAACAGGACGACTGGTTGCAATTGAAGGAAACATGAATGCGGCCAAGTACAGAGATATCCTGGATGAAAACCTCTTCCAGAGTGCTCTGGACCTCAGAATTGGCCGAAGGTTCACCTTTCAACAAGACAATGACCCTAAGCACACAGCTAAAATAACAAAGGAGTGGCTTCAGAACAACTCAGTGTCTATTCTTGACTAGCCTAGCCAGAGCCCTGACCTAAACCCAATTGAGCATCTTTGGAGAGACCTGAAAATGGCAGTCCACCAACGTTCACCATCCAAGCTGATGGAACTGGAGAGGATCTACAAGGAAGAATGGCAGAAGATCCCCAAATCCAGGTGTGAAAAACTTGTTGCATCATTCCCAAGAAGACTCATGTCTATACTAGCTCAAAAGGGTGCTTCTACTCAATACTGTGCAAAGGGTCTGAATACTTATTATGACTAGTGTTGAGCGAGCAAGCTCGACACTGCTTGGTACTCGCCCGAGCATCTCAGTACTCGGGATGTTCGGCGAGCACCGAGCCTTTCCGGGTTACTCGGGCGGGAGCTCGGGTCTCCGCCCTGCATGTTTGGCGCTCTTTACAGAGCCAATGAACATGCAGGGATTGCCAGCCAGTCACTGTAATGCCGCAGCCATGTTGGTTGTGGGCATTACAGTGATTGGCTGCCCGCACAGCGTCACCTCGAGTATTTAAAACCGGGTGCCGCCATCTTGGACACAGTCGATCCGGATCAGACGGTGTAGGGAGAGTGCTGCTGAGTTAGGGAGAGATTTATACTGCGAAATAGGTAGTGTAGGGTCTTTAAAGCCTGCAAAATCAAACAAACAGTCCTTCTCAGGACTAATATCCATCCCAGATATCAGGCAGGCAGGCTGTATAGTTGACGCAGTGGTTATACCAACAAACACTGCATTACAGTCCTGTGTGCTGCTTTTCAAATTGCTAGACTTAGCCCCAGGTCTCAGGGGCCAAGAAAAATCCTTTTTTTTTCATCTAAATTCTCTTTTTTTTTCCCCTCAGTCAGACTGTACAAATACCCATCTTATTAACCTTTTGGTATTCCCCCCCCCCCCCAAAAAAAAAAAAATAGTGTGTCTGTGAGTCTTCAGACACAAATATATCTGTTTAAAAGAGTCTGGTGCAGGCCAGATAACTAGAACTGTGGCTTTCCTCTTCCACGGTTCAAATCTGGGTATAATCCACCTTTTTGCTTAAAAAAAAAACATTTTGAGCATCTCGCTGACTGTTCAGACACAAATATATCTGTTTAAAAGAGTCTGGTGTAGGCCAGATAACTAGAACTGTGGTTTTGCAGTTCCATGGTTCAAATCTCTGTATTATCCACTTTTTTGCCTTTTTTCAATAAAAAAAAACATTTTGAGTGTCTCGCTGACTGTTCAGACACAAATATATCTGTTTAAAAGATTCTGGTGTAGGCCAGATAACTAGAACTGTGGTTTTCCTCTTCCACAGTTCGAATCAGGGTGTAATCCACCTTTTTGCATAAAAAAAAAATTTTGAGTGTCTCGCTGACTGTTCAGACACAAATATATCTGTTTAAAAGAGTCTGGTGTAGGCCAGATAAATAGAACTGTGGTTTTCCTCTTCCACGGTTCAAATCTGTGTGTAATCCACCTTTTTGCATAAAAAAAAAACAGTTTGAGTGTCTCGCTGACTGTTCAGACACAAATATATCTGTTTAAAAGATTCTGGTGTAGGCCAGAGAAATAGAACTGTGGTTTTCCTCTTCCACGGTTATAATCTCCTTTTTATTACCCTTTTGCCATTGAAAGTGGGAGTGTAAGCTATTTTACTTAATTTACAATGGGCAAGGCACGTGGCAAGGGACGTGGAACTGGACGTTCTGGTGATGGTGCGTGCAAATGGAAATGTGCCACAAACAACAGCCACATCTTCTCGCTCCCAGTTCTTGACCGAATTACTAGGGAAGCACACAACAGCACCACTATTGCGAACTGATCAGTGTGAACAGGTTATTAATTGGATAGCAGATAATACTTCCACTCACCTGGGCACCACCACCTCCAGTCTGTCTTCCACAAGGTCAAGTGTTAGTAGCCGTGAGTCTCGACTGCATACTCCTCCTCACCCTGATGCTCCTTCCTCCCACCATTCCGAGTGTCGTCAGACAGCAACTGATCCCACAGTTGGACACTCTGAAGAGCTGTTCACTGGTCCATTTCATATTTGGGCCCCTCGCCTGCTCCGCTTGAAGTGGTGGAAGAGGAGATCTCATATAGCGATGGCCAAATATTTGAACAGCCACGGCCACAGGAAGGCGATGCAGGCAATTTGTCACAAGAGGTGGACAATGACAAGACAAAATTGCCACGAAGTGAGGAGGAGGACCGTGGTGCGGAAGTGGAAGAGGAGGAGGTGGTGGATGATCTAGTAACTGACCCAGCGTGGCAGGAGGACACGCAGAGCGAGGCCAGCAGCACACAGTGGGAGGGAGGCAAAGTATCCCAACAAGCAGGAAGAAGCAGTGTGGTGGCCGCAGACAGAAGGTGGGCAACCGTTCCCCGTAACACCAACACGAGGGACGTTGCCAGTACAACCGGTAGGTCTTCCAGAGTCTGGAATTTTTTTAAAGACTCTGCTGATAACCCCAAAAAGGCCATTTGTACCACCTGCCAGGCCAGCATCATCAGGGGTGACAAAACTACCAGCCTGACC
Source organism: Phyllobates terribilis (assembly GCF_046119375.1). Taxonomy (NCBI): domain Eukaryota; kingdom Metazoa; phylum Chordata; class Amphibia; order Anura; family Dendrobatidae; genus Phyllobates; species Phyllobates terribilis. The sequence goes on from NW_027362771.1 coordinate 219,624,094, forward strand.
ACCACCAGCATGATCAGGCACATGGCAGCAAAGCACCCGACTTTGTGGGGTGAAACCCAGGGTCCACGACCAGTGTCAGCGGGTGTCACCACTGCTTCTTCCGCTGTTGTGCGTGTAAGAGAACCCCCTGTTGTGCGTGCAAAGCAATCCCCTGTCCATACTGCATGCAAAGATGCCCCCTCCTCTCAGTCTTCACTTGTTATGGCAGTTTCTCAAGAAACAGCATCAACGTCCACGTCCACGTCCCACCGCAGCGTTCAATTGTCCATATCCCAGACCTTTGAATGAAAGCGCAAATTCTCAGCCAACGCCCCACAGGCCACAGTCCTAAATTAGCACATTTCACGACTGCTTGCGTTGGAAATGCTGCCTTTTAGGCTGGTGGAGACGGAATCCTTCCGCAACCTTATGGCGGTGGCCGTCCCTTGGTACTCGGTCCCCAGCCGACACTATTTTGCCCGGTGTGCCATCCCTGCACTATACAAGCACGAGTCCCAAAACATCTGCCGTGCCCTCAACAACGCAGTTACTGGGAGAGTCCACCTGACAACCGACACGTAGACAAGTGGTTGTGGCCAGGGACGGTACATCTCCCTGACGGCACACTGGGTAAACATAGTGGAAGCCGGGACTCAGACGGACCTTGGGAAGGAAAACATCCTCCCCACACCGAGGATTACGGGCCCTATGTCAGTCAGTGTTGCCCCCACAGTGTACAGCTCCTGCGCATCATCATCATCCTCCTCCTCATGTTCAGCCTCCATCTCAGATATCACCACATCAGTTACAAGCTGGAAGCACTGCAGAACTGCCTCAGCCAAGCGGCAACAGGCTGTGTTGAAACTCATAAGCTTAGGTAATAAACCTCACACTGCTTATGAGTTGTGGACAGCTGTGAAAGAGCAGGCAGATCTGTGGCTGAGACCGCTGAACCAACATCCAGGCATGGTCATTTGTGACAATGGCCGTAACCTGGTGGCGGCTCTGAGGCAAGGCGAGATCACACACATACCATGCCTGGCTCATGTGCTTAACCTTGTGGTTCAGCGGTTTCTTAAATCGTACCCCGAGTTGCCAGATCTGCTCGTCAAAGTACGCCGCCTGTCAGCTCATTTTTGGAAGTCGGCTACAGCTTCCGCCACCCTTGCTGTGTTGCAGCAGCGTTTGCAGCTTCCGGCACACCGACTGGTGTGTGATGTCCCCACACGTTGGAACTCTACCCTCCACATTTTGCAAAGGATTTCTGAGCAGAAGAGAGCAGTTGTGGAGTACCAGCTGCCGCAAGGCCGTCGATATTCAGGTCAGACTCCACACATAAGACCTCAGGAGTGGACCTGGATATCTGACATATGGACCATCCTGACAAACTTTGAGGAGTCCACCAAGATGGTGAGTGGCGATGACGCCATCATTAGCATCAGCATCCCACTTGTCTGTCTTTTGCAATGCTCTCTGCAGAGAATTAAAAAGGAGGCATTGTAGCCAGAGTATGATGAGATGGATCAAGAAGATGTAGCGGGCGATTACACACAGCCCAGCCTCATCTCATCCCAACGTGCATTGGGGGACAATGAGGGAGAGGAGTGAATCCTGCTTTGAGCAGGGGGTTGGACCAGATGACCCAAGAGGTCCCTTCCAACTCTACCATTCTATGATTCTATGATTCTATGAGGAGGAGGAGAAGGAGGAGGTGTAAGAACAGGAGCTGGTATCATGCGCTGTAGACGGTAGTAACTGTACAACTGTCATACCGTAGGTTCAGCGTGGGTGGCCTGAGGACAGGGGGGAGGAGGAGGAGAGCATGGTCAGTCATCATCTTGGTGAGGACACGGAAGTCTTGTCCGTTACCAGTCTGGCACGCATGGCTGACTTTATGTTACGATGCCTTAACCGTGACCCTCGCATTGTCAAAATGTTGGGTGATAGTCATTACTGGTTGGTGACACTTTTAGATCCCCGCTACAAGGAGAACTTTCACTCTCTTATTCCTGAGGTGGAGAGGTCTACAAAAATGGGGCAGTACCAGAAGGCCCTTGCTGCAGAACTGTTAAAAAAATTCCCATCTGAACACTCTAGCGGCAGAGGTCACAGTACGTTGCCCAACCAAGGCGTACAGGCGAGAGAGACGCAACTCCAATCCAGCAGATGCAGGGGAACACTGTCAACGTTCTGGGACAGTTTTCTGAGACCCGCCCAGCTTACAGGCCCTGAGGCGCTGGGTACTCTCACAAGGAGTGGAAAGTTTCTAAAGATGGTGAGGGAGTACCTTGTCTACCGTACCAGCATCCTCCATGATTCCTCTGTGCATTTTAATTATTGGGTATCCAAGCTGTACACTTGGAATGAACTCGCTCTGTATGCCTTGGAGGTCCTGGCCTACCCTGCCACTAGCGTGTTATCGGAGTGTGTTTTTAGTGCCACTGGGGGGATTATAACTGATAAGCGCACTCGCCTGTCAACTGACAATGTTTATCTTCGGCCTCCACCACGACTATACCACCAGGGGGACCATGTTGCCAGCATTGCAAGTTCCTCCGTCCTAATTTTTGGCAGCTTTTGCTTGGAAGGCATAGGCAAAAACTATGGGAGACCCACTCCCCAATAATGGGAATAATGTTTTTAATATGCTGTACTGCATGGCACTTGTAAGGGGCATTAAAATCGTCTTGTTAAGCTACTGTGACCTCCACGTCTCTTCCAAGGGGCATTAAATCCGTCTTGTTAAACCACTCTGAACTCCATGTCTCTTCCAAGGGGCATTAAAACCGTCTTGTTAAGCTACTGTGACCTCCACGTCTCTTCCAAGGGGCATTAAAACCGTCTTGTTAAACCACTCTGAACTCCACGTCTCTTCCAAGGGGCATTAAAATCATCTTGTTAAACCACTCTGAACTCCACGTCTCTTCCAAGGGGCATTAAAACCGTCTTGTTAAGCTACTGTGACCTCCACGTCTCTTCCAAGGGGCATTAAAACCGTCTTGTTAAACCACTCTGAACTCCACGTCTCTTCCAAGGGGCATTAAAATCATCTTGTTAAACCACTCTGAACTCCACGTCTCTTCCAAGGGGCATTAAAACCATCTTGTTAAGCTACTGTGACCTCCACGTCTCTTCCAAGGGGCATTAAAACCGTCTTGTTAAACCACTCTGAACTCCACGTCTCTTCCAAGGGGCATTAAAATCATCTTGTTAAACCACTCTGAACTCCACGTCTCTTCCAAGGGGCATTAAAACCGTCTTGTTAAGCTACTGTGACCTCCACGTCTCTTCCAAGGGGCATTAAAACCGTCTTGCTAAACCACTCTGAACTCCACGTCTCTTCCAAGGGGCATTAAAACCGTCTTGTTAAACCGCTCTGAACTCCACATCTCTTCCAAGGGGCATTAAAACCGTCTTGTTAAGCTACTGTGACTTCCGCGTCTCTTCCATGGGCATTAAAACCATCTTGTTAAACCACTCTGAACTCCACGTCTCTTCCAAGGGGCATTAAAACCGTCTTGTTAAGCTACTGTGACCTCCACGTCTCTTCCAAGGGGCATTAAAACCGTCTTGCTAAACCACTCTGAACTCCACGTCTCTTCCAAGGGGCATTAAAACCGTCTTGTTAAACCACTCTGAACTCCACATCTCTTCCAAGGGGCATTAAAACCGTCTTGTTAAGCTACTGTGACTTCCGCGTCTCTTCCATGGGCATTAAAACCATCTTGTTAAACCACTCTGAACTTCACGTCTCTTCCAAGGGGCATTAAAACCATCTTGTTAAGCTACTGTGACCTCCGCGACTCTTCTAAGGGGCATTAAAACCGTCTTGTTAAACCACTCTGAACTGCACGTTTCTTCCAAGGGGCATTAAAACCGTCTTGTTAAACCACTCTGAACTCCACGTCTCTTCCAAGGGGCATTAAAACCGTCTTGCTAAGCTACTGTGACCTCCACGTCTCTTCCAAGGGGCATTAAAACCGTCTTGTTAAACCACTCTGAACTCCACGTCTCTTCCAAGGGGCATTAAAACCGTCTTGTTAAGCTACTGTGACCTCCACGTCTCTTCCATGGGCATTAAAACCGTCTTGTTAAACCACTCTGAACTCCACGTCTCTTCCAAGGGGCATTAAAACCATCTTGTTAAGCTACTGTGACCTCCACGTCTCTTACAAGGGGCATTAAAACCATCTTGTTAAGCTACTGTGACCTCCACGTCTCTTCCAAGAGGCATTAAAACCGTCTTGTTAAACTACTCTGAACTCCATGTCTCTTCCAAGGGGCATTAAAACCGTCTTGTTAAACCACTCTGAACTCCACGTCTCTTCCAAGGGGCATTAACACCGTCTTGTTAAGCTACTGTGACCTCCACGTCTCTTCCATGGGCATTAAAACCGTCTTGTTAAACCACTCTGAACTCCATGTCTCTTCCAAGGGGCATTAAAACCGTCTTGTTAAGCTACTGTGACCTCCACGACTCTTCCAAGGGGCATTAAAACCGTCTTGCTAAACCACTCTGAACTCCACGTCTCTTCCAAGGGGCATTAAAACCGTCTTGTTAAACCACTCTGAACTCCACGTCTCTTCCAAGGGGCATTAAAACCGTCTTGTTAAGCTACTGTGACCTCCACGTCTCTTCCAAGGGGCATTAAACCTGTCTTGTTAAACCATTCTGAACTCCACGTCTCTTCCAAGGGGCATTAAAACCGTCTTGTTAAACCACTCTGAACTCCACGTCTTTTCCAAGGGGCATTAAAACCGTCTTGTTAAGCTACTGTGACCTCTACGTCTCTTCCAAGGGGCATTAAAACTGTCTTGTTAAACCACTCTGAACTCCACAGCTATTCCAAGGGGCATTGAAATGTTGTTTTTAATTACCTCTAACCTCCATGACTCTTCCAACGGGCATTGCATTTCCTCCTAATTTTAGTCGGCTTTTGCTTTTCAAAGCATAGGCGAACAGTAAGGGAGACCCACTCCCCAATAATGGGTAGAAGGTTTTTAGTAAGCTGTAATCCACCTCTATTTCAAGGGGCATTGCAGTTCCTTATAATTTTTGGAAAGCCTTCCATTCACTGCTTAGGCCAACAGTGTACAGTAGACCCAGTTGCTATAAATGGAAAAAACTGTTTAGTTAAGGCCCTCTGACCTCCATGTCAATTTCAAGTGCAAGCAAGCAGTATGGTATTGCAGCCTGGGGGTGGGTGGGTGGCAGGCTGCATACTTGCGCTTGCATTGTTAGGAATGGGGAGGTACAATTGAACATTGCCCTGGGACAAGGACTTGCACGGGGATAGTTGCAAGTCTGCATCTTCTGATGCGGCAAGAATCACTTCTGATGGGCAAACTTTTAGGCAGTGACCTGGGTGTCAGATATGCTTCCAGGGGTCTTCCCCATGCTGTTCCCATGTCTTTTCAGCACTGTATGCATGTGTCACACAGCACATGGCCAGATAAGGTTGTAAAATGTTAAAATTACATTTCCCAGTGAATGCATTTGTCACGGATGACAGCAACACAATAGAGCCAAAACGTATAAAAAATGCTACTTGTGAACATAGCCCAAGGTGTGGAGGAGTATTTTTGTTTTTGGTTATTTATTTTGCCTTATACACAAGTCTTTACCCTGGAAAGGATGTTCCTTAACATATTTCACAGGAAAGCAGTTTCAGTTTCGTTTTTGAACTTTTTATTGTGAGCCCGTAAAAGTGGCTTAATACATCTGACCACGTTGTTGACAGCAGTGACCTGGGGGTCAGAAATGCTTCCTGGGGCGATCCCCATGCTGTCCCCATGTCATTTGAGCTTTGTCACTATCGTTTTGGGCACTTTTTAGGCTTTCTACAGACTGCCGGGGGTGCCGCCGCAAAAATGCTCGGGTCTCCCATAAACTAACATTGGGCTCGTTGCTCGGGTCGAGCACCCAAGTATCACGGTGAGCTCGGCCCGAGCTTCGAGCACCCGAGCATTTTAGTGCTTGCTCATCACTACTTATGACCATGTGATATTTCAGTTTTTCTTTTTTAATAAATTAGCAAAAATTGCTACATTTCAGTTTTTTTTCAGTCAAGATGGGGTGCAGAGTGTACTTTAATGAGAAAAAAAATTTACTTTCTAGAATTTACCATATGGCTGCAATAAAACAAAGAGTGAAAAATTTAAAGGGGTCTGAATTCTTTCCGTACCCACTGTAATTCCACCGGTGGCACTATAAACCCGCTCTGACAAAACACTAGCGGCAGTGCAGGCCAGGACCTCCAAAGCGTAGAGAGCCAGTTCATGTCACGTGTCCAGCTTGGATACCCAATAATTAAAAGGCACAGAGGAATCACAGAGGATGTTGATACGGTCCCTCACCATCTTCCGAAACTTTGCACTCCTTGTGAGAGTACCCCCCGCCTCAGGGCCTATGCGATGGGACGGTCTGAGAAAACTGTCCCAGAACTTTGACAGGGTTCCCCTGCCTCTGCTGGATTGCATTTGTGGCTCTCTCATCTGTACTCCTTTGTTGTCCAACGAACTGTGACCTCTGCCACCAGCGTTTTCAAATGGGAATTTTTTCACTAATTCCGCAACAAGGGCCTTCTCGTACTGCCTCATTTTATTAGGCCTGTCCTACAAAGGAAGAAGAGACATAAAATTCTCCCTGTAGCGTGGGTCTAGAAGCATCACCAACCAGTAATGACTGTCACCCAAAATTTGGACAACTCGAGGGTCACGGGAAAGGCAGCGTAACATAAACTCAGCCATGCGTGCCAGACTGCTAACAGGAAAGAATTCCGTGTCCTCACCAAGAGGACTGTAGGTGACTGGGATGCAGAATTCATTTATTGACAAATAAAGAGAAGACTAACCAAGTTTAAGGCGACAATAGGCAGACTTTTCGGCCACAATTGGCCTTAATCATTATGTCGCTACTGTAAAAGAAGAATATACAGGGTGTCAGAACATGTATCAGTGAAGACGTAAAAATCATAATATTGATATCCAAAGGTAAGGAGGTCTGGTAACTTGACGAGGTTGTGGGGGTAGGGGGGGGGGGGGGAGGAAGAGGGGAGGTGGGTGGAGGAAGGGAAGGTATTGGTCACATACACGTTCAATATATACATAATATACAAAGGAGAGAAGGCACATAATGATACAATTCCATTACAGATGCCTTACTTGTTTATTGGTTTGTGAATGCAGAGTGTCTGAGCAGTACTAGGATAAAGTCCAGGGATAGCAAGAGCTGTAATATCAAGATACTAAGGTTAAATTTATTACCACATTGTATCAGTGAGAGGGTTACTTAAAGGTAGGGCGGTTACTTCTCTGGGGTCCCATGGGGGTGCGAGGTCACACGAACCTATAAAATATATAGCATGAATGGTTAGCGGTAAGTATTTGACCATGTTAAGCTGTGATGGAAGCCCAGGTGTACAGGCACACTCATACCTTGGACTTCAGCCGGTGAATGGACCTGCTTCAAGATGGGGTTCCCATAGGAGATGAGTCAGTCATTGGTGGTGTGGTTCAGTATAGCGGCGCTCCCATGCCTTGCTCTGGCTGTGGTTGGAGGCAGTGTACAGGGACCGCATTTTAAGCGCCGGCGGGCAGTGCCGGACCAGAAGTGTGTCACTGGAGGGGGGGGCGTGTCACCGGAAGTGACGTTCCGCCGGCGCCGTGTCACAGGATAGGGGGGCTGCTTGTTGCCTGTGTTTGTGAGCATGGCGTTATGGCTCACAGGGTATAGTGCAGGTTGCCAGGGAAACTGGAAAGCGGCGCATGCGCAGGGGCACATATGCACAGTCATGAGGGAAAACACGGTATAGATGTGCATAAATTGTCAGAATGTGCGATGAATTAATCACCTACAGCAACCAGGCACTCGTTGCCTATTAATTCAGCACCTCCACTCTGACAGAGTGCGCACAAATTCTGCTTTACTCACCAAGAGGACGACTGACCATGCTCTCATCCTCCTCCTCTTCCTCTTCCTCCCTGTCCTCAGGCCATCCACGCTGAACAGACGGTATGGCAATTGTGAAGGTAGTACTGTCTATAGCGCAGGAAACTAGCTCCTGTTGTTCCTCCTCCTTCTCCTCTTCCTCACTGTCACCCAATCAACATTGGTATGAGATGAGGCTTGGCTGTGTGTAATCACCCTGTATGGTTCCTTGCTCCATCTCATCATGCTCCGCCTGCATTGCATCCTCTTTAATTGAGAGCAGAGAGCATTTCAGAAGACAGAGAAGCGGGATGGTGATGCTAATTATGGCGTCATCGCCATTCACCATGTTGGTGGAGTCCTCAAAGTTTTAGAGGATGGTACAGGTGTCTGGCATCTATGTCCACTCCTTAGGTTTTATGTGTGGAGTCTGACCTGAATATCGACGGCCTTGTTGATGCTGGTAGTCAACAACTGCCATCTTCTGCTCACAAATCCTTCCCAACATCTGCAATGTAGAGTTCCAACGCGTGGTAACAACACACACCAGTCGGTGAGCCGGAAGCTGCAAACGCTGCTCAAGCATGGCAAGAGCGGCGGAAGCTGTAGCTGACTTTCTAAAATGGGCACACAGGTGGCCCACTTTGACATGCAGATCCGACAGATCCAGGTAGGTTTTGAGAAACTGCTGAACCACAAGGTTAAGCACATGGGCCAGGCATCGTACGTGTGTGAGCTCGCCTCACCTCAGAGCCGCCACCAGGTTCCGGCCATTGTCACACATGACCATGCCTGGTTGTAGGTTCAGCGGTGTCAGACACAGATCTGCCTGCTCTTTCACAGCTGTCCACAACTCTTCAGCGTTGTATGGTTTGTCACCTAAGCATATTAGCTTCAGCACAGCTTGTTGCCACTTGGCCGAGGCAGTGCCGTAGCGCTTCCAGCTTGCGACTGATGTGGTAATTGGATGCTGAAGAGAAGGAGTCCAGGAGCTGTAGAATGTGGGGGCAACCGTGATTGACCCAGTGCCCACAATCCTCAGCGTCGGGAGGACGTGTTCTGTCCCAAGGTCCGACTGGGTCCCGGCTTCCACTATGTTAACCTAGTGTGCTGTCAGCGAGATGTACCGGCCCTGCCACAAGCACTTGTCCACATGTTCGTCGTTAGGTGGACTTTCCCAGTAACTGCATTGTTGAGGGCACGGCTAATGTTGTGGGACACTTGTGTAATGTGGGGGACGGCACTCCGGGGACGGCACACCGGTAGAAATAGTGGCAGCTGGGGACCAAGTACCGAGGGATGGCCGCCACCATCAGGTTGCAGAAAGCTTCCATCTCCAGGAGCCTAAAAGAGAACATTCGAGTGCAAGCATTAGCGAAATATGTGAATTTAGTAGTGTGGCCTGTGGGGCGTTAGCTGCGTATTTGCACTTGCATTCCAAAGACTGGGGTAGGGACAACTGAACGCTGTACTGGGATGTGGATGTGCTTGCTGATTGTGCTAGTTGAGAGTGTTCAACGACAGGTGCAGGGTGGGAGGCATCTTGGCATGCGCCATGGACAGGGGATTGGCGTGCTCGCACAACAGCGAAACAAGCAGTGGTGTCACTCGCAGATACTGTTGCTGAACCCTGGGGTTCGGCCCACTTAGTCGGGTGCTTTGCTGCCATGTGCCTGATCATGCTGGTGATGGTCAGGCTGCTAGTTTTGCTACCCTTGGTGGTGCTGGCCTGGCAGCTGGTGCAAATTGCCTTTTTGGGGCTATTGGCAAAGTCTTTAAAAAACAACCAGACCTAACAGTTGTACTGGCAACTTCCGTCGTGTTGATGTTACGGGGAATGGATGCCCACCTTCTGTCTGCGGCCACCACACTGCTTGTTCTTGCCTGTTGTGGTGCTACGCCTCCCTCCCCCTGTGTGCTGCTGTCCTCGCTCTGCATGTCACCTTGCCAGGTTGGGTCAGAGACTTCATCGTTCACCACCTCATCTTCCACTTCCGCACCCTGGTCCTCCTCCTGACTTGCTGGCAATTGTGTCTCATCATCATCCACCTCTTGTGACAGTTTCCCACCGTCACCTTCGTGTGACCGTGGCTGCTCAAATATTTGGGCATTGCTACATGCAATCTTCTCTTGCCCCGCTTCAAGTGGACCGGGCAAGAGACCCGAATCTAAAAATGGAAAAGTGAACAGCTCTTCGGAGTGTCCAAGTGTGGGATCAGTTGTCTCCGGGCACTCGGCATGGTGGGAGGAAGGAGGATCAAGGTGAGGAATATTCAGTCCATACTCACGGCTACTGAGACTTGATCGTGTGGAAGACAGGGTGGTGGTGGTGGTGGCTAAGTGACTGGAAGAATTATCTGCTATCCAACCAATAACCTTTTCACACTGCTCTGTGTTCAATAGTGGTGTTCTGCAGTCCCCTATTAATTGGGACAGGAAGGTCGAGCGATAAGATGTGGGTGTTTGTTGTGGCACAATTTCAGCTTGTCCACGGCCTCGGCCACGTCCCCGGCATGCACCATCATCACCATCACGTCCACTTCCCCGTCCCTTGCCACGCGCCTTGCCCATTTTAAATGGAGGACAATATTTTCCATGTTCACTACAAATGGCTGGATTTGAACCGCAGTGATATGTGATACGTGTGACGGAAAACCACAGTTTAAAATAGCTGGCCTGTGGGTTACTATTTTTCACATCGACCTGGTGTCAATAACTTCACTGACACACTGCAATAAAATTTAAATTGAGGCCAGAAATGGCTGAATTTGGAGCGAACTTATATGTGATATTTGTGACGGAAAACCACAATTTTAAATAGCTGGCCTGTAGGTTACTATTTTTCACAGCGACCCGGTGTCAATAACTTCACTGACACACTGCAACAAAATTTACATGGAGGCCAGAAATGGCTGAATTTGGAGCAAACTTGTATGTGATACATGTGACGGAAAACCACAGTTTTAAATAGCTGGCCTGTAGGTTACTATTTTTCACAGCAATCTGGTGTCAATAACTTCACTGACACACTGCAACAAAATTTAAATGGAGGCCAATATCTTCCACGTTCACTATAAATTTCTGGATTTTTATTGCTGTAATATGGAAAGAATCTGGCTGTATTCTGCTGTGGCAACAAGCAAATGGAGCAGAAAAACGGTGTTCTCTAGATTGCTTTTTAACCAAATAATTAGGATTAAGATAAAAAAAAAAGATCCCTGGCCCCTGATACCTGGGGCTATTTCTACAAATATCTGTAACAGAAGCATCAGACTAAACTGGAATGGAGCCTCTTGTGATGTATTATACACTGCAGTCTGCCCCATACACTGCCTGCCTAGCAGCAACCCCATTTATAAGGCAAGAAATCCCACTTATTAAACCTGACAGGGCACACCTGTGAAGTGAAAACCATTTCCGGTGACTACCTCTTGAAGCTCATCAAGAGAATGCCAAGAGTGTGTAAAGCAGTCATCAAAGCAAAAGGTGGCTACTTTGAAGAACCTAGAATATAACACATATTTTCAGTTGTTTCACACTTTTTTGTTAAGTATATAATTCCACATGTGTTAATTCATAGTTTTGATGCCTTCAGTGTGAATGTACAATTTTCATAGTCATGAAAATACAGAAAAATCTTTAAATGAGAAGGTGTGTCCAAACTTTTAGTCTGTACTGTATATATATATACAGTACAGACCAAAAGTTTGGACACACCTTCTCATTTAAAGATTTTTCTGTATTTTCATGACTATGAAAATTGTACATTCACACTGAAGGCATCAAAACTATGAATTAACACATGTGGAATTATATACTTAACAAAAAAGTGTGAAACAACTGAAAATATGTCTTATATTCTAGGTCCTTCAAAGTAGCCACCTTTTGCTTTGATGACTGCTTTGGCATTCTCTTGATGAGCTTCAAGAGATAGTCACCGGAAATGGTCTTCCAACAATCTTGAAGGAGTTCCCAGAAATGCTTAGCACTTGTTGGCCCTTTTGCCTTCACTCTGCGGTCCAGCTCACCCCAAACTATCTCTATTGGGTTCAGGTCTGGTGACTGTGGAGGCCAGGTCATCTGGCGTAGCACCCCATCACTCTCCTTGCTTGGTCAAATAGACCTTACACAGCCTGGAGGTGTGTTTGGGGTCATTGTCCTGTTGAAAAATAAATCATGGTCCAACTAAACGCAAACCGGATGGAATAGCATGCCGCTGCAAGATGCTGTGGTAGCCATGCTGGTTCAGTATGCCTTCAATTTTGAATAAATCCCCAACAGTGTCACCAGCAAAGCACCCCCATATCATCACACCTCCTCCTCCATGCTTCACGGTGGGAACCAGGCATGTAGAGTCCATCCGCTCACCTTTTCAGCGTCATACAAAGACACGGTGGTTGGAACCAAAGATCTCAAATTTGCACTCATCAGACCAAAGCACAGATTTCCACTGGTTTAATGTCCATTCCTTGTGTTCTTTAGCCCAAACAAGTCTCTTCTGCTTGTTGCCTGTCATTAGCAGTGGTTTCCTTGCAGCTATTTTACCATGAAGGCCTGCTGCACAAAGTCTCCTCTTAACAGTTATTGTAGAGATGTGTCTGCTCCTTGAACTCTGTGTGGCATTGACCTGGTCTCTAATCTGAGCTGCTGTTAACCTGCGATTTCTGAGGCTGGTGACTCGGATAAACTTATCCTCAGAAGCAGAGGTGACTCTTGGTCTTCCTTTTCTGGGGCGGTCCTCATGTGAGCCAGTTTCTTTGTAGCGCTTGATGGTTTTTGCAACTGCACTTGAGGACACTTTCAAAGTTTTCCCAATTTTTCGCACTGACTGACCTTCATTTCTTAAAGTAATGATGGCCACTCGTTTTTCTTTACTTAGCTGCTTTTTTCTTGCCATAATACAAATTCTAACAGTCTATTCAGTAGGACTATCAGCAGTGTATCCACCAGACTTCTGCACAACACCACTGATGGTCCCAACCCCATTTATAAGGCAAGAAATCCCACTTATTAAACCTGACAGGGCACACCTGTGAAGTGAAAACCATTTCCGGTGACTACCTCTTGAAGCTCATCAAGAGAATGCCAAGAGTGTGCAAAGCAGTCATCAAAGCAAAAGGTGGCTACTTTAAAGAACTTTGAATATAAGACATATTTTCAGTTGTTTCACACTTTTTTGTTAAGTATATAATTCGACATGTGTTAATTCATAGTTTTGATGCCTTCAGTGTGAATGTACAATTTTCATAGTCATGAAAATACATAAAAATCTTTAAATGAGAAGGTGTGTCCAAACTTTTGGTCTGTACTGTATATATATATATATATATATATATATATATATATATATATATATATATATATATATATATATACAGTGCTGGCCAAAAGTATTGGCACCCCTGCAATTCTGTCAGATAATACTCAGTTTCTTCCTGAAAATGATTGCAATCACAAATTCTTTGGTATTATTCTCTTCATTTAATTTGTCTTCAATGAAAAAAACACAAAAAGAATTGTCCTAAAGCCAAATTGGATATAATTCCACACCAAACCTAAAAAAGGGGGTGGACAAAAGTATTGGCACCCTTTGAAAAATCATGTGATGCTTCTCTAATTCGTGTAATTAACAGCACCTGTAACTTACCTGTGGCACCTAACAGGTGTTGGCAATAACTAAATCACACTTGCAGCCAGTTAACATGGATTAAAGTTGACCCAACCTCTGTCCTGTGTCCTTGTGTGTACCACATTGAGCATGGAGAAAAGAAAGAAGAACAAAGAACTGTCTGAGGACTTGAGAAACCAAATTGTGAGGAAGCATGAGCAATCTCAAGGCTACAAGTCCATCTCCAAAGACCTGAATGTTCCTGTGTCTTCCGTGCACAGTGCCATCAAGAAGTTTAAAGCCCATGGCACTGTGGCTAACCTCCCTAGATATGGACGGAAAAGAAAAATTGACGAGAGATTTCAACACAAGATTGTGCGGATGGTGGATAAAGAACCTCGACTAACATCCAAACAAGTTCAAGCTGCCCTGCAGTCCGAGGGTACAACAGTGTCAACCCGTACTATCCGTCGACGTCTGAATGAAAAGGGACTGTATGGTAGGATGCCCAGGAAGACCCCACTTCTTACCCCGAGACATAAAAAAGCCAGGCTGGAGTTTGCCAAAACTTACCTGAGAAAGCCTAAAACGTTTTGGAAGAATGTTCTCTGGTCAGATGAGACAAAAGTAGAGCTTTTTTGGGAAAAAGCATTAACATAGAGTGTACAGGAAAAAAAAGAGGCATTCAAAGAAAAGAACACGGTCCCTAGAGTCAAACATGGCGGTGGTTCCCTGATGTTTTGGGGTTGCTTTTCTGCCTCTGGCACTGGACTGCTTGACCGTGTGCATGGCATGATGAAGTCTGAAGACTACCAACAAATTTTGCAGCATAATGTAGGTCCCAGTGTGAGAAAGCTGGGTCTCCCTCAGAGGTCATGGGTCTTCCAGCAGGACAATGACCCAAAACACACTTCCAAAAGCACTATAAAATGGTTTGAGAGAAAGCACTGGAGACTTCTAAGGTGGCCAGCAATGAGTCCAGACCTGAATCCCATAGAACACCTGTGGAGAGATCTCAAAATGGCAGTTTGGAGAAGGCACCCTTCAAATATCAGGGACCTGGAGCAGTTTGCCAAAGAAGAATGGTCTACAATTCCAGCAGAGCATTGTAAGAAACTCATTGATGGTTACCGGAAGCGGTTGTTCGCAGTTATTTTGGCTAAAGGTTGTGCAACCAAGTATTAGGCTGAGGGTGCCAATACTTTTGTCCGGCCCTTTTTTGGAGTTTTGTGTGAAATGATCAATGATTTGATTTTTGCTTCATTCTCTTTTGTGTTTTTTCCTTGCAAGCAAATTAAATGAAGAGAATAATACCAAAGAATTTGTGATTGCAATCATTTTCAGGAAGAAACTGAGTATTATCTGACAGAATTACAGGGGTGCCAATACTTTTGGCCAGCACTGTATATATATATACACTGCTCAAAAAAATAAAGGGAACACTCAAATAACACATCCTAGATCTGGATGAATGAAATATTCTCATTGAATACTTTGTTATGTATAAAGTTGAATGTTCGGACAACAAAATCACACAAAAATCATCAATGGAAATCAAATTTATTAACCAATGGAGGCATGGATTTGGAGTCACCCCCAAAATTAAAGTGGAAAACACACTACAGGCTGATCCAACTTTGATGTAATGTCCTTAAAACAAGTCAAAATGAGGCTCAGTATTGTGTGTGGCCTCCACGTGCCTGTATGACCTCCCTACAATGCCTGGGCATGCTCCTGATGTGGTTGCAGATGGTCTCCTGTGGGATCTCCTCCCAGACCTGGACTAAAGCATCCGCCAACTCCTGGACAGTCTGTTGGTGGATGGAGCGAGACATGATGTTCCAGTTGTGCTCAGTCGGATTCAGGTCTGGGGAACGGGTGGGCCAGTCCGTAGCTTCAATGCCTTCATCTTGCAGGAACTGCTGACACACTCCAGCCACATGAGGTCTGGCATTGTCCTGCATTAGGAGGAACCCAGGACCAACTGCACCAGCATATGGTCTCACAAGGGGTCTGAGGAATTCATCTTGGTACCTAATGGCAGTCAGGCTACCTCTGGAGAGCACATGGAGGGCTGTGCGGCCCTCCAAAGAAATGCACAGAACACCTGGATTGTCAAAGTCGCCACTGGCGCCCTGTGCTCTTCACAGATGAAAGCATGTTCACACTGAGCACATGTGACAGACGTGACAGAGTCTGGAGACGCCGTGGAGAGCGATCTGCTTCCTGCAACATCCTTCAGCATGACTGGTTTGGCAGTGTGTCAGTAATGGTGTGGGGTGACACTTCTTTGGATGGCTGACAAAAATGTCTTTTTGTCTGTACAAGTCCCCTCTAAAATTGTAAAGTGTATTCTGGGCAGCCTCTGCACATAACAACTGAAGAGTGGACATGGATGTCTGACATTTGTGCTGTTCTCCAAGACTTTGAGGAATCCAACGTTGTTGAGTGGCAATGACGCCATAATTAGCACAACAATCCCTCTTCTGTGCCTGCTTAAACAGTTACTACTCACAATTAAAGTTGAAGCTTTGCATGCGTACCAGGTGGAGATGGAGGAAGACATGAGACAGGGGGGAGATACTACCCAGCCCAGCCTCTTCTCATCTGCTCAGTGCGGATTGTGTAACAGTGAGGAGGTGGAGGCTGAGGAAGAGAAACAGGAGCTGGTTGCTAGCACAACAGAGGCTTTGTTCTGTCTCTCCTACGTGCATGAGCTGAGGAGGGGAATGAGGAGGAATAGATGGAGGCGGAGGAGATGGAGAGTTGTCAGCATGGTGGAGACAGGGAAGTGTTGGCTATAGGGAGCTTGCAACATATAGCCGACTTTATGTACCGCTGCCTTTCCTGTGACCCTCACATTATATTTAACTTGGCCAAAAAAGAGTACTGGTTGTTCACCCAGCTAGACCCATGCTACAAGGAAAACCTTGCATTGCTCCTTCGTAAGGTGGAGAGGTCTACCAAAATGGTGCCATACCAGATTACCATTGTGGAAAATATGCTGAAAGAATTCCCATCAGACAACGCTAGAGGAAGGGAGCAAGCTTCCTTGCCCAACCAAGGAGGAGAAGCGAGGGAGACACACACCATGTACAGAAGAGGCAGGGGTACACTGTCAAAGGCCTGGATGAATTTCATGACACCATTCCAATGTCCAGGAACTGATGATCGGTATTTTTGACAAGGAGGGAAAAGTTTTTGAAGATGGTCAAGCAATACCTGGCCGATAAAACCAGTATACTCCCTAATTCCTCTCCATCCTGCAACTAGAGCTGTCCCTCTATGCCTTGGAGGTGTTGTGCTGCCCTGCTGCTAGCATCTTGTCTGAGCGGGTTTTTAGTGCTGCCAGGGGGGTTATAACAGACAGGAGCTTTCGCCTGTCAACAGAGAACGCTGACAGGGTCATTCTGAGAAAAATGAACAAAGCCTGGATTAGCCCTGACTTTTCCACATCACCAGATGACAGCAGCACATAGAGTGTTTTAAAACTTAAATATTTGAATGAGGCCTGCCAGTTGTTGCCTTCAAGGGTCTATGGATGACTGGATGACCCTCCTTATATTTTTTTCCTGGTTTGCACTTTGTGCAAAGCCTTTATGAGTGTAGGAGTACATCGACTACACTTTCAAAATATTTGAATGAGGCCCACAAGATGTTGCCTTCAAGGGTCTTTGGATGACTGCATTATCCTCCTTATCATTTTTCTGGCTTTGCACTGCATGCAAAGCCTTTATGATTGTAGAAGTGCCACACCTACACTTTCTTAATCTTTTTTATGAGTCACTCCACTTGGTGCCGCCAAGGGTGTAAGGATGACCCTGCTTGTAATTTTTGTCAGGCTTTGCAATATGTGCAGAGCTTTTAAAAGTGTAGGAGTACCACTACATGACAATTTAAACAGAATGTGTATGAGGCCCTCCTTTATGTCTAATACAGGGTGTATCTGAGTCCCTCTTCCATCCAATTTTTGACAGTTCTTGCTCTCTTCATAAATTATACTGAAATTTCCAATTTTTTAATGAAAATTTAAATTTTAGCTAACTTAATTATTTTTTTAATCCTTTTTAAATTGTTCCTTGTATACAAGTCATAATACAGGAAAGAAAGTTTCTTAACATTTTTTTCCTGTAAATGGCAATCTGAATGTTTTATTGTCAGTACTTAAAGTGGAGTAAAAGTGTGACACCATTGTTTTCAGCAGCAATCTGGGAGTCAGATGCTTCCAGGGGTCTTCCCCATGCTGTTCTCCTTCTAATCAGCAATTTTTCCATCCATTTCAACATTTTTACTGCCCCACTGACTTTTTTGTAGGGTCTGCCGTACAAAAGCTTGGATTTCCCATTGACTCCCATTATACTCGTTACTCAAAACGACCATCCGAGCATTAGGAATTGCTCGGTTCGAGTAACAAACATTTTAGTGCTCACTCAACTCTATTCATTGATCCATACTGCTTGTGCCAAATTCTAATCTTCACATTAGTATGGAGAAATAGAATTGTGGATTCATATCACCGAGCAATATTTTTTCAGTATATAGCTTACTGTGTGATATGGGGTGGTGGCAGCAGCAGCGGCGTGGTCGCACTGAAGTGAGCATGGTCGCAAGGCAGGAAGATCGCAAGGCTCACATAGCAAAATCAGCGGCGCAGCCATTAATTAACTATTGCCGTGTTACACTGGAGAAAGTGGGCGGTCTCCGGTCCAGAACACGTGCTGCAGTGACGTTACAAAAGAGGCAGGGCCGGCACGTGATCTGGACCGGAGACCGCCCACTAACTCCTGTCTAACATGACCATAATGAATTCATAACAGCGCTGTTCATTTCGTTCCGTGATCCATCTCCCACCGCTCCCTGCCTAGCGCGGTCCAGACAAGAAACAGTGAGGCAAGCATTACACTGTAGAGTAAGTTTAAGCACACAAAGCAAAACACTACCGCTGTGGTGAACTATAACTCCCAGCATGCCATAGGATCTGCATGACATGCTAGGAGTTATAGTTCTCCTCAGGAAAACCACATGACAAATATGGGGTGTGACTCGCCCAGGGGGATGGGGACGACTCGGTACCCGGGCCTTTGCCTGGCCTTGGGGATGTCGCGGTGGTCGGCTCCCGGGCCCATACCCTGGGGTCAGCTTTTAAAAGGGGATTGTTTGTTAACTCTATGAAAGTTTGTGACGTCACCTGTGGTTTCTGGTGAGAATCACCAGCGCTGCGGCAGTCCACTGAGGCCGGTGATAAGGCAGCTTGATGGTATAGCTCCCCACAGGTGGAGCTAGGCCTCAGGGCAGCGTACGGAGAGGGGAATGCAGGACAGAGGGGACCCAGCCGGGTCAGAGCAAGAATAGGAGCACACACGAAAGTCACTTCAGTAGCTTTTACTGATGAAAATTCAGGCACGTCCTGGAGCACTGAAGGGTGAGGGGTGCACGTCCGGATTCTCCCCAGTGAGCGGGTGTAGGGCCTCCTGTTTCTTGCCTCTCTGTAGTAAGTTTCTGATCTGCCTGGAGCTAGGCCTAACTTGGTTTCAGTTCTGCACCTGCTGACTTGGTGATAGGGCCTTCTGTTGGAGATCACTCTCCCTATTCTTTGGGGTCTCCGTGATTCCTGACCCTGGTACGTATCAGCTTTTGGTGATCCTGGGACATGTAGTCCGCCAGGGGTTCTGGTTGTTTTCTACTGGTCATGAAGATCCACGTAGACTCGGACCTGGTGTCCGGTATATTCTTCGGGGTGAGCTGGTTAAGCTCCTCTGCCCCCTATGTTACTCACTTTCCACTCTCCTTTGGCCCCGGTCGGGCCCTCACTAGGCTACATACACTGCAGCCGGGACGCTGCTCTTCTTTGCCGCTCTCAGAGTGTCGGCACACTCCTAGCTCTCTATCCTGAGTAGTGTTGAGCCACCCCCGTAGTGTTCGGGTTCGGTTCGTCGAACACCGGGATGTTCGAGGAACTGTTCGTCGAACTGTTCGTCGAACACCTTAGAACACCGTCGAACACCGTTAAAACCAATGGCAGGCAAACAAAAACACATAGAAACACATAGAAAACACCTTCAAAGGTGTCCAAAAGCTGACAAACTGCTCAGAAGACGCTTTCTTTAAAAAAGCCGGCCGGCAATTCAGTAGCGGCATACACCGGTACCCGACAAATTAGACAAGAAGGAATAGAGCCTCACACATAGATTAGATAGATAGAAACATGTCAGTCACATATATATGAAGTACAGTGACAGTGTTGCTTACTGTACTTGTCATTTAGTGTAAAGGATTTATTAAAAAATATAATAGTGTTTTCATGCACTGTCTCTTTAAAAAAGCCGGCCGGCAATTCAGCATCTGTACTCGACAATTTATAATAGACAGAATAGAGCTTCACACATAGATTAGATAGATAGAAACATGTCAGTCACATATATATGAAGTACAGTGACAATGTTGCTTACTGTACTTGTCATTTAGTGTAAAGGATTTATTAAAAAATATAATAGTGTTTTCATGCACCGTCTCTCTAAAAAAGCCGGCCGGCAATTCAGCATCTGTACCCGACAATTTATAACAGACAGAATAGAGCTTCACACATAGATTAGATAGATAGAAACATGTCAGTCACATATATATGAAGTACAGTGACAATGTTGCTTACTGTACTTGTCATTTAGTGTAAAGGATTTATTAAAAAATATAATAGTGTTTTCATGCACCGTCTCTTTAAAAAAGCCGGCCGGCAATTCAGCATCTGTACCCGACAATTTATAACAGACAGAATAGAGCTTCACACATAGATTAGATAGATAGAAACATGTCAGTCACATATATATGAAGTACAGTGATAGTGTTGGTTACTGTACTTGTCATTTAGTATTAAAATAAAGGATTTATTATTAAAAAAAATTGGCGTGGGGTTCCCCTTAATTTTAGTCTCTAGCGGAGGTTAAGCAGACAGCTGGGGCAGATGTTTGAAGCCTGGGAAGGGGGTAATACCCACGGAGCTTCCCAGGCTACTAATATGAGCCCCCAGCTGAATACATAGCCTTTACTAGCTATTAAAATGGGGGACCCCCCCAAAAAAATGACGTGGGGTCCCCCCTAATTTAATAGCTAGCAAAGGCTAGGCAGACAACTGGGGGCTGATATTAATAGCCCAGGAAGGGTGCCATGAATATTGGCCCCCTCCCAGGCTAGAAACACCAGCCGTCAGCCGCCCCAGAAATGGCGCATTCATAGGATGCGCCAATTCTGGCACTTAGCCTCACTCTTCCACGCTGCCCTGTAGCGGTGGCAGCGGGTAATAGGGCTGGGGTTGATGTCAGCTTATAATGCCAGCTGACATCAAGCCCAGGTTAGTAATGGAGAGGCGTCTATAAGACACCCCCATTACTAACCCCATAGTCAAAGTTAAAAGAAAACACAAACACCCAGAATAAAGTCCTTTAACTGAAATAAAGACACAATCCTTTATTGTTCTAAATTAAACCATACTTACAATCACGCCCATTCCAGCTGAAGCCAACGATCTCCTGCAATAAAAGAAAAATAATAAAGCAACATCATCCTTACCTTTCCATGGTTCCCACGACAGCTTCAGTGTTATGTTCTGCTACCAAAGCTAAGGAAAGAGAGGAGATCTGTCCCTACTATGAGACTCAGCTGAATCCCTACGATGTAACAGGGAACCTGATCCTGCGATCAGACCTGCTAAAGTCCTAATCTAGTCTGTACGAAGACCTATAGATGTGGGGAGGGAATCCCTACAAGTACTAAGGACTGGGAGGAATATGGGACACCTCCTAACAGAAATAGTAGCAGACAGACGAACAAACAAAATAGATAGAACATAGAGGTCCGTAGACCAAGCAAACTAACAGAGTTAGATACAGAGCACAGGCTAGCTAGAAAGTAGATATACAATGAAGTCCAGCAAAGCCAGAAGGGCGGAGCAGGACTAAATAGGCCAACAAGGTCATGTGACCAGCAAAGGAAAAAAAACCTAACAGCAAGGTTCTAACAGTACCCCCCCTTCTAAGAGGATCCTCCGGATCCCCTAGGACCAGGCTTATCAGGAAATCTCCTGTGAAACGCTCTGATAAGTCTGGACGCGGAAACATCATCTGACCTCACCCAAGAGTTATCCTCGGGTCCGAAACCTTTCCAGGCCACAAGATACTGCAAACTACCTCTATACCGTCTAGAGTCAAGGATGCGAGAAATTTCATATTCCCCGTCCTCCACCACCGGAGGAACAGAGGCAGAGGCGTCACCATCCGACACAACAGCTTTTTTTAACAGAGAGACATGAAAGACCGGATTAATTCTCCAGGAGGTAGGAACCTCCAACCTAACAGCAGATTGGTTGACAACCTGAAGCACCTTAAAGGGCCC
Organism: Phyllobates terribilis; assembly: GCF_046119375.1. Classification (NCBI taxonomy): domain Eukaryota; kingdom Metazoa; phylum Chordata; class Amphibia; order Anura; family Dendrobatidae; genus Phyllobates; species Phyllobates terribilis. The sequence goes on from NW_027362771.1 coordinate 219,645,996, forward strand.
TACAAACTTGGGACCCAATTTCTTAGAAGGAATCCTCAACCGCAGATTCCTAGAGGACAACCAAACCATGTCACCAACAGCGAACAAAACCTCCTGTCGTTTCCTATCAAAGTAGTCTTTAGATTTTCTGTTGGCCTCCTGAAGATTACCACGCACATCCGTCCAAACTCTTTCCAAATCACCGGAAAAATTCTCCTCCTCAGGCACGGCAGATCCCAACTTGGAGAACGACCCAAACGACGGATGTCTCCCAGAACAACAAAAAAAAGGCGAACAACCAGCAGAAGAAGATGTATGATTGTTCAGAGCAAATTCGGCAAGTGGCAGAAACTCAGACCACCCCTCTTGATTGTCTGCCACAAAACAACGCAAGAACTGCTCAACATCCTGGTTTTTCCTTTCTGTCTGGCCATTAGATTCAGGATGATATCCGGACGAAAACGACAAATGAATTCCCAACCTGTCACAAAAGGCACGCCAAAAACGAGCCACGAACTGAGGACCCCTATCAGAAACAATGTCAGTAGGAACGCCATGAAGTCTGACAATTTCCTTGACAAAGGCCTTAGCGAGAGTTTTAGCGCAGGGCAGTTTGACGAAGGGAACCAAGTGACACATCTTGCTAAAGCGGTCCACGACCACCCAGATGACAGTAAAACCCTCAGAGGGGGGAAGGTCAGTTATAAAGTCCATAGCCAAATGTGTCCAAGGAGCACTGGGGACCTCCAAAGGACAAAGCAACCCCGCAGCAGGAGTATGTGAGGACTTAGATCTAGCACATATAGTACATTGGCGCACCCACTTAATGACTTCCTTCTGCCATCCAGGCCACCAAAAACTGCGACCCACCAGTCTCTTGGTCTCAGAGATTCCGGGATGACCTGCCAACCGAGATTCGTGACACTCAACAAACAAATCTCTCCTAAAGGTCTCAGGCACAAACAACCTCCCATGAGGAGTGTTAGATGGGGCATTCTCCTGAGCTTTAAGAATCTCATCTTCCAAAACGGAGTCTAAAGCAGCTATCACAACACCTTCTTGTAAAATGTTTTCCTCTTTCTCAGCACCGACTATGGGAGAAAAACTGCGAGACAAGGCATCCGCCTTAACATTCTTAGTACCAGGGATGTAAGTAACGGAGAAATTAAACCGCGAGAAAAACAGTGCCCACCTAGCCTGACGGGCATTCAGGCGCTTGGCAGCATCAAGATATATCAGATTTTTATGATCCGTAAGAACCTGAACGGGAAATTCCGCACCTTCCAAGAAGTGGCGCCAGTGTTCAAATGCGAGTTTAATAGCCAATAATTCCCGATTACCAATATCGTAATTCAATTCAGTCTCCGAAAATTTTTTTGAAAAAAAGGCACAGGGATGTAATCCATCCCCGTTATCCTGAGACAATACTGCGCCAACCCCCACAGAGGAAGCATCAACCTCAACCAAAAACGGCCTAGTAACATCAGGCTGCATAAGGATGGGAGCAGAGGTGAACCTCTCCTTGAGATACACAAAAGCTTCAATGGCCTCAGAAGACCACTGAACCGCATCAGCACCTTTCCTGGTGAGATCAGTCAGAGGTTTGACAATACTAGAAAAATTTTTTATGAACTTTCTATAGTAATTGGCGAAACCCAAAAACCTCTGTATCGATTTCAAACCAATAGGCCTAGGCCATTCCTGCACAGCCTGAACCTTAACCGGATCCATCTCAAAACCTTTGCTGGAGATAATGTAGCCCAAAAAACTAATTCTCTGTACAGCGAACTCACATTTCTCCAGCTTAGCAAAAAGCGAATTGTCCATTAATAACTGTAATACCTCACGCACGCTCCGCCAATGAGACTCCAGATCTGGCGAATAAATCAAAATGTCATCCAAATACACAACCACATTTTTACCGATCAAAGGTCTAAGGATGTCATTAATCAGATTCTGAAAAAATGCAGGAGCATTAGTGAGACCAAAAGGCATAACCAGATTCTCAAAATGACCCACAGGAGTGTTAAAAGCAGTCTTCCATTCATCACCCTCCTTCATGCGCAACAGATTGTATGCCCCCTTAAGGTCAATTTTAGAGAACCACTTGGCCCCCAATAACTGGTTAAACAGATCAGGAATCAATGGCAGTGGGTAAGGATTGCGTACCGTAATTTTGTTAATCTCACGAAAATCCAGACAAGGACGTAAACCGCCGTCCTTTTTTTTTACAAAAAAAAATCCAACCGCCACAGGAGACTTAGAGGGCCTAATGTGACCGGCGGCCAAGCTTGTCTGTATGTATTCCTCCAAAGCCTTCCTCTCAGGAATAGTAAGGTTAAATAAACGACTCTTAGGAAGAGTCGCTCCAGGGACAAATTCAATAGAACAATCATAGTCTCTATGGGGAGGCAAAACCTGCGATTCCTTCTCAGAAAAAACTCTCCAAAAATCCTGAATAGGAACAGGCAATTCTCCCCTATCCAAAGCTGCAATACGCCCGTTACAACACTTGTCATAACATTTATGGCTCCAGGATTTAATTTCACTGGTAGACCAATCCAGTACAGGATTGTGAAATTTTAACCAGGGCAAACCCAATATTACTGGAGAAGGCAAGTTATTCAACACTACCAAATCCAATTTCTCATGGTGAACACCATTAATAGTGAGAGGAAATTCACTGACCTTGAGAGTAATATTCTTCAAAGGGGAGCCATCCACAGAAACCACAGCAATGGGGGATGACAAAGGTTCAGGTTTTAAATTGAGTTTTTCCACGAATCCCCCATCAATTACATTCAGTGTAGACCCGCAATCAACAAACACCCGAAATTCCATTAATTTTTCCTGAGCAATCGTGGAAGCAGCTAAAAATATACCCTTGGAATTTAAACAGGCAATACGGGCGTGACTGACCATTTTTTTTTCTTTCTTCATACGAAGCTCACAGCCTTTAATCAAATGACCAGATTTTCCGCAGTAGAAACACAAGCCTTGCGAAAAACGACGGTCTTTTTCTTGAGAGCGAGGTGCCACCGATCCAATCTCCATCGGTTCACCACTGTTAGTACACACATTATCATAACCAGAAACTGACATAGCAGAGGATTTGCTCTCATTAACCCTAGCACGCAGTCTTCTATCCACCCGTATAGCTAATTGCATAGCCTGTTGCAAATCTTCAGGTGTAGGATAAGCAATTAGCAGGTCTTTAACCCTTTCACTGAGCCCAGCAAGAAATAGACTTTTCAGAGCAGAATCGTTCCACCCTGTTTGAGTGGACCAACGACGAAAATGTGTACAATATTTTTCCACATTACCCGATCCTTGTTTTAGACGTCTCAACTCAGTCTCAGCTGATGCGACACGGTCAGGATCATCATATAATAGTCCCAAAGCAGAAAAAAAACTATCCACTGATCTGAAGCATGAATCACTAGGTTGCAAAGAAAAGGCCCACTCCTGAGGCTCTTTGCGCAAAAGTGACATTATGAACCCTACGCGCTGGGATTCATCCCCAGAGGACTTAGGTCTCAAACGAAAATACAATAAGCAAGCATTTTTAAATGAAAAAAATTCTCGGTGTTCACCAAAAAACAAATCCGGCAAACATACCTTAGGCTCCAAGAAATGTGCTCCAGGACAGTTACTCACGTGCTGACGGAGCTCGGCCACCTCCAGAGAGAGTCCCTGCAGGCGATGAGCCAAATCCTGAACCGACACCATGATGGAACAGAAAAATCTTTCCTTAGAGAATTTGCTGGCTGGACTTACTGTTATGTTCTGCTACCAAAGCTAAGGAAAGAGAGGAGATCTGTCCCTACTATGAGACTCAGCTGAATCCCTACGATGTAACAGGGAACCTGATCCTGCGATCAGACCTGCTAAAGTCCTAATCTAGTCTGTACGAAGACCTATAGATGTGGGGAGGGAATCCTTACAAGTACTAAGGACTGGGAGGAATATGGGACACCTCCTAACAGAAATAGTAGCAGACAGACGAACAAACAAAATAGATAGAACATAGAGGTCCGTAGACCAAGCAAACTAACAGAGTTAGATACAGAGCACAGGCTAGCTAGAAAGTAGATATACAATGAAGTCCAGCAAAGCCAGAAGGGCGGAGCAGGACTAAATAGGCCAACAAGGTCATGTGACCAGCAAAGGAAAAAAAACCTAACAGCAAGGTTCTAACATTCAGCTCTGCTACATCGAGATGACAGGCTGGACCGCAGCAGAACGCTGCCATCCAGCCTGTCATCCCGTAGACACTGAGAAGCGCAGGCTTGCTTGCGCTCTGCAGTGTCTGGCTGTGACGGCATAAAGATGAGACGAGTTCATGTCCAATGAACTCGGCGCACCTCATGCACGTCACTGACAGCGTGGGAAAATTCTCACGCTGAAGCGCTGAGTGCAGGAGAATTCTCCCACGCTGTCAGTGACGTGCATAAGGTGAGCTCATGTCCAATGAACTCAGCTCACCTCCTGCACGTCACTGACAGCGTGGGAGAATTCTCCTGCACTCAGCGCTTCAGCGTGAGAATTCTCCCACGCTGAAGCGCTGAGTGCAGGAGAATTTTCCCACGCTGTCAGTGACGTGCATAAGGTGAGCTCATGTCCAATGAACTCAGCTCACCTCCTGCACGTCACTGACAGCGTGGGAGAATTCTCCTGCACTTAGCGCTTCAGTGTGAGAATTCTCCCACGCTGAAGCGCTGAGTGCAGGAGAATTTTCCCACGCTGTCAGTGACGTGCATGAGGTGAGCCGAGTTCATTGGACATTAACTCGGCTCATCTGGATGCCCTCACAGAGAGACACTGTGGAGCGCAAGCAAGCCTGCGCTTCTCAGTGTCTGCGGGATGACAGGCTGGATGGCAGCGTTCTGCTGCGGTCCAGCCTGTCATCTCGATGTAGCAGAGCTGAAGCTGTCATGGGAACCATGGAAAGGTAAGGATGATGTTGCTTTATTATTTTTCTTTTATTTCAGGAGATCGTTGGCTTCAGCTGGAATGGGCATGACGGTAAGTATGGTTTAATTTAGAACAATAAAGAATTGTGTGTTTATTTCAATTAAAGGACTTTTTTCTGGGTGTTGTGTTTTTTTTAAATACTTTACTAGAAATTCATGGTGGTCATGTCTAATATTGGCGTGACCCCATGAATTTTGGGCTTAGGGCCAGCTGATAATGCCAAGCTGGCCCTAACCCCTTTATTACCCAGTGAGCCACCGCATCAGGGCCCTGGATGAGTTGGGTACAGCGCCAGAAGATGGCGCTTCTATGAACGCGCCATTTTCCGGGGTGGCTGCGGACTGCAATTTGCAGCGGGGGTGGCCCAGAAAGCTTGGGCCTCCCTGCGCTGCGGATTCCAGCCCCCAGCTGCATAGTTGTACCTGGCTGGACACAAAAACAGGGCGAAGCCCCACGTCAATTTTCTTTAAATTATTTCATGAAATAATTAAGAAAAAAAGGGCTTCCCTATATTGTTGTGTCCGGCCAGGTACAAATAGGCAGCTGGTGGTTGGGGGCAGCCCGTTCCTGCCTGCTGCACCTGACTGGACACAAATATAGTGCGAAGCCCCACGTCAATTTTTTTTTAATTATTTCATGAATTTCCTGAAATAATTTAAAAAAATTGAAGTGGGGCTTCGCACTATATTTGTGTCCAGCCAGGTACAGCAGGCAGGAATGGGCTGCCCCCAACCACCAGCTGCCTATTTGTACCTGGCCGGACACAACAATATAGGGAAGGCCTTTTTTTTCTTAATTATTTCATGAATTTCATGAAATAATTAAAAAAAATTGAAGTGGGGCTTCGCACTATATTTGTGTCCAGCCAGGTACAGCAGGCAGGAACGGGCTGCCCCCAACCACCAGCTGACTATTTGTACCTGGCCGGACACAACAATATAGGGAAGGCCTTTTTTTCTTAATTATTTCATGAATTTCATGAAATAATTAAAAAAAAAATATGTGGGGCTTCGCCCTATTTTTGTGTCCAGCCAGGTACAACTAGGCAGCTGGGGGCTGGAATCTGCAGCGCAGGGAGGCCCAAGCTTTCTGGGCCCCCCCCCGCTGCAAATTGCAGTCCGCAGCCACCCCGGAAAATGGCGCGTTCATAGAAGCGCCATCTTCTGGCGCTGTACCCAACTCATCCAGGTCCCTGGTGCGGTAGCTCACTGGGTAATAAAGGGGTTAGGGCCAGCTTGGTATTATCAGCTGGCCCCAAGCCCAAAATTCATGGGGTCACGCCAATATTAGACATGACCGCCATGAATTTCTAGTAAAGTATTTTAAAAAAACACAACACCCAGAATAAAGTCCTTTAATTGAAATAAACACACAATTCTTTATTGTTCTAAATTAAACTATACTTACCATCACGCCCATTCCAGCTGAAGCCAACGATCTCCTGCAATAAAAGAAAAATAATAAAGCAACCTCATCCTTACCTTTCCATGGTTCCCACGACAGCTTCAGCTCTGCTACATCGAGATGACAGGCTGGACCGCAGCAGAACGCTGCCATCCAGCCTGTCATGCCGCAGACACTGAGAAGAGCAGACATGCTTGCGCTCCTCAGTGTCTCGCTGTGACGGCATCCAGATGAGCCGAGTTCATGTCCAATGAACTCAGCTCACCTCATGCACGTCACTGACAGCGTGGGAAAATTCTCACGCTGAAGTGCTGAGTGCAGGAGAATTCTCCCACGCTGTCAGTGACGTGCATGAGGTGAGCTCATGTCCAATGAACTCAGCTCACCTCATGCACCTCACTGACAGCGTGGGAAAATTCTCCTGCACTCAGTGCTTCAGCGTGAGAATTCTCCCACGCTGTAAGTGACGTGCATGAGGTGAGCCGAGTTCATTGGACATGACCTCGGCTCATCTTTATGCCGTCACAGAGAGACAATGTGGAGCGCAAGCAAGCCTGCTCTTCTCAGTGTCTGCGGGATGACAGGCTGGATGGCGGCGTTCTGCTGCGGTCCAGCCTGTCATCTCGATGTAGCAGAGCTGAAGCTGTCCTGGGAACCATGGAAAGGTAAGGATGAGGTTGCTTTATTATTTTATTTTTATTACAGGAGATCGTTGGCTTCAGCTGGAATGGGCGTGATGGTAAGTATGGTTTAATTTAGAACAATAAAGAATTGTGTCTTTATTTCAATTAAAGGACTTTATTCTGGGTGTTTGTGTTTTTTTTAACTTTGACTATGGGGTTAGTAATGGGGGTATCTTATAGACGCCTCTCCATTACTAACCTGGGCTTGATGTTAGCTGGCATTATAAGCTGACATCAACCCCAGCCCTATTACCCCCTGCCACCGCACCAGGGCAGCGTGGAAGAGCGAGGCTAAGTGCCAGAATTGGCGCATCCTATGAATGCGCCATTTCTGGGGCGGCTGACGGCTGGTGTTTCTAGCCTGGGAGGGGGCCAATATTCATGGCTCCCTTCCTGGGCTATTAATATCAGCCCCCAGCTGTCTGCCTAGCCTTTGCTAGCTATTAAATTAGGGGGGACCCCACGTCATTTTTTTGGGGGGGTCCCCCATTTTAATAGCTAGTAAAGGCTATGTATTCAGCTGGGGGCTGATATTAGTAGCCTGGGAAGCTCCGTGGGTATTACCCCCTTCCCAGGCTTCAAACATCTGCCCCAGCTGTCTGCTTAACCTCCGCTAGAGCCTAAAATTAAGGGGAACCCCACGCCAATTTTTTTAATAATAAATCCTTTATTTTAATACTAAATGACAAGTACAGTAACCAACACTATCACTGTACTTCATATATATGTGACTGACATGTTTCTATCTATCTAATCTATGTGTGAAGCTCTATTCTGTCTGTTATAAATTGTCGGGTACAGATGCTGAATTGCCGGCCGGCTTTCTTAAAGAGACGGTGCATGAAAACACTATTATTTTTTTTGATAAATCCTTTACACTAAATGACAAGTACAGTAATCAACACTGTCACTGTACTTCATATATATGTGACTGACATGTTTCTATCTATCTAATCTATGTGTGATTCTCTATTCCTTCTATTCTAAATTGTCGGGTACCGCTGCTGAATTGCCGGCCGGCTTTTTTAAAGAGACGGTGCATGAAAACACTATTATTTTTTTTGATAAATCCTTTACGCTAAATGACAAGTACAGTAAGCAGCACTGTCACTGTACTTCGTATATATGTGGCTGACATGTTTATATCTATCTAATCTATGTGTGAAGCTCTATTCTTTCGGTTCTAAATTGTCGGGTACCGGTGTATGCCGCTGCTGAATTGCCGGCTTTTCATGTTTCACTGTTGGCACTGTTCCCATCGATTTGGGCAATCACTGTAATGCCACAACCACCATGGCTGTGGCATTACAGTGAGTGGCAGACAATCCCTGCATGATTGGTGCTCTAAATAGTGCCAGACATGCAGGACACGCTTTTGGTGCACGAACAGTTATCGAACATAACCTCGAACAGCCGAATTTTTTGCAAATCGTTCGGGTTCGTCGAACAACTCGAACACCGCCCAAAACAGCTCGAATTTGAGATTGGCGAACAGTTCTAGTCGAACACCGCTCATCTCTAATCCTGAGCTCTGTGAGTTCTAGTCTGGACTCACTCTACAGACTGTACTGAACTCAACTTTGCAGGAACTGCCAGGCTCTGGCTCAACTGCACTGACTCCTTCTGTGTCTGAGCAGGAACTGCTGAATCCCTCAGCTGCCTAGCTCCACCTTCCCTATTTATATCCCTATCGGGCTCCCTCTGGTGGTCTGAGGTGGAAGGTGGAGGTGTGTGTATGCTGTGGGGGCCTCTTGTGGAGAAATCCGGTAATGCACCCCTCTAGGATCTGTAGTACCAAGCGCAGCTGGGCGCCACAGGTGAACTATAACTCCCAGCATGCCATAGAAGCTGAAGAACATGCCGGGAGTTACAGTTCTCCCCATTTTTTGCTTCAAAAGTTTTTCCCCTATTTTCCACCTCTAAAACCTGGGTGCGTCTTATGGTCCGGTGCGTCTTATAGTCAGAAAAATACGGTACTTAGAAAATTGGTGATGTGTTCAATATTTATTTCACCCGCTGTAGCTGGGGCACCTTTATTGTATTCGGCCCATCTAGTATAGCCCATCTGTGCTATGGAACAATAAGTTGTGCATAGCTAGAGCACCATTGTATTCAGCTGCTTGATTTTGCACTACCTGTTTGTCAGAATGATGCTTGATATCCTCTGCTGACATAGTTTATTGATGGGTTGTTGACCATAGAATCCCATTTTGCGGGATCTTTTTCTCGATTACCCTATTCTCTGTGTACTCTCAACATCATTGCATTAGAAAACTATTCAAGGTTTGCAGTTTTTGAAATAATGGACTCAGCTATTCTAGAATTCTTTAGAATGAAAATATATGTTCATCAATATCACTCACTCAATATAAGCCTCACTGCTTGTATTGCTTGATTTTCCCATTCTAATGGCAATCCACACTGAAACTGATCCACTGAAAACTTGATTATTGTATTTCCATACAGATACAATGACCAATAGTGAAAGCACAGGTGTCTCCAAAAAGTATATATATTGTAAGGTTTGGTACTCACTCAGCCATGTTAGAGGCTACACAGGATACTGTTTCTTTAAAAATGTCCAAGGCAGGTTTATTATGCCTGCATTAACCGCACTCTTAGAAGTAAACAAAAGAAAGCCTTGCCCGGCACAGTGTAACAAAAACAGAAAATAAACAATCCATACAATATGGCGGGTTTGCTCTCTCACGGTCAGTGTCCTTTTGCACAAACACGCTGGAGGTCTCAACACCTCCAGCCACAGACACTGAATGAGACACTTTGTCTCCATTTTATACACATGCCCTGGGGTGAGGATATGGGAGCAGCCACTCCCCCCATCTCTTATGACTGCTCGTAAAAACCAGCCCTGATACACCTAATTAACCCTCTCAGCACTACTTGTGCTGGAGCATGCTTTTTTCTGGTTTTACATCACTGAAGTTACCATCCTCAGCGATACATATCTCCCCTCAAGGACATGTCTGGTGGCCATCTTACATACCCCCCCCTCTGCCCGGCACCTTCTGCTAACATACAGTGGACCCTCGACAATGCGTCACCATTGCCATGCAGTTTCCCAGGCCTATGCTCTACATGGAAGCTAAAGTCCTGGAGGTGCTAGGAACCACCTGGTCACTCGGGCATTGTTCCCCTTCTTCTCTCTCATCCACCTTAGTGGGGCATGGTCTGATACTAGCCTGAACTTTCTGCCTAAGAGGTAGTATTTTAGAATGTCCAACGCCCACTTGATGGCCAAACATTCCTTCTACCCTATGGAGTAATTGTTCTCACAAGATGTCAGCTTCCGGGTTAGATACATTATGGGGTGCTCCTCCTCGTTCACCTCTTGTGATAGGACAGCCCCCAGTCTGACATCTGACGCATCCGTCTGGACCACAAACTCCTTTGAGAAATCCGGTGCCACCAGCACTGGCTGTTTTCACAGAGCCTGTTTTAGCTCCTGGAAAGCTGTCTCAGATTCTGGAGACCACTTAGCCATAGCCAACTTTGTCCCTTTAAGGAGGTGTGTGAAAGGGGCAGCTATCATGGCGAAGTTAGGGATGAACCGGCGGTAGTAGCCCATGATGCCCAAGAAGGCTCTGACCTGTTTTTTTTGAGAGAGGTTGTGGCCAACCCTGGATCGCTTCACTTTTATTTATTTGGGGCTTTATCACACCTCTGCCTATGGCTTCCTCCATGCCCATGGCACATTTCTTCGCGTTGATGGAAAACCCCGCCTTCCGTAGAGCATTGAATATCACCTGGAATTTGCTCAGATGGCTTCCCCAATCCAGGCTGTAAATCACAATATCATCCAGGTAAGCCGCTGCATGCTTCTTGTGGGGAGCTAGGATCTGGTCCATGGTAGCTGGAGCTCCTTGCAATCCAAGCGGCATCCTGGTGTATTGGAAACACCAATCCGGTGTTGCAAAGGCCGTCTTCTCCTTGGCCTCTTGGGACATAGGAATTTGCCAATACCCGTTTGTAAGGTCATGGGTGGTAATGTACCTGGCCGACCCTAGCCTTTCAATTAGTTCATCCACCCTTGGCATTGGGTATGCATCAAACTTAGAGACCTCATTTAGTTTCCTATAGTCATTGCAGAACCGCCATTCTCCATCTGGTTTCGGCACCAAGACTATAGGACTGGACCAGCCACTCTTGGACTCTTCAATGACACCTAGACTCAGCATGTGCTTCACCTCTTTCGAGATTACCTCTCGGTGGGCTTCAGGAATCCTATATGGCTTTAGGTTCACTCGGACATGAGGCTCCGTAAGCACCTAATGTTCTACGATCTGAGTACACCCCGGTAGATCTGGGAACAAGTCATTGTTCCATTGCAGCCACTCTTGGCATTCTTGCTTCTGGGCATGATACAGTGATTCTGCCACCTTGGCGTCTCCCACGTCGGCTTCCGACTTCTCCATCAAACATGGAGCTTCCATGGGCTCCCTATCTCGCCATGGCTTTATCAGGTTGATGTGGTACACCTGGTAGGGTTTCCTTCTCCCATGGTGGTGGACCCTATAGTTGACATTGCCAACCTTTTCAACCACTTCATAGGGGCCCTGCCACTTGGCCAGGAATTTGCTCTCCACACAAGGTACCAGTGACGCGCCCCTGGGCCTGTGTCGCGCTGCGTTGCGCACGCGGGAGCTTACCCGGAGCCGGATCTCTTGAGGGTTGTAGTCTCGTGGCGGTGACCCGGTCCGTGCCCAGGGAGTCAAACTGAGCGGCGATGTAACAGCGGTAGATGCAGGACGACTACGCCACCCGTTGAATGCAGCTATGGAGCTGCCGCTGCAGGACAGTCCGCTGAGGCCGGTGGATGGATGGTGCAGCGTAGATGGTATAACCCCCAACGGGAGGGGTATGGCCTCAGGGCAGCAGATGTGGATGATGGGGGTAGCAGGAACCACTCACAGACGGTGCGGTGTAATTCAGGGTCTTTACTGGTAACAACGATAGACCCTCCCGGAGTACTTGCTAGTGAACGGGGCCTGGTAAGTCCTTGAGCAGATGGGATCTCCCCTGGCCAGGCGGAGTTGTAGGCCTCCCAAACTGACTGTACTCTTCTGGCTACCTTGCTAGAAGCGGATATAAGTAGCCCACGTCCCTGAGTGTACCGTGTGGTGCTCACCCGTATGGCCGGTGACTCGGGGCCTTCTAATGGCTTCCGCTCCACGATGGCGGTGCTGGTCCCACGCGTGTGACCGTGCCTTCGGGTTTCTGGGCCTGAGGACCTGAAATCCCCTGCCGGTCGGCTTCTGCTGCTGGGTAAGAGTTAGTCCCCACAGCCTCGGACGCCGGGTCCGGTAAGAAAGCTTCTCAGTCAGGGCGAGCTCTGCAGCTGCCAGCCCCTGACTCGTAGTAGTATTGCTTCTGCTGTTTCTTGTCTCTCCTTGACTGACTGACCCTGCCTCAGCCCAGGGTTTATACAGGGGAAGTTCTTCCCCTCCCAAGACTGGGCAGGAGGTGTGGCATGCACAGGATCCCTGACCAAAGGACCTCCCACCTGCTCTCAGACATAACATTACATTACTGTGGAAAACCAGACCCCTGGGGTGCCACATTCCCCCCTAGTGAAATTTAGTACTCCAGGACTAAACATATTTTAGAAAAAAACATAACAAGATATAACAACAATAATAGTACAATAAGAAGAAACACATAAAGGTGGTCACGGCATGTCCGTAACCGGGTGTAGTCTTTGAAGAAAGCAAGGTGTCCATTTCACCAAAACAGGGAGACGTAACCAGGTAGGGGTCTGTCCTACCCCGAGTCCTTAACAGTCTCTAGTCCATCCTGGGTTACGCTCCAACTATGTACAAGGATTCCCGGTAAATCCACCAAGGATTCCTAAAAATAACTGGAAACACAAAATTATACACAAGCAACCATACACAGATAAACATAAATAAAACAATTTATACACTTCAAATCCTCCAGCGTGCGGGTAACTGGCCTCTAGTGGCCCTAGTGGACCTACGGAGCTGACTGTCTGGCCCTGAACTACAGGGTGTAGGAGCTGTCAAGGGTAAACTGGGCAGCTGTCTACCGGCTCTTTGTCTCACTAGGGGTACGGCAGGCTCACTATAAGCAGAGGGTTGATCCTCCTGTTCTGCTTGTGTGGAGTCTTCTGCCTCCTGGACCGGCTGTTCTTCCAGCTCTACCTGTTGCTCCGTAGGTGCTTGGGATGCTGGTTGGAGGAAGGTGAGTACAGGTACCACAACTGCACCATTGACTTGAGTCCAAGACCGAGGGAAGTCCCCGAGCACAGTACTAACCATATCTTCCCTTTCCTCTACGGGTCGATGGTCTTCTTGTTCCTCTTCAGGGTTCCTCAGTTGTTCGGGACACTTCTTCAGGTGGTCCCGGGATACAATGGCTGTGGTTTCCCCTCCGTCTTTACTGATGGTACAAACCTTCGGGTTCTCGTGGCTTGAGGGCAGTACGGTGTACGGGTCCTTCTCCCACTGGTCGTCCAACTTGTGGAGCCGTCTTTTCCTCTTCAAGACCTGCTCTCCGGGTACCAGGGGAACAGCGGGAGCATACTGGTTGTAAGTTTTCTCTTGTCTTTCCCTAGCCTGACAGAGACTTCGCTCCACGCTCTCCTGTACTCTCCGGTACTGCTGCTGCCTCTCTGTGTCCCAGTCTGTTTCTGGTGAAGTGTCCTCGGGTGTCAGGACTCCCATTTCCAGGTCAACAGGTAACTTACCAGGTCTTGCCCTCATTAGGTAAGCCGGGGTACAGTTGGTGGAACCTACCGGGATGTGGTTGTATAGGTCCACCAGATCGGGCAACTTCTCAGGCCACAGACTGCGTTCTTCCAGGGGCAACGTTTTTAGAAGATCCATTACCACCTGGTTCATTTTCTCACAAAGTCCATTAGTTTGCGGATGGTAGGGTGTCGTCCTTATCTTCCGGCAGCCATACAGATTGCAAAATTCCTGGAAGACCTCCGCTTCAAAGGCAGGTCCCTGGTCCGTCAGCACTTGGTCCGGGTACCCGTGTGGACGGCAAAAGTGCTGCTGGAAGGCTCTAGCTGCTGTTTGAGCCGTTAAGTCCTTGACGGGGACGACAACCAGAAACCGGGAGTAATGATCCACGATGGTTAACGCGTAGACGTAGCCACTTCTGCTTGGGGTCAGTTTTACATGATCCAAGGCTACCAGTTCCAACGGTTGCCGGGTGACGATGGACTGCAGGGGAGTCTTCTGGCTGGCACGGTCCTTCCTTCTCAGGTTGCATGGGCCACAGTCTCTGCACCACTTCTCGATGGTTCCCCTCATGCCTACCCAGTGGAACCGCTCGCGCAGCAGGAACTCCAGCTTCTTCCACCCGAAGTGTCCAGCTCCGTCGTGGTATGCCTCCATCACCATGGCTGCGTCTCTTCGTGGCACCACTACTTGCCAGAGTAATTCATGCGTCCGGGAGTTAACCATTCTGCGGCACAACTTCCCTTTGTAAAGGAACAGTCGACTCTTCTCTGCCCATAGTTGTTTGGCTTCCTCCGGAGCTTCTGGTTCAAGGCGAGCCTCCGGCCGAGTCAGCATCTCCTTCACCAGTCGGACGGCAGGGTCGCTGTCTTGCGTTTCCGCCCAGTTGTAGTGGGGTAAGGGGTTCAACGTAGCAACCTGCTTACTCCTTACCCGGTGGGAATACTGGATAGTCCCATGACGGTGGAATGCAGGGAGTTCAACTTCTTCCAGTCCCTCCGGATCTTCTCCTCCGTCCGGCAGGTTGGGCATCCTGGACAGGGCGTCCTCGTTGGTATTGGAGCGTCCTGCCCGGTATTTGATTGTGAACTCGTAGTTGGACAGACGGGCCATCCACCTCTGCTCCAGGGCACCGAGTCTTGCCGTGTCCAGGTGTGTCAACGGGTTGTTATCCGTGTACACGGTGAACCGGGAAGAAGCGAGGTAATGCTTAAAGCGCTCGGTGACTGCCCATACTACGGCCAGGAACTCTAACTTAAATGAGCTGTAATTCTCAGGGTTCCTTTCGGTGGGTCTCAGTTTTCGGCTGGCGTAGGCAATTACTCGTTCCTTCCCCTGCTGGATCTGGGACAGTACGGCTCCTAGCCCGATGTTACTGGCGTCGGTGTAGAGGATAAAGGGCTGGCTATAATCCGGGTACGCCAGGATTTCGTCCCCCGTGAGGGCCATCTTCAGCTGGCGGAAGGACTCTTCTTCCAGCTCCTCCCATTTGAAGGGCGGCTTCTGGTTCTTGGCCTTCCGGGACTGGCCTATCAGGAGGTCCTGCATAGGTGCTGCCTTTTTGGTGAAACCGGGAATAAACCTTCGGTAGTAGCCTACCAACCCGAGGAACTGCCGCACTTCTTTTACGCTGGAGGGGCTTGGCCATTCCTTAATTGCGGTGATCTTATCAGGGTCGGGAGCCACTCCGTCAGCGCTCACCACGTGTCCCAGGTACTGCACCTTTGGTTTCAGGAGGTGACACTTGGAGGGTTTCACCTTTAGGCCGTAACTTGCCAGAGCTTCGAACACTTCCGCCAGGTGTTTCAGGTGGTCCTCATACGTCTTGGAATATACGATGACATCGTCCAGGTACAACAGGACCGTCTCGAAGTTTCTGTGGCCCAGACAACACTCCATTAGTCGTTGGAAGGTTCCCGGTGCGTTGCAGAGTCCGAACGGCATGCAGGTGAACTCGCTAAGTCCCATCGGGGTGGTGAATGCGGTCTTCTCCCGGTCCGCCTCTGCTACAGGAACCTGCCAGTACCCGCTAGTGAGATCCAAGGTAGAGAAGAAGTTAGCAGATCTTAAAGCAGCCAATGACTCCTCTATCCTTGGTAAGGGGTACGCATCCTTGTGTGTGATACGATTGATTTTCCGGTAATCTGCACACATCCTCATGGTGTTGTCTTTCTTTCGGACTAAGACTAGTGGAGCTGCCCAGGGGCTACAGCTATCCCTGATCACCCCAGCCTCCTTCATGTCTCTAAGCATCCCCTTGGCGTGTTGGTAGTGGGCAGGGGGTACGGGTCGATACCTCTCTTTTATAGGAGGATGGTCTCCCGTGGGGATGTGGTGTTCTACTCCCTTGACTCGCCCGAAGTCTAACGGGTGTTTACTGAACACTCTCTCGTACTCCTGAACCACCCGATAGACTCCTTGTTTCTGGTGTGCGGGAGTGGAGTCAGTACCCAGATGTAGTTGCTGACACCAGTCCTCCATGTTTTTCTTAGAGCCGTTACCTTCCTCCGGGTGAGATGGAGGCAAGGGTTCCACAGATTGTATAGAATTTTGGTTAATGGTATATAATTTGGCTAGCGTGGCATACCGGGGCAGGTACACTTCCCTCTCCCCGATATTTATTATGCGAACGGGCACCCTCCCATGGCGTACATCAACCACCCCCCGTGCTGTCAAAATGGTGGGCCTACTGTCCGAGTAAACTGGTTCTACCATTGCCTGGTAATCTCTACCTCTCAGACCAATAGCTGCCCGGCACCAAATCATCATTTCACTTTTTGGGGGCATGGCAATAGGAAAAGGGTCACACATTCTTACGCTACCAATCTCACCGCCGGAGAGTTCCACCTGTTGCCGTCGCATCAGTGCCCGGATCTCTTTCTGGAGCACCCGCTGCTCGCCGGAGCTGGCGTTCTTGGCAACCTGCTGTAAAAGGAAAATCACCTCTGCAAGACAATTTTCAATTACATTAGTTCCTAGAGTTATTTTTGGGTGACTCTCATGTTTGTCAATATCTACAATGATCAGTCCCTGTGCTGCCAGTTCGACTCTACCGATTTTGATGGTCACCTCTTTAAATCCGATCTGTGGCACGGGCTGGCCATTGCTGGCGATGATACTCAAGTCGTCGTCAGGGTAGCGGGTAATATCCGAGTCATTCCAGTACTGCTTAAAGAGCACGTACGGGATGGTGGTGACCTGTGACCCGGTGTCCAGTAGGGCACTCATGGGAATGCCATCCAGTACCACAGGCAAGACTGGACGTCCTCCCACATATCTGTCGCGCCAGTTCGATGGGCCTGGTGATCTTTTTCCTGGGGGTTGGCCCTCTACCCCAGGTTGTGCCCGTTTAAAGAACAGTACCTTGCCATATGTCCAGGTTGATTGCAGCGGCGGCAGATGGGTCGTCCGTCCTCGCTGTATCGGTCACTGGGTCTTCCTCTGGCCGGTGGGGTCCTCCTTGGTCGACGCCACGGGATGTCCTCCGGTCCGGATGCCAGCTGGATCTTCCCTGGGGTGGAAGCCTGTAAAGACTGCACAGTTCGGGTTAGCGCAGCAACGCTCTTAGCTAGCTCTTGGACCTGATGGTGTAGGTCTGGAGCCGGGTCATTGTCCAAAGCCTGCTCATCAGCTCCCACAGGCCCTGCCGACAAGGGCGCCGCCTCCTGGTGGTAAGTGATAGCAGGGCGCTTGTGGGTCACAACGCCACCCGGTGCCGGTTCTCGGAGCACCCGGATGGCTCTGTCCTTGAACTGTGCAAAGCCCAGATGGGGATCCTGTAAGGCCATTGCCCGCAACTGGGTTCGGTGGGTATTACAATACAGTCCCTCTATAAACTGTTCGGTCAACAGCCTGTCCTCGTTTCCCACTCCATCAGGGTCGGTCTGCTTAATGGCCCTCAGGGCCTCTTGTAGGTTTAGTGCATAGTCCCTTATACTCTCATGCGCTTGCTGCTTGCACCCGTAGAATCTAAGCTTAATCTCGGCTGAGGTGCGGGTATCAAAGGTGTCCTTCAGCCGGGTTAGTATCCCTGCGACAGTTTTCCTCCCAGGTGGCCAGGATTTTACTTCCCTTTTGGCTGCCCCGGTTAGTTGGGCCACCAGGATGCTCACTTTTTGCTCTTCTGTGAGGGGGTACACCTGGAAGAGGCTATCCAGCTTTTCTCTAAAGTCATGCAGGGTATGTGACTCCCCTGAGTACTGGGGTAGCCAAGCTGCTCCCGGGATATAGGGCATGGTGAAGGGCATAACTGCAGCAGCGGTAGCGCTGGCGGGGGTTGAGGCAGTGAAGCTCTCCTCCGTATCCGACATCTTCCTCCCCCCTAGTGGACCGTGGCCTACCTTGCGATGATCCTGTTCCGTAGGCCGCGGCTCCGCAGTGGATCGTCAGGGTTGAGGACCTTCCGTCGCGCTCCTGTGACGTCGGCGTCTGCTGGGCTCCTTCCAGGACCTTACGCAACGTCCGGACGTGAGGCGGGGCTTCAGTTCTCGCGCGCTTTCGGAGTCCACGCCCCTCTTCTTCCCGCGCGGCGTCCTCAAGATGGCGTCCAATGGCGGGAAAACTCCACGGATGGCGGGAAGAAGGCAGAAGATGGCGCCGGATGGCGGGAAACTTCAACGATGGTGGGAAGAAGGCTGAAGATGGCGCCGGATGGCGGGAATCTTCACCACAGGTAAGTTTGAAAAGTCTCTTTTTCAGGCACGCAGTACCCGGTGGTTGCGGGCACGAAATCCTGCCGACTACGCCAAAGTTGACGCGCCCCTGGGCCTGTGTCGCGCTGCGTTGCGCACGCGGGAGCTTACCCGGAGCCG
This sequence comes from Phyllobates terribilis, assembly GCF_046119375.1. NCBI lineage: Eukaryota > Metazoa > Chordata > Amphibia > Anura > Dendrobatidae > Phyllobates > Phyllobates terribilis. Next base: position 219,664,572 of record NW_027362771.1, read on the forward strand.
GATCTCTTGAGGGTTGTAGTCTCGTGGCGGTGACCCGGTCCGTGCCCAGGGAGTCAAACTGAGCGGCGATGTAACAGCGGTAGATGCAGGACGACTACGCCACCCGTTGAATGCAGCTATGGAGCTGCCGCTGCAGGACAGTCCGCTGAGGCCGGTGGATGGATGGTGCAGCGTAGATGGTATAACCCCCAACGGGAGGGGTATGGCCTCAGGGCAGCAGATGTGGATGATGGGGGTAGCAGGAACCACTCACAGACGGTGCGGTGTAATTCAGGGTCTTTACTGGTAACAACGATAGACCCTCCCGGAGTACTTGCTAGTGAACGGGGCCTGGTCAGTCCTTGAGCAGATGGGATCTCCCCTGGCCAGGCGGAGTTGTAGGCCTCCCAAACTGACTGTACTCTTCTGGCTACCTTGCTAGAAGCGGATATAAGTAGCCCACGTCCCTGAGTGTACCGTGTGGTGCTCACCCGTATGGCCGGTGACTCGGGGCCTTCTAATGGCTTCCGCTCCACGATGGCGGTGCTGGTCCCACGCGTGTGACCGTGCCTTCGGGTTTCTGGGCCTGAGGACCTGAAATCCCCTGCCGGTCGGCTTCTGCTGCTGGGTAAGAGTTAGTCCCCACAGCCTCGGACGCCGGGTCCGGTAAGAAAGCTTCTCAGTCAGGGCGAGCTCTGCAGCTGCCAGCCCCTGACTCGTAGTAGTATTGCTTCTGCTGTTTCTTGTCTCTCCTTGACTGACTGACCCTGCCTCAGCCCAGGGTTTATACAGGGGAAGTTCTTCCCCTCCCAAGACTGGGCAGGAGGTGTGGCATGCACAGGATCCCTGACCAAAGGACCTCCCACCTGCTCTCAGACATAACATTACATTACTGTGGAAAACCAGACCCCTGGGGTGCCACACCAGCACCAGTACCCGATCCTCAGGGTTGAAGAGTCTCACCCTCGCCGAGCTGTTGTACACTCTCGACTGCGCCTCTTGTGCTTTGAGGAGGTGTTCTTTCACAATGGGCATCACCAATGCAATCCTCTCTTGCATCTGGGCCACATGCTTCCGCCTCCCAGGTCTCCTTTGCCACGACCAGGAGTCCACAGGGGTGTCGGCCATACAACAGCTTGAAAGGGGAGAATCCAGTATATTGTTTTTTTTGTTAGATTTTTTTGTTTTTCATGCTTCCTTATGTTTTCTTCAATATCATCATATTATATTCACTTTATTTGTGGTATTATGCATCAAGCACTTTATTATGCATAAATTTTGCTCTATATATTTTTAGTCTCAACACACATTTGCATTTACATATATGTATATATTTTATATATTTTCACTTATATGCACTTTATTTGTGGTTTTATGTATTAAGCACTTTATTATGCATACATTTTGCACTATATATACTTTTAGTTTAACACACATTTGTATTTACATATATGTGTATACAGTACAGGCCAAAAGTTTGGACACACCTTCTCATTTAAAGATTTTTCTGTATTTTCATAACTTTGAAAATTGTACATTCACACTGAAGGCATCAAAACTATGAATTAACACATGTGGAATTATATACTTAACAAAAAAGTGTGAAACAACTGAAAATATGTCTTATATTCTAGGTTCTTCAAAGTAGCCACCTTTTGCTTTGATGACTGCTTTGCACACTCTTGGCATTCTCTTGATGAGCTTCGAAAGATAGTCACCGGAAATGGTCTTCCAACAATCTTGAAGGAGTTCCCAGAGATGCTTAGCACTTGTTGGCCCTTTTGTCTTCACTCTGCGGTCCAGCTCACCCCAAGCCATCTCGATTGGGTTCAGGTCTGGTGACTGTGGAGGCCAGGTCATCTGGCGTAGCACCCCATCACTCTCCTTCTTGGTCAAATAGCCCTTTCACTTCCTGGAGGTGTGTTTGGGGTCATTGTCCTGTTGAAAAATAAATGATGGTCCAACTAAACGCAAACCGGATGGAATAGCATGAAGCTGCAAGATGCTGTGGTAGCCATGCTGGTTCAGTATGCCTTCAATTTTGAATAAATCCCGAACCGTGTCACCAGCAAAGCACCCCCACACCATCACACCTCCTCCTCCATGCTTCACGGTGGGAACCAGGCATGTAGAGTCCATCCGTTCACATTTTCTGCATCGCACAAAGACACGGTGGTTGGAACCAAAGATCTCAAATTTGGACTCATCAGACCAAAGTACAGATTTCCACTGGTCTAATGTCCATTCCTTGTGTTCTTTAGCCCAAACAAGTTTCTTCTGCTTGTTGCCTTAGCAGTGGTTTCCTAGCAGCTATTTTACCATGAAGGCCTGCTGCACAAAGTCTCCTCTTAACAGTTGTTGTACAGATGTGTCTTCTGCTAGAACTCTGTGTGCCATTTTCCTGGTCTCTAATCTGAGCTGCAAAATTCTAACAGTCTATTCAGTAGGACTATCAGCTGTGTATCCACCTGACTTCTGCACAACACAACTGATGGTCCCAACGCCATTTATAAGGCAAGAAATCCCACTTATTAAACCTGACAGGGCACACCTGTGAAGTGAAAACCGTTTCCGGTGACTACCTCTTGAAGCTCATCAAGAGAATGCCAAGAGTGTGCAAAGCAGTCATCAAAGCAAAAGGTGGCTACTTTGAAGAACCTAGAATATAAGACATATTTTCAGTTGTTTCACACTTTTTTGTTAAGTATATAATTCCACATGTGTTAATTCATAGTTTTGATGCCTTCAGTGTGAATGTACAATTTTCAAAGTCATGAAAATACAGAAAAATCTTTAAATGAGAAGGTGTGTCCAAACTATTGGTCTGTACTGTATGTGTATATATATATATATATATATATATATATATATATATATATATATATACTTTTTACATTCACCTTTCACTTTGCCATTGTCTTTGCACTGGATATTCCCCTTTTTTGCAGGTTTCTGTTGAGTCCTTGACTCCTTATCATTATTAGATCATTTTAAAAAAACATGTACATGTACTTTGGTTTTTCCTTCCTTCTACCTCTTGTGATCTTGCGCTTGGGCATCGCTATGGCTTTTTGCCACACTTCAACATGGCTGTTGTGAGCGTCGTGCGGACCTCCTGAGTGGTTGGGAACGTGAGCGTGTCATGAATGGCAACACGCCCTTCAGTGACGCGCACCGCACCCTCCGCCCCCGAAGTGTCTGCGAGGGTGCATGCGCGACTGGCGGCGCCCGATAGTAAGGCGCTTGCAATTATTAATCATGGCCAGCAGCTGCATGCCTTGCATATATATCAGTCACTGAGGGGGCTGGGGTATGTCTCCAATCTTACCTTTATTATTATGGTCTCCCCCCTCCTGAGCTGTATTTTATTTATGTTTTATACATTTTTAATTGTTTGTCTTGTCTGTTTTTATATGTTTGCATTTGAATGTAATAAAATATATGAATTACACTTGATAATATTGTAGTCCCTTTATACCTTTCTTTTGTGGTTTGTATTCAGAATCCAGTAGGGGCCTGTGGGACTTCTCTGATAGAAAATAGTTGGTATGGCAGTAGACAGTCCCAGTCCCAGTCCCGGCCGTCTCTCTTTACGACCTTTTTCAATATGGCCTTCAAGGTTTTATTAAACCTCTCCACCACGCCATCTGTCTGTAGACTGAGGTCCTGAGTTGTGTGATCTGCAGGATCTTGCTCAACTCCCTCATTAATTTTGACATAAACGGAGTCCCTTTGTCCATTAGGATCTCTTTAGGCAACCCCGTCCTGGAAAAGATATGGACCAACTCCCGGGCTGTACATTTGGAGGAGGAGTTTCGGAGTGGTACGGCGTCCGGATACCGTGTAGCACCAGGATATACTGATGTCCTCTGGCGGACTTGACCAGGGGTCCCACTAAATCCATGGCGATGCGATCGAAACGGGACCTCAATGATAGGCAGAGACACTAAAAGGCTACGGAAGTGAGCCACCGGGGAGGTCAGTTGACAGGTGGGACATGACTTACAATAATTCAATATCTCTCGGTGACACCCGGGCCAATAGAACCTCTGAAGGATCCTTACTTGTTTTTTTTCTACCCCCAGGTGACCACCTAAGACATGTGCATAGGCCATATCTAACACCTTGTGTCTATACGGCCCTGGCACTAGTAACTGCTTGAGAACCTCCCCTCTGAGCTTGGTGACCCGATATAACAACTCCCCATTTACAGCAAAGTGAGGATATTGGATGTCAGCCCCCGGCTCTTGAGCAACACCATTAAGAACAGTCACATTATCAAACGCCCCTTTTAGGGTTAAGTCCCTGAGCTGGTCGGTTCCAAAGTTTCCTCCGGACACCTTCAGTTCAGGGAGGTTGACCTCCGGGGTGCTGCCTCATCCTCACCCCCAACCAGCACACAAAAAGGAAGCCCGCCGGCAGCGGGCTGTGATGAGGTTTCTTCAGGAGCGACCTGGTTGTTGTCCGGACAACCTGGCTTCCTCCCTTTCTCCCACAAGTCCCAAAACTAGGCAAAGTCCCGCCCTATTATAACAGGGTGCAACAGGTCATTGACTACGCCCACCTGATAGGACTCTGTGCCACAGTTTGTGTCTATGACCATTCGGGCAACAGGGTAGTTCTTAGCTTCCCAATGGATACAACAGACACCAACCTTTTTTCCCGGAAGCAGTTGATGAGGAACTGTGGCCCGCACTAGGGTTACCAGAGTCTAACAGAGCAGTCACTTGCACCCCTATCACCGTTACGGAGCATGCCTGCGGTCCCTCGCCTGGTTGAGGAACCGCACTGCAGGCAGGATATGCAAAGTACGAGCAGCGCCGTCCTGCGCTACAGTCCATTGGCTCGCTGGTCATGGGGCAACGGGCGGCTATGTGACCTGGGGTATGACATCTCCAACACATTACGTCATAGGCGGGACCTTGGGCAGCAACTCAGACCCCTCCTGAACTCTAGGACGCCCCTCAGGTGTGGCTCTAGCTCCCCTCTTTTGGGTGTCTGCCCCCTTTTGGGAACCCCAGTATAGAGAGGCTATGAACCCTTGTTTCACCAAGGAACTCTCAACCGTCTGGTACCTTTCCACCAACCCCACCAAGTCATTGGCATTATGGGGATCTCCCTGGGCAACCCAGGATTGCACCGACCTCGGAAGAGAGTGTAAGAACCTGTCTAAATTGCATAGAATACTGATTAGGATAATGGACAAAATTCACACTAGTGGTCACCACTCATTCAAATAGCTAATATAAATTGGAAAGGGTATTGGGAAAGAAAAAGGTGTGTGAATAAAATTTAGCTTTTATTAATATAGTTAAAAAAACTCTTGTTTTATAAAAATTATTTATAAATGAATATTCATACATCAAAAGATGTATATAGGGCTACTGTTGTATAATTTTAAGCAGTTCAAGCCCACAAGTTTCTTATTTTAAATGTGAGGACACAAAAATAAATTGTCCACAGCCGATGTCCCTATAATTGTTGGCTGGGTATTATAAGTTGATATCTCAAGTATCCCAACTCTCTCTGTCAAATAATTTAATTATTATAAGTACCATATATAAAATGCCGTAGGAATGTGAGGGATAATAATTTATTCTCCACTAGTGAGCCTCTTATGGCTTCTTATATTTTCTGCACTGTTAGTAAATTATTAACAGTATTAATAGGGAGATAAAATGTTATGCTTGTGCGATCTCACTGCTATAGATGACATAAAAGAAACAGCTATATGGCTGAACTTGCATCTAGGAGCTAAGCACTAGTCTAATGTGGGTAATATATGCGGATAATACCGCTGATCTTTCAAATCATACCCATAAAGATAAGAGTGCTCTATCTCTCCCACAGCATATGTATGCTAACTGTGTGCGAGTGATCTGCTTGCAGTCACTGTTATTTATTACAGAGATTAAGCGTGCGGTTAACTGCCAGTTTGTATCATTAGCTAAAGCACGTGAAGATCAAAGCATCCTATCTCCCCCACAACGTTCTCACTCAAGTCGCGTGCAGATGACGTGCACGCGATCAGTGCCGCTTTATGTATTAAGCTGGCAGAGTAAGAGTTTGAGATAACGATGGCACATAGCATGACAGAGAGTGGTATACGGATCTTGAAGTGTGTCACCACATTTTGAATATTAAAATAAACATCCCTGACGCGCGTTTCGCCGTGATTACCGGCTTTTTCTAAGGGCGAGATCGGCCGCCTTCTCAGGATTCTTATACCTCCTGTCAAGATTGACCGGTCTAACAGCCAATCAAAGAGTTCACATGCCTGCATTACCAGAAGGATGTAATGAGATGACTCCAAATAAAGTTTTAAAGATAACAGGAATTATAAAAATAGCGGCTAAATTCCAAATTTCATCCCACACTAGTGGGTTGGCTGATAGTATACCTGAAAGGCTGTGCATTAGAATGATAGTACAAAAAAAAATATATTACTATATATATAAACCTATCAGATTGAAAAAATCTTATACACACAAACCATCAGTTGTATTTAATTCCTTTTACAAGCCCCTAATTCTCTCTCATATTTTCTGTGATACTTCACGTAAGTTCCTCAGTAAATATAAATAAGACCAATCCCCTCATTCTCCACCTTCAATACAGCATGAGGAGAATGAATGAGGAGAATGAATGGGAAGGTGTAATGAATGGGAATATTTAATATATTTTGTTCTTTATATTTAAACTGATACATCTGGGACAAAGTACCCAGATGCATCAATATTTTCAGAGGACAGATAAACACATATCAGTTTGCTGTAAGGCAAAAGAAATTCTTGGGAAATACACAGCTAACAACCCTAAAACCAGAGACATACAAAAAAGTCACTGATCAGAATGTAGAGAAACATCATAAAAAACAACCGAAATTGAAATTTTCGTTTAACCCATATGGATTGACCGTATTTAAATGGAATATCCACTGGCTTTCCATTTTTAGCAGGAACTGGTCCAAATCTCCACCCCTAATGTCCAGTCTGTGCTGAAAAATTGCCCACCCTTTCAGATCTTTCCATCGTAAATCGTGTGCATGTTTAAAATGCTTAGCGATGGGAGTGGGAACAAAAATTTTTTGTTTTTCTCTACATGTTTGTTCATCCTTATCAAAATTAATGATACTCCTAATATGCTCTCTAATGCGTGTTCTCAGGTCTCTAGTTGTCTTTCCTACATATCTGAGTCCACATGTGCTCTCCAAACAATAAATTACTCCAACAGAGGAGCAATTTAAATGTTGATGTATGGTAAAGTTTTTTCCAAAAGCATCCCTGAAGGATTTCATAGGAGTCAGGATTTGACAGGCCCTGCATAATTTGCAGGGGAAGAAACCCGGATCCCTTACATTTGCAATTCTATTATTACGTTTAAAATGGCTCGAAACCAAAAGGTTAGAGATGGATGTAGTTTTCCGATATCCTATTGAGGCCTTCGGTGTGAGATATCGATCAAGATCACTATCGGATTTTAAAATCCCCCAGTGTTTATTAAAGATGTTAGTCATAATTTGCCAATCTTGATGATATTCGGTTATAAATCTCAGCTTGTCATCCTGATCTCGAATTTTCGGGATCAAAAGATCTTTCCTCTCCGTCCTTAAGGCAATGTTATATGCCTTTTTAATTGTTTGTTTAGAGTAATTTCTCTCAAAAGTCTCTTCCTCAGTTCCGCTGCTCTCAATTTGAACCCTTCAAAGGTGGAACAGTTGAGGCACAACCGCAAGAATTCCCCCTTGGGAATGGCTCTGATGGTTGATGGTGCATGTGCACTTCTAGCAGCCAAGATGCTGTTTGTGGCAGTTTCCTTTCTATATTGATCCGTTTGGATCCTGTTATCCAGGTCTCTGTATATCATAATATCCAAAAATGGAATATGATCCCTATGGAAAGAGAGAGTTAACTTCAAATTAAGTTGGTTATCATTAAGGATGTTAACAAAATTAATTAGGGTATCTGCTGTGCCCTTCCAGATAATAAGAATATCATCTATGTAGCGTTTGTACATTACAATCTGATCAACATAGATAGACATATTCTCTGCAAAGATGAACTCCTCTCCCCACCATCCCAAGTATAAATTTGCGAAAGTGGGTGCGACCGCTGCCCCCATTGCGGTTTCCCGCATTTGTAGGTAGAAGCGTCCGTCAAAAACAAAATAATTTCTTTTTAGAATGAATTTCAAAAGAGAGAGAATAAAATCTTTTCGTGTTGGATCAAGGTCGTGATTTCTAGATAAATAAAAATCAACAGCCTTGCATCCACTATCCTGATGTATGCATGTATATAAGCTTTCGACATCACATGTCACAAGTAATTCTTGCTGGTCGAGTTTACTGCCCTCAAGTTCTTGTAGAACTTGCATGGTGTCTCTGGTATAGGAGGGAAGATCGTAAACATATCCTTTTAATTCCTGATCTACCCATTGATTGGCTTTTTCAGTCAGGTTACCTGTACCAGAGACACTGGGTCTTCCTGGTGGGTTCCCAAGGTCTTTATGGACATTGGGTAGCATATAAAATGTTGCTACTCTTGGATGTTTAACCGTCAGGAAGTCTCTCTCACGTTTCATGATAGCTCCGCTGTCCAATCCCTGGGTTATTAAATTAGTGTATTCTTCCAGGAACTGGTCAGTGGGATCACTCCAAAGTGGTCTATAGCAGTCTTTGTTGGTAAGTTGTCTCTTGGCTTCTTGGATATATTTATCCTGCGGCCAGATGACAATATTGCCACCTTTATCACTGGACTTAAAGACGACATCCTCCATTTGTTTGAGTTCGTCAATTATTCGTCTATCTCCAGGAGCAGAGATTGGTTGAAAATCTCCATCTGGTAAAGCTAAAATATCCTTCGTAACCAGATCCACAAAGACTTTCACTGCAGGGCAAGTCTGTAATGTCGGCATATTAGTAGATTTGGGCTTAAGGATCTTCTTTTTCCTTTTAGAGCATGATGTATTTTCATTCTCTAATTCCCCTACTTGGTTCTCTGTATCTAATTCTTCCAAAATCTCTAACGTCCTCAATTCTTGGCTCGACAAACTTGATGTAGGTTCTACTTCCTGAAAGATGGTACCCTTACTTGATTGATCTGAGTAAAATTTTTTAAAAATTAACTTTCTTCCAAATAAGTGCAGGTCCTTAATAATACTAAACTTGTTCAAATGCGTCGGGAGGCAAAAATTCAGGCCCTTCTTCAAAACATTTGCCTGACAACCTGTAATAGTGTGTTTGGACAAGTTAATTAGTCTAAGGGCATTCGTGTCAGCTATATCTAAGTTTCTCACTTCCTCCTGTTCTTGTTCTTGATTGAACCTCTGAATCCCCATCTGCTTCTGTCCCGTAAAAAAGGTCCCGTGGTGTTAAGGTTACTATCCTGGTCTGCTCTTCTACTTCCATAAGAAGGAGGTTCAGAATCAGATTCTGACCAGTTGCTACTCTCTGCATCCGTGCCAGAAAATTCACCTCTCTGATCATCTATTTTCTGTTATTATTGTTATTATAGGGTTGTTTCTTGACACGTTTAGACAGATTTTTACCCCAGTTATAAATTTCCCCTTTAGAGTAATCTGTTTTGTCTCTTACATACTTTTTCCTTTTACGCAATTTAATTTTATTTTCAATTTTATCAACATATTGTAGGGTTTTCTAAAATACGTATCTCATCTTCAATCAGGAGATTCATCAGCTTGCGTGAACAATCTGTAAGGGTCGCTTCCCATCTGTCTTTAAGATTAGGTTTGGTAAGTTCATACGAGGGGAAGATTGAAACACGCAGGCCTCTAGATATAAGCCCCTGCTCAAGATACTGTTCTAGACTCATTTTGGTCCAAGTTGCCTGCAAGTGTTTAATATGAATATCCTGAATAAACCTGAATAACCTGTCTATAATGACCCGCTCCACCATCTGTGCTGGGGAGGAAGATTCAGGTTGCGACCACTTTTGGACCAGGTGTAGGAGGTCGAACATTTGGAACCGGGGAGGTTTTGTCACTGCAATAGGCCCAGTGGTGCACCTGTTGCACCCTGACAGTTAGAGTCACTCCCAAGCGTGCCAAGATCTCCGTTTTTGGCGTACTCTTTTGCATCCTGCAAGGCCAATTCATAATAGGCTTTCTGCGGCTCACCTATTAAATGTGGCACCAAAACCTCCGCCCACTGCTCTGGAGGCAATATCTCCTGCTCTGCCACCCTCTCAAAGACAGTCAGGAATGCCTCTACGTTATCTTTTGTAATACTCTTCTTACCGTCTTTCTCACGTGAGTGTTATGATCTGCAACATGTACTAAGGAAAGATAGGGGAAAGCTGTCCCTACAGTAAGACTAAGCTGAATCCCTGCGATGTAGCGGGTAGTGTTGAGCCACCCCCGTAGTGTTCGAGTTCGGTTCGGTTCGTCGAACACCCGTGTGTTCGCCGAACTGTTCGTCGAACTGTTCGTCGAACACCTTCGAACACCGTTAAAACCAATGGCAGGCAAACAAAAACACATAGAAACACATAGAAAACACCTTCAAAGGTGTCCAAAAGCTGACAAACTGCTCAGAAGACACAACTAACATATGGAAAAGTGACAAGTACATATAGTCATGCGAAAATAAAAGAGGTGGAGGAGTAAAAGGAGGGGGAGACACAGATATAGGCATGTCATGCCCTTCTAAAATCCAAAAAGTGAGAAGCCGACACGGCCAGTCCGCTCCTGCCCGTGCCACCTCCGTGTCGCCGGGTTTGTGCCAGAGCCGCGGTGAACCCTGATGGCCAGCCCCCCTCTCCCAATACTGGTGCCTGTCCGCTGGTGGGTCGAGCGAGCCCCCCTGTGGTGGAGGCAGCTCTAAGCTTTTTAATTTAAATTGTCTCTCTAATTTGAATGAATACACTTTAAATCCATTTACAAGGATCTATTGGAGGGCAAGTCTCATGCCAGCAGCCGCGTAATTCCAGCTCCAGTAGCGTCCACTAAAGCTGCTGCAGTTAAAAAGCTTTTATAAGGATCGAGCTCGGCTGTCCACCGCAAGGCATCCTACTGCCAGTCCCAGCCCCTATGCCTTGGGGTGCCTCCTGATGCTCTTCACTGAGTATCCCATGGTCCCGAAGCATTTCCTTTGAAAAAATTAAGTGTCTAAACTACAGGTGGTGTAGCTTGCTTAACAGCCGGGATAATTCGCTGACTAGCAGACACTGCTACTAGGCACAAAGTATTTTCTGGGCTAGATGCAGTTAAAAATTTGTAATTAGATACTCTCGTTGGATGCTGAGAAAGCATTCCATAGAGTCTCCTGGCACGCCATATATGATTCTCTTAAAAAGCTTGGGGTAGGGGTCTAGGGGACCCTTTTATAGCCAAAATCACGGCCCTGTATCGCAATACGTCACCTAGGCTGAAGATAAATGGAACTGTAGCACCCTGAGGGCTCGGTTGCTACAGACGTATTGTACCTCACCCAGAGGTGTGATATCTCACTCTCAGGTAAGGATGGAGTGTGGATCAGGACCCGACACCTGCATGCATTACACCACATTGCCGTGGGGCAGGGCGACCAATATGCCCCTGAGATGGGCACGACAGTCCCTGTCCCTGGCTGGAGTGGGGGGAGGGAACACTGAGGAAGGGGAACCCTGTAGTGCAGGAGCAGGGAGGAAGCAGTTCCTGGGTGCACTGAGAAGGGAGTATAAAAGGTGGGCACCATCTTAGTTCAGTGCAGAGAAGTCTGAGCAGAAGTGGCAGGGAGCAGGGGCTCTGCATGAGCTCTGCTCCGGAGGCGGGCCTAGTAACAGAGGCCCAGGCCTGGAAGAGGGAGAAGGAAGGAAGAGGAGCGGAGAAGGCTCCAGGAACGAGGAATGAAGGGATCCCAGGAGTGCGGACGGGCGAGTCGCCACCGCACGCCCGAATCCACCTGCGTGGAGGGGTCAGGCCAAAGGGGGAGACCGGTCCCCGAACTAGTGGAGGCAGGAAATGACCCTCAGCTAGAAACCGGAGGCTCTGACATTTTATGTGGCGCAGCCCCTCGCTACACCCGCTAGGAAGGCACCACATAGGGTCAGGGAAACTGGCGCCAAGTTTACCAAGAGGAGGCCCGAGGCAGCCGGACAGAAGTGTTGGTAAGAAAGGCCAGACAAAGGACACACAAAGGGGGTCCTGTGAAGTGCTCCAAAGTTATCTGGGAGTTGTCTGAGCCCCTCACCTGGTGAGCAAAGTACGACGTGGGCAGCCGTTACCTGCAGACGTGGTCTGGATAATAAGAACTGTGAGTAAAGGCCCTGGACTGCATCACTGACTCAGTGTCGTTACTGCTGCTGCCCTGCACCATCACCCCCATCCTCCGCATACACTGCCCTGAGGCTATACTCCTCCCGTGGGGAGTTATGCTACGCTCTGCTGCACCCACAACACCAGCCTCAGCGGTCTGCCCTGTAGCGGCGGTTCACTCTGACCGCAATCCACGGGTGGCGTAGTCGGACATTTAAACATCAAAACCACATAAAAAGTTCCGCCACTGGTTTGACCGCCCTGAGCCACGGAACCGGGTCGCCGCCACGAAGACTACAACCACCAGCATCCACCAAAAAGGGTCCGGCTCCGGGTGTCCCAAGGCCCAGGGGGTGCGTCAGAACATTTTCATCACCTTTCACAATCACCAATGGGACAAGGCAGGGATGTCCTCTGTCCCCTCTCTTATACATCCTAGTGACGGAGCACCTGCTCTCATCAATTCGCCATAACCCCAATATTAGGTGGATTGAGGTGGGAGGCACCGAGTACAAGTGCTCTCTATTTGCTGATGATGTCCTAGTATATATCACTCAATCACATATATCCATCCATGCTGTTATGGCTGAAATAGATCACTTTGTTACATGGTAAAATTTTAAAATCAATGCAGCGAAGTCTGAGGCCCTCGATGTCTCCCTCACCAAATCCATATAGGATTCCATCCAGTCCAACTTTCCCTTTGCCTGGCCCTCACAGGGTATCAAATACTTAGGAATTCCTATTCATAGAGACCTCTCCCATCTATGTTATCTTAATTTTGGGCCCTTTATTGAACAATTCCATACAGACCACGGTTGGCAAGTTAGAACTGTAAGATTCACTACGTGAACCGCTGGTGTTTTGTGGAAAAGCACATGTACACCGCGTTCCAAATTATTATGCAAAAAGTGTTTAGGAGTGATAAGGGAAGAATTTGTTTGTTTGTCAGTTAAACTCATTGATGGTGATGTGTGTCAGGGCTCTTTATATCACTGTAAGCAATTGCAGACACCTGTGCTAATTAGTTTGGCAGGTGTGTCCAATGAAAGGCAAGACTACTTAAGAAGGCTCTCTCACATTATTAAGCAGCCTACATTTTCTGCCAAAATGGGAAAGAAAAAGGATGTGTCGGCTGCTGAGAAGCAACAAATTGTGGAGTGTTTAGGTCAAGTCATGACTACAATCAACATTGTGCGATGATCAGGATGAAGTGTCTTGGCAATCAAGAAGTATGTAGCTGATTCACAGTACACACGTGTGCGTGCTGATAAGGGCAAATTGAGGACTCTTTCCTACAGGCAATTACGTCAGGTTGAAAGAGCAGCGGCAAAAAAGCCTTGTCATAGCGGCAGACAAGTTTTTGAAGCTGCTTGTGCCTCCAATGTCCCCCGAACAACAAGATGCAGGGTCCTTCAGAGGTTTGCAGCTGTGCATACGCCATCCTGTCGACCTCCTCTATCCACTTCACACAAGCAGAAACGGCTCCAGTGGGCCAAACATTACATGAAGACTGATTTCAAAACTGTTTTGTTCACGGATGAGTGCCGTGCAGCGCTCGATGGTCCAGATGGATGGAGTGGAGGATGGCTGGTTGATGGACACCCCACGCAAACACGGCTACAGCGCCAACAAGGAGGAGGTGGAGTAATGTTTTGGGCTGGAATCATGGGGAGAGAGATTGTCGGCCCCTTTAGGATCCCTGAAGGCGCTAAAGATGAACTCCATAATGTATGTGGATTTTCTCAAACAGCACTTCCTGCCATGGTTCAAGAAGAAGAACCGTGTATTTCACAGCAAGATCATTTTTCTGCATGATAATGCACCATCTCATGCTGCACATAAAACATCTGCATCTCTGGCTGATATGGGCATAAAAGGGGACAAACTTATGGTGTGACCCCCATGCTCCCCTGACCTCTACCCCATTCAGAACCTTTGGAGCATCATTAAAAGGAGTGTCTATGATGGCGGGAGGCAGTTCACATCTAAGCAACAGCTCTGGGAGGGTATTCTGTCCTCATGCAAAACAATTGAAGCAGAAACCATCCAAAACCTGACAAATTCAATGGACGAGAGAGTTCAGAAGCTCCTTTCGAACAAGGGGTCCTATGTGAAAATGTAACATCACCTAGAATAAAGTTTTGAGTTGAAAACTGTTTGATTTCAGTTTCTAACAACCTGCTAATGCTTATAATTTCAAAAATGACCATTTTTTTGGTCTTTACTAAAATGAAAAGATTGATCGAAAAGTTTGGGGCATCTAAGAGTGTGGCAACCCAGTAGTCATGATTACTTCGAATTCTGACAATATGAGGGTCATGCTGCAGGTAGTGCAGCAAGAAGGCACTTATGTGTCTTGCGCATCTCGGAGCCCCAAAATTATTTTCCGGGCTAGATGCAGCTAAAAATTATTTTTAATTTTAAATCTGGTGGAGTTTATTATAGATGGCCTAATAGGATCAGTGCTGCACACTGCTACAAAGCCCAAATTATTTTCCAGTCAAGATACAGATAAACATGATTAGTAATTTGAAAGCTTAAAATGTTTGGTAGGGTGATTTTAACCAATCATCAAGCTTTTACTCTCCCCAGGATGACACAGGGGTAGAAAAGTCGTTTCGGATCCATGATTTGTTCATCTTTATGAACGTGAGTCTGTCTACATTATCAGTGGAGAGCCGCGTGCGCTTATCTGTCAGCACACCACCAGCAGCGCTGAACACACGTTCAGACAGAACGCTGCCTGCGGGGCATGACAAGATCTCCAAGGCGTAAGTGGCTAGCTCCGGCCATTTATCCAGATTGGAAGCCCAAAAAGAGCAAGGGTCCAGTGACACAGTCGTGGCTTCAATGTTTACTTGGAGATACTCCTGTACCATCGTCTCTAGGCGTTGACTATGTGTCAGCCTTCTTGTCTCCTGTGGCCTTGCAAAGGATGGGCTAAAAAAGTGGTGAAATGATTCCGCAAAATTGATGTTACCAGCAGATACTGTGGTTCTGTTACGGTTTGAGTGCTGAACACTTGACGGTCCCACGGTTGGCAAGTTGGAACTGTGAGATTCACTACGTGCACCACTGGTATTTTGTGGAAAAGCACATGTAAGATTCTGCAACAGTCTCTGCTGATACTCCTGCATGCGTGCATCCCTTTCTATGGCAGGAATAATTTCTGCAAATTTACTTTTGTACCGGGGATCTAACAGTGTGGCAACCCAGTAGTCAGGATTATTTCTAATTCTCACAATTCGAGGGTCATGTTGCAGGTAGTGCAGCAAGAAGGCACTCATGTGTGTTGCGCATCCAGGAGCACCAAGTCCCTGTTGTGTTGGTGGCGAGGTAACAATCATGCTTCCTTCCTCTGTCCTCTCCCCCCAACCTCGCACAACAGAAATGTGATCAAGGTCTCCCTCATCTGATGAGTCTTCCATCAGTTCGTCCTCCACTTCTTCCTGGGCTCCTGCACCTTCCTCACTAGTTTGGCTGCTACCATGCGCCCTGGTTAAACCATCTCCCCCACCCTCACATGCCTGCCGCCTTGGTGCTGCCGACCTTCTGGACCTTGCAGATGTTAGCCCTTCCGCATACAACTCCTCCTCCTCTACTTCCTCCACCTCCTCTTGTGCCACCACCTGACTCCGAATTCTGTTTAACATGTGCTCCAGCATGTAAATCACCAGAATAGTCATGCTGATAATGGCATCGTCAGCACTAAACATCTTCGTCGCCATTTCAAAACTGTGCAGAAGGGTGCATAGGTCCCTGATCTGAGACCACTCCTCCAGCGTGATTTGCCCCACCTCTGAATCTCGTTGGCCCAGGCTATACGTCAGAACGTATTGCACCAGGGCTTGTTGGTGCTGCCACAGTCGCTGCAACATGTGCAGAGTTGAATTCCACCGGGTAGGCACATCGCATTTTAGCCGGTGAAGTGGCAGGCCCAACGACTTCTGTAGAGATGTAAGTCGCTGAGCTGCGGGATGCGAACGGCGGAAGTGAGCACACAGCGACCGTGCCCTCTGCAGAAGGCCATCTAGTCTGGGATAGTGGGCTAAAAATTGCTGGACAACCAGGTTCAACACGTGAGCCATACAAGGCACGTGTGTGACATTGCCCCGGCAAAGGGCCGCACCCAGGTTTGCAGCATTGTCGCACACGGCCTTCCCTGGTTTCAGGTCCAGTGGAGACAACCATTCATGAAATTGGTTCTCCAGAGCTGACCACAACTCCTCAGCTGTGTGACTCACATTTCCCAGACATTTCAATGTAAAAACCGCCTGATGACGTTGAGCCCTACTGCCAGCATAGTAAGGAGGTGTGCAGGATCCCTTCTGCGCAGTTAGAAAGCTTGTGGCATGACCAGACAGGCTTTGGGTGCAGGTGGAAGACCGAGAGGAGGTTGAGGAGGCAGAAGCAGTGGAGGAACTTTGACATAAAGAGGATTGACGCACAACTCGTGGGGACGGCAAGACTTGGACAGCAGCCCCTTGTCCTGCTGTCACCATAGTTACCCAGTGCCCAGTCAGCGACATGTAACGCCCCTGTCCATGCCTACTCGTCCAAGTGTCTGTGGTGAAATGCACCCTGTCACACACAGAGTTTCTCAAAGAAGCGGTGATGTTGTGTGCGACATGCTGGTGGAGCGCAGGCACACCTTTCTTTGAGAAGTAGTGCCGACTGGGCATCTGGTACTGGGGCACTGCGACGGACATAAGGTCTCGAAAATCCTCTGTGTCCACCAGGCGGAAAGGCAGCATTTCTGTAGCCAAGAGCTTGCAGATGGTGAAATTCAACCTCTTAGCTTTCTCATGGCTAGGAGGAAATGGTCTTTTACTTGTCCACATCTGAGGGACCGAGGGCTGGCTATTGTGCTTAGACGGGGTTGATAAGGGTGTCCCCGGCAAACTGCCGGTCTGTGAGGAAGATGCAGGCGGACATGTTAGGTTGCCTTCATCCAAAGGTGGTGCTATCGATGTCGGACAGCGCTCAACACCAGCTGGTGTTACCACCTCCAAAGAAAATGATGACCTGCCAATCACGCTGGCTGTTGCGGGTAAAGAGGTGGCAGGTCTGCGCCCCAAAACAGGTGTGACTGCTGTCCCCCCAGTCACAGAGGATGAAGAGGCCGCGGATGCACAAGATATGGCAGACGGTGGTTGGCCCGGCCGGCTAGGCCGCATTGTAGCACACTGAGCTTCCCACTGCAACTTGAGGATGCAGTTGTTGACGTGCTTCCAGTACTACGTCTCTGTCCAGGAAGGCGCAACCTGACCTCGTCGTCACTAGCATCTTCCTCCACCTCCTCTGCTGACCTCATCTCTTGGCTGACTGTGGGTTGACAGTAAGTGGGATCTCCGACCTCATCATCATCACCCTGTGCGTTATCACACCCGTCGTCCTCAGAGCCAACCTGTTCCTGCCCTGACAAAAAACTAAAGTTGTCGCTCCAATCAGGTATTTGAGTCTTATCATCGTCTTCCTCATTGTCTCCACCAACAGGAGTTACAGTTTGGGAATGAGGGTCTACATTATGGTCAGAACCTTCTGCGTCTGGTCCTGGATCCGACTCATAAAGATTCTGGGCATCAGTGCAGATCATTTCCTCGTCTGGATTCACAGAAGCGCTGGAGTCGACCTCTGATTCCCAGGCTATAGTATGAGTAAACAGCTCTGCAGACTCAACCATCTGTTCTACCTCATACTCAGATGGGCAGCTGGAGATTTGGGAGCTGTGAGGAAGCAAGTGCGATTTGGGTGACACCTTTGAGGACTGGAGTATTTGTGATGTTGAAGTTGATGTGGAGGAGAGCCCACTTAAAGGAGCACTTGATATCCGTTGAAGCACCTGCTGTTTTTGTGCCTCATCTGGAATTTGTAGCGATTGGCGTGGCCGTAAGAAAGGGATCTTATCACATTGTCCGCTAAAAGAAGTAGACATTTTAGTTTGGCTGGAAGATGGTCTTTCTTCTGCAGATGTTACTGTTGCTTTAACACCTACCCCACGGACACAACCTGTTTTCCCCTTCCCAACACGCCTATTCCCCTTTCCACCAGCAGCAGGCCTTTTTCCACTCATTTTGGTGGTTAACTAATTCACAACTCTGGAGTTGTTTGCACAAAAAAACAATGGATGGTAACCGAGCAGAGCTGAGTGGCCAAAGTGTGGTATTAGGCCAAAACTATTGGCTGGGTTAGATGCAGAAAAAAATTATTTTGAATTTGCAACCTGATGGAGGTCAGTATAGATGGACTAATAGAGAAAGTCTGACACACTACTAGAAGGCCAAATATTTTTTCAGAGGTAGATGCAGAAAAAAATATATTCAGTTTGCAACCTGATGGAGGTCAGTATAGATGGATTAATAGAACAAGACCCACACACAGCTAGAAGCCCAATATTTTTTCAGAGGTAGATGCAGAAAAAATATATTCAGTTTGCAACCTGATGGAGGTCAGTATAGATGGACTAATAGAACAAGTCCCACACACTGCTAGAAGCCCAAATATTTTTTCAGAGGTACTGTAGATGCAGATAAAAATTAGTTTTAATTTGCAACCTGATGGAGGTCAGTATAGATGGACTAATAGAGAAAGTCCGACACACTACTAGAAGGCCAAATATTTTTTCAGAGGTAGATGCAGAAAAAAATATACTCAGTTTGCAACCTGATGGAGGTCAGTATAGATGGACTAATACAACAAGTCCCGCACACAGCTAGAAGCCCAGATATTTTTTCAGAGGTACTGTAAATGCAGATAAAAATTAGTTTTAATTTGCAACCTGATGGAGGTCAGTATAGATGGACTAATAGAGAAAGTCCGACACACTACTAGAAGGCCAAATATTTTTTCAGAGGTAGATGCAGAAAAAAATATATTCAGTTTGCAACCTGATGGAGGTCAGTATAGATGGTCTAATACAACAAGTCCCACACACTGCTAGAAGCCCAAATATTTTTTCAGAGGTACTGTAGATGCAGATAAAAATTAGTTTTAATTTGCAACCTGATGGAGGTCAGTATAGATGGACTAATAGAGAAAGTCCGACACACTACTAGAAGGCCAAATATTTTTTCAGAGGTAGATGCAGAAAAAAATATATTCAGTTTGCAACCTGATGGAGGTCAGTATAGATGGATTAATAGAACAAGACCCACACACAGCTAGAAGCCCAATATTTTTTCAGAGGTAGATGCAGAAAAAAATATATTCAGTTTGCAACCTGATGGAGGTCAGTATAGATGGACTAATAGAACAAGTCCCACACACTGCTAGAAGCCCAAATATTTTTTCAGAGGTACTGTAGATGCAGATAAAAATTAGTTTTAATTTGCAACCTGATGGAGATCAGTATAGATGGACTAATAGAGAAAGTCCGACACACTACTAGAAGGCCAAATATTTTTTCAGAGGTAGATGCAGAAAAAAATATATTCAGTTTGCAACCTGATGGAGGTCAGTATAGATGGACTAATACAACAAGTCCCGCACACAGCTAGAAGCCCAAATATTTTTTCAGAGGTACTGTAGATGCAGATAAAAATTAGTTTTAAATTGCAACCTGATGGAGGTCAGTATAGATGGACTAATAGAGAAAGTCCGACACACTACTAGAAGGCCAAATATTTTTTCAGAGGTATATGCAGAAAAAAATATATTCAGTTTGCAACCTGATGGAGGTCAGTATAGATGGACTAATACAACAAGTCCCACACACTGCTAGAAGCCCAAATATTTTTTCAGAGGTACTGTAGATGCAGATAAAAATTAGTTTTAATTTGCAACCTGATGGAGGTCAGTATAGATGGACTAATAGAGAAAGTCCGACACACTACTAGAAGGCCAAATATTTTTTCAGAGGTAGATGCAGAAAAAAATATATTCAGTTTGCAACCTGATGGAGGTCAGTATAGATGGATTAATAGAACAAGACCCACACACAGCTAGAAGCCCAATATTTTTTCAGAGGTAGATGCAGAAAAAAATATATTCAGTTTGCAACCTGATGGAGGTCAGTATAGATGGACTAATAGAACAAGTCCCACACACTGCTAGAAGCCCAAATATTTTTTCAGAGGTACTGTAGATGCAGATAAAAATTAGTTTTAATTTGCAACCTGATGGAGGTCAGTATAGATGGACTAATAGAGAAAGTCCGACACACTACTAGAAGGCCAAATATTTTTTCAGAGGTAGATGCAGAAAAAAATATATTCAGTTTGCAACCTGATGGAGGTCAGTATAGATGGATTAATAGAACAAGACCCACACACAGCTAGAAGCCCAATATTTTTTCAGAGGTAGATGCAGAAAAAAATATATTCAGTTTGCAACCTGATGGAGGTCAGTATAGATGGACTAATAGAACAAGTCCCACACACTGCTAGAAGCCCAAATATTTTTTCAGAGGTACTGTAGATGCAGATAAAAATTAGTTTTAATTTGCAACCTGATGGAGGTCATTATAGATGGACTAATAGAATGATGCTATGCCCAAAAGATTTTACTTCACTAGGTGCAGTAAAAAAATTGGTATTCTATACACAGGTGGTATATCTTGCAACACAGATAGGCTACTCCACTGACTAACACACTCTGCAATAGGCCAAAAAGGATTAGCTTTGCTAGATTCAGCCAAATGCTGTGAAAAAAACTTGCACAGCACTGGCACAGACCTGCCTGGCAAAAACTGATAGGAACTCATGTAACCTAGTCCTGAAAAGGACTGCAATTACAATTAGTCTTTACTCCCACAACCGATCTATTTAAGAGCACAGACCTCCCTGATAAAAGTCGTAGGAAATGCTGTAACCTAGTCCTTAAAAGGACTGCAATCACAACTATTCCCTACTCCCAAGCTATCTGTATATTTGTGCGAAAATTGGCTTGAAATTAACAAGGTATAGCGCACACAGCAACAGCGGTGCCGTCTAACACGCAGCTGCAGCAGTGAGAAAATGGTGGCGACGGGGAAAATGGCTTGGTCTTATAGGGCAAGGACATGTGACATACACTGCCAATGACACATGCCCTTGCTTGTGTGAAAAAAGCACTTCGCTCCGTGTGTGCGCTGCTGATAGGCTGACAGATTGCACCTCCCCACTGTAAATGCGGGAAAGAGAAAAAAAAATGGAGATCTTCATTGTTCCTGCAGAGATCCATCCCCTGCCCCTCCCCCCACCCCGCTGTACACTCAAACTGCGTATTAACATTAATTTTCATCATTACTGAGAAAAAATCCAGTTATGATTTTGGTGCACGAACAGTTATCGAACATAACCTCGAACAGCCGAATTTTTCTCAAATTGTTCGTGTTCGCCGAACGGCTCGAACACCGCCCAAAACAGCTCGAATTTGAGATTGGCGAACAGTTCGAGTAGAACAACGCTCATCTCTAGTAGCGGGCTGTCTGTTCCTAGCGATCAGACCCGCCTTAGTCCTCGGCTAGTCTGAATGAAGACCTATAATATTAAGGGAGCGGTCCCTAAAAGAACTAAGGACTAGAGATGAGCGGTGTTCGACTCGAACTGTTCGCCAATCTCAAATTCGAGCTGTTTTGGGCGGTGTTCGAGCCGTTCGGCGAACACGAACGATTTGAGAAAAATTCGGCTGTTCGAGGTTATGTTCGATAACTGTTCGTGCACCAAAATCATAACTGAATTTTTTCTCAGTAATGCTGAAAATTAATGTTAATACGCAGTTTGAGTGTACAGCGGGGCGGGGGGAGGGGCAGGGGATGGATCTCTGCAGGAATAATGAAGATCTCCATTTTTTTCTCTTTCCCGCATTTACAGTGGGGAGGTGCAATCTGTCAGCCTATCAGCAGCGCACACAAGGAGCGAACTGCTTTTTTTCACACAAGCAAGGGCATGTGTCATTGGCAGTGTAAGTCACATGTCCTTGCCCTATAAGACCCAGCCATTTTCCCCGTCGCCACCATTTTCTCACTGCTGCAGCTGCGTGTTAGACGGCACCGCTGTTGCTGTGTGCACTATACCTTGTTAATTTCAAGCCAATTTTCGCACAAATCTACAGATAGCTTGGGAGTAGGGAAGAGTTGTGATTGCAGTCCTTTTAAGGACTAGGTTACAGCATTTCCTACGACTTTTATCAGGCAGGTCTGTGCTCTTAAATAGATAGGTTGGGAGTAAAGACTAATTGTAATTGCAGTCCTTTTCAGGACTAAGTTACATCAGTTCCTATCAGTTTTTGCCAGGCAGGTCTGTGCCAGTGCTGTGCAAGTTTTTTTCACAGCATTTGGCTAAATCTAGCAAAGCAAATCCTTTTTGGCCTATTGCAGAGTGTGTTAGTCAGTGGAGTAGCCCATCTGTGTTGCAAGCTACACCACCTGTGTATAGAATACCAATTTTTTTACTGCACCTAGTGAAGTAAAACCTTTTGGGCATAGCATCATTATATTAGTCCATCTATACTAACCTCCACCAGGTTGCAAATTCAATATAATATTTTTCTGCATTGAGCTCTGAAAAAATATTTTGGCTTGTAGCAGTGTGTGGGACTTGTTCAATTAGTCCATCTATACTGACCTCCATCAGGTTGCAAATTCAATATAATTTTTTTCTGCATCTAGCTCTGAAAAAATATTTCGGCTTCTAGCAGTGTGTGGGACTTGTTCTATTAGTCCATCTATACTGACCTCCATCAGGTTGCAAATTCAATATAATTTTTTTCTGCATCTAACTCTGAAAAAATATTTCGGCTTCTAGCAGTGTGTGGGACTTGTTCTATTAGTCCATCTATACTGACCTCCATCAGGTTGCAAATTCAATATAATTTTTTTCTGCATCTAGCTCTGAAAAAATATTTCGGCTTCTAGCAGTGTGTGGGACTTGGTCTATTAGTCCATCTATACTAACCTCCACCAGGTTGCAAATAAAAATAATTTTTATCTGCATCTAGCTCTGAAAAAATATTTTGGCTTCTAGCAGTGTGTGGGACTTGGTCTATTAGTCCATCTATACTAACCTCCATCAGGTTGCAAATTCAATATAATTTTTTTCTGCATCTAGCTCTGAAAAAATATTTCGGCTTCTAGCAGTGTGTAGGACTTGGTCTATTAGTCCATCTATACTGACCTCCATCAGGTTGCAAATTCAATATAATTTTTTCTGCATCTAGCTCTGAAAAAATATTTGGGCTTCTAGCAGTGTGATGGACTTGATCTATTAGTCCATCTATACTAACCTCCACCAGGTTGCAAATTAAAAATAATTTTTATCTGTATCTAGCTCTGAAAAAATATTTCGGCTTCTAGCAGTGTGTGGGACTTGGTCTATTAGTCCATCTATACTGACCTCCATCAGGTTGCAAATTCAATATAATTTTTTTCTGCATCTAGCTCTGAAAAAATATTTGGGCTTCTAGCAGTGTGTGGGACTTGGTCTATTAGTCCATCTATACTAACCTCAACCAGGTTGCAAATTAAAAATAATTTTTATCTGCATCTAGCTCTGAAAAAATATTTGGGCATCTAGCAGTGTGTGGGACTTGTTCTATTAGTCCATCTATACTGACCTCCATCAGGTTGCAAATTCAATATAATTTTTTTCTGCATCTAGCTCTGAAAAAATATTTCGGCTTCTAGAGGTGTGATGGACTTGGTCTATTAGTCCATCTATACTAACCTCCACCAGGTTGCAAATTCAATATAATTTTTTTCTGCATATAGCTCTGAAAAAATATTTCGGCTTCTAGCAGTGTATGGGACTTGGTCTATTAGTCCATCTATGCTAACCTCCACCAGGTTGCAAATGAAAAATAATTTTTATCTGCATCTAGCTCTGAAAAAATATTTGGGCTTCTAGCAGTGTGTGGGACTTGTTCTATTAGTCCATCTATACTAACCTCCACCACGTTCCAAATTCAATATAATTTTTTTCTGCATCTAGCTCTAAAAAAATATTTCAGCTTGTAGCAGTGTGTGGGACTTGTTCTATTAGTCCATCTATACTGACCTCCATCAGGTTGCAAATTCAATATCATTTTTATCTGCATCTAACCCAGCCAATACTTTTGGCCTAATACCACAATTTGGCCACTCAGCTCTGCTCGGTTCCCATCCATTGTTTTTTTGTGCAAACAACTCCAGAGTTGTGAATTAGTTAACCACCAAAATGAGTGGAAAAAGGCCTGCTGCTGGTGGAAAGGGGAATAGGCGTGTTGGGAAGGGGAAAAAAGGTTGTGTCCGTGGGGTAGGTGTTAAAGCAACAGTAACACCATATTCCAGCCAAACTAAAATGTCTACTTCTTTTAGCAGACAATGTGATATGATCCCTTTCTTACGGCCACGCCAATCGCTACAAATTCCAGATGAGGCACAAAAACAGCAGGTGCTTCAACGGATATCAAGTGCTCCTTTAAGTGGGCTCTCCTCCACCTCAACTTCAACATCACAAATACTCCAGTCCTCAGAGGTGTCACCCCAATGGCACTTGCTTCCTCACAGCTCCTAAATCTCCAGCTGCCCGTCTGAGTATGGGGTAGAACAGATGGTTGAGTCTGCAGAGCTGTTTACTCATACTATAGCCTGGGAATCAGAGGTCGGCTCCAGAGCTTCTGTGAATCCAGACGAGGAAATGATCTGCACTGATGCCCAGAATCTTTATGAGTCGGATCCAGGACCAGACGCAGAAGGTTCTGACCATAATGTAGACCCTCATTCCCAAACTGTAACTCCTGTTGGTGGAGACAATGAGGAAGACGATGATGAGACTCAAATACCTGATTGGAGCGACAACTTTAGTTTTTTGTCAGGGCAGGAACAGGTTGGCTCTGAGGACGATGGGTGTGATAACACACAGGGTGATGATGATGAGGTTGGAGATCCCACTTACTGTCAACCCACAGTCAGCCAAGAGATGAGTTCAGAAGAGGAGGTGGAGGAGGATGCTAGTGATGACGAGGTCAGGTTGCGCCTTCCTGGACAGAGACGTAGTACTGGAAGAACGTCAACAACTGCATCCTCAAACACAACTCTGCCTCTGACCACAAGTCGTGGTGGCTCTTCAGGTCGCATGGGTGCTAAGCCTTGCATAGCCTGGGCATTTTTTCAGATCGATAAACATTTGTCAGCAAAAGCTAAGTAGAGGCCAAAAAATGCATAGTTTGAGTACTTCATGCATGAACCGGCACATGGACATGAAGCATAAGTTGCAGTGGGAAGCTCACTGTGCTACAATGCGGCCTAGCCGGCCGGGCCAACCACCGTCTGCCACATCTTGTGCATCCGCGGCCTCTTCATCCTCTGTGACTGGGGGGACAGCAGTCACACCTGTTTTGGGACACAGACCTGCTACCTCTTTACCCGCAACAGCCAGCGTGATTGGCAGGTCATCATTTTCTTTGGAGGTGGAAACACCAGCTGGTGTTGAGCGCTGTCCGACATCGATAGCACCACCTTTGGATCAAGGCAACCTAACATGTCCGCCTGCATGTTCCTCACAGACCGGCAGTTTGCCGGGGACACCCTTCTCAACCCCGTCTAATCACAACAGCCAGCCCTTGGTCCCTCAGATGTGGACAAGTAAAAGACCATTTCCTCCTAGCCATGAGAAAGCTAAGAGGTTGAATTTCACCATCTGCAAGCTCTTGGCTACAGAAATGCTTCCTTTCCGCCTGGTGGACACAGAGGATTTTCGAGACCTTATGTCCGTCGCAGTGCCCCAGTACCAGATGCCCAGTCGGCACTACTTCTCAAAGAAAGGTGTGCCTGCGCTCCACCAGCATGTCGCACACAACATCACCGCTTCTTTGAGAAACTCTGTGTGTGACAGGGTGCATTTCACCACACACACTTGGACGAGTAGGCATGGACAGGGCGTTTCATGTCGCTGACTGGGCACTGGGTAACTATGGTGACAGCAGGACAAGGGGCTGCTGTCCAAGTCTTGCCGTCCCCACGAGTTGTGCGTCAATCCTCTTTATCTCAAAGTTCCTCCACTGCTTCTGCCTCCTCAACCTCCTCTCGGTTCTCCACCTGCACCCAAAGCCTGTCTGGTCATGCCACAAGCTTTCTAACTGTGCAGAAGGGATCCTGCACACCTCCTTACAATGCTGGCAGCAGGGCTCAACGTCATGAGGCGGTTTTTACTTTGAAATGTCTGGGAAATGTGAGTCACACAGCTGAGGAGTTGTGGTCAGCTCTGGAGAACCAATTTCATAAATGGTTGTCTCCACTGGACCTGAAACCAGGGAAGGCCGTGTGCGACAATGCTGCAAACCTGGGTGCGGCCCTTCGCCGGGGCAATGTCACACACGTGCCTTGTATGGCTCACGTGTTGAACCTGGTTGTCCAGCAATTTTTAGCCCACTATCCCGGACTAGATGGCCTTCTGCAGAGGGCACGGTCGCTGTGTGCTCACTTCCGCCGTTCGCATCTCACAACTCAGCGACTTACATCTCTACAGAAGTCGTTGGGCCTGCCACTTCACCGGCTAAAATGCGATGTGCCTACCCGGTGGAATTCAACTCTGCACATGTTGCAGCGACTGTGGCAGCACCGACAAGCCCTGGTGCAATACGTTCTGCCGTATAGCCTGGGCCAACGAGATCCAGAGGTGGGGCAAATCACGCTGGAGGAGTGGTCTCAGATCAGGGACCTATGCACCCTTCTGCACAGTTTTGAAATGGCGACGAAGATGTTTAGTGCTGACGATGCCATTATCAGCATGACTATTCCGATGATTTACATGCTGGAGCACATGATAAACAGAATTCGGAGTCAGGTGGTGGCACAAGAGGAGGTGGAGGAAGTAGAGGAGGAGGAGTTGTATGCAGAAGGGCTAACATCTGCAAGGTCCAGACGGTCGGCAGCAACTAGGCGGCAGGCATGTGAGGGTGGGGGAGATGGTTTTACCAGGGCGCATGGTGGCAGCCAAACTAGTGAGGAAGGTGCAGGAGCCCAGGAAGTAGTGGAGGACGAACTGATGGAAGACTCATCAGATGAGGGAGACCTTGATCACATTTCTGTTGTGCGAGGTTGGGGGGAGAGGACAGAGGAAGGAAGCATGATTTTTACCTCGCCACCAACACAACAGGGACTTGGTGCTCCTGGATGAGCAAGACACATGAGTGCCTTCTTGCTGCA
Organism: Phyllobates terribilis; assembly: GCF_046119375.1. Classification (NCBI taxonomy): domain Eukaryota; kingdom Metazoa; phylum Chordata; class Amphibia; order Anura; family Dendrobatidae; genus Phyllobates; species Phyllobates terribilis. The sequence goes on from NW_027362771.1 coordinate 219,691,909, forward strand.
CTACCTGCAACATGACCCTCGAATTGTGAGAATTAGAAATAATCCTGACTACTGGGTTGCCACACTGTTAGATCCCTGGTACAAAAGTAAATTTGCAGAAATTATTCCTGCCATAGAAAGGGATGCACGCATGCAGGAGTATCAGCAGAGACTGTTGCAGAATCTTACATGTGCTTTTCCACAAAACACCAGTGGTGCACGTAGTGAATCTCACAGTTCCAACTTGCCAACCGTGGGACCGTCGAGTGTTCAGCACTCAAACCGTAACAGAAACACAGTATCTGCTGGTAACATCAATTTTGCGGAATCATTTCACCACTTTTTTAGCCCATCCTTTGCAAGGCCACAGGAGACAAGAAGTCTGACACATAGTCAACGCCTAGAGACGATGGTACAGGAGTATCTCCAAGTAAACATTGAAGCCATGACTGTGTCACTGGACCCTTGCTCTTTTTGGGCTTCCAATCTGGATAAATGGCCGGAACTCGCCACTTACGTCTTGGAGATCTTGTCATGCCCTGCAGCCAGCGTTCTGTCTGAACGTGTGTTCAGCGCTGCTGGTGGTGTGCTGACAGATAAGCGCACGCGGCTCTCCACTGATAATGTAGACAGACTCACGTTCATAAAGATGAACAAATCATGGATCCGAAACGACTTTTCTACCCCTGTGTTATCCTGGGGAGAGTAAAAGCTTGATGATTGGTTAAAATCACCCTACCAACCGTTTTAATCTTTCAAATTACTAATCATGTTTATCTGTATCTTGGCTGGAAAATAATTTGGGCTTTGTAGCAGTGTGCAGTACTGATTCTATTAGGCCATCTATACTAAGCTCCACCAGATTTAAAATTACTAATCATGTTTATCTGTATCTTGGCTGGAAAATAATTTGGGCTTTGTAACAGTGTGCAGTACTGATTCTATTAGGCCATCTATACTAAGCTCCACCAGATTTAAAATTACTAATCATGTTTATCTGTATCTTGGCTGGAAAATAATTTGGGCTTTGTAGCAGTGTGCAGTACTGATTCTATTAGGCCATCTATACTAAGCTCCACCAGATTTAAAATTAATAATAATTTTTAGCTGCATCTAGCCCAGAAAATAATTTTGGGGCTCCTAGATGCGCAAGACACATGAGTGCCTTCTTGCTGCACTACCTGCAACATGACCCTCAGATTCTCAGAATTCGAAGTAATCCTGACTACTGGGTTGCCACACTCTTAGATCCCCCACACTCTTCGATCTACCTTTTCATTTTAATAAAGAACAAAAAAATGGTCATTTTTGAAATTATAAGCATTAGCAGGTTATTAGAAACTGAAATCAAACAGTTTTCAACTCAAAACTTTATTCTAGGTGATGTTACATTTGCACATAGGACCCCTTGTTCGAAAGGAGCTTCTGAACTGTCTCGTCCATTGAATTTGTCAGGTTTTGGATGGTTGCTGCTTCAATTGTTTTGCATGATGACAGAATACCCTCCCAGAGCTGTTGCTTAGATGTGAACTGCCTCCCGCCATCATAGACACTCCTTTTGATGATGCTCCAGAGGTTCTGAATGGGATAGAGGTCAGGGGAGCATGGGGGTCACACCATAAGTTTGTCCCCTTTTATGCCCATATCAGCCAGAGATGCAGATGTGTTATGTGCAGCATGAGACGGTGCATTATCATGCATGAAAATGATCTTGCTGTGGAATACACGGTTCTTCTTCTTGAACCATGGCAGGAAGTGCTGTTTGAGAAACTCCACATACATTATGGAGTTCATCTTTACCCCTTCAGGGATCCTAAAGGGGCCAACAATCTCTCTCCCCATGATTCCAGCCCAAAACATTACTCCACCTCCTCCTTGTTGGCGCTGTAGCCGTGTTTGTGTGGGGTGTCCATCAACCAGCCATCCTCCACTCCATCCATCTGGACCATCGAGCGTTGCACGGCACTCCTCCGTGAACAAAACAGTTCTGAAGTCAGTCTTCATGTATTGTTTGGCCCACTGGGGCCGTTTCTGCTTGTGTGCAGTGGATAGAGGGGGTCGACAGGATGGCTTACGCACAGCTGCAAACCTCTGAAGGACCCTGCATCTTGTTGTTCGGGGGACGTTGGAGGCACCAGCAGCTTCAAAAACTTGTCTGCTGCTATGACAAGGCTTTTTTGCCGCTGCTCTTTTAACCTGATGTAATTGCCTGTAGGAAAGAGTCCTCAATTTTCCCTTATCAGCACGCACACGTGTGTACTGTGAATCAGCTACATACTTCTTGATTGCCAAGACACTTCATCCTGATCATCACATAATGTTGATTGTAGTCATGCCTTGACCTAATCACTCCACAATATGTTGCTTCTCAGCAGCCGACACATCCTTTTTCTTTCCCATTTTGGCAGAAAATGTAGGCTGCTTAATAATGTGGGACAGCCTTCTTAAGTAGTCATGCCTTTCATTGGACACACCTGCCAAACTAATTAGCACAGGTGTCTGCAATTGCTTACAGTGATATAAAGAGCCCTGACACACATCACCATCAATGAGTTTAACTGACAAACAAAAAAATTCTTACCTTATCACTCCTAAACACTTTTTGCATAATAATTTGGAACACAGTGTACATGTGCTTTTCCACAAAACACCAGTGGTTCATGTAGTGAATCTTACAGTTCTAACTTGACAACCATGGTCTGTATGGAGTTGTTCAATAAAGGGCCCAAAATTAAGAAAACATAGACGGGAGAGGTCTCTATGAATAGGAATTCCTAAGTATTTGATACCCTGTGAGGGCCAGGCAAAGGGAAAGTTGGACTGGATGGAATCCTGTATGGATTTGGGGAGGGAGACATCGAGGGCCTCAGACTTCGCTGCATTGATTTTAAAATTTGTCCATGTAACAAAGTGATCTATGTCAGCCATAACAGCAGGGATGGATATATGTGATTGAGTGATATATACTAGGACATCATCAGCAAATAGAGAGCACTTGTACTCGGTGCCTCCCACCTCAATCCACCTAATATTGGGGTTATGGCGAATTGATGAGAGCAGGTGCTCCGTCACTAGGATGTATAAGAGAGGGGACAGAGGACATCCCTGCCTTGTCCCATTGGTGATTATGAAAGGTGATGAAAATGTTCTGACGCGCCCCCTGGGACTTGGGACACCCGGAGCTGGACACTTTTTGGTGGATGCTGGTGGTTGTAGTCTCCGTGGCGGCGACCCGGTTCCGTGGCTCAGGGCGGTCAAACCAGTGGGCGAACTATTTATGTGGTTTTGATGTTTAAATGTCCGACTACGCCACCCGTGGATTGCGGTCAGAGTGAACCACCGCTGCAGGGCAGACCGCTGAGGCTGGTGTTGTGGGTGCAGCAGAGCGTAGTATAACTCCCCACGGGAGGAGTATAGCCTCAGGGCAGTGTATGCGGAGGATGGGGGTGATGGTGCAGGGCAGCAGCAGTAACGACACGAAGTCAATGATGCAGTCCAGGGCCTTTACTCACAGTTCTTATTATCCAGACCACTTCTGCAGGTAACGGCTGCCCACGTCGTACTGTGCTCACCAGGTGAGGGGCTCAGACAACTCCCAGATAACTTTGGAGCACTTCACAGGACCCCCTTTGTGTGTCCTTTGTCTGGCCTTTCTTACCAACGCTTCTGTCCGGCTGCCTCGGGCCTCCTCCTGGTAAACTTGGCGCCAGTTTCCCTGACCCTATGTGGTGCCTTCCTAGCGGGTGTAGCGAGGGGCTGCGCCACATAAAATGTCACAGCCTCCGGCTTCTAGCTGAGGGTCGTTTCCCGCCTCCACTAGTTTTGGGGACCGGTCTCCCCCTTTGGCCTGACCCCTCCACGCAGGTGGATTTGGGCGTGCGGTGGCGACTCGCCCGTCCGCACCCCTGGGATCCCTTCGTTCCTCGTTCCTGGAGCCTTCTCCGCTCCCCTTCCTTCCTTCTCCCTCTTCCAGGCCTGGGCCTCTGTTACTAGGCCCGCCTCCGGAGCAGAGCTCATGCAGAGCCCCTGCTCCCTGGCACTTCTGCTCAGACTTCTCTGCACTGAACTAAGATGGTGCCCACCTTTTATACTCCCTTCTCAATGCACCCAGGAACTGCTTCCTCCCTGCTCCTGCACTACAGGGTTCCCCTTCCTCAGTGTTCCCTCCCCCCACTCCAGCCAGGGACAGGGACTGTCGTGCCCATCTCAGGGGCATATTGGTTGCCCTGCCCCACGGCAATGTGGTGTAATGCATGCAGGTGTCGGGGTCCTGATCCACACTCCATCCTTACCTGAGAGTGAGATATCACACCTCTGGGTGAGGGGCAATACCTCTGTAGCAACCGAGCCCTCGGGGTGCTACAGTTCCATTTATCTTCAGCCTAGGTGATGTATTGCGATACAGGGCCGTGATTTTGGCCATAAAAGGGTCCCCTAGACCCCTACCCCAAGCTTTTTAAGAGAATCATATATGGCGTGCCAGGAGACTCTATGGAATGCTTTCTCAGCATCCAACGAGAGTATCTAATAACAAATTTTTAACTGCATCTAGCCCAGGAAATACTTTGTGCCTAGTAGCAGTGTCAGCTAGTCAGCGGATTATCCCAGCTGTTAAGCAAGCTACACCACCTGTAGTTTGGACACTTAATTTTTTCAAAGGAAATGCTTTGGGACCCCGGGATACTCAGTGAAGAGCATCAGGAGGCACCCCAAGGCATAAGGGCTGGGACTGGCGGTAGGACGCCTTGCGGTGGACCGCCGAGCTCGATCCTTATAAAAGCTTTTTAACTGCAGCAGCTTTAGTGGACGCTACTGGAGCTGGAATTACGCGGCTGCTGGCATGAGACTTGCCCTCCAATAGATCCTTGTAAAAGGATTTAAAGTGTATTCATTCAAATTAGAGAGACAATTTAAATTAAAAAGTTTAGACCTGCCTCCACCACAGGGGGGCTCGCTCGACCCACCAGCGGACAGGCACCAGTATTGGGAGAGGGGGGCTGGCCGTCAGGGTCCACCGCGGCTCTGGCACAAACCTGGCAACACGGAGGTCGCACGGGCAGGAGCGGACTGGCTGTGTCGGTTTCTCACTTTTTGGGTTTTAGAAGGGCATGACATGCCTATATCTGTGTCTCCCCCTCCTTTTTCTCCTCCACCTCTTTTCTTTTCGCATGACTATATGTACTTGTCACTTTTTCATGTGTTAGTTATGTCTTCTGAGCAGTTTGTCAGCTTTTGGACACCTTTGAAGGTGTTTTCTATGTGTTTCTATGTGTTTTTGTTTGCCTGCCATTGGTTTTAACGGTGTTCGACGGTGTTCGATGAACAGTTCAACGAACAGTTCGGCGAACACACGGGTGTTCGACGAACCGAACCGAACTCGAACACTACGGGGATGGCTCAACGCTATGGGGATGGCTCAACACTACTAAGGACTGGGAAATAAATGGGACACCTCCTAAACAGAGAAGTTGTTGCAGAACACAAAAAGACAAACTGACAAAAGGTAATAGAGGTCCTAGAAGGACCAAGCGAACTGACAGAGAAAAGCACCGAAGCACCTGGCTAGAGAGACAGTCAAACACTGAAGTCCAGCACAGCCAGGAGGGCAGAGCTGGAATATAAAGGCAGATGGTCACGTGACCGCAAAACACAAGATGGAAAAAACAAACAGGAGGGTTCTAACAGTACCCCCTCTTTTATGAGGATCCTCCGGATCCTCCAGGCCCAGGCCTATCCGGAAACCTCCTGTAGAAAGCTTTAACAAGCCTAGGAGCAGAGACATCATCCGTCCTTACCCAGGAGTTGTCTTCGGGACTGAAACCCTTCCATAGGTAATCTCCCTCTATGCCATCTAGCATTCAAGATACGAGAAATTTCATATTCGCCGTCTTCTACCACAGGAGAAACTGTGACAGTGGCGTCCCTATCAGATACATCAGCCTTTTTCAACAAGGAAACATGAAACACATGATTAATCTTCCAGGAAGTAGGGACATCCAACCTAAAAGCAGACGAGTTAACAACCTGAAGCACTTTAAATGGACCGGCAAACTTAGGACCCAGTTTTTTAGAGGGAATCCTCAACTAGTGTTGAGCCACCCCCGTAGTGTTCGAGTTCGGTTCGGTTTGTCGAACACCCGTGTGTTCGCCGAACTGTTCGTCGAACTGTTCGTCGAACACCTTCGAACACCGTTAAAACCAATGGCAGGCAAACAAAAACACATAGAAACACATAGAAAACACCTTCAAAGGTGTCCAAAAGCTGACAAACTGCTCAGAAGACACAACTAACACATGGAAAAGTGACAAGTACATATAGTCATGCGAAAAGAAAAGAGGTGGAGGAGTAAAAGGAGGGGGAGACACAGATATAGGCATGTCATGCCCTTCTAAAATCCAAAAAGTGAGAAGCCGACACGGCCAGTCCGCTCCTGCCCGTGCCACCTCCGTGTCGCCGGGTTTGTGCCAGAGCCGCGGTGAACCCTGACGGCCAGCCCCCCTCTCCCAATACTGGTGCCTGTCCGCTGGTGGGTCGAGAGAGGCCCCTGTGGTGGAGGCAGCTCTAAGCTTTTTAATTTAAATTGTCCCTCTAATTTGAATGAATACACTTTAAATCCATTTACAAGGATCTATTGGAGGGCAAGTCTCATGCCAGCAGCCGCGTAATTCCAGCTCCAGTAGCGTCCACTAAAGCTGCTGCAGTTAAAAAGCTTTTATAAGGATCGAGCTCGGCTGTCCACCGCAAGGCATCCTAGTGCCAGTCCCAGCCCCTATGCCTTGGGGTGCCTCCTGATGCTCTTCACTAAGTATCCCGTGGTCCCGAAGCATTTCCTTTGAAAAAATTAAGTGTCCAAACTACAGGTGGTGTAGCTTGCTTAACAGCCGGGATAATCCGCTGACTAGCAGACACTGCTACTAGGCACAAAGTATTTCCTGGGCTAGATGCAGTTAAAAATTTGTAAGTAGATACTCTCGTTGGATGCTGAGAAAGCATTCCATAGAGTCTCCTGGCACGCCATATATGATTCTCTTAAAAAGCTTGGGGTAGGGGTCTAGGGGACCCTTTTATAGCCAAAATCACGGCCCTGTATCACAATACGTCACCTAGGCTGAAGATAAATGGAACTGTAGCACCGAGGGCTCGGTTGCTACAGACGTATTGCACCTCACCCAGAGGTGTGATATCTCACTCTCAGATAAGGATGGAGTGTGGATCAGGACCCGACACCTGCATGCATTACACCACATTGCCGTGGGGCAGGGCGACCAATATGCCCCTGAGATGGGCACGACAGTCCCTGTCCCTGGCTGGAGTGGGGGGAGGGAACACTGAGGAAGGGGAACCCTGCAGTGCAGGAGCAGGGAAGAAGCAGTTCCTGGGTGCATTGAGAAGGGAGTATAAAAGGTGGGCACCATCTTAGTTCAGTGCAGAGAAGTCTGAGCAGAAGTGGCAGGGAGCAGGGGCTCTGCATGAGCTCTGCTCCGGAGGCGGGCCTAGTAACAGAGGCCCAGGCCTGCAAGAGGGAGAAGGAAGGAAGAGGAGCGGAGAAGGCTCCAGGAACGAGGAATGAAGGGATCCCAGGGGTGCGGACGGGCGAGTCGCCACCGCACGCCCGAATCCACCTGCGTGGAGGGGTCAGGCCAAAGGGGGAGACCGGTCCCCGAACTAGTGGAGGCAGGAAACGACCCTCAGCTAGAAACCGGAGGCTCTGACATTTTATGTGGCGCAGCCCCTTGCTCCACCCGCTAGGAAGGCACCACATAGGGTCAGGGAAACTGGCGCCAAGTTTACCAAGAGGAGGCCCGAGGCAGCCGGACAGAAGTGTTGGTAAGAAAGGCCAGACAAAGGACACACAAAGGGGGTCCTGTGAAGCGCACCAAAGTTATCTGGGAGTTGTCTGAGCCCCTCACCTGGTGAGCACAGTACGACGTGGGCAGCCGTTACCTGCAGATGTGGTCTGGATAATAAGAACTGTGAGTAAAGGCCCTGAACTGCATCACTGACTCCGTGTCGTTACTGCTGCTGCCCTGCACCATCACCCCCATCCTCCGCATACACTGCCCTGAGGCTATACTCCTCCCGTGGGGAGTTATGCTACGCTCTGCTGCACCCACAACACCAGCCTTAGCGGTCTGCCCTGTAGCGGCGGTTCACTCTGACCGCAATCCACGGGTGGCGTAGTCGGACATTTAAACATCAAAACCACATAAATAGTTCCGCCACTGGTTTGACCGCCCTGAGCCACGGAACCGGATCGCCGCCACGAAGACTACAACCACCAGCATCCACCAAAAAGTGTCCGGCTCCGGGTGTCCCAAGGCCCAGGGGGTGCGTCAGAACATTTTCATCACCTTTCACAATCACCAATGGGACAAGGCAGGGATGTCCTCTGTCCCCTCTCTTATACATACTAGTGACGGAGCACCTGCTCTCATCAATTCGCCATAACCCCAATATTAGGTGGATTGAGGTGGGAGGCACCGAGTACAAGTGCTCTCTATTTGCTGATGATGTCCTAGTATATATCACTCAATCACATATATCCATCCCTGCTGTTATGGCTGAAATAGATCACTTTGTTACATGGTAAAATTTTAAAATCAATGCAGCGAAGTCTGAGGCCCTCGATGTCTCCCTCCCTAAATCCATATAGGATTCCATCCAGTCCAACTTTCCCTTTGCCTGGCCCTCACAGGGTATCAAATACTTAGGAATTCCTATTCATAGAGACCTCTCCCATCTATGTTATCTTAATTTTGGGCCCTTTATTGAACAATTCCATACAGACCACGGTTGGCAAGTTAGAACTGTAAGATTCACTACGTGAACCACTGGTGTTTTGTGGAAAAGCACATGTACACCGCGTTCCAAATTATTATGCAAAAAGTGTTTAGGAGTGATAAGGGAAGAATTTGTTTGTTTGTCAGTTAAACTCATTGATGGTGATGTGTGTCAGGGCTCTTTATATCACTGTAAGCAATTGCAGACACCTGTGCTAATTAGTTTGGCAGGTGTGTCCAATGAAAGGCAAGACTACTTAAGAAGGCTCTCTCACATTATTAAGCAGCCTACATTTTCTGCCAAAATGGGAAAGAAAAAGGATGTGTCGGCTGCTGAGAAGCAACAAATTGTGGAGTGTTTAGGTCAAGGCATGACTACAATCAACATTGTGCGATGATCAGGATGAAGTGTCTTGGCAATCAAGAAGTATGTAGCTGATTCACAGTACACACGTGTGCGTGCTGATAAGGGCAAATTGAGGACTCTTTCCTACAGGCAATTACGTCAGGTTGAAACAGCAGCGGCAAAAAAGCCTTGTCATAGCAGCAGACAAGTTTTTGAAGCTGCTTGGGCCTCCAACGTCCCCCGAACAACAAGATGCAGGGTCCTTCAGAGGTTTGCAGCTGTGCATACGCCATCCTGTCGACCTCCTCTATCCACTTCACACAAGCAGAAACGGCTCCAGTGGGCCAAACATTACATGAAGACTGATTTCAAAACTGTTTTGTTCACGGATGAGTGCCGTGCAGCGCTCGATGGTCCAGATGAATGGAGTGGAGGATGGCTGGTTGATGGACACCCCACGCAAACACGGCTACAGCGCCAACAAGGAGGAGGTGGAGTAATGTTTTGGGCTGGAATCATGGGGAGAGAGATTGTCGGCCCCTTTAGGATCCCTGAAGGCGCTAAAGATGAACTCCATAATGTATGTGGATTTTCTCAAACAGCACTTCCTGCCATGGTTCAAGAAGAAGAACCGTGTATTTCACAGCAAGATCATTTTTCTGCATGATAATGCACCATCTCATGCTGCACATAAAACATCTGCATCTCTGGCTGATATGGGCATAAAAGGGGACAAACTTATGGTGTGACCCCCATGCTCCCCTGACCTCTACCCCATTCAGAACCTTTGGAGCATCATTAAAAGGAGTGTCTATGATGGCGGGAGGCAGTTCACATCTAAGCAACAGCTCTGGGAGGGTATTCTGTCCTCATGCAAAACAATTGAAGCAGAAACCATCCAAAACCTGACAAATTCAATGGACGAGAGAGTTCAGAAGCTCCTTTCGAACAAGGGGTCCTATGTGAAAATGTAACATCACCTAGAATAAAGTTTTGAGTTGAAAACTGTTTGATTTCAGTTTCTAACAACCTGCTAATGCTTATAATTTCAAAAATGACCATTTTTTTGGTCTTTATTAAAATGAAAAGGTTGATCGAAAAGTTTGGGGGATCTAAGAGTGTGGCAACCCAGTAGTCATGATTACTTCGAATTCTGACAATATGAGGGTCATGCTGCAGGTAGTGCAGCAAGAAGGCACTTATGTGTCTTGCGCATCTCGGAGCCCCAAAATTATTTTCCGGGCTAGATGCAGCTAAAAATTATTTTTAATTTTAAATCTGGTGAAGCTTATTATAGATGGCCTAATAGGATCAGTGCTGCACACTGCTACAAAGCCCAAATTATTTTCCAGTCAAGATACAGATAAACATGATTAGTAATTTGAAAGCTTAAAACGGTTGGTAGGGTGATTTTAACCAATCATCAAGCTTTTACTCTCCCCAGGATGACACAGGGGTAGAAAAGTCGTTTCGGATCCATGATTTGTTCATCTTTATGAACGTGAGTCTGTCTACATTATCAGTGGAGAGCCGCGTGCGCTTATCTGTCAGCACACCACCAGCAGCGCTGAACACACGTTCAGACAGAACGCTGGCTGCGGGGCATGACAAGATCTCCAAGGCGTAAGTGGCTAGCTCCGGCCATTTATCCAGATTGGAAGCCCAAAAAGAGCAAGGGTCCAGTGACACAGTCGTGGCTTCAATGTTTACTTGGAGATACTCCTGTACCATCGTCTCTAGGCGTTGGCTATGTGTCAGACTTCTTGTCTCCTGTGGCCTTGCAAAGGATGGGCTAAAAAAGTGGTGAAATGATTCCGCAAAATTGATGTTACCAGCAGATACTGTGGTTCTGTTACGGTTTGAGTGCTGAACACTTGACGGTCCCACGGTTGGCAAGTTGGAACTGTGAGATTCACTACGTGCACCACTGGTATTTTGTGGAAAAGCACATGTAAGATTCTGCAACAGTCTCTGCTGATACTCCTGCATGCGTGCATCCCTTTCTATGGCAGGAATAATTTCTGCAAATTTACTTTTGTACCGGGGATCTAACAGTGTGGCAACCCAGTAGTCAGGATTATTTCTAATTCTCACAATTCGAGGGTCATGTTGCAGGTAGTGCAGCAAGAAGGCACTCATGTGTGTTGCGCATCCAGGAGCACCAAGTCCCTGTTGTGTTGGTGGCGAGGTAACAATCATGCTTCCTTCCTCTGTCCTCTCCCCCCAACCTCGCACAACAGAAATGTGATCAAGGTCTCCCTCATCTGATGAGTCTTCCATCAGTTCGTCCTCCACTTCTTCCTGGGCTCCTGCACCTTCCTCACTAGTTTGGCTGCTACCATGCGCCCTGGTAAAACCATCTCCCCCACCCTCACATGCCTGCCGCCTTGGTGCTGCCGACCGTCTGGACCTTGCAGATGTTAGCCCTTCCGCATACAACTCCTCCTCCTCTACTTCCTCCACCTCCTCTTGTGCCACCACCTGACTCCGAATTCTGTTTAACATGTGCTCCAGCATGTAAATCACCGGAATAGTCATGCTGATAATGGCATCGTCAGCACTAAACATCTTCGTCGCCATTTCAAAACTGTGCAGAAGGGTGCATAGGTTCCTGATCTGAGACCACTCCTCCAGCGTGATTTGCCCCACCTCTGAATCTCGTTGGCCCAGGCTATACGTCAGAACGTATTGCACCAGGGCTTGTCGGTGCTGCCACAGTCGCTGCAACATGTGCAGAGTTGAATTCCACCGGGTAGGCACATCGCATTTTAGCCGGTGAAGTGGCAGGCCCAACGACTTCTGTAGAAATGTAAGTCGCTGAGCTGCGGGATGCGAACGGCGGAAGTGAGCACACAGCGACCGTGCCCTCTGCAGAAGGCCATCTAGTCTGGGATAGTGGGCTAAAAATTGCTGGACAACCAGGTTCAACACGTGAGCCATACAAGGCACGTGTGTGACATTGCCCCGGCGAAGGGCCGCACCCAGGTTTGCAGCATTGTCGCACACGGCCTTCCCTGGTTTCAGGTCCAGTGGAGACAACCATTCATGAAATTGGTTCTCCAGAGCTGACCACAACTCCTCAGCTGTGTGACTCACATTTCCCAGATATTTCAATGTAAAAACCGCCTGATGACGTTGAGCCCTACTGCCAGCATAGTAAGGAGGTGTGCAGGATCCCTTCTGCGCAGTTAGAAAGCTTGTGGCATGACCAGACAGGCTTTGGGTGCAGGTGGAAGACCGAGAGGAGGTTGAGGAGGCAGAAGCAGTGGAGGAACTTTGACATAAAGAGGATTGACGCACAACTCGTGGGGACGGCAAGACTTGGACAGCAGCCCCTTGTCCTGCTGTCACCATAGTTACCCAGTGCCCAGTCAGCGACATGTAACGCCCCTGTCCATGCCTACTCGTCCAAGTGTCTGTGGTGAAATGCACCCTGTCACACACAGAGTTTCTCAAAGAAGCGGTGATGTTGTGTGCGACATGCTGGTGGAGCGCAGGAACACCTTTCTTTGAGAAGTAGTGCCGACTGGGCATCTGGTACTGGGGCACTGCGACGGACATAAGGTCTCGAAAATCCTCTGTGTCCACCAGGCGGAAAGGCAGCATTTCTGTAGCCAAGAGCTTGCAGATGGTGAAATTCAACCTCTTAGCTTTCTCATGGCTAGGAGGAAATGGTCTTTTACTTGTCCACATCTGAGGGACCGAGGGCTGGCTATTGTGCTTAGACGGGGTTGATAAGGGTGTCCCCGGCAAACTGCCGGTCTGTGAGGAAGATGCAGGCGGACATGTTAGGTTGCCTTGATCCAAAGGTGGTGCTATCGATGTCGGACAGCGCTCAACACCAGCTGATGTTACCACCTCCAAAGAAAATGATGACCTGCCAATCACGCTGGCTGTTGCGGGTAAAGAGGTGGCAGGTCTGCGCCCCAAAACAGGTGTGACTGCTGTCCCCCCAGTCACAGAGGATGAAGAGGCCGAGATATGGCAGACGGTGATTGGTCCGGCCGGCTAGGCCGCATTGTAGCACACTGAGCTTCCCACTGCAACTTATGCTTCATGTCCATGTGCCGGTTCATGCATGAAGTACTCAAACTATGTATTTTTTGGCCTCTACTTAGCTTTTGCTGACAAATGTTACAGATAACACGAGTTGGGTCATCTTTATCGATCTGAAAAAATGCCCAGGCTATGCAAGGCTTAGCACCCATGCGACCTGAAGAGCCACCACGACTTGTGGTGAGAGGCAGAGTTGTGTTTGAGGATGCAGTTGTTGACGTGCTTCCAGTACTACGTCTCTGTCCAGGAAGGCGCAACCTGACCTCGTCGTCACTAGCATCTTCCTCCACCTCCTCTGCTGACCTCATCTCTTGGCTGACTGTGGGTTGACAGTAAGTGGGATCTCCGACCTCATCATCATCACCCTATGCGTTATCACACCCGTCGTCCTCAGAGCCAACCTGTTCCTGCCCTGACAAAAAACTAAAGTTGTCGCTCCAATCAGGTATTTGAGTCTTATCATCGTCTTCCTCATTGTCTCCACCAACAGGAGTTACAGTTTGGGAATGAGGGTCTACATTATGGTCAGAACCTTCTGCGTCTGGTCCTGGATCCGACTCATAAAGATTCTGGGCATCAGTGCAGATCATTTCCTCGTCTGGATTCACAGAAGCGCTGGAGTCGACCTCTGATTCCCAGGCTATAGTATGAGTAAACAGCTCTGCAGACTCAACCATCTTTTCTACCTCATACTCAGACGGGCAGCTGGAGATTTGGGAGCTGTGAGGAAGCAAGTGCGATTTGGGTGACACCTTTGAGGACTGGAGTATTTGTGATGTTGAAGTTGATGTGGAGGAGAGCCCACTTAAAGGAGCACTTGATATCCGTTGAAGCACCTGCTGTTTTTGTGCCTCATCTGGAATTTGTAGCGATTGGCGTGGCCGTAAGAAAGGGATCTTATCACATTGTCCGCTAAAAGAAGTAGACATTTTAGTTTGGCTGGAAGATGGTCTTTCTTCTGCACCTACCCCACGGCCACAACCTTTTTTCCCCTTCCCAACACGCCTATTCCCCTTTCCACCAGCAGCAGGCCTTTTCCCACTCATTTTGGTGGTTAACTAATTCACAACTCTGGAGTTGTTTGCACAAAAAAACAATGGATGGTAACCGAGCAGAGCTGAGTGGCCAAACTGTGGTATTAGGCCAAAACTATTGGCTGGGCTAGATGCAGAAAAAAATTATTTTTAATTTGCAACCTGATGGAGGTCAGTATAGATGGACTAATAGAACAAGTCCCACACGCTGCTAGAAGCCCAAATATTTTTTCAGAGATAAATGAAGAAAAAAATTATTTTTAATTTGCAACCTGATGGAGGTCAGTATAGATGGACTAATAGACCAAGTCCCACACACTGCTAGAAGCCCAAATATTTTTTCAGAGCTAGATGCAGAAAAAAATTATTTTTAATTTGCAACCTGATGGAGGTCAGTATAGATGGACTAATAGACCAAGTCCCACACACTGCTAGAAGCCCAAATATTTTTTCAGAGCTAGATGCAGAAAAAAATTATTTTTAATTTGCAACCTGATGGAGGTCAGTATAGATGGACTAATAGACCAAGTCCCACACACCGCTAGAAGCCCAAATATTTTTTCAGAGCTAGATGCAGAAAAATTTTTTATTCAATTTGCAACCTGATGGAGGTCAGTATAGATGGACTAATAGACCAAGTCCCACACACTGCTAGAAGCCCAAATATTTTTTCAGAGCTAGATGAAGAAAATTTTTTTATTCAATTTGCAACCTGATGGAGGTCAGTATAGATGGACTAATAGACCAAGTCCCACACACTGCTAGAAGCCCAAATATTTTTTCAGAGCTAGATGCAGAAAAAAATTATTTTTAATTTGCAACCTGATGGAGGTCAGTATAGATGGACTAATAGACCAAGTCCCACACACTGCTAGAAGCCCAAATATTTTTTCAGAGCTACATGCAGAAAAAAATTATTTTTAATTTGCAACCTGATGGAGGTCAGTATAGATGGACTAATAGAACAAGTACCACACGCTGCTAGAAGCCCAAATATTTTTTCAGAGATAAATGAAGAAAAAAATTATTTTTAATTTGCAACCTGATGGAGGTCAGTATAGATGGACTAATAGACCAAGTCCCACACACTGCTAGAAGCCCAAATATTTTTTCAGAGCTAGATGCAGAAAAAAAATATTTTTAATTTGCAACCTGATGGAGGTCAGTATAGATGGACTAATAGACCAAGTCCCACACACTGCTAGAAGCCCAAATATTTTTTCAGAGCTAGATGCAGAAAAAAATTATTTTTAATTTGCAACCTGATAGAGGTTAGTATAGATGGACTAATAGACCAAGTCCCACACACTGCTAGAAGCCCAAATATTTTTTCAGAGCTAGATGCAGAAAAAAATTATTTTTAATTTGCAACCTGATGGAGGTCAGTATAGATGGACTAATAGACCAAGTCCCACACACCGCTAGAAGCCCAAATATTTTTCAGAGCTAGATGCAGAAATTTTTTTTATTCAATTTGCAACCTGATGGAGGTCAGTATAGATGGACTAATAGACCAAGTCCCACACACTGCTAGAAGCCCAAATATTTTTTCAGAGCTAGATGCAGAAATTTTTTTTATTCAATTTGCAACCTGATGGAGGTCAGTATAGATGGACTAATAGACCAAGTCCCACACACTGCTAGAAGCCCAAATATTTTTTCAGAGCTAGATGCAGAAAAAAATTATTTTTAATTTGCAACCTGATGGAGGTCAGTATAGATGGACTAATAGACCAAGTCCCACACACTGCTAGAAGCCCAAATATTTTTTCAGAGCTACATGCAGAAAAAAATTATTTTTAATTTGCAACCTGATGGAGGTCAGTATAGATGGACTAATAGAACAAGTCCCACACGCTGCTAGAAGCCCAAATATTTTTTCAGAGATAAATGAAGAAAAAAAATATTTTTAATTTGCAACCTGATGGAGGTCAGTATAGATGGACTAATAGACCAAGTCCCACACACTGCTAGAAGCCCAAATATTTTTTCAGAGCTAGATGCAGAAAAAAATTATTTTTAATTTGCAACCTGATGGAGGTCAGTATAGATGGACTAATAGACCAAGTCCCACACACTGCTAGAAGCCCAAATATTTTTTCAGAGCTAGATGCAGAAAAAAATTATTTTTAATTTGCAACCTGATGGAGGTCAGTATAGATGGACTAATAGACCAAGTCCCACACACCGCTAGAAGCCCAAATATTTTTTCAGAGCTAGATGCAGAAAAAAATTATTTTTAATTTGCAACCTGATGGAGGTCAGTATAGATGGACTAATAGACCAAGTCCCACACACAGCTAGAAGCCCAAATATTTTTTCAGAGCTAGATGCAGAAAAAAATTATTTTTAATTTGCAACCTGATGGAGGTCAGTATAGATGGACTAATAGACCAAGTCCCACACACCGCTAGAAGCCCAAATATTTTTTCAGAGCTAGATGCAGAAAAAAATTATATTCAGTTTGCAACCTGATGGAGGTCAGTATAGATGGACTAATAGAATGATGCTATGCCCAAAAGATTTTACTTCACTAGGTGCAGTAAAAAAATTGGTATTCTATACACAGGTGGTATATCTTGCAACACAGATAGGCTACTCCACTGACTAACACACTCTGCAATAGGCCAAAAAGGATTAGCTTTGCTAGATTCAGCCAAATGCTGTGAAAAAAACTTGCACAGCACTGGCACAGACCTGCCTGGCAAAAACTGATAGGAACTGATGTAACCTAGTCCTGAAAAGGACTCCAATTACAATTAGTCTTTACTCCCACAATCTATCTATTTAAGAGCACAGACCTGCCTGATAAAAGTCGTAGGAAATGCTGTAACCTAGTCCTTAAAAGGACTGCAATCACAACTATTCCCTACTCCCAAGCTATCTGTATATTTGTGCGAAAATTGGCTTGAAATTAACAAGGTATAGCGCACACAGCAACAGCGGTGCCGTCTAACACGCAGCTGCAGCAGTGAGAAAATGGTGGTGACGGGGAAAATGGCTTAGTCTTATAGGGCAAGGACATGTGACATACACTGCCAATCACACATGCCCTTGCTTGTGTGAAAAAAAGCACTTCGCTCCGTGTGTGCGCTGCTGATAGGCTGACAGATTGCACCTCCCCACTGCAAATGCGGGAAAGAGAAAAAAAAATGGAGATCTTCATTGTTCCTGCAGAGATCCATCCCCTGCCCCTCCCCCCGCCCCGCTGTACACTCAAACATTAATTTTCATCATTACTGAGAAAAAATCCAGTTATGATTTTGGTGCACGAACAGTTATCGAACATAACCTCGAACAGCCGAATTTTTCTCAAATTGTTCGTGTTCGCCGACCGGCTCGAACACCGCCCAAAACAGCTCGAATTTGAGATTGGCGAACAGTTCGAGTAGAACAACGCTCATCTCTATCCTCAACCGCAGGTTCTTCGAGGACAACCAAACCATGTCACCCACAGTAAACAAAACCTCCTTACGTTTCCTGTCAAAATACTTCTTGGACTTCTTGTTAGCCTCTTGAAGGTTGCAACGTACATTAGTCCAAACTCTCTCCAAATCACCGGAAAAATTCTCCTCCTCCGGCACCGCTGACCCCAATTTGGAGAACGAACCAAAAGACGGATGTCTCCCAGTACAGCAAAAAATAGGAGAACACCCAGCAGAGGAGGATGTATGATTGTTAAGAGCAAATTCTGCGAGAGGCAGAAACTCAGACCACACCTCTTGATTGTCCGCCACAAAACAACGCAAAAACTGTTCAATATCCTGGTTCTTTCTTTCAGTCTGTCCATTAGACACAGGATGATAACCAGACGAAAATGACAAATGGACTCCCAACCTGTCACAAAAAGCACGCCAAAAACGAGCCACAAACTGAGGTCCTCTATCAGAAACAATATCCGTGGGAACGCCATGGAGCTTGACAATCTCCTTAACAAACCTTAGCGAGTGTCTTGGCGCAGGGCAACTTAATGAATGGAACCAAATGACACATCTTACTAAAACGGTCCACAACCACCCAGATGACAGTAAAACCCTCGGACACAGGAAGATCAGTAATAAAATCCATTGTGAGATGCGTCCAAGGCGCACTAGGAATCTCCAGAGGGCAAAGCAAACCCGCAGCAGGAGTATGTGAAGCCTTTGACCTAGCACACACAGTACACTGACGCATCCACTTGATGACTTCCTTCTGCCATCCTGGCCACCAAAAACTGCGACTGATAAGTCTCTTAGTCTCCAAAATTCCTGGATGACCTGCCAACCGAGACTCATGACACTCCACAAACAAATCTCTCCTAAAGGCTAGATGGAGCATCATCTTGAGCTTTCAGAATCCCATTCTCCAAAACGGAGTCCAATGCCGCCACCACAACTCCTTTCTGTAAAATGCTCTCCTCCTCCTTGGCACCGACCGTAGGAGAGAAGCTGCGAGATAAAGCATCGGCTTTAACATTCTTAGTACCAGGGATATAGGTAACAGAAAAATGAAGAAAAAAAGTGCCCACCTAGCTTGACGTGCATTCAAGCGCTTGGCAGCATCCAGATAGATCAAATTCTTATGATCTGTGAAAACCTGAATAGGAAATCTAGCACCTTCCAAAAAATGACGCCAATGTTCAAACGCAAGTTTAATAGCCAGCAACTCCCGATTTCCAACATCATAATTCAGTTCGGTTTCCGAAAATTTTTTCCAAAAGAAGGCACAAGGATGTACTCCACCCTTGTTCTCCTGAGACAAAACTGCTCCGACCCCTACCGATGAAGCATCGACCTCGACCAAAAAAGGTTTGGTCTCATCAGGCGGCATAACGATAGGGGCAGAACTGAACCTCTCTTTGAGATACTCAAACGCTTCAATGGCCTCAGTAGTCCACTGGGCCGTATTCGCACCTTTCCTGGTGAGATCGGTTAGAGGTTTAACAATTACAGAAAAATTCTTAATGAATTTCCTGTAATAATTGGCAAAACCCAAAAATATCTGTATAGATTTCAAACCAATACGCCAAGGCCATTCCTGCACAGCCTGATCCTTCACAGGGTCCATCTCAAAGCCATCGCTGGAGACAATGTAGCCCAAAAAACTAATTTTCTGCACAGCGAACTCACATTTCTCCAGCTTAGCAAAGAGTGAATTATCACTCAATAATTGCAAAACTTCACGTACACTCTGCCAATGGGACTCTAGATCTGGTTAATAAATCAAAATGTCATCCAAATACACAACCACATTCTTACCAATCAAAAGTCTCAGGATGTCATTAATAAGGTTCTGAAAAAATGCAGGTGCATTGGTAAGACCAAAAGGCATCACCAGATTCTCAAAATGACCTACCGGAGTGTTAAAAGCAGTTTTCCATTCATCACCCTCCTTCACTCGTAACAAATTGTATTCCCCCCGGAGATCAATTTTAGAGAACCACTTGGCCCCCACTAACTGGTTAAACAAGTCAGAAATTAATGGTAATGGGTTGGAATTGCATACGGTAATCTTATTAATTTCACGAAAATCCAGACATGGACGTAAACCCCCGTGATTTTTTTAACAAAGAAATATCCAACTGCCACAGGCAACTTAGAGGGTCTAATGTGACCAGCAGCCAGGCTAGTCTGTATGTATTCCTCCAAGGCCTTTCTTTCAGGTAGTCAGATTGAACAAGCGACTCTTGGGAACAGTAGCTCCCGGAACAAACTCAATGGCGCAATCAGAATCCCTATGAGGAGGTAAAACTTGCGACTCCTCCTCCGAAAAAACCCTCCAAAAATCTTGAATAGGTACAGGTAATTCCCCTTTTTCCACAGCCGCAATGTGACCATTACAACATTTATCATAGCACTTCGGACTCCAAGACTTAATCACATTAGTAGACCAGTCGAGTGAAGGATTGTGCAGTTTTAACCAAGACAATCCTAGAACAACCGGAGAGGGTAAATTATCTAAAACAACCAAGTCCAAAATTTCTTGGTGAACTCTATTGATAGTGAGGGGAAATGCAGCAACCTTGTGAGTAATACATTTCAAGGGAGTGTTATCAATTGCAATCACAGAAATAGGTGATGGCAAAGGTTTGGATTTCAATTTAAGTTTTTCCAAAAACCCTTTGTCAATCACATTAAGTGTTGAACCACAATCCACAAATAGCTGAAATTCAATCAAATCTCCCTGCAAAGTAGTACTCCCAGAAAGAAATACTCCTGCAGAGCGTAAACAAGCTATACAGGCGTAACTGACCTTTTTTTTTTCTTTACTTAAACGACGCTCACAATACTTAATCAAATGGTCAGCTTTACCACAATAAAGACACAATCTATCGGTGAACCTCCGGTCTCTTTCCTGAGAGCGGAGTGACATCGCTCCAACCTCCATCGGTTCTCCGCCGTCTGAGCAGATTTTCTGGGGACTAGGAACTGACATTACAGTAGTCTTTACCTCATTAAGCCTGCACCTCAGCCTCCTGTCCACACGAACAGCTAACTGCATGGCATCCTGCAGAGTCTCAGGTGCAGGGAATGCAATTAACAAATCCTTAACCCTTTCACTCAGACCAGCAAGAAATAAACATCTCAGAGCAGGATCATTCCATTTAACTTCTGAGGCCCATCTCCTGAAGTGTGCTATAATTTTGAACATCACCTGACCCCTGATTCAAACGCCTGAGTTCTGCTTCAGCAGATGAGATTCGATCAGGATCATCATATAATAGCCCCATAGCAGAAAAAAATTCTTCAACAGACCTTAAACACGGATCATTAGGTTGGAGAGAAAAGGCCCACCCCTGTGGTTCATTGCGCAAAAGTGACATATTAAAACCAATGCGCTGTGATTCATTCCCAGAGGACCTTGGTCTCAAACGAAAATATAACAAACAAGCATTTTTAAAGGAAAAAAAATCGTGCTGTTTACCATAAAAAACATCAGGAAGTCCTACATTGGGTTCCAAAAAATGCGCTTTAGAACAGCTACTCACGTGTTGCTGGAGCTTGGACACCTCCAGAGACAATCCCTGCAAGCATTGAGCCAAATCCTGGACGGAAACCATACCGATCCCCGAATTTCTTTCCTTTTAGTTTTTTTGGGCTGGACTTACTGTTATGATCTGCAACATGTACTAAGGAAAGATAGGGGAAAGCTGTCCCTACAGTAAGACTAAGCTGAATCCCTACGATGTAGCGGGCTGCCTGTTCCTAGCGAACAGACCCGCCTTAGTCCTCGGCTAATCTGAACGAAGACCTATAGTATTAAGGGAGGGGTCCCTAAAAGAACTAAGGACTAGAGATGAGCGGTGTTCGACTCGAACTGTTCGCCAATCTCAAATTCGAGCTGTTTTGGGCGGTGTTCGAGCCGTTCGGCGAACACGAACGATTTTAAAAAAATTCGGAGGGAGGGGTCCCTAAAAGAACTAAGGACTGGGACAAAAATGGGACACCTCCGAAACAGAGAAGTTGTTGCAGAACACAAAAAGACAAACTGACAAAATGTAATAGAGGTCCCAGAAGGACCAAGCGAACTGACAGAGAAAGGCACTGAAGCACCTGGCTATAGAG
The DNA here is from genome assembly GCF_046119375.1 of Phyllobates terribilis. Classification (NCBI taxonomy): domain Eukaryota; kingdom Metazoa; phylum Chordata; class Amphibia; order Anura; family Dendrobatidae; genus Phyllobates; species Phyllobates terribilis. The sequence continues at coordinate 219,713,649 of NW_027362771.1, forward strand.
ACAGTCAAACACTGAAGTCCAACACAGCCAGGAGGGCGGAGCTGGAATATAAAGGCAGATGGTCACGTGACCGCAAAACACAAGATGGAAAAAACAAACAGGAGGGTTCTAACAGTGAGAGTCATCACCTGGAGTTGGGGGTGGGGTGGTTGACCTGCCACGGATCACCTCGGCTAGGAGCTCCATCTGCTGCTTGTGCTGCAGCATCTGCTGCTGCAGTTGCCACTGCTGCTGCTGCGCCTGCTGCTGTTGTTGCCACTGCTGTTGATGCTGCTGGAGATTAGCCTGCACGAGTTGCTTTATCAGTTCCTCCATGTTGCTGGACGTCCCTGGCTGGCTGGCGGCCTTCACCCAGGACATAAACGATTTCTTGTAGCAATCACATTGCCCCTTGGGATTCGTGCCCATGCTTTTAGCACCAATTGCAGGGTTTGGTGCTCACTTAGCCACGTTAGAGGTAAACACAGGATATTGTTTCTTTAAAAATGTCCAAGACAGGTTTATCATGCCTGCATAAACTGCACTCTTAGGCTGTGTGCCCACGATGCATTTTAATGCGTTTCTGCAGCATTTTTGCAGCCTCGGAAACGCTGCAGAAACGCATTAAAAATGCATGGTAGAAGGGCAGCAATGTTCCCCAATGATAATCCGCATGTGCTGTGCACATGCTGCGGAAATTTCCGCTGCGGATTATCATTGCGGAAAAAAACGCAGCACTACCAATTATTTTGCGGAAGTGCTGCATTTTCGCCGCCATTGACTTGCATTAGAACGCACCAATTCCGCAAGACAGCATGTGTACTTGCGTAATTGGCGCGTTCTAATGTGTGGATGGTATCCGGGTGTAGAGGAGAGGAGAGTCTCATCCACACCCAGGTACCATTAAAAAAGCTGTAAAAAAAAGAATAAAATAAAAAATAAATGTATATTTACCTAACGGCGGCCCGCGCTGCGCTCCTCCTTGCTTCCCGGCACTTCGCAGTGGATTGAAGGACCTGCGCTGACGTCAGTCATGTGACGGGTCACGCGATGCTGACTTCGGCAGGTCTTTCAATCCACCGATGCCGGCAAGGGAGAACGGAGTGTAAAGCAGGACACCGGGGGCCATCAGAGGGTAAGTATACATTTATTTTTTTATTTTTAACCACTCTCTCGGGTCACACTATATAAATCCATGCCGTTTGCATGGATTTATATAGTGTGACCTAGTTGTCACAAGCACTTTCCAAGTGATGCTAATCGCTTGGAAAGCGCTTGTCAATCCGCATGCGGAAATGTCAGTGAATAACGCTCCATTTCCACATGTCCCTGGCAGGAAAACGCATGTACAAGCCGCATGTACAATCCGCATGCGTTTTTTTCTGCCAGGGAGATGCAGAAACGCTCAGGAAAAAATCCTGAGCATTTCTGCATCGTGGGCACATAGCCTTAGAAGTAAACAAAAGAAAGCCTTGTCGGGCACAGTGTAACAAAAACAGAAAATAAACAGTCCATAAATTATGGCGGGTTCACTCCCTCATGGTCAGTGTCCTTTTGCACAAACACGCTGGTGGTCTCCACACCTCCAGCCACAAACACTGAATAAGACACTTGGTCTCCATTTTATACACTCGCCCTGGGGTGGGGATATGCAAACAACAGAAGAAATGAGGGTACATCATGCAGCAGTGATCACCCAGAGAATAAGTACATATAAGTATATACATTTTTATTGAATATACATGATTACAAGAATAACCCACGAAAGACAAACATAAAACACAAGTAAAAACTCAGTGAGCCCACTCACTAAGTGAGAGCCCACCCACTGTTCATATCCTCCTATATGATGCAAACCAGACAAAATGCTAATATAAACAAAAGGTTGTTGCTGATGGTCAATGCATAGAAAAAATATATCACTGATCCGCTGGGATGTGATTGGGGGTGTCAGGTCAGTGTTAATACACACTGGTGGACCATAAGACCAATGCAAATAAAGAATAAAAATGGAAAATATGGCAATACAACCAAAAGAGTACCACTATATACTGTTAAACCCCCCAATCCAAGCAATGAGCCTAGGAAAAGAGCAGCATATCAAAAATGGGATAAACACAACAAGATTAAATGGCAATCCACCCCATATACTGAATCTGAATCAAATCCATGAGTGATAGGAGGAAAACCTCGGCATAATAAGAAAGGATGACTCAAATGCGCCAAACCGGGCAAGAAGAACTGACAGCCCATTCTGACAGCACTGACTGCCCCTGATGAAGCCACCATGTGTGGCGACACACATTGGGCACTGACAGCCCATCCACTTGACTTGTCTTACCCAGCTCTGTATCTGGGCGCCTACTTCCACCCATACATCGGGTTGCATTTTTCTTCTAGAATATTTTTTAAAAAAGTTGTTTTAAAGATACATACTGTATAACACAAAAATTTGATTTAAACAATTAGTAATGTCCTAAAAACACTAGCGTAAGGTGACATATTATCCCATGTCTGATTTGTGGTGCTCCCAACAGGCAACTCAATTAAATGTGCAAGGCATCACAATTTGACAAGTTTCCAGTTTTTTGTCTTGTGCTTTTTTAATTGGGAGCTTATATGATAAAGAAGAACATCCATACAATGTACACAAGTTATGATGTTTAGCATATAACCATGACTTCATGCTTTGGTCCCTAATGTAGGGACTATGATCTTTTAGGCGATAGAAACATATTTATAGCTTTGCTTCTTTGATGGGGTCTTTTCATTCCCTTTCATTTACATCATATAGAGAAAAAAGTAAAAGCCACTGCACAGTAGCATAGTAGAATAGTAGCCATGTCATTTCTGGAAAAACCTCCCCGATTCTTGATCATCTACCTAGGTAGACCCACTTCATGGTTCAGAGCATATAATATACGGATTTTAGTAAAAAAACATTTTAGGGAAACAAAAGGGAATAAAACACGTTATATTGATGTCTACAATCCAAGAATCCTACACTATTTTACTATAAATACTTCATACGTTAATGATATATTTCAGGATCTTCAGCAGTAATTCTCATTGCTACAGTAGGTGTAAAACATAAAAATATTAGCTCTCTTCTCACATCTACTCTCTAGGCTTTAGAGCAATGGTCATTGTACTCAAGTACAACAGCTTCTTTAGGAGTGCTGAGTCTTAAGCGTCTCCTCAAAAGGGGGTTACTAGAGAGGTGGAAAGCAGGGGCCATTTTCAGTGCGTCATGGAGGGGACAATCTAATCCTCTTTGCAGTTGCATCTGCTCTGGCAGTTTTGCTCTACAAATCAAAAGGCATCACATTAATTAAAGTTCCCTTTTCTTTCATTTTTATTCAACTCCTGAAATGTGAACGGTATGCACAAAGAGGTTTCAGCCCACTTTAGACACAAATATCTAGCAGAAGGGTATGCACTTTGATTTGTTGTCTGGTTTCCGCTTACTATTCTCCCCCGCCCTTACTTTTTTTTATTCTTTAGTGTAGGACCTCCTTCTTTAGCAAAGTGCAGTACATTCAGGCCTCCTTACAAAACAAAGCATTCAGCTCTTGGTCAGCAACAAGCTCATCTTTGTTCATGTAGGCCTATTAAGGAAAGAAGGCCAATTTTATGCAGGTTTCTATGCTCTCTACTACAAAGGCATTTATCTGTATGCAAGCTCTTTGGCAGACTCCCTTTACACCATGAGATCATGTTTTTCTTAAAATAAGAAGATTCAGTCATGTCCCTCAAAATCATAAACTGTTAAATATAAGGATTTGATTCTATCAGGCAGATGTTTACATTCTTTCACAGTCCGTCGATCAGGGTAACAATGAAATAAATAAATCTGCATTTCTTTAGAGCAAAGAGCAGCCCAGCGTCATGCAACTATTCAGACTGGGAAACCATCTCATTCATCTTACTGGGAGGTGGGTGATGCTCTGGTGGTCACGCTTGAGGTTTGCAAATCACTCTTTTGAATTATAATTGATCATTTAATGTGTTTCAATCAGGCAGCGGCTTAGCTTCTGCATATTAATTATGTCGTCAGGGTAATGAGACACTTTTTGCTATTACAGAATGAAAGTAAATTAACTGAACGGAAGACACCCTCCAGATTTAGTGAGGTTATAACTGCATACAATAGCCAGGAGAATTTCCAGATCATTGCTGCCTATGTTTCTTTGCTGTGTGATGTAAAAAATGCATTTGATAATGCTTTCTAGAAAACAATCAGTCACATTAATGATCTGTTATAGACGCAAAGTACAAAGCATTGTGCAGTAAATAATTCCAATGGATATGGCATGTAAAGTTGGAGTTTTAGTAACCATTTTTACATATTTATGCATTAGTGATCTGTGTGGTAGCTCTTGTTGCTCTGATACAAACTGCCAAAAGCAGATAGATTCTGATAGAAATATGTCCACCCTTGCCTATCTGACAAATTAAATGGAACTTGTCATCAGGTTCATGCTGCCCCTACTTCTCCCTCCCTGCTCCAGCTGACTGAGAGGTCTCTCCCTGTCAATCAAAGGGATTTGGTCGAGGAGAAGCTGGCTGAGGACCACACTGGACTAATCAGTCAAGAAAAATGATAGCTGCCCGGTTTTTCAAAGTACAGTATGTTTTCTCTGGAACGCCGCAATGTTTCAGAGTAAACATACAGTACAGACCAAAAGTTTGGACACACCTTCTCATTTAAAGATTTTTCTGTATTTTCATGACTATGAAAATTGTACATTCACACTGAAGGCATCAAAATTATGAATTAACCCATGTGGAATTATATACTTAACAAAAAAGTGTGAAACAACTGAAAATATGTCTTATATTCCAGGTTCTTCAAAGTAGCCACCTTTTGCTTTGATGACTGCTTTGCACACTCTTGGCATTCTCTTGATGAGCTTCAAGAGGTAGTCACCGGAAATGGTTTTCACTTCACAGGTGTGCCCTGTCAGGTTTAATAAGTGGGATTTCTTGCCTTACAAATGGGGTTGGGACCATCAGTTGTGTTGTGCAGAAGTCAGGTGGATACACAGCTGATAGTCCTACTGAATAAACTGTTAGCTGCTTTTTTCTTGCCATAATACAAATTCTAAGTTAAAAAAAACGAGTGGCCATCATTACTTTAAGAAATGAAGGTCAGTTAGTCCGAAAAATTGGGAAAACTTTGAAAGTGTCCTCAAGTGCAGTTGCAAAAACCATCAAGCGCTACAAAGAAACTGGCTCACATGAGGACGGCCCCAGGAAAGGAAGACCAAGAGTCACCTCTGCTTCTGAGGATAAGTTTATCCGAGTCACCAGCCTCAGAAATCGCAGGTTAACAGCAGATCAGATTAGAGACCAGGTCAATGCCACACAGAGTTCTAGCAGCAGACACATCTCTTCAAAAACTGTTAAGAGGAGACTTTGTGCAGCAGGCCTTCATGGTAAAATAGCAGCTAGGAAACCACTGCTAAGGACAGGCAACAAGCAGAAGAGACTTGTTTGGGCTAAAGAACACAAGGAATGGACATTAGACCAGTGGAAATCTGTGCTTTGGTCTGATGAGTCCAAATTTGAGATCTTTGGTTCCAACCACCGTGTCTTTGTGTGACGCAGAAAAGGTGAACGGATGAACTCTACATGCCTGGTTCCCACCGTGAAGCATGGAGGAGGAGGTGTGATGGTGTGGGGGTGCTTTGCTTGTGACACTGTTGGGGATTTATTCAAAATTTAAGGCATACTGAACGAGCATGGCTACCACAGCATCTTCGAGCGGCATGCTATTCCATCCGGTTTGCGTTTAGTTGGACCATCATTTATTTTTCAACAGGACAATGACCTCAAACACACCTCCAGGCTGTGTAAGGGCTATTTGACCAAGAAGGAGAGTGATGGGGGGCTACGCCAGATGACCTGGCCTCCACAGTCACCAGACCTGAACCCAATAGAGATGGTTTGGGGTGAGCTGGACCGCAGAGTGAAGGCAAAAGGGCCAACAAGTGCTAAGCATCTCTGGGAACTCCTTCAAGATTGTTGGAAGACCATTTCCGGTGACTACCTCTTGAAGCTTATCAAGAGAATGCCAAGAGTGTGCAAAGCAGTCATCAAAGCAAAAGGTGGCTGCTTTGAAGAGCCTAGAATATAAGACATATTTTCAGTTGTTTCACACTTTTTTATTAAGTATATAATTCCACATGTGTTAATTCATAGTTTTGATGCCTTCAGTGTGAATGTACAATTTTCATAGTCATGAAAATACAGACAAATCTTTAAATGAGAAGGTGTGTCTAAACTTTTGGTCTGTACTGTACCTACTCGCAGTCATGCAGCCAGTGTCTGATTCATGTTACCTGTGATTCAGGTATCTAATGGCAGTTTCCTTTAATTAAGTACTGCAATTTCAAAATATACAAGCTCCGTACATTATCATGACACCCTTGAATAGTTGCAGTAGGTATCACATTGGTAAGTCCCTTTGAAAAAGCTGATGCGAGACGCATGTAAGGGGTGGTCCGCACTCATTGTTATCCACTTTTGTAAAATTATTCAATTCTTTCTTCCTTCATGTGTCCTAATTATATAGGTTTAATGTTGTTTATATATAACTTTGATGTTCCCATAATTATTATTTGAGCTAGGCTTTGTTTATGTGATTTCAATTCAATATATTTATACTATGAGTTTGTCATTTTGACGGCACATGCAAACCATGTCATATTAGACAAAGCTATAACTATAGCGCTCTTGCCGAACTGGGACTTTTAGAAATAATTCTCTTAGGATCTGCATAATTTTTGATTTGTGAGAATTGTCCATCTAGTAATTGTACTTTTTGGGGGAATTGTCCTTCTAGCATTTCTACCTTTTTGATGTGTTCCTCTGAGGGCTTTCATTTATTTATATTGTGACAGGGTCTTTGGCGGTGTATGTGAAGGGAGATATGTATCACGAAGGTTCCGTGATGTGAAACCCAGAAGTTTCTCTCCAGCACGTTATATGTTGACAGGGTTTAATCTGCAATAACAGGGTTGGGTTTTTTGTGACTGGCTGTAAGAGATGGGTGGGAAAGCCACTCACCATATCTCAACCTCAAGGGTGTGGTTGGGGAAGTTAAATGTGCAGATACTGAGTTTTTTTCTCTATTGTGTGTTTGGAGACAAGGAAGTCTCCAGTCTATGTGAGTGGAGGAAAGAGAGCATGAATCAAAAGGGAGAGCAGACACAGGATAGAAGAACTGTACAGACCCAGGATGAAAATTTATCAAATCTTTATTATAGAGTTGCCCAAGAGGGGATTAACCCAAGAAGCGTTCCTGTGTCTACCTCTGTGAGAGCCGAGTGAGTCACATTACCTGTTATGGGTCCAGGTGGTGGAACCTCTGTGCTTCGGTCCAAGGAGGGACCAGAGGGGTGTGACTAAGTGCCTACTCGGCCTGACCCAGGTCACACGGAGGCTTAGTCGACTCCGTGAACCATGGAGGGACCGGGCAGGTGAACCAGGTGCCACTCTGGGACCGACCTTGTGTGAGAGCAGGTGACTCCCACGGGTCAGATAACAGGAACTGACCAGTACAGCGGATGAGCACGGCAGGAAGGCAGACGGGTGGTTCGGGTAGATCAGCAGGCAGATACGGCAGATAGTCAGACAGGTACTCCGGGTAGGCAAGCAGGCGGGTAGCCAGACAGGTGCTCCAGGTAGGAAGGCTGTCGGGCATCGCAGGTAACTGGCAGGTGCTCCAGGTAGGCAGGCTGGCGAGCACGACAGGTAACTGGCTGGTGCTCCAGGTAGGCTGGCTGGTGGGCACGACAGGTAGCTGGCAGGTGCTCCAGGTAGGCAAGCTGGCAGGCACGGCAGGTAACTGGCAGACTGGCAGGCAGAACTGTTAGACAGACTAGCGGGCTGGACTTTAGACAGACTGGCGGGCTGGACTGTAAGACAGACTGGCGGGCAGGACAGACTGGCAGCGGAACCTGAGGGCTGAAGCAAATGTTAGCACACAGAACAACAACCATGCACAGGCACCTCTATTTTGGAGGAGTTGCCTTATATAGGAGAAGTCCTCCGGCCATTGGCCGGGGACTCTTTAGGACGGCGCGCGCGCCCTAAGCACAGTGCCCAGGAAGCTGCACGCCATAGCAGCAGGGGAACCGGAAGACGCCGGCCCAGGACCGCGGTGGTGAGGGGAACGACGTCTCTGCCTGGCAGGAGGCAGAGACGCCGATGCTACAGTGCTCCCCCTTTACGCCCCCTCTTCTTTAGGCCCGCGAGAAATTCTTTAAGAAGATGAGAGGCATGAATGTTCTCCCTGGGTTCCCAAGACCTCTCCTCCGAACCAAACCCCTTCCAATCCACAAGAAAGAAACTCTTTCCTCTTACCCTCCGCGGCAGGATTGTCCACTGAAGAGGAGACGGGAAACGGAATCCGAGGATGTTGACCGTAGACCACAAAAAATAGGGATTTAGTAGAAGACTCGCTCTCATGGTTGTTATAGGAGAACTCGGCCCAGAGCAGGAGCTCAACCCAATCGTTATGGTGAGTGTTGACAAAGTGCCGAACAAAGCTGGTAAGGATCTGGTTGATACGTTCCACTTGACCATTGGACTGAGGATGATAAGCAGAAGAGAAATCCAAAGAGACATCCAGCAGCTTGCACGTAGGTCTCCAGAAGCGCAAAGTGAACTGAACTCCGCGATCAGACACAAAGGGGTAGGCCGTGAAGATGGAAGATGTGATGGATGAAGTCCTTAGCCAGCACAGATGCGGACGGAAGACCAGGCAGAGGGATGAAGTGGGCCATCTTAGAAAAGCGGTCAGCGACCACCCAAATGACAGTGCAACCGGCAGACACAGGGAGATCCGTGATGAGGTCCATTGCAATGTGTTGCCAAGGAGCGGAAGGCACGGGAAGAGGAAGTAGACGGCCGGATGGAAGTTGCCTGGGAACCTTGTTATGAGCACAAGAGGAACAAGCTGCAACAAAGTCCGCAACATCCTTGCGCAGGGAAGGCCAACAGTAATGTCAGTCGACGAGCAGAAAGGCCTTCCTCTGGCCAGCATGACCGGCTAGTTTGGATGAATGGCCCCAGAGTAGAACCTTCTTTAGATCCGGAACAGCTACAAAGGTATTACCGGGTGGAAGATGAGACTGGTCAAACGGAGCAACAGACATTACTTTGGAGGGGTCAAAGATATGTAGAGGCTCCTCCTCTTGGTTGGAAGACAGGAATGAGCGGGATAAAGTGTCAGCTTTAATGTTCTTGTCCACCGGGCGGTAATGCAGAGTGAAGCAGAATCGGGCAAAGAATAGAGACCACCTGGCCTGACGCGGATTTAGTCTTTGGGCGTTCTGCAAATAAGCGAGGTTTTTGTGGTCAGTGTAGATAACCACCGGGTGCAGAGCCCCCTCCAGCAAGAAGCGCCACTCCTCCAGCGCTAATTTGATGGCCAGCAGCTCACGATCTCCTATGGAGTAGTTGCGCTCGGACGAGGAGAAGAGCTTGGAGAAGAAGCCGCAGGTTACCATTCTCCCGGACGAGGATTTCTGGGTGAGCACCACTCCGGCTCCGGGGGAGGATGCATCAACCTCCAGGAAGAACTGCTTGTTGCAATCCGGACGGTGCAGCACAGGAGCGGAGGAGAAGGCTTGTTTAAGGGAGACGAAGGCCTTCTCGGCTTCGGAAGTCCATTCCCTGGGACTTTCTCTTTTACGGGTGAGCTCAGAGATGGGAGCAGTCCGGGAGGAGAAATGAGGAATGAAGAGGCGGGAATAGTTTGCGAAGACCAGGAATCGCTGAATCGCCTTCAACCCCTCCGATCGGGGCCACTTTAAGACGGCAGACAACGTCTCAGAATCCATCCGCAGACCAGTCTCGGAGATAATATAGCCCAAGAATGGCAGAGAGGTCTGCTCAAAGAGACATTTCTCGAATTTAGCGTATAGGCGATTCTTCTGGAGCCTTAGCAGAACCTGACGAACATCCCTCCGGTGCGAGGGCAGATCCGGAGAGAAAACCAAGATATCGTCCAGGTACACCACTACGCAAGAATACAGGAGATCACAGAAGATGTCGTTCACCAGCTCCAGGAAGACGGCTGGAGCATTACAGAGACCAAAGGGCATCACACGGTATTTCTAGTGACCGTCCCGGGTGTTGAATGCCGTCTTCCACTCGTCTCCCTGGCGGATCCGGACCAAATTGTACGCCCCACGAAGATCAAGATTGGTGAAGATCTTCGCGCCTTTAAGGCGGTCAAATAGCTCTGAGATGAGAGACAGGGGGTAATTATTTTTGATGGTAATCTGGTTAAGGCCCCTGTAATCAATACAGAAACATAGAGAGCCATCTTTCTTCTTGACGAAGAAAAATCCTGCTCCAGCCGGAGAGGTGGATTTCTGGATATTTCCCCTGGCAAGATTCTCTTCTATGTACTCCGATATGGCCCGGGTCTCAGCCAGCGACAAGGAGTAGATTCGCCCGCAGGGAGGAGAAGCACCAGGTACCAGGTCGATGGGGCAATCATACGGCCTATGAGGTGGTAGTGTCTCCTCTTCCCTTTTGTCAAAGATGTCCGCATAGGACCAGTAGGGTGCTGGCAGACCAGGTAGATTAGCCGGAGTAGACGGGGGTTGAGCAGGACGAACCAGAACCAAACAGAACTCATGGCACTCCTGACCTCAACGGAGCACTTCACCAGATCTCCAATTCAGGACGGGCTCATATCTTTGTAACCAGGGTAGATAAAGCAAGAGGGGGAGAGAGAGACCGGACAGCAGATGAAAGGAGATCTTCTCAGAGAGCAGCATTCCCACCTGAAGGGTTACAGGCTCAGTGACGAGCCAGATGGTTTCCAGAAGAAGCCTCCCATCCACAGAGGCAACCGCCAACGGTTCAGCCAGACGTACGGCAGGAGGCAGAGTCAGAGACGCTGATGCTACATTACCACAGTTGGTGTTTCGAATGTGGGCAACATTCCAGGAACACATGTAGCTGCTACAGAGAACGGTATATGTCCTGGGTAAAGGCCGCCAGCCAGCGAGAGACGTCCGGCAGCATAGAGGTCCAAAGCCAACAGCAAAAGCACCAGCAGCACCTGCAGTAGCTCCAGCAGCAAGCCCAGCAGGAAACAGCTAAGATGTTGCTACAGCAGATTCAATAGGAGCAGCGGCAGCATATGCAGCATTTGATGAACACCATCCAAGGCAGAAAGACCGCCCCACCCCCAGGTCCAGCTGATGGCTCACACGTCCAAAAGGCGGTAAGACGGGACATGCAGAAGATGACCCAGTGGGATGATGTGGAAGCCTTTCTGCCATTTTTTGAGATGGTGGCTTGTTGGGAGAGACTTTCGCCAGAGCAGTGGACAGAGGTGCTGGCGCCATATTTGTCAGGCGAACCCCAAAAGGTGTATTATGGCTTAGCACTGCTGGATGCCAAGGAATATGCCAAATTAAATGCCGAAATCTTGGAACATCTGGGAGTGACTATGGCGGTTAGAGCCCAATGAGTCCACCACTGGGCGTATGCTGGCAGTAAACCCCCTCGCTTTCCGATGTTTGACTTGCTACTAGTGATGAGCGAGTATGTTTTGTTAACCCTTTCGCTGAGTATACTCGGGCGATCACCGAGTATTTATAGCGTGCTCGGGCTTTAAGTTTTCGCCGCTCCGTGAACCTGTTTTTACAGCATTCCTCACATTAAATCTATCAAACAGTTGCAAATCATGTTCACGGAGCGCCGAAAACTTAAAGCGCGAGCACGCTATAAATACTCGGTGCTCGGCCGAGTATACTCGGCGAAAGGGTTAACAAAACATACTTGCTCATCACTACTTGCTACATTTAGTCCAGGAGTGGTTGCAGCCAGACTCTTCCACTCCTGCCCAGACAGTCAAGCGTGTGGTGATTGACTGTCACGGGTGTGTCAGGTGGTTGCAGGAGATCTCTTTGTTTGGCATTACAGACTTCTTGAAGCAGTCTCTCTAGGAGCCAGCAGCTACCTTCCTCTGGCTAATTAACACCCTGGTCTGGGTGTATAAATACCTGCTGTCTGCCAAAGGGAAGTGCCGGCGATACTCACATTACCCTTTGTGAAGGCTCGGAGCAAGTGCATTACTTCATCCTCTCTGGAGCTATGAGGACGGGTGTTCATCTCTCTGAAGTCGACTAAAAGCTAAGCTATCTTCTCCTGTTTGTTTCCCCTTGTTGTCTGTAGTGGTCAGTGGAGATCGACTAGCCCTCATCCCCCTCCCTTCCCTAGCTAGGGCCAAACGCCAGGGAAAGACAGGGTGAGGTTCGCGTGTGGCGATTGGTGAAGAGCCAATATAGGAACATTAGTGGAGACAGGGTGACTTTAGATCAGCCTAGGAGGTCTCCACTTCCTCCTTTCCCTAGAGTCTGGGCTCCCTCCCTCTTCCCTTTGTGCTGCACTAAGTCTTTCCCACAACTTGCGTGACATTGCCAGATTCATCCACTCCCTTACCAGACCTGAACAGACTTGGGTTGCCCAGGGAAAGCCTCGGAACGCGGACAACATGGTTGGCCTAGTAGAGAGGTACCTAGTACATCGTCACTTCCCCATACTGGAATACCGAAAGGGGGGGCTCACCTCATAGGGGGTCTAGAACCACAAACGGGGGGCGTCCCAATCCCACTGAGTGTCCCACAAAGGCTGTTAAGGATGTGGTCTGTTGGCGATGTCACAATCCTGGACACGTAGCTACCTGATGTAATATGTCTGTTGAACCGATGGACTGCAACATAGGGCGGCGTTGTTCCTATTTCACCTATTCAGCCTCCACAAAAAAAGAGAGAAAGGTAGACAATCTAAGTGTAGTATATAGCGGTAATATGAATATTTATAATGGTCTTTTGCACTCACCTTTATTTGGTCTTTCAATTCAGCTTACCGATCTCCAAGGATCACAAAGAAAGGGATTTACTCCTTTCAGTTGGTTTGCTGCATACACCTGGTGGCTATTCGATAGCCCTGCTCGGGTTATCATAGGAAAGAGATTTTGACAATAATGTTCATCCAGGTGAAATGCACTCCCAAGAAGCCAGTGAATATTGTGGGTATATATTCTCCAAACGATCTTTACTCCTCAAGTAAATACAACTCGTTTCGACAAGATTATGTCTTCCTCAGGTATATTCTCAGAAATCTTTAAGATACAACCGCTTCTTAAAGGAAGACATCAGTAATACTATAAAATCCAATTCATCAATTCACAAAAAATTTTAAAAGTATAAAATATACTATTTCATAACACTTATGTTAAATACTTTGTTAAAAGATATGTAAATGAATATTGTCAAAAACCTATAAAAATTAATGTCCCAAAAAACTGCCCCCACACAAAACTGTGCTTTTGCTTCCTTTAAGAAGCGGTTGTATCTTAAATATTTCTGAGAATATACCTGAGGAAGGCATAATCTTGTCGAAACGCGTTGTATTTACTTGAGGAATAAAGATCGTTTGGAGAATATATACCCACAGTATTCACTAGCTTCTTGGGAGCGCATTTGGCCTGGATGAACATTATTGTCAAAACCTATTCAGCCTGTAGTGTGGACTGCCAACCCAACGAGGGGCCACAGGCATGTGCCGTATAAATTAATGGGGTCATGGCACTTACATGATTGGACTCGGAAAGTCTGGTGACCCTGATCAGTGCTACACTTCCCCACCAGTTGATCCCTGCCAAATCCGTGGGCGTTCGCTGTATACACGGAGACGCCAAGGACTACCCTGTGGCCAGAGTAACCATGGGAGCAGACTGTGGTGCCCAGTCCCATGAAGTTGGGGTAGTCAAGGACTTGATAAATCGAGTCATATTGGTGTGAGACTTTTCCTTGTTTTTGGATTTCTGGCAAAGGGGGTCATACCGAGTGTCTAGGACAAAAGAAACTCCATCGCAGACAAAAATGGATGAGTTTCCCCTATGTGTCTTGGTCAGTGAGGAGTAAGAGATGGTGACCAAGGAGTCCAACCTCCCTGAGTTGAAAGTGTCCAGAGAGAACTTTGGGACTGCTCAAGTTAGGGACCTTACCTTAAAGGGGCATTTAACAATGTTACAGTCTGTAACTGGGTTGCTCAAGAGCCAGGGGCAGACACCAGATTCCCACACTTTGCAATTAATGGGGAGTTATTGTATCGGGTAATCAAACTGAGGGGAGGTGAGATAGTGGAGCAGCTGTTGGTTCCTGGACCCTACCACGGAGAGTTTTAGACATGGCCCATTTGCATGTTTTGAGGGGACATCTGGGTGCAGGGAAAACTCAGGAGAAGATAATGCAGAGGTTCGTCTGGCTCGGATGTTATCGGGAGATCTTAAATTATTATAGGTCCTGCCCCACCTGCCAGATAACCGCTACCTCTTCTCACGTCTGCAGTCCCCTAGTCCCGTTACTTGTGATAGAGGTCACATTTGAGAGAATTGCCATGGACCTAGTAGGTCCCTTAGCTAAATCGGCAAGGGGGCATCAATATATCCTAGAGGTCATGGACTATGCGACCCGGTACCCAGAAGCAGTATAACTAAGGAACTTTTAAGCCAAAAGTATCACCTGGGAACTTGTCCATATTTTTGCCAGGACAGGCCTGCCAAAGGAGATCTTGACAGACCAGGGAACCCCCTTCATCAGCAAGGTGATGAAGGAGCTGTGTAAGGTCCTCCAGATTGCCCAGCTACGAACCTCAGTCTACCATACGCAGACAGACGGCCTAGTAGAGCGTTTCTATAAGACCTTAAAGGCCATGCTCAAGAAGGTCATTGATAAGGATGGTTGAGACTGGGACCATCTGTTTCCATTTCTGCTCTTCTCCATCTGAGAAGTTCCTCAAGCCTCCACTGGCTTATCTCCGTTCGAGCTCCTGTACGGTCAAAACTCCTAGACATTGCCAAGGAAACCTGGGAAGCCGAGGTCACGCCCCACCAGAACATCATAGAGCATGTCGCCCTGCTGCAGGAAAGAATGGCGAAAGTAATGCCTATTGTGAAGGCGCATCTTATTCAGGCCCAGGCAAGGGTGTATAACCGATCAGCGAGGTTGAGACAGTTCCAGCCTGGGGACCGCATGCTGCTGCTTATCACCACGGTCGAGAGTAAGATCCTAGCCAAATGGCAAGGCCCATACGAGATGCTGGAAAACATGGCCGAGGTTAATTATAAGGTCCACTAGCCACGACGAAGAAAGCCTCACCAAGTATACCACGTGAACTTGCTCAAGCCGTGGCGAGATCGGGAATCGCTGGAAGCTCCTTGCCTGGGAGCCCTTCCCAAAGCCAAAGTGGAGGATTTCACAATTGCGGAGGCTCTATTGCCAGGCCCAGAAGCAACAGTGTTGAGAACTGCTGCAGTGGAACCGTGACCTATTCTCGGAGTTGCCGAGGTGTATGCAGGTGGTGTAGCATGACGTTCTGACAGAGCCGCATATAAGGGTGAACCTTAAACCATATAGGATTCCCGAAGCACATCGTGAGGTAGTCTCAAGTGAGGTGAAGAGAATGTTAGACTTCAGCGTGATAGAGGAGTCAAAAAGTGGATGGTCGAGTCTCATCGTTCTCGTGCCAAAGCCCAAAGGGGAGTGGCAGTTTTGCAACGATTACCACAAGCTGAATGAAGTGTCCAAGTTTGATGTGTACCCAATGCCCCGCATTGATGAACTCATTGAGAGGCTTGGACCTGCGAGGCACCGTATTTTTCGGACTATAACACGCACTTTTTTCATCCAAAATTTTGGAGGAAAGTGGGGGGTGCGTCTTATAGTCCGATATATATACTGTGGCTGTGGGTGGTGGGAGGAGTGGGGGAGCTGCAGTGGCAGAGGAGCGGGGCACAGGAGGCAGTAACCCACTGCTGCATCCTACACTGTGCCCACTGCTAAAGAAAATTAATACTCACTGCTCCCCACGCCCATGGCGTGGGGAGCAGTAAATATTCATTTTCCTTAATAGTGCACACACTGTACTTGCAGCGCGACTCCTGGTATATATGGCACCCTTCATCTCTCATCCTGGTATGTATGGCCCCCCCTCATCCCTCTTCCAGTTATGTATGGCTCCCTTCATCCCTCATCCTGGTATGTCTATGGCCCCCCTCATTCCTCTTCCTGATATGCTTGGCACCCCTCCATCCTGGTATGCTTGGCACCCCCTGATACCCATCACGCTGCGCACAAAAAAATAAACAATTATACTCACCTCCTCTCTGCACCACAACTGCGTCCTGCTCTGCTGCCGACAGGGATCTCACTATGTGAACTGCGCATGGCGTAAATCCCATGCGCCCTCACACTGTGAGATGCAGTGCTGGAAAAGTCACTGCTCCCCACGCCGGGATTGTGTGCGTGGGGAGCAGTGACCATTCACTCTCCTTAATAGCATGCACACTGTACCCACAGCGTGGCTTCTGCCACGGCTCTGCGGTCTGTGTGCCCACTATTAGAGACCATGAATATTCACTGCAACCGACTCCAATGGGAATAGCGGGCACACGTGACCGTCGGCTGCAGCCGGAGCTGCCCTGCGTTCGGACTGCAGGGGGCACCATCCACCTTCCACAGGACCATGGATCGGATCCTAAAATGGGCAGTGGATACGCTAAAGTATTATCTACTAGGCCGTAGGTTTAAAATTTTCCCTTAACCATCTCAGAGGTGCATGGTCTGACATTAGAAGGGTAAGAATGCTCAGGTGACTAGGTGGTTTTTAGGACTCCAGGACCTTCATTTCCACATAGAGCATAGATCCAGAATGTTACAAGGTAACACGGAAGCCCTCTCCAGAATTCCCTGTTTAGTGTCTGAAAGTGCCAAAATCCCCGACTTTGGGCAGAGGGGGATAATATGTGACAGGGTCACTGGCGTTGTATGTGAGCGGAGATATTGTCACGCTGCCTCTGTGTACTGGAGGTAGGGGGCCTAAGCTGACCCTAAGCTGGGGCCCTGACTAATCCCTCTACCTGGAGGTACTGTTAAAGGTACAGAGGTCCAGGCCGCCAGCGTAACCCCTACCTCCTGAGGATCCCTGCACCTAAGTAATCTAGTCCTGAGAAGGACCCCTGATCACAACAAAAGGGGACAGGTAATAATATGCCCACACTCAGTACTTAGACGAACGAGACAGTACAAGGGTAAAACCAAAACCACCTTGCATACAAAAACTACACAATTACAACAGAGGGAACACCAACGGGAAAGGAGATAAATGATAAAGCGAGGAAGGGAAAAAACACTCCAAATACACTTAGCTCTGAAACTCCAAATACCACGATCCGCTCTGTTAGTCTGCATGAAATGCTTTCACCGACACTTCCCTAACAGACCGGCAGGCATTTGAAGGAGTCCCACTACAGCAACATTGATTGCAGCTGGGCGAGGCTGGACCTTGTCTAGCACAGAGAGAGAGAGAGTTAACTCCCTCACTGCCGAAAAACACAAAGCACCAAAAACTCAGCTGCGAGAAGTCAGGCTGTGTAATCGTGACGATCTTCGTGGCGACACACCTGTGACAGTACCCCCCCTTCTACGAGGGGCCTCTGGACCCTCAGGGCCAGG
This sequence comes from Phyllobates terribilis, assembly GCF_046119375.1. Classification (NCBI taxonomy): domain Eukaryota; kingdom Metazoa; phylum Chordata; class Amphibia; order Anura; family Dendrobatidae; genus Phyllobates; species Phyllobates terribilis. Next base: position 219,731,180 of record NW_027362771.1, read on the forward strand.
TTTATCCGGGTGAGTCGTGTGGAAGGCCCGAACTAATCGGTCTGCGTTAATATCCGACGCAGGAACCCACATCCTCTCCTCAGGACCATACCCCTTCCAATGAACCAGGTACTGAAGGGACCGGCGATTAAAGCGTGAATCGATGACCCTCGATACCTGGAACTCCAAGTTACCATTGACCACCACTGGAGGGGGAGGTAAAGGTGACGGTACCACTGGCGCCACATACCTCTTAAGCAATGATCTGTGGAACACGTTGTGAATTTTAAACGTAGGGGGGAGGTCAAGACGGAATGCCACCGGATTAATTATAGAACTGATCCTGTATGGCCCGATGAACCTGGGACCCAGTTTCCAGGAGGGAACCTTAAGTTTTATATTCCTGGTAGACAACCATACCCGATCGTTCACACTTAGGTCCGGACCAGACACTCTCCTCCTATCAGCCATACATTTGTATCGGTTCCCCATAGTATTCAGATTCTTCAGCACCCCTCTCCATACTGAAGCGAGTGATGAGGAAAATCGTTCCTCCTCAGGAACCCCCGAAGAGCCCCCCCTACTGAAAGTACAAAACTGGGGGTGAAAACCATATGCCCCAAAAAACGGGGACTTACCAGTGGACTCGCTCCGCCTATTATTAAGAGCAAACTCTGCCAGAGGTAAGAAAGAAGCCCAGTCCTCCTGGTTCTCTGACACAAAACACCGGAGATATGTCTCCAAGCTCTGGTTCATACGTTCCGTCTGACCATTGGTCTGAGGATGAAAAGCCGATGAGAACGATAAATGCATCCCCCGCCGTGTACAAAACGCCTTCCAGAATTTGGACACAAACTGAGACCCCCGATCTGACACCACCTCGGAGGGTACCCCGTGAAGCCTCACAATCTCCCCAATGAACACCTGCGCAAGAGTTTTAGCAATAGGAAGAGCAGGAAGAGCGATAAAATGTGCCATCTTGCTGAACCTGTCCACTACAACGAGTATGACCGTTTTACCCGAAGACGGAGGGAGGTCCGTAATAAAGTCCATAGACAGATGAGTCCAAGGACGCTCCGGGATCTTCAAAGGTAAGAGGGCCCCAGACGGACGGGTATGTGAGGTCTTAGAGCGCGCACAAACCCCACAGGACGCGACAAAAGTTACCACCTCCTTATGTAAGTTAGGCCACCAAAACCGACTCGAGAGGAGATCCACAGTTGCTTTACTCCCCGGGTGTCCTGCAAAAACTGAGTTATGGTGTGCCTCGATCACCTTTTGTCGCAACTGATCTGGAACAAACAGTCTCCCCGGAGGTCCAACAGGGGCATCCCCCTGAGCCTCCAATACCTCCTCCTCAAGCTCAGAGCATACTGCCGAAACCACCACCCCCTCCTGAAGGATAGGAATCGGGTCGTCCGTATTCCCGGCCCCAGGGAAACTACGAGATAAGGCATCCGCCTTTACATTTTTTGACCCAGGACGATATGTAATGACAAAATTAAACCTGGTAAAAAACAAAGACCACCTAGCTTGTCTGGGATTCAGACGTTTTGCGGACTCCAGATATAGCAGGTTCTTGTGATCGGTGATGACGGTGACCGGATGGACTGCCCCCTCTAAAAAATGGCGCCACTCCTCAAAAGCTAACTTAATGGCCAAGAGTTCCCTATTGCCGACATCGTAATTCCTCTCAGCGGACGACAATTTTTTAGAGAAAAAGGCGCACGGATGCCACTTACCAGGGGACGAACCTTGTGACAATACGGCTCCCACCCCTACCTCGGAAGCGTCTACCTCTACAATGAATGGCTGTGACGCATCAGGTTGAATGAGTATGGGTGCCGAGGCAAAACATTTTTTCAAGGAGGAGAATGCTTGACAAGCCTTGTCAGACCACCTAGAAAAATCCGTCCCCTTTTTAGTCATGTCTGTGAGAGGCTTAACCATGGACGAGAAATTACGAATGAACTTCCGGTAATAATTAGCAAACCCCAGGAAACGTTGTAGTGCCTTAAGATTCTCTGGCCGATCCCACTCAAGAACTGCCCGCACTTTCCCAGGGTCCATACGAAAACCGGACGCTGAAACCAGGAAGCCTAAAAACTGGAGTTCCTGTACGGCGAACACACACTTTTCCCATTTGGCATACAGTTTATTATCCCGCAAGATCTGTAACACCTGCCTAACGTTCTCCTGATGAGACACCAGATCCGGCGAGTAAATTAAGATATCATCCAGATATATGACAACAAACTGTCCCACCAGGCGGCGAAAAATGTCATTAACAAAGTGTTGGAACACCGCCGGGGCATTAGTCAGACCGAATGGCATGACAAGGTTCTCATAATGCCCCTCCGGAGTGTTAAACGCCGTCTTCCACTCATCCCCCTCCTTCATCCTAATCAGATTGTACGCCCCCCTGAGATCCAACTTAGAGAACCATTTGGCGCCCACGATCTGATTAAAGAGATCGGGAATAAGTGGGAGCGGATACGGATCTCGGACCGTAATCCGATTAAGTTCACGGAAATCCAGGCAAGGGCGTAGGCCTCCATCTTTCTTCTTAACAAAGAAGAACCCCGCGGCCACCGGTGAAGATGAAGGTCTAATATGCCCCTTAGCCAGACTTTCTGAAATATAATCCTTCATGGCCTGCCTCTCAGGACCAGAAAGGTTATACAACCTAGCTTTAGGTAACTTGGCCTCAGGGACCAGTTTTACAGAACAGTCATACTCGCGATGAGGAGGTAGTTCCTGACACCCTTTCTCCGAGAATACATGTTCAAAGTCCGCCAGAAATGGAGGTAAGACCCTAGGAGTAACCGCACCGATGACCTTATTCATGCAGTTTTTATTACAGAATTTACTCCATTGGCTTATCTCTCTGGATTGCCAATTAATAACCGGGTTATGCTTAGTTAACCAAGGAAGGCCCAACACTATAGGAGTGGGAAGACCCTCCAACACGTAGCAAGACAACAGTTCTTTATGTATCGCCCCCACTTGAAGTTTTACGTTATGCACAGCTTGCAAAAAACTTCCCTGACCGAGAGGCCTGGCATCGATCGAGAATATGGGGATGGGTTTAGCCAACTCACTCAATCGCATACCTTGAACCCGGGCAAACCGAGCGTCCACCAGATTAGCCCCGGCCCCACTATCCAGAAGAAGAGATATCCTCTCAGTTCTCGTACCCACCACCACCTTAGCCGGAACGAGAAACTGAGACGAACCTAGGGACGAAATACCTACTCCCAGATTGCCGTCCACCACACAACCTGGGATCAACAGTTTTCCGACGACTCTTCACACTGCAAGGGACGGGATGGACACCCCCCAATAAAATGTCCCTTTCTCTTTCTCCCGCAGAAGAAACACCTTCCTGTCTTATGGCGCACCACCGGTCCCCTCCCCCGAAATGATGTCCCTCCTAATTGCATAGGCTCCTCTGGACTGACCAGGGGAACCACCATATGAGGGGACCTTGTAGGAGGTGGAGTCATCACAGGGGGTGGAGTTATCCCGCACCTCTCCCGAAGCCGTCTGTCAATGCGAATAGCAAGGGCCATAGCGGCTTCCAGTGACGCGGGAGAGTCATACTGTACCAACACATCCTGTAATTTGTCGGATAAACCTTGACAAAACTGGCTCCTAAGAGCCGGGTCATTCCACTGGGTGTCAGTGGCCCACCTACGGAACTCCGAACAGAATTCCTCCGCCGGACGATCTCCCTGCTGGATGCTACGTAACTTAGATTCAGCAAGGGAGATCCGATCCGGGTCATCATATACAAGACCCAGAGCAGCAAAAAACCTATCGACTGACTGGAGAGCCGGGGAGCCCGGGGGAAGAGAGAACGCCCAAGATTGTGGGTCCCCTTGTAGGAGCGAGATGACAATTCCCACCCTTTGTTCTTCACTCCCCGATGACCGAGGACGCAGCCAAAAGTACAACTCGCATGCCTCCCGGAAAACAAAAAACTTGTCCCGCCCCTCAGTGAACCTGTCAGGGAGAGCTACTTTAGGTTCTGGTCCGGCTTGCTCCTGAGGATACAAAACCTTGGACCTAACGTCCGCCAGCTCCATGGACAAACTCTGCAACTGCCGAGCTAGACCGGCTACTGGATCCATGGTAGCTGGAGAAAATCTAAGTGGTCGGTGAAAATGTCACGCTGTCTCTGTGTACTGGAGGTAGGGGGCCTAAGCTGACCCTAAGCTGTGGCCCTGACTAATCCCTCTACCTGGAGGTACTGTTAAAGGTACAGAGGTCCAGGCCGCCAGCGTAACCCCTACCTCCTGAGGATCCCTGCACCTAAGTAATCTAGTCCTGAGAAGGACCCCTGATCACAACAAAAGGGGACAGGTAATAATATGCCCACACTCAGTACTTAGACGAACGAGACAGTACAAGGGTAAAACCAAAACCACCTTGCATACAAAAACTACACAATTACAATAGAGGGAACACCAACGGGAAAGGAGATAAATGATAAAGCGAGGAATGGAAAAAACACTCCAAATACACTTAGCTCTGAAACTCCAAATACCACGATCCGCTCTGTTAGTCTGCATGAAATGCTTTCACCGACACTTCCCTAACAGACCGGCAGGCATTTGAAGGAGTCCCACTACAGCAACATTGATTGCAGCTGGGCGAGGCTGGACCTTGTCTAGCACAGAGAGAGAGAGAGTTAACTCCCTCACTGCCGAAAAACACAAAGCACCAAAAACTCAGCTGCGAGAAGTCAGGCTGTGTAATCGTGACGATCTTCGTGGCGACACACCCGTGACAGATATGTGTCATGAAGGTTGCTATCTTCCATCATATGAAACCCAGAAGTTTCTCTCCAGCATGTTATATGCTGAGAGGGGTTAATCTACCATGACAGGGTTGGGTTTTTGTGAGTGGCCATAAGTGATTGGTAGGGTGGCCACTTACCATATCTCCACCTCAAGGGCATGGTTGGGGAAGTTAAATGTCCAGCTACTGATTTTTTTTCTCTGTTCTGTGTTTGGAGACAAGGAAGTCTCCAGTCTGTGTGTGTGTGAAGGTAAGGGAGCTCCACAGAAGTGTTGAGGTGAACTTTGTTGTTGTACCCTGAGCGGGCGGAACCTGTTCGCCTATGGACTGTGCTATTTGTTATCTTTTGTTTCTCGTTATGCCAGAAAGGCCATGTTTATTTTGTTGAACCCTGCATTGGTTTATGCCGTGTCCTAATAAACCAGCAGGAGATTAACCCAAGAAGCGTTCCTGTGTCTACCTCTGTGAGAGCCAAGTGAGTCGCATTACCACAATATATTTAAAATACTTTCAAATTTCATAATCTCTTTATATTTAGGACACTTGTTGAATTTAATTAAAAATATGTGACTCGCCCCCTGGGCCACTCGGATCCGGGCAGTAGGGGAACGATGGGAGTAGTAGTGGCAACCCGGTTCCGTGGCTCAGGGTGGTCAGACCAGTGGTAGTCTGTTATGCGCTGATGATTATGTCCGACTACGCCACCCGTGGATTGCGGTTATTAGGAACCGCCGCTGCATGAAGACCACTGGGGCTGATGAGGTGTGCAGCTAGGGTAGTGTGACTCCCCACGGGAAGAGTGCGGCCCCAGGGCAGTATAATGGAGGGTGGGAGTGATGGTGGTGAGAGTCCCAGTACCGGTAGTGCTGGAGGCGCAAAGGAGCACACAGACAACAGGTTGCAGTCCAGGGCCTTTACTAAAACAGGTAAACTGACCCATAAACAGTCCCGGCTAGGAGGGGACCTGGATGTCTGAGAGCCATGGGGAAATTGGCCCTGGTCAGGGTGAGGGTGTAGGCCTACCGTGCTTTCTGTGCTCCTTCTGGCTATCTCCTCCTTATAGGGTAACAGCCCACGTTTCCGAGCTTTCCGTGTACTCTCGCCTGTATGGCCTGCGACGTGGGTTCCTTTCTGCTCCCGGCCTGGTACGGCTTTTCTGGTCCCTTCTGTTGTGGCAGAGCCTCCAGGTTTCTTAGGCCAAGGAACATACAGTCCCCTGCGGACTGGTTATCTGCTGTGGGATGTGGAATCCTCCCAGCCTCAGACACCAAAGTCTGGTAAATTAAGTCCTTTATCTGCCAAGACAGGCTCACTTCGCCTCTTGTCTCTGGCTTGTGGCTCTCCTCCTGCCACACTTCCTCTTAGGTGCAATACAACTTTCTGACCCTGCTCTGCTCCGGGACAAGTCTCAGTACTGAGACAGGTCATCCAGTTCTCTCTAACCCTGCCCCCAGTTCCTGCTTTTATAGGGGCAGCCTGCTCCCCCTACTGGCCTGAGACAGGAGGTACTGCATGCTAATGTTCCCCTGACTAGAGAACCTCCCCCTTGCTCTCAGACACAGCTTTATTACATTTTGTGGCATCCAGGCCAGGGTGACACATATGCATGTTGAGATGACATGTCCATCTATTAACGACATACAATAGGACCTTTTTCGCTTCCTGTATGGTTTTGTTGTAATTAAATATACCAACTTTTATTATGTCACATTTGGGAATTGTCTTCTTTCATTATAGGTTTATATACAAAAAAATTTGGGGAGCTACTATCAATGTTATGGAAGTTTGCCTTTCACTTTTTGGTTGATATCACATTGGGTGGCCACATACTGTATATATCATATATATCTCTTGACAGAATGCTGAGAAATCATGTTTTTTTCAAACCTAGTTATCTCTTATCTCCTATGACACTTCTCAGGATATGTTGAGCCAACAAGAACATAATAAAGAAAATAGCCTTATGGTTCTATAATAAAGCAGTTCTGTATTCATGTTGCAAATTGATCAACCAGTTTTCATTTAGTTATAGTCGCTAATTCATTAAAAGGGATGTCTTCACCCTTAGTAAACTCTTCAGCAAGGGTGGCATCTTGCCAAATCCTAACAGTGTGTAATACAAAAACCCTTAGGATTCAGCTTCACTTGCTTGTTCCAGAAGTCGTCATCTGACAGCAAGTATGTGACGGCTCACCCACAGCGAGAATACAGAATTGCACACAATCACGATTCGGCAGTATTCAGTCACATAGAGCGATTGCAGACTTTTCATTTTAGCCTGGACAACTACTTTAAGTCACTACCCAATTCTTTTGAAAATTATTTTTTATTTGAAAAGGGTAACATGTAAAGATGTAGATTAGTGTTGAGCGAGCATGCTCGACACTGCTCGGTACTCGCCCGAGCATCTCACTACTCGGGATGTTCGGCGAGCACCGAGCATTTCCGGGTTACTTGGGAGAGAGCTCGGGTCTCTGCCCTGCATGTTTGGCGCTCTTTACAGAGCCAATGAACATGCAGGGATTGCCAGCCAGTCACTGTAATGCCGCAGCCATGTTGTTTGTGGGCATTAAAGTGATTGGCTGGACGCACAGCGTCACCTCGAGTATTTAAAACCGGGCGCCGCCATCTTGGACATAGTCGCCCGGGATCAGACAGTGTAGGGTCAGTGCTGCTGAGTTAGGGAAAGATATATAGTGCGAAATAGGTAGTGTAGGTCTCTAAAGCCTGCCAAATCAAACAAACAGTCCTTCTCAGAACTAATATCCATCCCAGATATCAGGCAGGCTGTATAGGAGACGCAGTGGTTATACCAACAAACAGTGCATTACAGTCCTGTGTGCGCCTGCTGGTCAAATTGCTAGACTTATCCCCAGGTCTCAGGGGCCAGGAAAAATCCTTTTTTTTTTCATCTAAATCCTGTATTTTTTTTTCCTCAGTCAGACTGTACAAATACGCATCTTATTAACCTTTTGGTATTTCCCTCCCCCCCAAAAAAAAATTGAGTGTGTCTGTGCCTGTTCAGACACAAATATATCTGTTTAAAAGAGTCTGGTGTAGGCCAGATAACTAGAACTTTGGTTTTGCAGTTCCACGGTTCAAATCGCTGTATTATCCAGCTTTTGGCCGTTTTTCCGTAAAAAAAAACAGTAATAGTGTCTCCCTGACGGTTCAGACACAAATATATCCGTTTAAAAGATTCTGGTGTAGGCCAGATAACTTGAACTGTGGTTTTACAGTTCCACGGCTCAAATCTCTGTATTATCCTGCTTTTGGCATTTTTTCCATAAAAAAAAACAGTAATAGTGTCTCCCTGACTGTTCAGACACAAATATATCTGTTTAAAAGATTCTGGTGTAGGCCACATAACTATAACTGTGGTTTTGCAGTTCCACGGTTCAAATCTCTGCATTATCCAGCTTTTGGCCGTTTTTCCGTAAAAAAAAACAGTAATAGTGTCTCCCTGACGGTTCAGACACAAATATATCTGTTTAAAAGATTCTGGTGTAGGCCAGATAACTAGAACTGTGGTTTTGCAGTTTCACGGCTCAAATCTCTGTATTATCCTGCTTTTGGCATTTTTTCCGTAAAAAAAACAGTAATAGTGTCTCCCTGACTGTTCAGACACAAATATATGTTTAAAAGATTCTGGTGTAGGCCAGATAACTAGAACTGTGGTTTTGCAGTTCCACGGTTCAAATGTTTGTATTATCCTGCTTTTGGCATTTTTTCCGTAAAAAAAAAAAACAGTAATAGTGTCTCCCTGACTGTTCAGACACAAATATATCTGTATAAAAGATTCTGGCGTAGGCCACATAACTATAACTGTGGTTTTGCAGTTCCACGGTTCAAATCTCCTTTTTATTACCCTTTTTCCATTGATAGTGTGAGTGTAAGTGGACGTTCTGGTGATGGTGCGTGTAGAGGACAGGGCCGTGGCAAAGGTGAAAATGTGCCACAACCAACAGCCACATCTTCTCGCTCCCACTTCTTGACCGAATTACTAGGGAAGCACACTACAACAACAGTATTGCGAACTGATCAGTGTGAACAGGTTATTAATTGGATAGCAGATAAAACTTCCAGTTACCTGGGCACCACCACCTCCGGTCTGTCTTCCACACGGTCAAGTTTTAGTAGCCGTGAGTCTCGACCGCATACTCCTCCTCATCCTGATGCTCCTTCCTCCCACCATGCCGAGTGTCGTCAGACAGCAACTGATCCCACACTTGGACACTCTGAAGAGCTGTTCACTGGTCCATTTCCATATTTGTGCCCCTCGCCTGCTCCGCTTGAAGAGGTGGAAGATGAGATTCCATGTAGCGATGCCCAAATATTTGAACAGCCACGGGCACAGGAAGTCGACGCTGGCAATTTGTCACAAGAGGTGGACAATGACTAGACACAATTGCCACGAAGTGAGGAGGAGGATCGTGGTGCGCAAGTGGAAGAGGAGGAGGTGGTGGATGATCTAGTAACTGACCCAACGTGGCAGGAGGACACGCAGAGCGAGGCCAGCAGCACACAGGGGGAGGGAGGCAGAGTACCCCAACAGGCAGGAAGAAGCAGTGTGGTGGTCAACACGAGGGACGTTGCTAGTACAACCGGTAGGTCTTCCAGAGTCTGGAATTTTTTTAAAGACTCTGCTGATAACCCCAAAAAGGCCATTTGTACCACCTGCCATGCCAGCATCAGCAGGGGTGACAAAACTACCAGCCTGACCACCATCAGCATGATCAGGCACATGTCAGTAAAGCACCCGACCTTGTGGGGCGAACCCCAGGGTCCACGACTAGTGTCAGCGGGTGTCACCACTGCTTCTTCCGCTGTTGTGCGTGTAAGAGAACCCCCTGTTGTGCATGCAAGGCAATCCCCTGTCCATACTGCATGCAAAGATGCCCCCTCCTCTCAGTCTTCACTTGTTATGGCAGTTTCTCAAGAAACAGCATCAACGTCCACGTCCACGTCCCACCGCAGTGTTCAATTGTCCATATCCCAGACCTTTGAATGAAAGCGCAAATTCGCAGCCAATGCCCCACAGGCCACAGTCCTAAATTCGCACATTTCACGACTGCTTGCGTTGGAAATGCTGCCTTTTAGGCTGGTGGAGACGGAATCCTTCCGCAGCCTTATGGCGGTAGCCGTCCCTCGGTACTCGGTCCCCAGCCAACACTATTTTGCCCGGTGTGCCATCCCCGCACTACACAAGCACGTGTCCCAAAACATCTGCCGTGCCCTCAACAACGCAGTTACTGGGAGAGTCCACCTGACAAAGGACACGTGGACAAGTGCTTGTGGCCAGGGACGGTATATCTCCCTGACGGCACACTGGGTAAACATAGTGGAAGCCGGGACCCAGTCGGACCTTGGGACAAAACACATCCTCCCCACACCGAGAATTGCGAGCCCTATGTCAGTCAGAGTTGCCCCCACAGTGTACAGCTCCTGCGCATCATCCTCCTCCTCCTCCTCATGTTCAGCCTCCATCTCAGATATCACCACATCAGTTACAAGCTGTAAGCACTGCAGTACTGCCTCCGCTAAGCGGCAACAGGCTGTGCTGAAACTCATAAGCTTAGGTAATAAACCTCACACTGCTTGTGACTTGTGGACAGCTGTGAAAGAGCAGGCAGATCTGTGGCTGAGACCACTGAACCTACATCTAGTGGTGGAGGTCGCAGTAGCTTAACAAGACTATTTTAATGCCCCTTATGTAACGGGTCTGGGAGGCGGAACCTCTGAGCAACTTATACAAGGGGGCAGTCCTTGTAAGGAAGCAGGTGGCGACCAGGGAAGACAGGCAGGCGGTCACAGCAGGTGACCGGGACAGTCTCTGGGTAAACGGGCAGGAGGTCACAGCAAGTGACCGGGACAGTCTCTGGGTAAATGGGCAGGAGGTCACAGCAAGTGACCGGGACAGTCTCTGGGTAAACGGGCAGGAGGTCACGGCAAGTGACCGGGGCAGTCTCTGGGTAAACGGGCAAGAGGTCACGGCAAGTGACCGGGGCAGTCTCTGGGTAAACGGGCAGGAGGTCACGACAAGTGACCGGGGCAGTCTCTGGGTAAACGGGCAGGTACGACCTGTGACGGCTGAGCCTCCAGGTAGGCTAGCAGGCAGATGGCAGATGAGTGCTCCCAGGTGAGCAGGCGAGAGTCTCAGGATAATCAGGTGGTCACAGCATGTGACGGCGGAGCCTCCAGGTAGGCTAACAGGCAGGTAGCAGATGAGCGCTCCCAGGTGAGCGGGCAAGAGTCTCTGGACTGGCAGGTGGTCACAGCATGTGACGGCGGAGCCTCTAGGTAGGCTAACAGGCAGGTAGCAGATGAGCGCTCCCAGGTGAGCGGGCAAGAGTCTCTGGACTGGCAGGTGGTCACAGCATGTGACGGCGGAGCCTCTAGGTAGGCTAACAGGCAGGTAGCAGATGAGCGCTCCCAGGTGAGCGGGCAAGAGTCTCTGGACTGGCAGGTGGTCACAACACGTGACGGCGGAGCCTCTAGGTAGGCTAACAGGCAGGTAGCAGATGAGCGCTCCCAGGTGAGCGGGCAAAAGTCTCTGGACTGGCAGGTGGTCACAGCACTTGACGGCGGAGCCGCCAGGTAGGCTATCAGGCAGGTAGCAGGTGAGCGCTCCCAGGTGAGCGGGCAAGAGTCTCTGGACTGGCAGGTGGTCACAGCACGTGACGGCGGAGCCTCTAGGTAGGCTATCAGGCAGGTAGCAGGTGAGCGCTCCCAGGTGAGCGGGCAAGAGTCTCTGGACTGGCAGGTGGTCACAGCACGTGACGGCGGAGCCTCTAGGTAGGCTATCAGGCAGGTAGCAGGTGAGCGCTCCCAGGTGAGCGGGCAAGCTGGTCCATAGACAGACTGACAGGTGTCGGAAGGCAGACCGTCGGACCTCAGGCTAGCAAGCAGGAAAGCGGATGACAGGCAGGAATCAGGCAGCAAACTGGCAGAAGACTGGCAGGTAACTGGCAGGTAACTGGCAGGTAACTGGCAACGGGACCTGAGGGCTGAAGCAGAGTAGTGAACAGTGCAACAACATTGCTCGGGCACCTCCATTTTGGAGGAGGTGCCTTATATATGGAGGAATCCTCCGGCCATTGGCCGGGGACTCCTTAGGGCGACGCGCGCGGCCCCTTTAAGAGAGGGGGAGCGCGCGTGCCCTAAGCACAGTGGCCGGGGGAGAGCGGGCGCTGCAAGCAGAGCGGGAGGAAGCCGCTGGGCACGGAGCAGGGAGGTGAGGGGAACAGCGTCCCTGCCTAGCAGGAGGCAGGGACGCCGACACTACAGTACCCCCCCTTTAGGCCCCCCCTTTTTTAGGTCAGACAAAAATTTAGCAAGGATGAGAGGGGCATGGATGTTCTCCCGGGGCTCCCATGTTCTCTCCTCAGGACCAAACCCCTTCCAATCCACTAGAAAAAAGGTCTTTCCTCTTACCCTTTTGGTGGCCAGAATGTTCTCTACCTCAAACTCGTCTTCAGCAGAAACCGGAGCAGGAGGCGTACCTGTAGACTTGGAAAAGGAGTTAAGTACCACGGGTTTGAGAAGAGATACATGGAAGGAGTTAGGGATCCGTAAGTTGGCCGGGAGTTTCAATTTATAGGCCACCGGGTTGATCTGTTTGATAACCTCCAGTGGGCCGATGAACCGAGGCCCTAACTTATAGGAAGGAATCTTGAGCCGGACATATTTGGATGAGAGCCAGACTTTATCTCCGGGACGAAATTGTGGGGAATCCAGGCGTCTTTTGTCGGCGTGTCTCTTCATCCGCTCGGACGACTGAAGGAGTGCGGATCGGGTACTCTCCCAAATGGAGGAAAATTTGCTAACGAGAGATTCCGCAGCCGGGTTGTCCACAGAGGTGGAGACAGGAAAAGGGATCCGAGGATGCTGACCGAAGACTACAAAAAAGGGGGATTCAGAAGAAGATTCGCTCTCGTGATTGTTGTAAGAGAACTCGGCCCATGGTAGGAGATCCACCCAGTCTGAATGGTGGGCATTAACGAAGTGCCGGAGGTAACTGGTCAAATTCTGATTGATCCGCTCCACTTGACCATTGGACTGTGGGTGGTAAGCAGAGGAGAAGTCCAGGGTGACGTCGAGCAGTTTACATGTGGCTCTCCAGAAGCGTGAGGTGAACTGAACTCCACGATCCGACATGATGTGGAGAGGCAGACCATGGAGACGGAAGATGTGGCGGATAAAGTCTTTAGCTAGCTCGGGAGCAGACGGGAGGCCTGGCAGGGGAATAAAATGAGCCATTTTAGAAAAGCGGTCAGCGACCACCCAAATGACCGTACAACCGGCAGAGACGGGGAGATCTGTTATGAAGTCCATAGCTATATGTTGCCACGGGGCAGCAGGCACAGGCAGAGGAAGAAGGCGGCCGGTAGGCAGGTGTCTCGGAACTTTGTTGCGGGCGCAGGACACACAGGCAGAAACAAAGTCTATTACATCCTTGTGCAGGGTAGGCCACCAGTAGTGCCGGGTAATAAGCTGGAGGGTCTTTTTCTGACCGGCGTGCCCAGCTAGCTTAGACGAGTGACCCCAGTTTAGAATCTTCTCCCGATCGGACTCCGTTACGAACGTCTTACCGGAAGGGAGACGATTTAGGCCCACGGGGGCTACCTGCATTGCTCTGGCGGGATCGATGATGTGTTTAGGCTCCTCCTCAAGATCAGACACCAGAAAGGATCGGGACAGGGCGTCAGCTTTGATGTTCTTGTCAGACAGACGAAAATTAAGAATGAAATCAAAGCGGGCAAAAAACAAAGACCACCGGGCTTGGCGCGGGTTAAGTCTCTGGGCGCTCTGGAGATATGCCAAGTTCTTGTGGTCAGTGTAAATTATTACCGGGTGGAGAGCCCCCTCGAGCAGGTAACGCCACTCCTCCAGTGCCATCTTAATGGCCAACAATTCTCGGTCTCCTATAGAATAATTGCGCTCAGAAGAGGAGAAAAGTTTGGAGAAAAAGCCTTCCGGAGGAGGAAGTGTCAACTTCTAGGAAGAATTGTTTGTTGCCGTCCGGACGATGCAGC